>NC_142831.1:3870654-4506287 GCF_057945365.1 Rhopilema esculentum
TTTTATATACTTCAATTTCTAAGATCCAATCGATTGAATACGGATTGCAGAGTCTTTCGATTTGGTACTAGATCTAACTGGGAGGATAATAGTCAAAATATTTCCTGATACAGATGTCCGTGATTTTTGCTAGCAACAATTCTAACCATAACTTGTCAATTTAATCTGGTTTAATAGGCTTGGATACCGCTCTCAGTACTCTAACTCCAAGTGTTTTTCTGTATGTCGACATTTGATCACGTGTGCATGAGAGAGTCACGCGAAGTTGCATAGACATACACACCATACTCTTCATCCTGACGTTTCTCTGGAAATGATCCTGGATAAGATTTCCTATTTCTGGGGGCAGGGGTCAGGGGTGGGGCGCCACTGTGGAAGGGTACTCGTTGGAAGTGTATGTTAGAGGATATGGAAATTTAAATGTATGGGTTAAAAAGGAGAAATATCTCTTATATTATTTTGTTGTTTTTTATCTTTATTTTTTTATGCTTATTATTATGACTGTTGTTATTTAGTATTTTTATCATAGCTTTCTAACTATATGCAGTTTATATTGGCTACTTTGTTATCATTTTGAATTCATTTAGAAGTATCATGGCTTTTGATACATGTAACTCTTCTTGTGGATATCTATTGACAGCATCTGTGGCTGTTCTCATGTGAACCCTTACAGCAGCGTCGAAAGTCTCAGCCAAACTCTATTCTAAGTTTCGCCCCCTGGTGGCCTGCCGGCTTTATTTCACATCGAATTTCTCGAGAAAAGATAGTGCTCTGTTGTCTTAATTGGCTAAGCTCACTGCTCAAAGCTATTGCTAGTGGGAACATTTAGTTTACAGTTTTATTTGCTTATGTATTTGTGGCTTTCGCTATCCGCGTACATAGTAAAGTTTTTGGGCTCTTTATATAGGAGGCCGTATAGAGAATAAAAGAAGTACTCGTTAGTCTTAGAGACTCAACATCCCCTTTAAGGAAATTCGCCAAGGCCATCTCCCAGATTTTGACAGGCTGGAGGCCATCTCTCAGAGTTTTAGTAAGGGTTTTAAGCTGCTAGTCTAGTTGCCATAATTCATCTTTCAAAGACGTCACCAATTGTTTGGCAAAAAATCTAAGGATTATCCCTGTGTGAAAATCTCTGATTTGCTTTGAGTCATATTTCTCATATTTTTTCCAATTAAATGGGAATCAACTATTTACTATCTGTCCTCGCGTTTATTATTACCACGAAAAAGGACAATTATTCCTATTAGAAAATATTTTCAGCCAAGCTATCTCCTAGTTGAGGGAATATTTTCTCATGTGAAAATTGTTCCTGGCTGACCAATGCTGCACAACTTCATAAACATGGTTTCCAATAATCCAGTTAAGGCGGCGTTGTATGTCTATATACAGGCGATCAAGATTTAATCACTATAGAGCTATCTCACCCTGAGAACAAGCGCGTTGCATAGGAAACAAAGCTTTCTAGCGAGAACTGAAGGGGGGACGCATGGGACGAAATGAAATGATGTGGGAAGGCACAAGTTTGGTAAATAAGCAGATAAAGGAAAGTAGGGACAGCTTCTCGGCTTGATAACGGGAGGCCCCTTTTCAAAATGCGTTACTGCCTAGGTTTGTCGAGGCGAATCACCTGTTTACGCGTCCTCACGTGTGTCTTTTTTCATACTTTCTATTTGTAAGTTGATTGATTTCTTCTAGGATGTTACATTAAAGGAAGTTCTGGATGAAGAAGATGTTCTCCAAGAATGTAAAACTCAAAATTCAAAACTTATCGAATTGTAAGTTTTTTGCAGTTTTTGAATATTTAGATATGCAGAATCAGAGGTGCCTATCACCATGGTAACCATGTTGCAATGCTACAATGCAGTCTTGCATCCTTTGCATCTGGAAAATGCCTTTTAGAAATTGGAATAGTATAGTCTGTATATTCACAGTTCCGGTAATTGGTGACTCAGACTTTGAGCCTTCTACTTTACAAGTCCAGCCATGAAAGGGTAACTTAGAAACTAGATGTTGGGACACATAAATTAATTTTAGAACCTCAGTCCCTCGTGCAAAATCATCGATTGCTTCTGAATGAAATTATGGAACTTCAATAATTATTTGCATTAGGATCCCTTGTGAAATTCCAAAGTTGTTGCCTTATGATCTCTCTATCTATAATTTTTAAGCAGCTTAGAGAACACAAAATATTACACAAGGCTGTGTCATGTGAAGCCGTGTCTCAGTTGGTAAGGCGCTCGATTCGGAATACAACGGTCCCGAGTTAAGCCATTTCTCTGGCCAGGCCAACGGTAGTTGTCAGAAAGGGCATCCGATTTTCAAAGGCTTAGCTTCTTTGCACAAAAATCCTGCTGGACATAGAATTCGACAATAAACGTGTCACAGTTAGGAAGGTTACTGGGTCACCAAGGTTGCACCACATGTCCCACTTACAATGTTCTAAGAGTTTTTCGGCTGCATACGCGTCTGCCTGCATCGTGGCCACTTTATTGCTGCAACCATATTCTTAACATTCCAATTGCTTCACCAATTTTCATATCAACTATTCTTGACCTATTACGTATAGTTTTTGAATTGATGGCTCACACAGCCGTAATTATTTTGGCAGTATCTTATGTTATCAGAAGACCCATGCTAATCTCCATAGTTTAAATTTCCTTTTGAGATTGCGAAATTCCGAAATTTTATTCTTCGTTGCGATAAACTAAGCCAGCTTGCTCAATACAACGTGAACTGGATTAGGAATTCTTACTGTCCTATTTTGCCGCCATCGTCGAGTTGAAAAATCGCATGGTTTATTGTTTTTAAAAAATGATGGTTCTTTGTCAATTATTGCCCACTTTTTTAAATTGTTGTGGAAAGCAAAGGGTGGTAATTTTCTGAAATATTTCGTCCTCTCCACAGTCTAGAGCTGTATTTCGAAGTAATTTTATCAAAGAATGTTTAAGATAGCATGTTTGTGGTAAGATGATGAATGTAACTAAGCCAAAAAAATTTCACGCAGCCTATACTATCTAAATCTGGGTAACTACTGGTCTTGGCTTTTTTGCAAACTGTGCCGTCTATTGGGTTCTAAAATGTCATGTGTATGCCGTCTGTGTATGTGTATATGATTCTAGAAACTTGAATGCCATAGGTATGCCGTTTGCATATTTACTAAAATATCATCCGTTATGCCATATGTATGCTGTTTATAAAGAAACAATATTTTCGTACGTTTTCTGTTTATAAAAGAAGTAAAATGTCATCCGTGTGCCGTCCATAAGGGAACTTTGCTGTCTATATCGGAGCTAAAATGTCATACGTATCCCGTCTGTAAAAGAACAACATTGCCATATTTTGTCCACATTGGAATTAAATATAGGTATTCCTTCTCTAAAGGATCTTCAGTGCCATCTTTAAAGCTACTGCGGTGTCAATATAGCAACTAAAATATCATATATAGGCCGTCTGAGCTATAGACGGCTAGGGCTGGAGATCACTATTTGTGGGTACTAAAAAGATTGCCGACACGTGACTTTTACCAAGAATATGATAGTGAACCTGATTGATCTAGATCGCTATTCAATTTTCTATTGGTCGACCTGTTCTTCTCTGGGATATCGCATAAATTAAATCTAGATTGCTGGTTACATTCGGGCTCGACTTAATACAAAATTATCTCTACTTATTGCAAAGAGCAATGGGTTGGTTCTTGAAGGTCGTATTTTACGTCCCTGTATTCTAACTCAACATTTTTAAAAGACCGTAGTAATTTTCCATTTGTATTCAGTCGGAATTTGAATAAGCATGAAAATCAAATCTGATTTGTAATTTAACAGTGTTATACTTGGTATTAACTCCATTTTTAGCGAATGTTAGCAGGCTTCAATAATTTAGTTGTCCTATTTAACATATATTATGTTGAAATCTGGCAGTCTAATCTGTTGTAATTGGAAGAATTCATCAATGTTTGATGAAGTT
This sequence comes from Rhopilema esculentum, assembly GCF_057945365.1. Lineage (NCBI taxonomy): Eukaryota > Metazoa > Cnidaria > Scyphozoa > Rhizostomeae > Rhizostomatidae > Rhopilema > Rhopilema esculentum. Next base: position 3,874,618 of record NC_142831.1, read on the forward strand.
ATTATTATTCACTTCTAGTCTAAGCAAAGATGATGTTCTGCGAGATCTTCTAGATCTGGCCATAACAGAACCCCCGGAGGACGGAGATTTAAAGACTCAATTCAAGTAAGACTTGCACTCATCCATACGTCTATCTATTCATTCATTCATTCATTCATTCATTTATTCATTTATTCATTCATTCATTCATTCATTCATTTACTCATTCATTCATTCATTTACTCATTCATTCATTCATTCATCCATTCATTCATTCATTCATTTACTCATTCATTCATTCATTCATTCATTCATTAATTCATTCATTTTCTCATTCATTCATTCATTCATTCATTTACTCATTCATTCATTCATTCATTCACTCATTCACTCTCTCAAAAGTAAAGAATATTTATTGGAAGATAAACAGAAGCTGAATTTTTTGTAGATCTGGACCAGAACGCCCGCCCCCCCCCCCTTCCCCCCATTTTTAAGACGTGGCTTTATTGAACCTCCTCAAGTCTCGAAAATAATTAGTGCAATGACCATTTCCCAAAGCAACTTTCACCGATTTTTAATGAAAGACGTTATTGCACTGAAAAAACATTTAAAGATCTATGTATGTAACAAACGGGCACTTGTTCCAGGGTGAATAATTGGTAGGAATTTGTTTATGTTTTGCTAAGATCGTGCTTTATCTATGACCATGACAACAAACCAAAACTAAGATTTTGGGATAGTTAGAGGGTCATGGTAGCCAACCTTCTGATAGAAGATGGTACCTGATGATGATGAAGATCATGCTACATTTTATGCTTTAGTGTTATGCAAACTCTCTTTACAAGCTCTTTGGATGATTGACAGGCCTCGCCCCTTCATACATCTAATTGATTCGGGGCTATTTGTTTTAAAATCTGTAAGATTTTAAAGGGCTGCTTTTCTTGTAGATATCCAAATTTAGCATGTGAAGTGATATGTACAGATATAGATGCAATCATTGAAAAACTTGTTTGTGAGAAGGTGAGTGTTTATATATTTAGGGATTTTTTGGCGGTTTTGAAGACCCTCTTAGCTTGGTGGGCTGTTTGATGGTAATGTATGTTTAAAACTTTCATATGAAACTCTCCGCTCGAACCAGCACCTTTCCAAGGTGATCAAAAGATTAAAGAGCCCCCCCCACCCATGAATAAGCGCCCCTGCAACCTTATTTGAATCGGTTATTTGTTCGTGAACAACAAGGGATAACTGTGAGGAAGGTGTGCTCTTTATGTATTAAGGGCCGAGTGCCACAAGCGAAATTTAATGAGATGTTTTTGAAAAGGGACGTTTTTCTTCCATTTAATCCCGTTTTCCTTTCATATCCTTACTCAAATTTTGTTTTAATGATCATTACAATTTGACCCTTGCTAATTGCTTATGTTATTTCAGAGCCTGTTGGAAAAGTTATGGGCTTTTCTAGATCAAGATCCGCCATTGAACCCTTTAATTGCCAGGTAAGAAATCTTTTATTTGCAGTAGATAATTACCTTCTTTTGAATGCCTTTTTTGATCATGATGCATCTAAAAACACTTCCATTGTAACACCCCAAAAGTTTTGACACAAACTGTTAATTAAACAACGTCGTGCCCTGCTCGTGTGACTAACTTACTTGTTCTCTCGGTATAAAATATGTATTCGATACGCCTTAGTTTCTTGGAGCAAGGTAGAGATTGAATTGAAGAAACATGACAAGCAAGCTAAAAACAAACAAATCAAACTTCTGTGCTCTTTTTACACCTCTTCAAGTTGCTCAACCAGCCCTATCTAATAAGCAATAACACTTAAGATGGCCCTCAAAGATTGTAAGTGAGAATAAAACGAGGGCACTTTTTCAAGCTATTCAAAAGTTGCTGGCAAAAGCCACAAGCGTCTTCCCGAAGCAACTGCCCTGTATCTAATGCTTGTGCTTCCAGCTACCAGCGATTGCCTTTTGCCTTCTGTTTTTGTTTACACAATATGTCCTAGAAGCTGCTACCACATGTTCAAGATATGCACTCTGTTCGTTTAATAGTTGTGCTTGTTAAGCCTGTTGCTATTGCTGGGTCAAACACAATATGTTGCTGCGTTATCTATACATCGTCTGGAAAATAATTGTTAAAGAAAACACCTCGCTGTTGGCATTTTCTTTTTAAAACTATGTTTATTGTAAGCTTGTTTGTACTTAAGAAAATACATATTAAATCAACAGTTATAGAAGTTTTCCTCTCGCTGTACAAATGGAAAGTGTTGTATTTTATTCCATTCAAACGTTCACTTGAGGTTTAGGTGCAACGACAGAACGCCCTTTTTCCTTTTCCCCCTTTCTTCTCACTCTCTTCAGTTTCTCTTCACGTTTCTCACAGTTCCTTTGCACTTTCTCTTTCTGCTCCCCTGCAATTTCTGACTGTGTTTTTTGTTAAGGTTTTACACTATAATTTATATTTCCTATCCTGAAGTTTTGCTCCTTGTTAGAATGGCGGTTACTGTACCAGCTCCCCGCAAAAGCTAAAGGGATAAAATCATTTTTCTTCAAACAATTAATAAAACGACATGGTTCTATTATTAATTATTTTTTACAGTATCCCTTTTTAGTATTTCTTCTTTTCCCCTTTCCAACTTCCCCTCCCTTCTTTTTTCTAAATATTATTTCCTTTCGTACCCTTCCTTCTCTCCGTGTATCCCTCTTTGCATCCCGCTCTTTTTCTCTTTTTCTTTTTCTTTTTTTGCTTTCTTCTTTCCTTTTCTCATTTCCCCTTCCTTCACTGCCATTCCCCTTTCCTTTTTTTCTCCCCCCACCCCCTTTACTCCTCCCTTTCATTCCACCTCTCCTTCCTTTCTTTTGTTCCTCTCACTGTGTTCCACCCCATCTTGATTCTTTTCTGCATTTGTTATTGCAGCTTCTTCGCAAAAATCGTTGGTTCAATATTAATGAAAAAAGGAACAGAGGTTGGTTCCTTAAAATCACTGAAATTGTTCGAGAATGAGGATTGAATTCTCTATTGCATCAAATTTCTCTTATTCATTCAGCATAAAATTAGTTTTAAATTTGAGATTGTACAAATCGAATAGCAATTTCTTCAACAATTTATCTGGAGAGCCCGAGAGACTTTTCCCCATCTATTTAATGTAAAGGATGCTCCAAGAGATTTCGAGAGTTTAAAAAACACTATATGTATAAAGAAGAAAATGTTGAGCCGATGTTCAAGTGATATAGCCGTAAGTGTAGGCTCCAAAACATGCGATTAAAGTTCTTAAACTGCCGCCTTAGGTCCCATCCACACTAATGTGTTTTCCAAACTGGTCCGTCAAATTAATTTGTGCCCGCCTTTACACTGGCATTGAGAAAACAGATAGAAGTATCTTCGTCCACTTTTCATTTCTGCAATAAAGAAAGCAATCGTTTAAGCAACGATTGGTTTTTTATACTTATGAGTTTAGCGTTTTCAAAAGTTTCCGAAGGATAAAAATATATGCGTAAGTGGAGATTGGGCTTAAAATGGGAGACAGTTTGAAGGAGAATAGCTGGGAAATCACAGCCGGTAGTTATAAACGCTCGGAAAATCACATCGGAAAGTGCGGCCCTGTTTCTGATAACAAACAGTGCAGAATTCTTTACAGTCAAAAGCCGCAAATAAAAGATTCACTTAAAAGAAACTGCAGGCTGACTTTTTCAAAGTTTTTTTACCATAATAGAAGAATCTGTTGAGCCTGAATTTTGTCCATTTTCTACATATGCTTGTTTAGAACTATCTTTGAATTTATTGGATTTAGAAGACAGCTCTGTAAAACTAATTACTTTCTGTTAAAAGACTAATAACAATGACGGCATCAGAACATTGAACATCCAGTAAAGAGAATCCGTGAATCTATATTTAAAAATGATAATTATGACATTTCGGTTAAAATATATAATGTTTATACATTTCAAGGCCAATCCTACTATCTTCTTGTTAAAAGAAATTTTTTTAAGAAATTCGCCAGACCTTTTTTGTGTATGTATTAATTTATTCCTTTTCTGACTAAGTATCAGGTCTGATCCTGAGAAAAAGAATTTCTTATATGTGGGATTTTACTGTTAACTTTACGCTTTTTTTATTTTGACTTTCTCAGGTCTTTGAATATGTTAAAGAACATGACGTCATCGATAAACTGCTAAATCATTTGGAGGTTTCTGCTATGATGGAAGTCTTTGTCAAACTCATGTCCATTGTCGATTCAAGTGAAATGAAAACGAAAATGGAGAATGTGAGTAGCGGAATCTTGACCCTGTATGTCAATGTGTTGTTTTTGAAAACAGGTTAACATTTAGTAAGAATTTACTCTTTTTTTAAATAAATAAATGATGCTATGGACACTGGAAACTAGGCTGGCTGAAGCCATAGGCTTAATTTAGATAGCCGATAGAGCTGTTAAGGATGACGTCAATAACCCGAAATCAATACTTTATAACAATTTTTTCTGGTGAAATTTCATGGTACTTTATTGATTTTCTAGCTGCTGGAGGAACAAGAGCTGGTCCAGAAGCTGATCATGCGACTTGGGCCTCAGTATTCGCACGAGGTGAGCAAGATTTTTCCATCTATCGTTTTGGACCTCGGGGAGGGCCTTTGTTACCTGACAAGAATTTGGTAGAGATTTGATAATAGCTTCGTTTATTCTTTTACTGTACAATGCGGAATGGAGGCAGAATTGATGGTATGGATTTTCAGGGTGGGGAGTACAAGCCCAGAAATATGAGTGTTATGTAGTGGGAATAGTTGAAAATTGAAATTGTACAGTTTTCATGATTTTCCTTGGTAATATTAAATCCACTACAGCGTGTAACTAATCTGCAACTCAGACATTTTCAGTGACACAGATCTATCGGTTCCTTTGTTTGAACGATGGCCCAGTCCACCATTTTGTTGGCTGAACTGATTTTCTCAATGGATAACCAGTTCAATGAGCAGTTATGACGTTGGACCATTTGAATAGTTACCAGATGATTGGAAGAAGACACGTGTCAAAATGCAAAATTCTCAAAGGTCTTGAGACTGTGTTTTGATGCCCATCCCCATCTGTGACGTAGTGTCACTGCTTTATACTCTCAGATGAACATCGGTAATAGGCAGGTGCAATTTGTAAAGTCCATATACATTTCTTATAAACACAGGGTTGTACTTCGATAGCTAAGACTTAGACCTAACTGTTCTGATGTTTCGTAACTGTGGCCTAAACTTATTAAACCTTCCTTTTTTTGCAGATGCACAGCAACTCCTCAAACCTTCTAATTGAGCTGATACGAATGGGTAGAGAGGCTCCTTCGCAAGTTCCTGACCCCGAAGACCAAAGCGGACTGTTTAGTGTAGTAGAAAGGTAGGAATGGTTTCAAAAAAATGTATATAGCCATAATTCCACAGTCTGCTATACATTATCCACAGAACATGTCAAGTCCGTACAAGTATTCCGATAAACTAGTTGTCACACATCTCAGGGAGATGGCGGCCAACTTATATATATATATATATATCATTGGTTGCCTAGGATCTTGGCATGCTCTTTAACGTCTATGACATGTTACAAATCATGTTTCTTTGTTTCTTGCCTATCGTTATACATTTACACACACCTGAAGAATACCTGGAGATTTTTTTCGAGTATGTAGTGTTATTTTCAAAAGTGGCAACTTTCGGTAATTGTTTGTTGAAAATTTGTTTCTAGGGAGGATGTGTTATCTGACCTCATAGACAGAATACTTTCTGATCGTGGCAGCCCTAATGCTGACTCGTCTCTCGTGAATGGCATGGATGTCCTGCTCTCTCTAATTGAATTTAAAAGACCAAAGTAAGTATAAATAATTGATAAACATGTGTAGTACAGCTCAAATTTATCATGAGCTTTTTGTTTTCTCTTCGTCCCCACCTATCCACATTATATTTTCCAGCATTCCTTGCAGCTGTTTGTCACAAGCTTTCTGTATTTCTCTTTTTATTTTCTTGAACAATTATCCTCCCCACAGTGCTCTCCTTTTGCTTCTGCTAGGGATATTCCGTACAATTTCCCCAATTTTAAAAACTAGACTGAGCTGCTCGATTTTAATTTCGCCTTTGTTTTCAATCGGAGAATGTTTGACTCAATATTTGCAAAATATAGAAATATATTCAAGAACAATGTGCCATAATTAAAAATAATGCAGCTTTACTCCATAATAAGCAAGACATATCCTTATCTCATCTAAAGTAGGGACCAGATGACCTTGTGTCCTTTCCTGCTTTGGATGGCACAGTAAAATGTCTCAAACCTTTGTGTTTTAACTTTTTAATATTGATAGAAAAAAAATATCCTTATCTATATGGTACCGTGCCCTTTTCGAACCTTAAATGTTAATATCATCCTAGTTGTGGTTTCCTTTAAATTCATTCCAACAAAGTAATGAAAGTAAGAAAGCTGTAAAGATATAAATGATTATAGTAATGCTGCTTTAGCTAGCATTTAAAGGAATTATCCCCAGGAGTAATACTAAAACGGCCATCATTGCTAATGCCGCGAATCTCAAAAGCTCTTTTGCCAAAGTTGAATCCTCCCTGGACTTTTTAATTTCCCATAAGATGTTGTCGGTGTTTTTGTGATCTGAAAGTTTAGCATTGACCCAGACAAGAATAGGTTTTATCGTTGGCTGCTCCATATTGATCTTTACAGAATCAAACCAAAAATCAACTTTCAGATGAGCCTGAAAACGTATTATTTAATACTTCTAAAATACGCGACTTGGCTTTAATCACAATGCTTATAATTTCATGACCGCGATCCTGTTTTTCGTTAATGAAGCTTGCCTGCAGGCTCCTTTCGCTTACGTTTTGTGACCTACATTTTGCGAACCTAGGATCGTATTTTCAAGCTTCGAAGAAAATGTCGTTATATTTTATGCTTAAAGTCTGAGAGATTCCAGCTAGATCTGTATAAACCTTAATTCATTTACTTAAACTTTTCGCCAAAGAATCAGTCCGACTATGAGCGTCTTATTTAAATTTCTCAAGTCATAGCTTGTCAAACGATCCCTACAACCGGTTCTCTCGTTCGATGACCAATGAACAAAGCTCGATGCTTGCTTTCTGATAGAATGTTCCTAAAAAGCTGACATTATCTATAATGACAGTTAATTAATTGTTAGAGTCTAGAGAAGAACTTAAGAAAAGGATTTATTAGAGCCTGGTGCACTTAAAAAGTTGACCTTAAAAATGATTAAGTTTGTCATACAGTGTATTGAACTTTGTTGTTTTTGTTGGCAGTGTTGTTGCTGTTGTTGTTCTTGTGTTGCTTTTGTGGTTGATGTTGTTGTTCTGGTTGATTAAGAGAAAACAATGTTCTTTGTTGTTGTATTGTTAGCTACTTAGCTTCCGAAGTTAGTTTTTGGACACTGAAAAGCTATGCTTATCGAGCTGGTCTTTCCACTTGCCGTGACCACACCTCGTGATTCCTACGTATTTCATTTAGCTGGCGACTCTCACTCGAATCACGGACCCTTGAGTTTGTAGTCAGCGACCCTAACCACTGGGCCATCCTATTTTCCCTCGCACCAAATTTTGTTGTTGCTGTCAGTCATTGAAACGACATATCATTTTTTTCAGCCCAGAAGGACTAGAAGAACTCTTCACACCTGTTAGCGCAGAAAAGATTGCACAAGGTAAAAAGCAAAAATGAAGTGTTATTGACTGTATTTAATGTATCATTGGTGTCGTTCCCGTTTTCCTTAGAATTTATACCTGTTACAGTTTACCACCTAGAAGCATTTATTTTCAACATTTTTCATTGAAATCGTGTTTTTCTTTGATGGCTGCAATTAACGCAGACAAAAACGGGAAAACCTAACAAAGGTTTCCAGTTAGTTTTAGACACTCATCTTTACTCAGCTTGTTTCTTTCGTGGAATAATCTTTTGTACCAAGAGAAATGTTCCCCTCTACTCGTAGGCATTTACTAAAATATCAAAATGACAATGCAACCTCCATCCCCCCCCCCTCCACCACCACGGTGTGTATAATCTCTTCCACGCAACATTAAACACAGCATCAAACGCAACATTGAATGCAACACCAAGGGCAACATCCAGCGCAACATTAAACGCAGCATCCAGCGCAACATTAAACGCAACATCAAAACGAATCATTAAGTACAACATCAAGGACAACATTGAATGCGCATAAAACACTTTATACATTGCAGTACATTATTCTACGCATAACCGCTCATAATTCTGCATTGATTTTTAGGAATCCAGAGTGCCCTCAAAGCTTTAAAATCACGGTTAAAAGATTTCCACGCATTGTTAGTTGAACCGCCTCCGGTATGTATTTCTTGTGAGTTTCATTCCATATTGTTAATAAGAAAATGCGTCAAATTTTCTTTGATTTTTGTAGTTTGCGTGTAGAGGCCACGTTAATGTGGTCATCAAGTATCTGAATTCAAAGATAGTGAAGATTGCTGTTTTAGCCATCATATAGTGTTTATCAAATGGTGTTCCATACCGTATAGTCAGAGCTGTACACGCTTTGGTTTTTAGAACAGGAAGGTTCTAAGTTACTTCTTCGAGTTTCACACTTAATGTGACCATCAAGCAACTGTACCCAAGATTGTCGATTCAATTGTTACGTTCACTCTGTATACAATAATTAATCTTTGCTCGCGAACAACCTTGCGTAAGTTGATCAATATAACGAGCGGATAATCATAAGTTTTTGTCAAACTTTTCTTCTTTTTCAGCAAAGCCCAATGCTGTCAACTGTAGGCACACTCGACCCACCGTTAGGAAGGGTTCGACTGCATGTCGCATGGTTGATATCAGCTTTAGTAGCCACCAGTTCTCCGGATGTAAATAGCGAATTAACAGAATTAGGAACCTTAAACGTTTTATTGGTATGTCTCTTTTCAAATAAACATGTTTTGATTACTTCATGCAACATTAGAGTGCTGGCAAAAGGACTGAACGTTTCATTAAGAATCTTACGCAACCTGCATGCTTTGCAACCACAGTTCAAAAACTGGCCTAATATCACACTCCATGAAAATAAAAAACCAATTTACCAATTTCTCCTTAAGTAAAAAGAGAGCTTCCACAAAACATTATACTCAATTTTTGTTTTGTGCCGTTTAGTCATGTTGAGTGTTTTTGTGCGTTGTTTGTGTTGTTTAGCAAATGTTCTGGCGTTTTGCAAAACATTTTCTATGCTAGAGCAGGTACAGTAGCTGTAGCAACCAAAGCTTTTCCTGTCAATGTGTTTCAAAACCTCAAGGATCTTCATGAAACTTCTGCTTCATCTCTCTGACAATACTTTGTCTTCAACACTCAACCCTGTCCTCCTTCAAAACTCCTTTTCTTCCCCGCCATTTTATCAATTTTTTATCCCAGTCATTTTATCCAATTTTAAGGCCCCGGGGGGGTCTGTGTTCCCATGTTCCCTAAAATATTCAATAACCTCCCCTGTTCTCTAGAAATCTCTCGAGATCTCCTCTAAGTGTTCTCTTGATCTCCGTTATAATACAAGTTGTCTCATGTTCCCTTAAAAACGTTGGGTTCCCCCCCACCCGTAGGAGGGTCTCATGGTTTATGAATTTATCCACTTCATACATCATTGTCGTACGAACTATCATTAAGTTTTTTACAGTTCTATTTGTGACATTCATGTTTGCTTGGATAATTCAGTACTAAAATTTGGCTAAGTTAACAGTTAGCTTTTTGTCAACTTCAAGTGCTAACGCCACTGTTAAATATTGGAGCAACGTTTGATTATTTAAAGCTTTTAAGCTGATTTAGACAATGTGGCAAGTTGACCGCCTCTGTTTAGATATCTTTATGACATCTGTTCTGTTGGTTTCTTTTAAGGCTAATTCATTTAATAATATCTTTCCAGAATCCCGTCATTCATTCTAGCCAAAAGCACTAGCAGTAAATCCAACCATTCTTTTTGGAGCGCTAATAGGAAAATGCTTAACAGGAATTTTTATGCAAAACTGTGGGAAATGCAATTTTCTTTTAAAGTTTTGTTTTCTATTTCGAAAAAGGATTACGTTTTGCAAAAAAATTGGATGCCCTTTTTGGTAATGCCACCAATTTTTTCGACTTTAGACCCTGATTGTCCTGTGCATGATTATGTTCCATTTCTCGTCACAATCAAATTCTGGTTTCAAGAAAGCCTTGTCTGTTATTTTGACCCAAACTTCTCCAAAAATGCTTTAAGTGAGCTTAAATTAATCTGCTTTTCGTTTGCTTTAGATATAGTTAGAGAAAGAAATTGCTGGTACTTGTGAAGTCATTTAGAATTTTCTGCATGCCAATGTATTTTACGTTATTTTATGTTATTTCAAATGCATTTTTAACATACCTACTCTCGTCTCTACAGGATCTATTTTTTGATTATCAGTGGAACAACTTTTTACATACCTACGTGGAGCACTGTATTAGTTCGATTTTATGTAGCAACACAGAAGATGAAAGCAACCCATTACTAACACATGTATGGACATTTCGTCTCTAATTTTCTTTTGGTTATAATTTTTTGTGGTTTTAAAATACTCTTAAAGTTATTCCTTCTGACTGAAAGAGGCAGCTGTCGGACAAATCTACCCCAACCCAATCCAAATTTACCCCAACCCCTTTTACGAAGTCTTGCCAGCAAACAAAAATAACTCTGATTTTCATATCTTGTTTTATGACTCAAGTCAGCGCCTGATTAGTCAACGAATTTTTCAAAATTCTTAAAGCTTGGCCTAAGAAGCGATTATGACAAACAATTTTATAAAATTTAATTATACAAATTTCAAAATTGTTGACCATTTTACTGATGTTTTATACTCTGGAGAGTGTCAGACGAAAAGCTTAAAAATGTTTTGAAATGTTTGTTTCTATCGGCGATCGAATTCTCGAGCATTAACCTTAGTTTACTCATTTTCTAACTAAATAGAAATCGTTTAAATCGTTTATCTAAGTTTATTTTTTTCAAACAGCTTTTATCCGATTGTTCCCTGATAACGAAGATTATAACCGCTTGGGAGGAGAATGAAGCACGGCAGTAAGTAGAACCTCCTTAATATGCAATAGCCTCCTTTTCCCCGTTTCTTTTACTGTTCACAAATTTTCTGAAGAAGTGTAAAGCCATGTTTTATAATATCTGATTGCGGAGAAATTGATAAGAATTCGCATGTTATGCAAACGCTGTTGCTTCGATCCAGACATTTTCTTTTCAATAGTAAAGGCAATTTTCAGCCATCTTGTGCAGAAGTAAATAGTTTTGATTTTCTAAAGTGTTTCCAACCGTTCCGCACGAGGATCGACCATATTTTTTCCCAATTTTGGGTAAATTTTGATTATAATATCTACTCGTAATCAAGCTTGACAACAGCTTTGTGTTGTTTTTCAAGAATTTTAAATGCAGAATCGAGAAAATTTTGACAATTTGTGTTGTTTTGACTAGGTTACTTCCTGGCGGTCAGCGAAGGGGTTACATGGGACATTTGACTCGAATTGCAAACAGTTTAGCCGCAAATATGGAAAAAGGACCCAACTGCGAGTTACTGCAATCACTTTTCAACGGTTTGTTAAATATTATAGTGATTTAGATTATGAAAATTTAAACATTTATTTTTGCCTTGGTTTCAGTAAAACTTCATACTTTTATTTGAAATCATTGAAAACTCTGCATTGTTAGCTTACAGTTAAAAGAGTATTTTGTTTGACATTTTATCAGTTTTGTAAATGATTTGTCTCATATCATGGGTAATTTTCGAGTCTAAATGAATGTGTCTCTTGTTTTTCTTAGATTTACCAGAAGAAGCACGATCCAGCTGGAAGGAACTCGTTGAAGGAGCCCTCAATGATGTAAACGTTAAGAATACCACACAGATGGTTAGTTATTTTTGCAGTTTATCCACAAAATTTCTGTTTTTTTAATGTAGAGTTGATTTAAGGCTTTTTAATGAAGTTTTCTACGAAAGGCAGTACGTATGGAGCCACATTTCATCATCAGAGCATATGGAGAAAAATTTACTTTCACGTAAGGTTATCAAGGTTTTTTCAAGCGGTATTATATATTGCTTTCCACATTAAAGTTGTTTGAAATTAATGTTATCAAATGTATATATATTATATATTGCTATATAAAAATGTTATAATACTATTTTAAATATTCCATTGAATTAACGGGTCTCGGCAGCAACAACTTCAATTTCTCTCATAACTTCACTTTCAAAGCTCTGCATCTCTCTAACCAAATGTCATATTAGCCTTTTGCCTGCAAATTTGAAAAAACGAAATGATTATGTTTGTTATCGCTAAGTAATAACAGAACTCAGCTCCTTTTTTTGTTCCATTTTTGCCAGGTTACGCAAATTTTGAATAAACTGTTTTTTAGAATGGGATTTTCATAACGCATGGTTAGAACAACTTGGAAAAGTTTTAAAATTTTCTTCTTCAAAAATATATATAGGGATGTCTCAAGGGTGGATGCTTTAAGCACATCTTCTCCTTCTCACCTTACCCTTTCTTTTTTATAAACTTCTCTCTTCAGTTTTCCCATAAATTCACTTCTCTGCCGGCCACACTAATTTATTATGTCACCCTTACCTTCTTTCTTTAAATCTCTCCACCATCATTCAATCAATTCCTCCTCTTGTTCAATAATTTCCAAATATAATAAAAATAAAAAAACATCTGATCATTATTATTTTTAAAAATATTTAGTAGAGAAAATATTTCTTCCAATCCTCTCCCTACTGAATAAGTAAGGGAAGTTTTCCCCGAAATAAGTCATACTTGTGTTTTCACAGCAATTTAGCTCTCCAATGATGCATTCCTCTTCGGAAGATGATGATGATGGTACTTTCAAATCCGTGCCAATACTGCAATATGAAAATTCGTTACAACAGGTATTGATCGCTTTCATTCAATCTGATTTTTCCATATTATCTGTCTACTTTACAAAATATATGTGCTTAATATTATCATTTTTGTCTTTGAATCTTTGCCGAAGTTTATTCCCAAGTATTATACTTGTATAACTGAATAGGAATTTGCACAGTACTTTCATTTGTACTGCCATTAACACCGGCTGGCCTTTGTCATATTTAAGCCCTTGTAAAACCAGGCAGTACTAACGAGCCCTGATATGGGCTAAAACTGATCTGCAGTTGACTGTTTAAGGTACAATGTCTTGGTTCCAATCTGAATTTTTCTTAGAGAAATGTTTTGAATCTAGTTAAAATAGTTTTTACTGAAATTTTTTATTTGAGTACCCCCACAATCCCCATTTAAATGCTTGTCATTAGAAATAAGGAACATGTATCTCTGTAAAATATATGAATACGCCCTTGTCTTCCCCATGTCAGCCTCCGTTCTCTCGCCTCCTCTTTCCCCTTCCTCCTACTTTCCTCCACAAACCCTCCTTCTCCAACCCAGACCTCCACTACACCTTTCACTCACCTACGAACCCTGCAACCTCTCTCCTTGCCATAGCCACCCCCCTTGGTTTTTTCTTTCCCTATTTAACCCCAATGGGAATGCATAATCAACATGTTGATGAAACCCTTACTTTTTGCAATGTTGTTAACTTTTATGTTGTGAATAATATTGCCACAATTGGTTGAATATCTGTTTTATGCTCTTTTGTTACCCAGGCCTTTTCAAATTATCAGGTCCAGCAGATGTCAGCGGAGTTTATCGAGACCTTTGGTCATAATGAGGATGATCTTAATGAAATCGGCAAATCTGAGTACGTTTTCTTTGCCGTTACGCTTCCAATAAGCAAACACTCTCTGACTTATCTAATTTCTTTACCGTATTTCCTCTAATGAACGCCGCCCTATATTAAATGCCTCACTTTCGGCCAACCATTTTTAATAAACGCCGCATCTTGAAAAGCGGCGTTCATTAGAAAACAGACCAAACAAGAAATAACGAGTAGTTACTTTTCGAAAGCTATGAAAGTTTTCATGTCATAGACGTGACCTCTGACGGAGACATTGACTTTGAATTTCCTTGATACTTCCGTAACGTGAACACATCTTTTGTCAACATCTTTCAAAAAGTATTTAGTACATGTTTAGATTTAAGAAACATTGTCCAAAGTCTGTTTTTATCTTTTTTGTCGCACTGTTCATTTTGTATTAAACGTCTCTCTCTGATAAACGCCACCCTGTATTAAACGCCGCATCCAGAAGTTTGATTTTTTAAAAAATACCACGGCGTTCTTTAGAGGAAATGTCCCCACGTTAGAAACAAACAATTTGTATTTTGGCTGTTTTTATACAATTTCTATTTAACGTAGATATAAGCAGAGTTATTTGACATATTTAGAGTCCCTAATAAAAAAATTTGTATCTCCTCAATGAAATAATAGGTTTTGAATCATGGCTGTTTCTATGCAAGTGTTTTTAACGTAGCGTCTCTCAAGGTTTTTTTTTCAAATCAATTATATGGTGAAAATTAACAAAGTTGTCGATAGTTTAAGTTCCTTAACTTTTAAATGTTTATTAAATGTAAAAAATGTTGTTTCGTTTCTTTCTAAATAAGGTCGAATTCATTAAAATTCAAAGAGTTCTTTCTGCTGCTCTGTTTTGCTTACACAATGCACAAAAGTGCCATAAAACATAAAATTAAGGATAGGAAACATTTTTGCAATATTTTCTTACAGTTTCAAAGTGGATTCAGTTATTTGGTTCAAAAACCAAAAGCTTTTTAACTTTAATTCTATCTCACTGCAATTCTTATTTTGTTAGTGTAATGACGATAAGTGTTTGTATTTGATAATGTTCCAAGAGCAATCATAAACTGTTCTTACAAACATTTCTGAAATTTTTTCGCTTGAAGCACCTGTTTTGATGAAATGTTTCTTATAAATGAATTACTTTCTTTTTTATTCAATATTGGTTTTACACTAACCATGTTTTTCTCAATTTTTTTCTAATTCCATCTTATAGTTAACTCTCTCACTCTTTTACTCTTTCACTCGTACCTTCAAACGATCTTTAATAAAATGCTTTTTTATTGCAGTAACCCGTTTGATGAAATTGGAAACGTCGATTTCTCAATTAATGCTAATGAAGAAACAGTATGTATTTTTTGTTTCTTTTTAAGAACATGCAAATTTTATAAAAATATATTTTATAAGAGTGCTTGGCACAGATCCAAAAGTTAAGAACAATTTAAGAACCATTCTAGCTCGCAGGCAAGATGCAAAAATTTTGTAGCTGAAAAAAAGATCGTATAAATATGATCTATGAAAATATTCATTTCGTGACAGAACGTGTTTGTAAATTGAGTTACATCATAATTAGATGCAGTGAGAGAAGACAAATTAAATGTTTTTTGCAGGGCAAAGTAAGTATAAATGATCCGAAAATTATATGGTGCTATTTCAAAATGTAACGAATTTTGCAAATTTACAAACATTCGAATTTTTGGTTTTTTAATTGCTTGCAAAATAATTATTTGTGTCTCAATCTTAAGGCGTAGTTCTCTTGATCACTATGGAGAGGAGAGATTACGGCCTCTGTTTCATGCCATCCTCTTTTAGGTGTAATTTTTTTACCGTTAAGTCGTTGGTGTTTATGTGCCCTTAGGTATGTATGCGGGGTTGTTGGTGCGAGACAAATAAGGCTAGTCTTTTTCAGAAACGCTTGTTATCAGGGATTTTCCTTTCAGCCCGATGCGCAGTTGTTTGAAGCTGTTTGTAATGAAAAAATTCGCCAGTTCGATGATAGCGGAAGTGATGAAGAGGTGAGAAAATTACAATTGCCATTTTCCTCCGGTTTTCTTCGAAAGGTTTCTCTCTATTCCATTTCGGTTCTTTACTGTATGCCAAGATTTTGAAACTGAATTTATTTGTATGTAACTTTTGTTGTTTATTATCAGATGTTGTCTAGTTCCATAGCTGAATATTTTTACAAAGCCTTGACAGGTTTTCTGATTCGGTTATTTCAAAGTCAAATGGGTTCAACACATCTACTAAGTTTGGGAATTTACCAATTTTCCTTTAATTTGAGTTGTGATTATGAAAATATTCTTCATAATTCGTTGCTGAACATTAGTATAAATTTCCTCGTCAAAAGCAACTTCCGAGCAGTGGCGGACACTTGGGGGGCGACCGCCCCCCCAATCTTTTGGAGGACAATGGTCTTTTGTTCTAAAACAATGGGAAATATGACGTCATCTTATTAAAACAATAGGCTTGCCCCCCAATATTTGATCAAGTGTCCGCCCCTGCTTCCGAGATCCCTTCTGTAAATGCCAGTTGTAGCCAAGTTTCACTGTATCAGGTAACTTGAACGTAATATTGAGAAACCTCTACAGATTATCACCATGCGATTTACTGCGAGACCTGTGTGAAATTTCTACGCAATGCTAATCGAATCCATAGGAAGCAAGTTGATATTAATGCTTTTTGCAACGCTCTAGTTCATCGCAAATGGTGTGATAGGTATTTTAAAGTGCTTAATACTGAATACATTTGCAGTACGTATAAGGTCTGCAAGTGTTACAGGGGTGGGGTGTTAAGATGGAGAAATGGTGGATGCAGGGGAATAGATTCGTGTGATTCTACAAAATCTAGCTATAACACAATTCCCAGTTTATTCGTTGCCATTTCGCTATCTCAACAATTGTCTTTTGAACTTTAAATTGAATAAAAATGATCTTCTTGTATTGTTATGGAAAGCCTTATTTGAGTGTGGGTTGACTAGGGTAATGTAAACATGCCTAAAAACATTCGTTTATTGAATCATTCGCAAGTCTTACATTCGTATTTACAGTGTTTCGGGAGCTCGCAATGGGGAAATGATTCTATTGTAAGTTTTAGAGTGTGTGTTAGTGATTTCTCTGTTGTCCCTGTTCTCGTAGTCTCTCGTGTGACATCTTTTTGCATAAATTTTACCTGAAATGCTAAAAGTTTACCTGTTGCTTGTTACCTGTGTGCGTTTTTGGATGTTTCACAGAAGAGTATGAGATGTCAAAAATGCTGGACTAACCGGGGTATCTATCCTCTGGTTGATATCACCCTAAATGTTTAGCATTTGTTGAATGCGGTTTCAGCAAGCCTAATGTTGTGATGTTGATAAAGTCTTCAAAATATTTTTATAGCATGTATTTCTCTTAAGGATGTTTGGGAAGAAAAAGAGCTGAAATACTCCCCCAAAGCAAATATGAAACGAAGGTGAGGAGTTTTACTGTTATGATAAGCCGAGGGAGGGTTTATCAATTCATACTGCAGTATGCTTTTTCCGATGTATGGCTGTATTTGCAATCATACACTTTCTGCTAGCGGAAGTCTTTTTATTCAAGTGTCTTTTGCAAATAGGCTTCAGCAGAACAATTTGCCTCAAAGTGAACTTTATGCAGAGTCCAGAAATGTGCAGCGGTGTAACGGAGACATTCTGGGCCCTGATGGAAAACACTGAGACGGACCCCCATTACGATGCTGTAAAGCATGTCAAACACAATACAAAAATACGAAAATAAGAATTTTCTCTTAAACTAGGTGTAGCTTGAGTTATAGAAGCTTCAGTTGACGAAATTTAAAAAGTTTTGAAACTGAGGTGAACTTGAGAAAAGTCTTCAAAACACAGATATAAAATCATTTGGGGGCCTTTTTTGTTCGGGGGCCCTTAAACTAAGGTGCCTTAAACAGCGTGGCGCTACCGGAATTGTGTTCTTCCTTGAGCCCAAACCGTGAAAATGGTTTTTTGTTTAAACAATTAGAGCATGCTGTGGTTAAATAACTTCAAAGGTGATGTCTTTTATTTGGCAGACCTGCGGAGAGTAACAGTGACGAGTCTGATAACAGCAGCGATGAGTCAGCTAGTTCGAGCGACGAAGAGGCTGTGTTTGCAGACGAGGTCAAACGAAATAGCCCCTTAATCACTGCAAAATCTGAAAACAAGGACACAAAACAGACAGATGAGAATATGGATATTGAAGGTTTGTCATTTTTTCTCATTTTTGTTCCCTCTTTATGTTTTTTCAAAGTGTCCTCTCTGAAGTGTTTCACCCAGGGATACAGGCTGTGCGTTTGAAAGAAATTGTTGGGAGGAAAATTATTTTCCCACGCTATCCTGGCTGGTAAGCCTTAAAGCTCAAGACTGCCCAAATTATAAGAAATCGTTTGAAATGTGTGTATCTCAGTAGGCCGTCTAGGATTATTCTTTGTCTCCGACGCATTTTGATGGGAAGACGCGTTATTTCTAAGCGACTGGAAGAAACTAATCGAAACTTCATAATTCCGAATTTTAAATCTTTTTGGATACACTTGTCCTTTCGTTGATCATTTTGGGAATTTCAACACTTGAAATTTCTCCTTTAACCGAAAGGGATATCAACATACAGACGAACAAGTCACTGCAAGAACTCCATTGCTTGCTAGTGAAAGATAACGCTGTCACATTATACCTTAACAATCTTGAATTCATTTGATATGTATTTCTCTATTGCTAGCAAGGTATTTCGCCTCAACTTTGCTCCAATCACTTCTAGAATGGACCGCTACTTTTGAAGGTGAAGCAGTTGCCATGGATACTTTAGATGCCGCCGCAGTTGGTTGGGTAGATTCGGAGGCGACCTCGGTTGTCGATGTTGCCGATGAACAAGGGTTCGCAGATTTCACGGATATCACGAAATTCTCGTGGTACGTGTCTAAAATGTTCTTTAGCTAAGCTTGTTATCAAATTTTAAATCAGGTTTAGTACGTCAAATAAAGAAGAACTTAAGAATGCTGTCTTTCTTGGATCATGCACGTTTTATTGGCCTAGCCTTTTCGTGGCCTATCCTTTTTACGTGATAACAAAAGGAAACTGGGACGAGCGCAAAGTGACTCTGCATAGAATAGTGTGGTAATTGTGAAGGTGTAACCGACGTCACAATAGCCATGCTTACTTGAAATTATGATCGTTAAACTTCTTTTTTATATTCCACTAGAAATTTTCAAGACAAGTTACCTATTACGCTACCTACTAATTACTTAACAAACACTACAAGGACGTTGATACCATCGTTAAACTTGGTAGCCAACAAAACATACGCCCGAAATTCATTTTACGTTCCATAGTGTTGTAAGTAATAAGCCACTCACTTTAAAGCACTAACCGTTATTTCATTTAACACAGTGATGAAGATGCGGACAATGTAAAAGCCGGACCAGAGTCGCCTGTTGCCATGGATGAAGACAGCAGCGATGCATTTCGACTGGAATCATCGAAGAAAAGTGAAGACAAAGCTGAAAATGAAGGTCAGTGGTTGATTCGTTGATTTTTGAGAAAAGGAGCTCATAATTATTTCTATAGGTATCAACTCATACCCGGATGTCTTATTTCTATACCTTGCTTTGCGATGCCTGTTTTCGCCTGCAGTTAAAAATTGCTCCTTGCCAATTTCATTCCTCTTTAGCATTGCTTTATGTCCTTTCTTTGAGCCCCTATTATCTGTCTGGATTGATTCAAGTACAGTTAATTACCCGTAATGCTTTTATGTGTCGTTAGATGATAAAATGGAGGAAGACGTATCCGAAGCGGAGAAACCTGATGACAAAACATCACCCAACAGGTTAGGGTTCTTCTATTACAACCAGAATATTTGTTATTTCATTACAATTTGCAGAGAGAAACTCTTTCGCGTTGGTAGGGGTTAGATTTGTGTTTTAAATTGATACCGTAGGTAGCAGGTACGTAAATACCGGGGTTGTGGAATCTAACTTGCAATTCCATTGCTTATTTCCGTCAGAAAATGACTTAACACAAATTCAATGCTGAAAATAATGCAATTTACCAAAACAATATAATGGTAAGGTTCTGTACGTAAAGGCGTAGTACAATTTTGGAACAAAAAACAGTTGGCTTATTGTCATTTGGAAATTTCTAACCCTTCACTCTCCCACGAACATCTGTCACTTGACGTCTCTTTAGGTATTATAAATTCCTTTTGTCAATCTTATTGGGAAATTCAGCAATTGAACCTTCCCATCTGTACGAAAGGTATATTTAACTACAGATGAACAAGTCACTGCAAGGAAATTTTTTGCTTGCAAGTGAAAGATAACACTGTTACATTTGAACTATGTTTATTCTTTCCTTTTTTCTTGAATAAATTGATTTCGTCATCTCGAAATTTTCTCTTACGATTCTTTACTCCAATTTTTTTAAAGTAAGAAAAGTTTTGGCGAGTTTCTGTCAATTTAGCCACCTTTTGATTTCTTAAGTTACATGCAATACATTAATTCAATTTGCAGGCCCGTTAGAAAACTTTGGGGTTCCTTTTACAATTATCAAAGTTTGGAGAACATTTCCAAGAGCTTGTTGCTATGAACTACCCCAATCTTGCTCTATTTCTTTGGTATTCTATCCACTGCCGAGTCCACTGCCGAGTCATAGACACTAATTGTTGTTATCAAAATGCTTATGTTTTTTTAAATCTGAGGTTATCTTTGCTTTCAACAACAATTCTCTTTGATAACACATACAAAATCGACATATTTGTAATATAAAATATTGAATTTCAGCAAAGGTGACATTCCTAGGATCGAGACAACATTAAATCCAGAGACAGAAGACTCAAACGAGCCAAGCAAACAAATGGAGAAAGATGTCGAAAGCAACTCAGGAACAAAAGATGAAAACAAGCAATCAAACAGCAAGTAAGATGAAAACCAGCAAAATATTTTCTCGGACACCTCAACCGTTTAACTTTATTTTGACGAATCGATATCTCAAGCCTTTTTTTCTGGAGAAACGTTGATTGGTACTGCATGCAATTCTTGTTGTTTGTTTTTTCCCGAGGATTATCAAGTTATGATAGTGTTTGCCAAGGAATTCTTATTTCCTTGTTCAAAATCTGCAATCTGACTTACTGCATAGTTTTTTGCTCAAACAAATTTATCGGAAATTTCAAAATTTCTTATTATATACATCCAATATTTAAATCTCGACTGTTAAGCTGAAAATACCATCAACCCAACACATTTTTTACTCTCACAAAAAATTTCAAATCATTTTTCATATCCGCTCTGTATAAATGGCTTATTCCTGGCTTCTGATCTTTCAGAAATGTCAAAGTTGATGTTGTGGAGTCTGGTGACGATCCTATGCGTGTGACGTCACAAGTTGTAGGTGGCTTTGTTGTCATCGATGCCTCGGTCCCGGAAGTTGAGAAGGAGGTATACATGTGTTTATTTCTAAGCATTGGTTCAAAGATAACCCGAATGGCTTGATGTGAGCTATTTTCAGACACATTGCACAAATAGCAATTAAAATGTTTAAATGTGTTGATCACATCGATATAAAGCAAGTACAAATTCCAACTTTTCTAGAAAGAAAGTGTTCTTTACTGAAGCTCCTCGCTCACGCTAGAGGTTAGAGAGTACTGAATGTTTAAAGAAAAGCAAGCAAAAATAGTTTTTCATTCTTGGTTTAATCTTCCTAAATCAATCTGTAGACTTTGAGGTAAGGTATGCAATGTAAAATATTCTTTAGGGTTTTGGTTGTTTGCACATATATTGTTATCAGCAAGTAGGCTTGACGTTTATGGGGTTTTTCAATATTCGGTCAATTTGAAACTTACTATTGGGCCTTTTGTACATACTTGCCTATTGCCATAAATAAAGTCAACTTTCTTTCCTGACTTTGATTTCTGCTAGGATCAAATATAATCGCTTTACAAAGCCTCGTATAGAAAAGCACTTCAATTAAAGTATTTCTTGGAATGTTTTCACAGAATCGAAATGAGTCACCCGCAGCTAAACCGAACCAGGAAGTGACGTCATCAAAAAAAGAAGCCCATAGCCCATCTAAGAGTGGTGTATCAGTTGTAACAGTGTCGAGGTATTGAAAGCGTTTACAACATTTTATACCTTTGACTTGTCCTGCATACTTGTCAGCTAGACGTTGTAACTTGTCCTAAGAGCGCCCAGATCAGTATCATTTCTTTCATATTTTTCCTTCCTTTTTCCACGTTCTGCCACTTTTCCTTCCCTGTAGAGTCAGGCGTCCAAAGGAAGGTCAATAAAAACACCAAAATTGGAGACTTCCCCTGGCTCAGCTTGTTTTCAAGAGCGTTTTTGACAGTTTTCGCTTATCTGTCTAATAAGGTTGATTCTGTTCCCTTCATTGTTTAGGTAAAAATAGCATAAACGTTGCATCAAAATTTTCTCGATGCTCCTTGGATGTTGCAGAGCTTCCTTGTGAGCCACTTTACTGTAAAGCAACCTTTTTAAAGTTGTTGTTAGGAATGATCGGATGCAACACTGGAAAATGGTGGTTGTAAGACTTTTTGATATTGTTTGTTGTATTTATTAATTGTAGAAGAAAAGTGCTACTCGATCCATGCTAAAATCTGCATTGAAACAAAATATGGGAAATCAATTTAGATTGCACTGATGAAAGCGGTTACACCATGGTCATTTTATGATTTTAAACTATCAATTTTTGATGAAATTTCAGTTTTTTGAACTAAATGCTCGTTTTGTTTTTCACAGCTGCTGTCTTAATTGGCGTTCTTTTTATTCCAATAACAGACAGGTTATCAATATAAGTTCTGATGGGACAGTCGAATCACCGCGATCACCACGATCACCGAAGAAATCAAAGTCACCAAGCAAGCCAAGGTCACCGAGATCACCGAGATCACTGAAATCAACGGAATCAAGTCAGAGACTTTCACCAAGGCAGCTAGATACGAAGAGTGCAGAAGTGTCAGAACAAAGTGAGGTAAACGCGGAAGCAACAACAAATGGACCAGTTTTGACACTAGAGGATAATGGAAATTCGGAAAATTCTGAAACGAGCAAGTGAGTAGAAACTATAGGAACTCTTTCCTTTTAAAAAATTATAGCTTAGTATATTTCCTTGTTTTTGTATTATCCTGTCCTGAATAGGTTTTTACAAAGCAAGTCCTTGTGAAGTAAATTGTGACATTCACACTCTGCCATTTGCGGAAAGTTCTATAGCTTATCCTTTACTTTGCTTCGTCTTATCAACATTGCTGGAAACCCCAGAGACGCTCGAATAGCTGTCAGGTAGAGAGGGGGCACGAGAAAGTACAAAGCAATAGCAAAATAAACAGAATTGCTGAAATTTGTGAGGGCAGGTCAGACAACCATCCCTATACGCCAGACCTGGGCAACTCACGGCCCTTGGGCCACATCCGGCCCTTTGGACGTTTCTTTCTTGCCTGCATGATTGTGTGGTCAGTCAGGACTTGAATGATGCTCAAGCAATACAATTGTGTTAACTTTACTCTGAAAACCCTGCCATTTTTGAAAATTATTTTGCTGGATTATTGTTCCATTTGACCTTCATCATTATTTCAAATATTGATTTAAATATTGATATATTTCTAGTAACCAGTGGCGGCTAAAATATTCTGTATTTTTTCACCTTTTACATTGCCAGAAAATGAACATTGCGCATAATTAAAGTTATCGTTGGTTCTGCCCTCCAACACTCGGATTTCGCATATAACCCCTTTTGAAGTTAATTGCCCAGCCCTGCATACGCCCTCCTGCTCTCATGTGTCTGGCATATTCTACCCCTTATCTAACTCTGTTTTCTGATTTTATAGAGATTCGTTGACCACGTCAAGATGTGAAAGCAGCAATGTTGAATCGTGACGTCACGATCAGCTGTGGTAGATTTTTTCATATGCAGCTGAGGGCAGCAGTAGCCCTTTCTCCATACACAATCAAAACTAATCTTAAATGCGATTTGGGGCGTTAGTTAATTTGATAAGAATTATTCTCTGAGCATTTGACAGAGAGACTGTTGCTATGACAATTGACCCCGCCCATAACGAAGAAGTCAAGCCTTGAGGATTGTTGGAAAGTTTAACCATGAATACCAGAACGTTTGCAGTTGAGAGTGGAATGTATGCCAATCTTTGGAAATTTTTTCAATACCCTTTTTAATGAGAACTTTGTTCATGCGAAATACGGTTTTTAGTAACCCATTTAGCATAATGTCCTTTAGATTAACTGGCTGTTGTATAAACACGAAAAGCTTAAAAACTGCGATGAGTAAGGTTGTGAACTGTTTGATGCTAGAGGTCTAACTTCCCAAAAATTGTGTGAGTTACAAGGTGCACTAGAAGGTAAACCTGCTTTTCCTTCCTTGCCATCTCGCCCTTCTCCTCCCCCCCCCCCTTCCCTATTCCCATTGCCTAAGAAGTAGCTTGGTTTCCACGCATAGGCTCTCAAACTGGCAGTAGGTTTAAATTTCTGGTAACTTCTATTAATCCACCCAAAGTATGTCATCAAAATCTTCCACTGAAGAACCAAAAGTTAATGTTTTCTTTTTTGTGTTCCAGAGCCTTCCTTAATCTCCTCTTACCAAGCTATGCTCACTAGTATTTTCCACTGTTAGATATCCCATGCCTTGGATATATCGAAGTGCCTGCAAGTTGCTTTACATTGCCGTTTAAGAGCTCGCAGTAAAATTTGAGTCAGACACGTACTGTGTCCTGCTTTGCAGTTTGAATATCTGTCTCTGCTCTTTTTGATCAGTTATTTAGAACTCTCACTCTAAATTTTCCAGATCGTAGACGTTTTAAGAAATGGCTTGTCATCCATTGCCACTCGTAATGTAGGGGTTAAGTAATCTTGTACGCTGTGTATCGCTAAGTTACGCCACGTCTACTATCGCGACTTCGCAAAGCATTTCACACGCAACACATATAGCCGTATCCTTGTAAAACCATGGGCTGTTCCTTTACCTTTATGCGAATGGCTTACATGTCTGCAACTTTTTCCAAAAATTACGAGAATCCATCACCTTGATTTAATTCAAGTTTTGTGTCATTTTTACGAAGTTTTCTGTGTTTATGATGAAATGCTACAAAATTCTAATTCAAACAACCGACCAGTGAGTTATTTCTTCATTTTGTTCTTAAATTTTCGTAATCTTAAAAATTCCAAACAATCGGATTAGAGTGCACTAGCGTTTGGAGCAGTGAATTGGGTTCTTTAAAGGCAACTATCAGATCCTCAAGTGGCTTGAGCCATCTACCAATCAATATCAGCCTATCAATAGTATGATGCTCACTGATTGGTCAATTGTTGATTGACAGGTTGCTGCAACCACTTTGGTGGCTGTCAACTGATTTTAAGCAGACGTATAGGGTAACCCTTGCTATTAATTGCAATCGAATCTCTTTTTCTGCCAGCCAGCCTAAATTGGCGCCTTTACAAGAGAGAAGCCTAAACCCTACTCCTCCTGTCTCTGTGTCATAAGCTGAAAGGTTTCTAATTAGTTGAGCTGCTTAATTCGTTTGAAACCAATTTTTTTAACCAATTTAATCTAGACTCTTTGGCAATTGTTGGGCTATTCCAGCTCTCTTTCTTTCCCACGAGATTCTTTATATGGAAATCATGTCTGTCGATTATAGGATTTTTAAATTTAACCTTCTTCCCCCTTCTGCCCCTCACTGGTATTTAGAGTGCCCCCCCCCCAAAAAAAATAAAGCCGCCAAACATCAGCTTGTTACCCATATGCTCAGATTTCCTTCGTAACTACGTTAATGTTGGACCACCTCAAAATTTGAACCCTAAAAATGGCTCATTAAATGAAGAAATATTGCCAGCTAGACTGAATGAGATGAACCTGACGGCTGTGAGTATTGCCGTTCTGCCTGTTGAAGCTTCTAAGCGTAATGAATAACTATGGCCGGGTTAGTGTTGGCGCATCTATCTGAATGCCTTTTATTAATATTTTATAAATCTCAATTATCATGTTCTCCTTATAAAACCGCGCGGTGTATTAAAAGGTACAATTTGCAAACATTATTGGTGTAAAACTCTCTTGTACTTTCTATCAGTGGCATTTAAGATGAAAATTGTGATTTACTGAATTTAGGATAATAACCAACATCTGTCTTTGTGAGCCTCTTCTTTGTTTCGAACCCAATCTCTACTTCGCTCATCTCCATGTAAGATTGAGCCTAGAAGATGGGAAGGGGTTAGGGGCGTAACTGAAACCTTAGCTAAAGTGAGACCCATCGGCCAGTTTATTTAAAAGTTGCCGAGCAAGTCAAATGTGTTTAGCTATACATGCAGTGCCCTTCAGTCCATTTTTTGGTGTCCAATGATTTCATAAATGTTTGCAGTGTAGTAAACATCCCAGAACGTTTAACTGCAATTTTACGGACCAGCGAATGAAAAACTAGGGATCTCACTTCCCAATAGACCTCTGACAGACACGCCCCGGCTTTTACACACCCTGTTATTTGAATATAAAAAAACCGAGTCAACTTTTATTCCATTAGGTCAGCCGTGCATAAGTTCTCGAGGCATTTTTTTATCAATGCCTCCCTCATAGGATTTATAGTGCATGCGAGTTTTGTCATTGGGGTTTCCACTGGGGTTTCCATGTCCCACTGGGGTTTCTCTTGATACTAATTATACTCACATGAGAATAAGACGCAATTGTAATCGAGCTGAGTTTAAGCGACCTTCACCCACAAAACCATTTGTCTTTACGAATTGATGGCCTAGCTACAGCAAGAAATTGGGTTAGTCGTACGGCCTAAAACGATCCTTTTTCAGCAAAGAATCATGGTTGTTTTCAAGGGAAGCTGACAGAGCCTCCAAACAAAATATTTGGTAGCTGTCACTAGAAGAAAGTTTGTGGTATGTTAAGTTCTCGTACTCAAGTTGCATTTATTAATGATTCACAACGAAACCTTTTCTACTGTAGGCCCCCTTCGCCTACTTTGGTGTTGAATGCAAGGACCGAGATACCGGGGGGAGCCCCCCAAAAAAACTGAAGTAGCATAAGTAGACTTAGCTTAAGTAGCATAAGTAGACTAGCATAAGTATTTTGTGTATTGTGGCTGTTGTTTCACTTATTTATCACGGCTTATTTATCATGTTGTTTCACATGTTGTTAAATTTTGTTTGAATATAGTTGAATAGTAACTTGCAAACGCTGTTTTACGCTGAGTGTTAGCGGTAACTTCACTTCATACAAATTTAATCAATGAAAACATTTTTCAGATACGTTTTCGTTCATAGCCATAAGAGAATTTGTTCATAGTTGTACATTTTGCAATAAGCTATCATTTTGAAACTGCCTTTATGTAACCAAAGTTAGTCAAGAGCGTTCTCTTCAAGTAAAATTTGCGTTCCCTGTTGGTAAATGGTCGTTTTTGGTGGTAAAAGAGCGTGGGCTTAAAAATATTTATTTTGCCTCAAAGCCTAGTAGTAGGCGCTGCCACTGATCAAAGACATGGTTAAAACATTGCCAAAATCGAAGACATGAAACAACTTCGAAAGAATTTTATATGGCAGAACTTAAACTATAGGTCGCGTTAGCCGTCGGGAGCTTTCATTTCTGCTTCTTTAATTTTAACTGCTGTGGAAATTCATCTTTAATCCATACACACACTTTGTACTAAAGAAAAGGATAATTGTATGGCATTAGCCAATCAGATTTACGACACATGCCCTTTAAATCACTTTATTTCGTTCTCATGTATAACAGTTCCACCACGGCATACCGGAAAACAAGGACCCAGGACCTTAAGGCAGGACCCAGGACCGAGGACCAGGACCCAGGACCAGGACCAGGACCAGGACCAGGACCAGGACCCAGGACCGTATATGTTTTCGACGATGCACTCGCTGTTTCCTTTATAAGAATACCAAGTTATAACATTGCATACCATGAACAATTGTCCATAAATCCAAAAGTTTTACACATCGAACAAAAGACTGCACATCATTGCAAGGGGGAAATGAATCTGATTTTATTCCGACTTTGTGTGAAAAACGAAAACTCGGGTAGCTCGGGAATATGTAAATGTACGATTTAACGAAAGCAACGCCTTGAAATGTGAAATACTCTTATTCAGGCCCATCGGAACCGGGGGCTAAGGGGGGGGGGCTGGAGCCCCTCCAATAATTGTCAAACTGTAGTATGTACTAAATGAGTGTACAGTGTACTATAACAGTGTACTAAATATAACAGTGTACTAAATGAGAAGGGAAACAATGGGCAGCCTCCCCCCTCCCCCAATATGAATTTCATTCCGTCGGCGCTGTTATTGGCCATGCAAACCTGACGTGGTTGTTTTAGCATAGATGGCTAGCACAGCAATTTCTAATCTTTAGTAGAATCGGGGTATATTTGATGCACACTGCAAACCTTATAACTTTAGTAAGCCCACATCATTAAAAAGCCACCAAAGCATAAGTAGTCCTAATATGTTTAAATAGCAAGACATTAGAACCGTCGATCGCGACACAGAATTCAACCGCGATCTCCCCATTCTGTGATCCTGGCGAGTGATTTTGCTTGTCTACAATTGGCACTGCGCATATCGACAAATCATGTCTGTCGCGTGACAGATCATGCGTGTACCTCTAATGGCACTCATTTGCTGTCTAGGTGATCAGAAACTTTGCCAAGTCATTGCTGCTATAAGTGCTCAAAAGTGAAATTAGGTGGATTGTCGCCACTTTTCTTTTTCAGAGCAGAAACGCTTTCCGGAATACAAATTTTTTAAAACTTTTTTAAATCAAGATCACGACTTCTGATGCATATTACAGCCGGCAATTACAAGCATACAAAAAAAGCCATTCCTACTTCTAGAGCACAGAAGGCAAAGAAACGTTTTGCTGACAAACCATTTCTGTCTTTGACATCTTTAATGTCTAAACACTTTTTAAATTTATAAAGACTATTTACGCTTTGATGGCTTGTTAATGATGTGGGCTTACTAAAGATATAAGGTTTGCTGTGTGCATCAAAGATACCTCCATCCTACTATAGAATAGTAATTGCTGTGCTAGCTAACTATGCCAAAACAACCACGTCAGGTTCGCACGGCTAATAAGAGTATTTTGAGTGTGAGTTAACGTTGCAAGCAGTAGTGTAGAGCTAAAAAAGGGAGACGGGGCCATAAAGCTTTCTCAATATTGTATACAAAATGAACGTTTCAGTTGTTTTCGTTTGCATGGCATCAATTTCTTTACCTTTCCACTTTTTCTAGGTTTAGAAAATTTTCAAATGTTTTCAAAATTTTCAGGAAAATTTTTTGCACGATGCAGGTTGTTTGGTCATTTTAGTTCCCAGGCATGCCTCAGGTTCTGAGTCCTGGGTTATGAGTCCTTGGTCTCCTCTTCCGTCACTTGAAAAATGGCACTCCTTTCTTGGCAAACATTGGCTGCCTGGGTCATCAGAAACCTTGCCAAGTCATTATGTACTGCAAATGTTCAATAGAAGATTCAAATTAGACGAACTGTCTCGGGACACCGCTTTGTGGGTGTCACGATAAGATTCCAAAGAAATTTCCTTTCTGCTCTTTTTCAGATGCATTAGTTTCTTTTTATTTAAAAGGAGCCCGCTTTAGAAAGATTTAGTGGTATTTTTCAGAGTAGAAACATTTTATGGAATAGTAAACCTTTTTCAAATCCAGATCAGGACTTTTGACACAATGGTTCAATCTGAAATGATAAACATACTGGCACCGCGGAAGGGGGCTGTTTTTAAAACCATACACAATCGACTTGTTCTTGATTATGAGCATGCTTAGCGCCCCTACCTCAAAAAAAAGTTTCAGCCCCCTCACTCTTTAATATGCTCCGCGGTTCATGAAAAACATACCAAAGGGAGTGCAGCCATTCCTGCTTCTAGAGCACAGAAACGTTCTAATGTCTTGCTATGTAAACATATTAAGACTACTTATGCTTTGGTGGCTTTTTAATGATGTGGGCTTACTAAAGGTTTGCAGTGTGCATAAAATATACCCCGATCCTACTAAAGAATAGCAATAGCCATCTATGCTAAAACAACCACGTCAGGTTTGCATGGCCAATAGAAGTATTTCACATTTCAAGGCGTTGCTTTCGTTTAATCGTACATTTACATATTCCCGAGCTACCCGAGTTTTCGTTTTTCACACAAAGTCAGAAATAAAATCAGATTCTTTTCCCCCCTAAAATGATGTGCAGTCTTTTGTTCGATGTGCAATTTTGGATTTTGGATTTTATGGAAAATTGTTCATGGTATGCAATGTTATAACTTGGTATTCTTATAAAGGAAACTGTAAGTGCATCGTCGAAAACATATACGGTCCTGGTCCTGGGTCCTCGGTCCTGGTCCTCGGTCCTGGTCCTCGGTCCTGGTCCTTGGTCCTGGTCCTCGGTCCTGGTCCTCGGTCCTGGTCCTCGGTCCTGGTCCTCGGTCCTGGTCCTCGGTCCTGGGTCCTGGTCCTCGGTCCTGGTCCTGGGTCCTGGTCCTGGGTCCTGGTCCTCGGTCCTGGTCCTGGTCCTGGGTCCTGGTCCTCGGTCCTGGTCCTCGGTCCTGGTCCTGGGTCCTCGGTCCTGCCTTAAGGTCCTGGGTCCTTGTTTTCCGGTATGCCTTCCACCACAAGGTATATCTCAAATTCCTTCGCCTTTGTGCACAACGTTGATCCCAATTGTTGCAACATGATCCTCTTTATTGGAGTTTCCTAAAATGTCTCATCATGACCCTTATTTGACCTTCCCCGACCTTCTGACCTATTTCAAATACCTATACCACAAGAGGGGTCATACCCCAATTCAAAAATTAAATAAACTTTGTACAAAATTTGAGCAAAATCAAAGAGGGTTAAGAACTT
Organism: Rhopilema esculentum; assembly: GCF_057945365.1. NCBI lineage: Eukaryota > Metazoa > Cnidaria > Scyphozoa > Rhizostomeae > Rhizostomatidae > Rhopilema > Rhopilema esculentum. The sequence continues at coordinate 3,905,213 of NC_142831.1, forward strand.
TGAAATGGTTACACTTGAAATAGAATGTCCCGGGGGAGTTGATGAACAAGGGGTCGACTTCCTGTCAAGTTGAAATATTCTTGAAACTTGGAACGATTGAATTTTTATCTCTAAGACAAACATCGATGTCAATAAAGGGGTTGGAATTAGCAGAAGAGGGATAAAAATACTAGATTATGTTTTCTATAAAAGTAGTGTATCTATATGACCCGATTTTCTTACCCAACTCTCCATTTTAAGGTCTGCAAATTTTGCGGCTGACGACCCTCCCCCTTTATAATTTTTGTAATCGCAGCTTCCTTTCTTTCCAGTATGGTTGTTGAAGGTAAATCATTTCTCTCGTTTAATGGGAATTTTGGTCGGTATCAACCAGGAATGAGCATTATCAGTGTTTCCCATTGTGCAAGGGAAAAATGGACATTCTTTGCTAATATTTGTTCTATGCCCATTTGATGTGAGCTTGCGATAAAAAAACTTCCGAGAGGAGGGGGGTTTATTGTCCTTTTAACCTCCCTTCCCCTGATTTACAAAGGCGTATATTTTCATTCAATCCTCTCCCTCTCTCTTAGCATTCTTACCTAATAAATAGCTACTGTTCGTATTTCTAGGAATTTCTAAACATCTAACGTTCCGTTTTAAGTTTATGGTGTCGTAATTTCAATCGATACTAGAGAAGATGGTCAAGGCACCATGTTATTTTCTTCAAGGAAAATGCAAATTGTACCTTTCCCCCAGATTCAATTAAAACATGCTTGGAAAAGCAAAGTATACCTACTTCTAGTTTGTTGTTGCTCAACCAGGTCTAACTAGGTGCACTACTTTTAGGGCTAGGATGACATACTGTTGTTGCAGCTTCAGATACGGCAATATGATAATCTTGGGAGAAGAGCACGGGGAAGAGTGGCGTAACAAAGTTTAGGGCACCTTAGTAAGATAACTAAGAGCCCTCAACCAAAAGGGGCCACCTAACCATTTTTATATCCAAATCTATAAAACATCGCTCAAGTTAGTCTAATTTTCAAAAACCTTTAAAGCTCTTCGGCTGGAGCTTCTTTAACTCAGCTCCCCCTAGCTGATGAGAACAAAGAACAAACAGATTGTCACGCCATCTGTTACGTCACTGACGGGGGTCTACTTTTGCCAGCGGCTTGTACTCGTGCTAAATAGACTCATGTTAGAAATCAAGTTCTATGTCGAAAACTTGAGAATACCAGGAAAAACGAAAGTCGCATGTTTTGAAAAAATATACATAATATCAGTAATACATCACAGATACAAATAATATAACAGTGAATATTACTGATGATATTACAAGTCCACTATTGGTAGCTCTTTATAAAGAATATAGTTCTTAGAGTTATTGCAACATCTTTTCTTTGAGGAAATTTTCCAGCTTTACAGCATCCTCAGCAAATTTGCGAATACCCTCTGCAAGCTTTTCAGTGGCCATTGCATCTTCATTTAACAACCACCTAAACGACTTTTCATCCAGATGGACCTTTTGTATTTCTTTCAACTGAGCTGAAGGTCAAAAAAGTTTGCATTTACAACGTGAAACTGACTTAACATCGCAAAAGGAAACAAATTCTAGAAAACGTCAATGCGGCCCTTTGATTTTAAAACTAAGCAGCTAGAATCAGGAAATAAATGCCGCTATTCTAAATAATTCCCCTCTTAAATACCGTAAATCCTCGAATTAGCCCCCTAGGGGCTTATTTACTTTTGATGTTTTTGGATGGGGGCTTATTCGAGGGGGGGGGGGCTTATACAAGGGGGGCTTAAAAGATTATTGTAGACATTAAGAAGACATTATTAAAAGACCTCGTCTATTTTAGTAGGAATTTCTTTATGAGCATTTAATTAATTACTACCAACAGTATGAATTGGTTGTGGTAATTCAATAAAACGCCATAGGCAACTTCAGATGGCAAAAGACATCAAATGGAGGGGTCCAATTCGAGAATTTACGGTAGCAAAGGGGGCTTATTCGAGAGGGGGGCTTATTGACAATTTGTAGTTCTAGGGTAGGGGCTTATTCGAGGGGGGGTTTCGAGAGGGGGCAATTAGAGGATTTACGGTACCTTAATTAAGCTTTATCAAGCACCAGGGAGAAGAGTTCTAACTTTTTTGAAATTATATAGGGGGCTTATTGGAGAGGGGAAGGCTTTTAAGATTCAGGTTAAAAGAAGTGTTTATTCTGCTATACATCTATTGAAAATAGCTAATGCCAACAGTTTCTAAAGTGGCTATTTATCATATTTTAGCTAAAAAGATTATATATGATAATTCAATCAAGAATTTATTAATGTTAATATATTAATCTTCATCAGAACCTTCAGGGCCAATAGACAAGCTTGAGCAAAAACCTGGGAAACTTGACAGAGAGATTATTCAAAATGTTTTGCTCTTCCTTGTCATATGATTCAGTCATATGATTATGTTACAAACTTGTCATTCCCCTGTTGACTTACCAGTCTCGTCACTCAGCATCCTTGGAACAACAACCTTTGACTGTTTGAGTTCTTCTAGCAATTTAGGCCTAAAAATAGCATGGAAGTTAGTCCTAGTAAGAAATAGCGAGTTTATATACGAATACAAGGGCACAAAGCTTTTCCCTCTGCACTGACCAGTCCGCAGAGAATGGCAGATATTGCCACCAGGTTAGGGAAGATCTGCAATTAGACTTTTCAGGGTTTGCCTTCAACGGGGAGAAAAAACTAATTTTTTGTGGACTCTAGGCTTGGGTGTTACATTTTGAGATAGCATCCATTAAAAGCAAAGTGGAGGTTTACAAGTGGAAAAAGTGATCGAAATAACATGGTACTTGTAAAATCTTGTCGAGAACTGCTATACCCTGCAGATTGAGGCAATGACTTTTTTTGTTGCTTGAAGTGAAAACGTCAGTCATTCAGTAAAAAAATCAAGAAATATTCAAATCTACAAAATTAATTTTATACAGCAAATCAGCAATTTTAATGAATTAGAATAACTCTTTCTATTTTCTCCTTATTTCTCTTTCTTATTCTATTTCTCTTTCATCATATCTTCATCTAAGGTATGATCTTAAAAAACATAGTACAATCCTAAAATTTATTCAGTATTCACATACGAGATTGTTAAGTTGTCGCATCCTGCCAATGCTAGAATCTGTGAGGTGTTTCTAAACGATGCTCCCATTACAATTGTCTTGTACCCAAATTTTTTGTAATAGTTGTAAATGGCTGTCACACTCTTGACACCTGAAAATTTACAACAATACAATCTTGAGAAGCAGTCTTACACAATTTTGAAAACTCTCAAAGAGCATTTTTTGTCTGAGAATTCAAAGAAATTGAATAAAAATACTGACTCTACTTGTGTATAAATTTCCATTTAAAATAGGTTACTGCTTTTATAATGCTTTATGCCATCCGTGTAGGCATTGTTTTTGCTTATTATATTTACATTATGATGTTTAATTCTTTACCATGCACTAACATCCATCTTTCTGTTCCTACCTGTCAAATCCAATCTTCCCTTTATGTTTTTTATCATAAAAACACTTTCTATCTTCACTTTCTATCATTCAAAGTTACCTTATCTGTACATGGTTTGATGTGATAACAGAATGGTTTCAAACTGCAGAGTCCAATTAAAACCTAATGACTAATGACATTCAGAGTTGCAGATTTAAATCCCCTCTTTTACCCATCAAAGTACAAAATTTCAGTTCTATGGTTGTTTGCTCAAGTCCCTTCTAGGCCTAACTTAAACTGTTCATTAAATAAAGATAACAAGTATTACGCAAATTATATTGATGGGGATGGCACCCAAGAGTACAATGAAACTTATAAAGTAACAATTTGTTTTGTGCATTCCTTTAAAAACTGGGTTTTGGACCACATAGATGCTGCCAGGCAACATGCATTAAAGTTTGGGTGCAATAGGTCTTAGGTCTAAAATGCTACTAGAAAAACTTTCAAAATCTCTAAAAAATAAAATTAAGTTTATGCCTTTCATTTATTGTTATTGAAGCCAGTACCTGGGTCTTCCTGTGGTTCAAAAATATTTTTCCCTGTGCTTTTCACATACCAGTCATAAATTCTTCCAACAAAGGGTGAAATCAATGTTACTCCAGCCTCAGCACAAGCAACAGCCTGTTTAATATAAATACTGCAAATTAACTTCAAGCTTATACATTCATGTGTGATTTTACTTCATGTTTTGGCATAGATCAAATGAGCAAAACTAGTTATAAGCCTTAATTAAAATGCTGCACCATGCTTAAAATTGCAAACAAATCATGATTCAAAAAATTTTCTTGTCTAAGAGGGAAAATGTATCTTGCTTTGCACACATGATATTTAATAAGGCTTATCTTCAAACAAAGGATCAACCGTTAAAAACATAATTTACAACCAAGAAATATTCAGACAATTACTACAATTGAGAAAGGATTGTTAAAAGTCGGCTAATTATAAAATAAAGCTTGAACCAAAGTTTGAAACTTTGGACTCCTGTTCTATATGCTCAGGAAAGGAATATAAAAATTACCAGTGGTAAAAGACTACCTGTGCAAAAGCAAATAGTAATGTAAGGTTACAATGGATTCCATATTGCTCTTCAAGCACCCTGGAATAGAAAGATAGCATTTGAAAAATAACATTGCTCATTTGTGAAGATTATTACAAAGAGATATTAGAAAAGTAAAAAAATTCGCTAGTAAAGCCCTGGCAAAACGACTAAACATTTCATGAAACATTTCATTCAACATTTGTTTAGTGAATTTGCACGCAGTTTAGCAAGGGTGGCAAAAAGTGACTAAACTTTTTACTAAACTTTGCTCAACATTTTTGAACTGCGACCTGTGTAAGATGCTGTGGGTTGTAGGGGATCTGGCATAGGAATTTGGTTTGTTTTGTTGTATGTTGGCATAAAAGACTTCAAGTGCTGGAAATGGGTAAAAATAAGAATTTGATAAAAGAAAGGTGAAAGAAAATACTATTTAGCACATGGAAAACAAAGTTGACTGTTGAAGAAGACACAGTAGTCTACAAGGAGACAAAGCAAATGATTCACGAAGGCATTCTATAGATTTTGGGTCATCTAGAGAAAGGAAAACCAAGGAAAACCCTGGAAAACCTTTGGATTCCCACAGCTACGGCACCTGCGCTAGGATAACAAATGTTTAATTGGTGGCAAAACAGCTAAACATTCACTAAACAACACTATACAATGCTAAACACTTTGACCAGAATCAAACTTTGCTCAACAACACTCAATACAACTAAACAACACTAAGCTGGATGGAAAAACGATTAACTTTCCACTAAACTTTCCACTAAACAAAAGTTGTGTGGAATGTTTAATGAAATGTTTAGTCGTTTTGCCAGGGCATAAGGCTCAAGAATAGCTAAATAATGCAATCTGGTCAATCTTTTTACTTTTAAAAATAGCAAGAAAATATCTCATAAAATAGAGCATTAATGCTAGAGGGGAACCCTTTAAGGTTACATAGGGTCAGCGACAGTGGTGTAATGGACACAGTCCTTCTTCACTAAACTTTGACAGGAAATTATTTGTAGCTTATAAACTAAAACTTAATGTTTGTGGCTTGTATAATCAGATCGAAGCTAATTTTGTGCAAATAACATTTTTGCAACTGATAGCAGTCACAAGTACATATACATTCCAAATATATTCTAGTCTCTCAATTTAAGAAGATCAGCTTCATATATTCCCACAATAGGCTATTTTCAGGTACTCTGGCTTTTGCAGCTTAGGGCAAAAAGGCCTCAGATCACTTGCCGCATGGATTTGATTTGATGTGGTCAATATAATCAGAAATAGTTATAACTGGTAGACATTAGCAGCTAAACTACATACTTGGCCGCCTGAATCCCCTCCCAAGTTGAGCTGAGCTTGATAAGAACTCTTTTTTTGCTGATCCCTGCCTTTTCATAAAGAGCAATAAATTTCTTTGCTTTCTCAATTGAGCCCTCTACATCAAATGATAACCTGTTAAAAAAAAGCATTGAAGATTGCCATAAAAAATTAGATTTGCAGTGAAATAGGTAGAGAAGAAAACAAACACCCATTCAAAAACTCCCTTTGTATAATGTTAAATGAAATGATTCAACCATGAAACAAAAACGAAACAGTCAGTGCCTATACCAGGTTATAAAGTGCCAAAATGTTGTCCTATTTAGAAAAAACAAGACCATATCTGAACTTCCCTGCTGAGATTAAATTGATTTAGTCAACACGCAATTGCATATGAGGTCATGTAACTTTAGCCCTAGATTTCCACTGGCATTATTCCCAGACCTTTTTGGAAGAAATAACCCATGCCAGTGGCCGATCGCTCACGTAATTTCTCTTGCACATAAGATGACTCTGATAGTGATAGAATGACCTTATTAGGTACCCTTCTGTTTGCAGTAACATCAAATGAAAACAAACTGTTATGATGACCTTTAATGCACTCCAAGAGAATAAATACCAAATACAAATGTGGTTCGTTTATAAACTTTATGTATATCATGAAGGTCATATAGACATCATTGTCGGATAATCGCGAAATGTTGTTACCAATCTGCCATAGGTTCTGTGCACAATATTTGTTTATCTGGTCATGTTTCCCGCGAATATTCCACCATTTAAACTTCTGACTTATGATAACAAGAAAAAACAAAGAATACAAGGTCTCTTCGAAAGCGTTTGCTTCAAATTCCAAGCACGATTTTGCGGGAAACGCTTGTTATCAGCAAATTTCAAAATTATTGTTCTTGCGTTCCCAACGCAGAAAAAATACTTTACAGTCTGGCTGCCCAGGAAATGGCCTAAGTGCTATTGTAGTTTAAATACTAGTACCTAAAGCATTCCTACACATTCGCTGTGGAATTGATTTTCAAACGCATTTTTTCATTGAGATTTGGTTTAACCAGCTTAGTTATATTTCCTGCATTTTGATATACCGGCTTTGTATTGTCTATGTCACTTGCTTGGGTCACAAAAGATAACTGAAATTGTGTTAATTATAATTAACACAATGAGACATTTATTCCTCACAATTGGTTGGGTTTGCGCCAGTGCTGACGCGATCACAAGTGATTGCTCAATGAAAAGTCCAGCATTGCCAGCATTCAAAAGAGCATTATCTGAAATACAGCTCAACAGAGGCAAGTCATTGGCCACCTGTATCTGAAAATGTTCATCGTCAAATGAGAAATCACAAAAACATTCATAGTGTTAAGACATCAAATCTAACTGCACAGAACGAAGTTGCAATATTTCTAACCTTGCATCAACTTCAGTTGATACTCTTCCTGGAACAACTTTGAGGATTTCCAAACCAAATGAGACAAACTGTAAAGATTAAATTATCTTTTAATAATTGGACCACATGAACACAAGAACAAAAACCCCACCAAAGACATAATCTAATAATCAACTAAAGTAGCTCAAAAAACTTTGGCAACAGTATCAGGTGATCAAGTTATCAACTGAAATTAGCATGAAACATACCAGTTTATCCATTGCAGCAGTGACTTTTTCATTTATATCACTAAAAATGTAAAATTATTTTTATTACTTAAATTCCTTTTTTCTTCAGATAAAAACTTCATGGTGAAAAAGAAAAACAAAGGTAGGACTAGCAGTTTACAAATTTGTCTTTTACATTGTATCGCATCCAAATACATGATACATTTTTTGGCTTTCAGACAATAAACAAATCATTTAATTAATTTTAATAGTAACTTCCACATTGAATTTCAGGAGGCAGAGAAACCTATAATCTTATGAAATTGTCTTAATAACCTTATAAAATTTTTTTTTAACATCAGCATTGAATTAAGTCTAAACAGCTGTATTGAATTATGTAACATACTGCAACAAATAGCCTCATTCAGGCAGTTGGGGCTGACTTTTGAATACACATTAAACACTTAGCTGCAAAAGAAGTTTCTCGTGGAGATTCTATAGCAGAACTAGCAGTGACACTACTTAATCTGTTTCAAAAAAGCAAGAAAGACCCCCTTACTTTCCATTTGCCTGACCATATTTGATAGCATCATCAATTAAATGGTCATATTGAGGAAGTTTACTTGCTGCGAGTATTAATGAAGGGTTTGTTGTGGCATCCGTTGGTTGAAATTGTGCAATTGCTGCAATAGATTAACAGATTTACATTTGTGTAGAAAAAGACCAAGTGATGCAGAACTCAGATTCCCTATAATCACAAAGAATCAAACAAAGTAGCCTTTAGAAGGAAAAACCAATTCAGATGCAAAAAAATTTAATCAGTGTTCTAGAATCCCTGCTTATAGAATCATGTCATAATAAAATCAGATGTAAAAAATAATGAAAATTTAGAGCTTGTGTTAATTCTAAGACTTCAAGTTCATTGTATCAGACGGGAACTTCTCAAAAATGTATTTTCTGGTAACTGGTTTTTATCTTTAACTATTCAGACAACATTATTTATCAAAATTTAGAAAGGAAAGCTTCAGCAAAGTTGCAACCTTGACAGTATTAGATGATTCACAAGAAAATGAATAGTTTCCACATTAAGACTGAAAATAGGCAGTCTGGTAGAAACATAGGCTACGTATTCCTTCTGTTCGCGTAAGTTTGTAAGCCATAGAAAATTGTCTTATTTAACTTGTTAAAAGGCAGATTCCACTACAATGCTACATATTCTGTAACATATAATAAGAAGTATAATAGTAAGTAAGAAGTAAGAAAAATAAAGGATTGAGGCTAGGCAGTTTTTTTTAAAAATCAGGCTCATAGAATCAATAGCATTATAGAAAGAGACCTCAAAACAGGTTTTAAATGAAGCAATTAGAAAACTATGAGTAATTAGGGGTTCAACTAAAAAGGGTACAGTAAATACCCTGAAAGTCCCCTGTGTCAGCCACAACTGTTGTCAGCTCTTTTAATTGTTCCAGTGCATTTTTGGTTGCCATTCTTTTTTGCTGCAAATAAAAAAGTTTCACAATCAATTAGCTGTCTTTTCTTTGAATTTTTGAAAATTCTTTGAATGACTTTCAGTGCCTATCAGTGACTCTTATTGCATCTGTATAAAAACTATTATATCTAAAATGAAATATGCTGTGTCTGCATGAATAATGATGATGAGGGATGACTCAGGTGAATAAAAGAATCAATAATGGCGAGGGAATGTCCTATGGTATGTATGCGTGTTGCTTCATTTATTATTAGTTGAATGATCCTTTTGGAGGCTCAAATTATGAGGAAATGATTACAGGAAATCGCCAGAAAATTATAAAAGCCACTATCTTCATGGACAGAGGGTATATGGACAGAAGTCCTTCAAGTTATCAACCCATCATTCAGGCCCCTTTCAAGAAAGTGAGGAAGCTGTTTACATTACAATGAGACTTCGGCTGTTACAGAGATCTTTCTTTTGCTTCCATCCAAGTGGGAATTCGTTGTTTTGTCAAAATATCATGTGTACAATGGCATGGTGTCCCGAAGGGAAGGATGATAATGGGCCTTTACCGGCCGTTTCATAAACGTGCGTGGGGGCAGCAACGAAATGCCCACAAGAATGCAATCAACTTAGTACTAGCAGGTGCAAACTTTTTATGCAAAATCAAGTAAAGACCCCATGTTACTTACTACAAATTCTGTAAAAATAAAGGGAAATGACAACAGAAATACCTAAATTTCCTTGTTCTACCCTCCTTCTGCCTTGAGATTGTTCCAAGACAGAACACACGCATGCGTGACAATGTATTATGGATGGTTGTTGTTGCCAACTCAGCATACATATTTCTTGCATCCTGCTGTGACTCAAACGTTGCCAAGGTAATTTTGATCAGTACGGCAAATCTTCGAATGCCCCCCCCCCCTCATACAAGCCCCCTCGCTTTGAATAAGCCTCCACCCTGGAAGTAAAATTTTAAATAAACCCCCACCATCGAATAAGCCCCACCCTAACATTGCCAATCTTTTCGTGCTTGAATGCCCACATTGCCAATCTTTTCGTGCTTGATCTCCCATAAACGTCCACCGCCTCCTACTTTTAGTGCCCTGCAGATCTGGTATCCCGAACATGGCAACCAGCACAATTGCCTTCGCCACCATGGTGACGTCACTGGTGTCGTCAGCCACCACCAAACTGACCGACCTGATGGACATCGACCTGACCCCCGTGCGATCTTCCCCGAAAAAACCTGCCCAGCAGGATTACACCAGAACAAAATCCGACAAAGGCCTCTCACTGGGACTAAAAAAGAAAAAAGTCAAGTCTGTGAACCCATCCCACCTTAACCCACCAAGCCCCTCCCCTGGCCCCTCCCGAATCCCTACCCACTACTCCAAAACGACCCGCAAGGCCTTCCATTGTCCAGGCCCCCGGCCACACCCTCTCTTTACCACACCCACCGCCACTATGTCCACCCGGTCTGCACCTCTCACCTCCACACCAACCTTTCCTACTTCTGTACAAACCCACTCCAATTCTGCCCCCACCCCCACCGCCCCCCTCCCCGTCCCAACATTCCCTATTAATTTGCCTGAACTCCACCCACCACAGGCCCTCTTAGAAACCCTCCCCCTGCCCCCACCCCAAACCTTCGTCAACAACCTTGCCAGACATCTGTGCTCAAAAAAATTCCACGAAAACGAGCATGAATATTTCTCCCGGAGTGCAGAGTCTGGCCATTTCCCTACCTTCACCCAACCCTCGTTCACATCAGACTTCACCAGGCCCCTGTCACACCCAAACGCAACCCGGCTAAACGAGGCCATTGCGAACCTCCGCAGAGACATCTGCCACATAATGGCATCCCACCACCTGGATCTGGCCAGAGAGGAGGAGGCCAAAGCCACACAAGTCCGGTCAGAGATGGAAGAGCATTATAATCCGGACATAATTAGAATAGCAAACTGCAATGCCAAGAGACAGGCAGCGTCCGCCCCTGGGAACAGGGAGAGACACACACAGCACCCGCGAAGACGGCCCAGGAGGCAACACCAGTATTCCACCTTTTGACATTGCTTTCTCTTTCCTCTCCCCCCCTTATTTTCTTTCTGTATTTTTGCCGCTTAACTTTAATATAATAAAACATTTTTTGCTGCTTAATTATGGTATAACAAACATGCTCAGCTGTATATTTTTATTTTAATTCCTTTTCATCAACAATATTAAACTCTGTCTACCTATAAACGATGTTGCTTTATTCGTACTCATTATTCTGCTATCTAGATTGCAATATGTACACGGCCAATCCTAGCACAGCGTCCAAACGCACCATACTCAGGAAAACCATTGGCACCAAACTAACTAAAAATGCACACAAAAAGCTGCTCAAAAAGGCCATCCTGGCCACTAAACCAATCAATAACATTGTCAATCTATCCTCAGCTCACATTTCAACAAGTGAGATATCTCTGCTGAACAGGGGACTATCGTTTGTCCCTGCCCCCGGTCCGGTTGACAATGATCTCATCTTACAAGGACTCGATGACTTCATACGTCGAATGCGACTGCAATATTTTTTCCACTCCCATCCCCCCAGGACGGTACCTGAACCCTTTAGAAGGAAATCATTTTGGGCCCCCCCTGATGATGTCTGCCCTCAATTACAACAATATTTTGATAAAATCTCCGTCGACATCAACAAGATCATAAGGTCAGCTGATAACCCCACAGCCCATAACCTCACCCCAATAGAAACTGCGAGCATTAAAACTTTATGCACCCGCAAGGATATAACCATCAAACCCGCGGACAAAGGAGGAGCCATTGTTTTATGGTCTATAGAGGCTTACCTTAAGGAAGCTAACAATCAGCTGTCCAACCCCCTCCACTACCGTAAACTAGAATCTGATGGAATACAGCTGCTATCCACCCAGATCACAACGTTCTTAACACATCTACTAGGTCGGAATCTTCTCACACAACAATGTTATGATTTCCTTGAACCAAGCCCCCGCCCCCGCACCCCCGAATTCTACCTTTTACCAAAAATACACAAACCAAAGATTAACGACCTCATACCGGGCAGACCAATAATCTCGGGGTGTGGCTCGCCCACTGAGAAACTCTCCAAATTTCTGGACCATTTTTAAAACCGATTGTTAAAACTATACCCTCATACATCAAGGACACCAATCATTTTCTCCAAATTATATTTAGAGAGAGACATAATTTTCCACCAGGTATCATCCTGTGTACCCTGGATGTTAAATCCCTCTATACTAATATACCACAGGATGAGGGTATTTTACACTGCATGATGGCGTTAATTGATTTTTATGCCACTGGACTACCTCTACCAGCCACACACCTACAACAAATGTTTGAGTTTATATTAAAAGGGAATTATTTCTCCTTCAATGGACAGCCATATCTACAGACACACAGACATACAGACACATGGCACTGCCATGGGTACCCCTTTTGCCCCAAACTTTGCAAACATTTTTATGTCTGTTATTGAACAATATATCCTCTCCACAGCCCCCGAGGGGAAGAAACCTCTACTCTGGAAACGATTTATCGATGATATATTCATGATATGGCAATATGATGAAGCTTCCCTCACTGAATTCCTTGCCCATACCAACAGGGGCGAAACTACCGGGGGGTGTGGGGGGGGGGTGTGACACCCCCCCAATCCAAAAAATAGTCGATTTCGCAGGGCAATCGAAGATTTCGCAGGGTGCCAAGAAGAGCTTTATTGCCACGCAGAAATGCCACCTCTGAAGTTCGTAAAGAGCCGTTTAGGAATTTTGAAATGAAAAATTTTTGTCTGAAAGGTGCTTTTTAGCCCTTTTACAAGGTATAATTTCAAAAAATTTCTTCACGTCGGACCCAACCATGGTGGGTCCTCCTACCTCACTAAACTCGACTCTTAGCCCCACTGGGATAAATTTCGTTGCGCTGTCTACATCATGTACCCTCCCCCCACCCCCCAATTAGCTGTTTATTAGCTTAATTTTGCAAACCAACATTAAATGAAGTGAATATAAAAAAACAATTTACGCTCACGTAGAGAAATAGAAATTTCATAGGGAATGAAGTTTCAAGTTTGTTTTTATTGCTTAGAAGTTTGTCCTTGGTAAAGACCAGTGTAAACTGGTAAAGCTTTCACTAGTAACCTTTAGATAAACCTTTGCTACGAGGTCTGCAGGGCACCACTCAGTTTTGCAGGGCAGAAACCCTTTTCACCCCCCCCCCAAAACTATTGGCCAAGTTACGCCCCTGCATACCAACAATGTGCACAACACGATTAAATTTGAAGCACAACAATCTAGAGCAAAAATAAATTTCCTTGACACCACAATTTATCTTAATAACAACAGTGGTCTCCTGGAAAGCACCCTATTCGTGAAACCCACTGATATATGCACCCTTTTACATGCTAAATCTTTCCACCCACCTTCGTGTAAAAAAAGTGTTATTTACAGTCAAGCACTTCGCTTCAGACGTTTGATCACAGACAACAATGAACTCCACAAACACCTCAAAGCACTCCAAAAAAACCTAATCATAAGAGGTTATGAATCTCAAGATATCACCACCGAATTTAGTAAACTGACATATGTCACCCAATGCGAGCTCTTCTTCCCAGGAAACCCCGCCAACAATGAAACCACCCTTCAGCACCTCAACTTCGAGCCCCCTCCACCAAAACCACAAGTCCTACCTTTTGTTGTCCCATTCGACATAAAAACTATAAATATAGGTTCCGTCCTTACTAAACATTGGCACTTGATCTCAGCTGATGCTTATTTTAAACAAATATGGAATGACACCAGACCGGTTCTAGCCCTCACCAGAAGGCCTAACCTCAAGGATCGATTGGTACACTCTAAAATAGGCCATCAATACAAAGCCGCTTCTCGAAGCATCATGCGCCCTTAACTTTTACAATATGTAAATATTACACTAGAGGCACAGTTACACCTAAGGTACGGCATTCACTGATTATTAATTTTCATTTTTATTTGCGTATATATTTATTTTGCAACCGTGATCCTGGACGCAGGATTGCGAGGGGCGCCCACGAGAAACGGACATACCGAATTAAAGCCCCGAAATGTCCCTCGTGGGTTTCTGGCTGATGAGTTGCTTTTTTATCATGTTCTGCCCACTTTCAAGCTAATTGTTTAAAACATACATGGGCACCCACAACCACCCCCCATCGGAGTTTGAGGCTGTGACCAGGTGGTAGTGACTACTCCTTATCTCCTTTTTTCTCATTTTTCTATTTTGGATTTTATACTTTTATTCACATATTGGTTTTTTAGTTTTTACCTTCTATGCCTATAAAAACATTTGGCTTGATTAACTAGAATTATGTAGTTATAAAGTAGAATTGAAAAGGAAATGAATTGAAAACCACAAAAAAGCTACACATGTTGGAGTATAAGCCTCTTCTCCGAATTAGCCCTCATCAAAAAGAGCATAAATTAATAAGCCCTCAGGAGGCTTATATGAGGAATTACAGTAGCTAATTAGGTATTTTTTATGATTGTACATGCATCCCAACTTTGTCCTATGTATTTGCCCCAAAATTGTGACCAAAATGGGGGAATAGAATTAAAGGTTTTTGAAAATTTTTTGCAAGCATTATAAAAAATTAAACATTAAACAGAAGAGGTTCCGACAAAATATTTCATTACACGTATTTAATTCTTCAATTTGCCCTTTGCCCTGCCCCATTAAATGCCAACCAAAACCAAGCTTTTAGGTATAATTTGTGATGATCATTACATTACTTTTCGTTATCCCTTCGTTTATATGCTTCTTTCCAGACTTTTATTCTGACTGTTTGTTCTTTCAGATTTAAAAAAGCGTCATTTCAGGGGCTCCGATGCAAGTTGAAAAGTTGGGGGGGCAAGGCCAAAAAAGGTTAAAATAAAAAATCTCTTTAAAAAGTTATTTTGTTATGCAAAAAAGTGAGGGGGCGTGGCACCCCTTTTCGGGATCCCTGCACTTTGACACATGGCTTTGATGATATGTGTATATCAGCATTAGATTTTCATTAAATACTGTCTTATAATCATTTTTTGTAGCTTTATTTTTCTTGTATTTAGTAAAAAATTGCTAGCTAAGCCGCATGCGCGTTTCAACACTTTGACACAAATTTGGGCCTAGGCATGTAGCATGTGTGGCATGGAAAAATGAACGAAGTTCGTAGCTTGTTGATTAAAAGGAAATGGATTTATAAACAGAAGAAAGTTCAAGTATGGCAGAAGTTGGTACTCAACGTTTGGTGAAAATTGAGCCTCTTGAAGATGGTCTGTCGGCAAAGAAATCTCAGGTTATTGAACATGAAGTTCAATCTCAGTCAACAGGGCAGTCAACATTGCAAAGAACCGATCATGGTATGACACATTCATTTGCCAGTGGGAGAATTGCTGAAGCTACAACATCGATTTCCCCTCCAGGATACCCTTCAACTGCGTTCCAGCCCCAATATTTTACACCAACAAGGAGAATGGATTTCGTTCCCACATTCTGCAAGACATTTGAGTTGCCAGAAAGCCGTTCATATTCAGACGAAAATAACACAGAAGACTTCGATGATCTTTTAGAAACCTCTGACAGATCACGCAGTAAATGGAGCCGAGCTCAAACAGACACTCTTGTCAACTCATGGAAGGACGAATTTGATGAGCTGGAAAATAACCGTAACCCACTTGCATGGAAAAGAATTTTACGAGATATTAATCGTAAAGGTGGCAAGAAAAGTATGGACCAACTAAAAAAGAAACTAAGAAATTTAAAGGATCGTTTCAAGGAAGCAAAAAAGAGAAGCAAATCGAGTAGAGGGAGACGTCATTTTCCAAAATATTATGATACTTTTAATGATCTTTTGGGAGCAAGAGAAGATGCCAGGGAAGAGGAAAGAGAACGACGAAGGTATTCCAATGAACATTTGGTCCCAAATCAAACAGAATATAACATAATTCAAGAACCTGCAGAACCTTTGCTTGAAACACAACAAGAAGGTTCTGTTGTTAGTGCAGAAATTCCAAAAAATAATGTAAAAACGTCCGAAAAAGTGGAGCAAAAAGAAATGCTTCCGAGAAGGACTAAGAGGAAGAAAGCATCAAAGTCAGGGGCATCTGCCCAACTGATAGACTTTCTTGGACAAATGCAACGTCAGCAAGAAGAATCGATGAAATTATTTTTAGAAGGAATAGAGAAAATCGAGGAGAAGAGCAGGAAGCACACAGAGGAAACTTTGTTGAAAATAGCAAATATTTTTACAAGACAAAAGAAGAAAAAGAAAAGGAAAGATAATGAAGAATCTGATACTACTTCTGATGATAACGCTTAATATAATTGTTATTGATATGGTTTTTGAAAATAGCTTTGGAAAAAGCAAACATTCCACAACATACTAAATGGTTTTTTGTCTGACGCTCCTCAGGGTAAAACTATCCACAACTGGGTATATATTTTCATCTTATTTGTTCGGACCCATATTATGATGTATTATGCTCTAGGGTATTTATATCTACAACTGGGTATATATTTTCATCTTATTTGTTTGAATCCTTATTCTGATGTATTATGCTCTGAGGAGTGTAAGACGAAAAAGCTTTTAGTACCTTGTGAAATGTTTGCTTTTTTCCAATTTTGTATCCCCAAACAATATGGTCTTTGTATAGTTGGCGATTTGTGATGTGTTTGGAAAAAAGAGATTGATGTGACTTACTCTCATCAAATACAAATCTCCGATATGCAAACAATTGAGTTGTTAATAGAGTCTAAAAACTACATGTTGTTTTCTTTTTCTGTAGTTGTGTTCTTGCACAGTACAGCCTTTTCAGTAGAAGTAGACACAAAGTTATTTAATGATTTATCTTGAGCAGGTCGAGATTTTTAATTTCCTTTATAATAGTTGCTAAAATGTTTCTGAGAAATCTAGAATGAATACTGTGGGATATCTGTAAATTGCATCTCAAGAAACTATTTGAATTTTGTTCAGTTAATAAAATTCACATTTTACTGTGTTGGGTAATGCATTTTTTATGCAGATTGCTTTTTCTCAAAATGCTCAACATCATTGCAGTGAGTGAAGATCTTTCACTCACCGACTCCTTTCTAAATTTATTTTTACGTTGACGTAAAAGACCAGGCATCATCAGTCTTCATCATTTACATGTTTTAAACAGATTTCTTGGTTAATTACAGCAACATTATAACCTGTGAAAAATGATTAATTTTTGTTTGGTTGTTTATTATTTATTATTCTTGTTTCTCCAAACAGTTTCTACTTTTTGAGAACTTTTTAGCCTTTAGCTCATTACTTCAGGGAAAAGTTTTATCTTAAAAATTGTCAGGTCTTGGCATCAGCTTCCCCCCCCCCCCCCCTCCAGTTTTCCCATAAGAATACAGGGCCAACAGGATGTAATTTGTAAAAGAGGGTAGTGTATTACTAAAATTATGCAGGGGATCAAGCCCCAAACTCCCAAAAACTTCCATAATGTTGAACACAACAAAATTTACTTTGCACTTTGACAGTTTTCCCCTTCCCCACCCTTTCATGCCGATTGTGAGACCCCTCACCATTTGCACCATAGAAACATTTCTATGATTTGCACCCCAACAAAACAAGGGCCTCGATTTCGAATATCAAGGTTGTTGTTGTCATCTCCATTCTCTATTTTCAAAATTGAGAAAGGATTGCAAAATTTCCAACAAAGCTTTCTTCTTTGACGGATACGAGCAACTCACGCATACGCTATAAACAAGCTTTGAAGAACGTGCAAGTCTAATTTCTTTTACAATTCGATTCGGCATGGGTTCAGACCTTAATCTTTCCGATGAAGTTGACTTCATCAAAAACGACATCAATTTCGCAGTTGATTTTATCGATGCTTCACCAAAGTTGCCCGAAAAGAATGGTAGAATCTACATTAACATTCAAACAAAGGAAAAGGAGAAGTTTTGCGTTGAGCTGTCAAGCTCAGGATTTAAGGTAACGTATTTTGATTGTATTTTAATAAAGTTGTTTGCTTAACAATATTTGATTTTGATTTGACGAAATCTGCGTTCTCAAAATGGCTTATTATGGTTAAAGTAACTACAAGACTTGAAATCAAGCATGTTTTATACAAAATACGGAGTTTCTTCTTTAGTCATCTTTGTAGCAATAAATAACAAGGATTTTGTGAAATAGGCCAGTTTATTAACAAAACAGCATTTGCAAATGACTGACTATACAACCACCCGAGAGAACAGCGGGATTCTTTGGATATTTTCTGTGCAGACATTCTTCAGAACTTCAGAACATATTGATGAATTGCACTAAGCAATGTGATTCTTTTGTTGAAGATTTTCATTCGCTCTTTAAATCCAAGTTTACTTGACAAGTTTTTTGTTATACTTGACTCAGGCAACTGGAGAACAGTGGTGGAGAACAGTCCTTTTCTAAACACGTGTCATTACTGTGTCATTACTGTTGGTCAATCTCAGAGAAGCTGTATATCTTCAACCAGATGTGAAGCACTTTTAAAATCGGTTTCATTAGAAACTTGATTCAATATTATGGCTGTTTTATTTAATGCACAAACTTACACATTCACACATGTGAGACACAATGAAACTTATCATGTTGATAGCAAATAGCCATATAGCAAATAGCCATGTAAATGAAAACCACATATATATATGGCATTCACATAAAGGTGTTAGCCCCAAACAGACTGCAGAGTATGGCAAGTGCACACCCAAGATATTTTTTCTAAATTTTGCTTGTACATCTGATAAAGAGTGTGGCATATCAAGATCTGGGCATGACATTGGTGTATCCTATTAGGGCAATAAAGAATTAAGTTTCCTCAAGATCAACATAATCTTGCATCAATGGTTTACAACCAATTGGTTTGATAACAGAATAACTATCAATCTTGTACATTATTTATCTTAGTTCATTTGATCTTCTTAATTGATTATCCTCAGGCTCTAGAATAGTTTTTCACACTAATGTGCACAACTGAAGTGCACACTTGTACACTTTATGTGAAATAGCAAGGTTTATGTGAAATAGGCACACACCCAAGATTTTCTTGGAAACTGCTGTACTCTGCAATCCAAAGCGCCAATAGCTAATACCATTTTATTTTATTATGTTCTGCACCTTGATTTTTCAGACTAGATGGTTTGGGGATTCCTGCTTATATAATTTACATTATCTTATCACATTTGTATCCTAACTCCCTCTTATCTTTGCTTTCAATTTTAGGTTTATACATGTTAAAGAACATACACTATATACACAAAAAACTATATATATACAGGTGTGTTTTTGTTACAGAAAAAATATTTTCATCAGTTATATTATTATCTAATCTCCCTTTTAGGTTGTTGGAAAAGACTTTGATGACATAAAAGATGAAAATGATCACCAGAAAACATACGAAACCGTTTATTCATTGCTTTCAAATATCAGCTCAAGTTATGAAAGGACATTTGGCAATGAACTGGCCAGGAAGTTAGCAAATCTTCAGCAGGAAACAGAAACTCAGTAAATACTTTTTGTTGCTGCAATTTTTTAAAATACTGAGATTCAGAGTATGCAGTCAAGTGCATACATGCACCATTTAAAAACAAAAACTTTATTTAAATATGAAACCATCGTATTTTATGCAGAGTGTTGCAGTTTAGAAAATAATACAATAACACATATTTGCTTAAAAATTCTCCTTTTAGGGTGTTTTAGTATTTACCAAAATTAATTTCTGCCCGTATTCATACTACCAAACTTTATACTTCCATTTTGAATGTAATTGTTTGTCTTACACATTTCATCACATTTTTATCTTTTACCAATTTTTAACCCTTCAACTTTAGTGGAACTTTTAGTGATAGATTTCCAATCCTGTAAAAAGCCTTTGTGTGTAAAATTGTGATTTTGGCCTTAGTTTGGAACTTTTTCTCAAATTCTTAAATTGATTCTTAGATCCACTGTATCGGGGATTGAATATCTCCTATAGCTCTAATATTATAATCCAACAGAAGGCTGAATATTTTGCAAGGAATTTGAAAATTGGCAGTAATAGGGAATGCAGACATTCTGGAAATAGCTGCTGAAAGATAATAAAGTTCTGAAGTTTTCTTGATGGATGGACACTTTCAAATTTTCCCTTCCTGGTAAACAAATTTAAAACCGTGTTTTTTTCGATAAAAATTGAATTTGAAGACTAAAATTTAATATCTTATATAAAAAGGCCCAATTTTGGCCTTTAAGTGTTTTACAGACTTTATTTCTCAAAAAATGGACCAGAACAGTACCTATCATTCGTTTTTGTAGCAGGGTCAAAACTTACCATAGCAAAATCATATCCATTCCACAGTGCTAGTGTTAAAAGAACAGCAAACCTGGACAGTTTTATTACAGTTCCAAAATTGCATGGGACAGTGTAAAGGGAGTCTGAGTTTACCTTAACATGACCCAGCTAGTTGTGTGACCCAGCAAGTTACCTGAACTTGCCTGAATTACTCCAGTGCTGTAGCTATGGCAATCTTCCTAGCAATCTTTCTTTCTTGTAACAACTGACTATTACATACATCATATTCACATCAACAATAACTTTTACTTGTAAATTGTCTTTGTAAAAATGAATTTCTCACATGCTGTTTGAGTGTCTTTTTGATGAAAGCTTTCTCAAAAATTCTTCTAGAGAAACGAAGTATGATTGTTCTTGTTTTTACTTTTTACGATGCCAGCTAGCCCATCAATTTCCAAAAATGTTCTATTTAGCCTGATATTTTCCTGCTCTTACCTACAAGCAAATTGAAATACTCTCAGCCAGATTGCCAGAGTATATTTGGCAGCCCCTCACTATATAGGTTAAATGGTATGCGAATTAAGTTATTCAAGTCCACATACATACTTTTAAGGTGGAATTTGAATTCTTTTACAACCCATTATGAAAAGCTATCTGAATGTGATCATCAGGCAACTCTGACTTGATAAAAGTACATTAGGAATATCCCTTCAAATATCCCTTTCTTTAACTTTGAGTCAAAGAACAAGTTGGGGTACAGTAAAAACCCACATAAAAGAATCTGGATTAAGAACCTGTTAGGCTAAAATTTAGAATTGAGGCCTCCTCCACATAAGAACCTTTTCACGCTAAAATTTCAAGTTAGGCTCCTACCAGTGGAGATGCTGTAAAGGTTTCTAGGTGAAAGCTGTTAAATAAAGTATTATTATCTGTTTATATCTAAAATTAACTTGACAAAGCAATTTTTCTTTTAAGCCAAAGTACAATACTGTCTCTATTGTTTCCATCTTTCCAATAAATTCTCTTAATAATCAGCATTTGTAAAGTACACAAATTTTTATTCCTATTTATTCCAAGATTTTGACATATAAGCCCTTGTCTTTTAAAAGACATTTTAGAGATTTTGCTATGTGTTTGTTTGAGTATGTATTTGTTTTGTTAAGTCTGTACTATCTTTAGGTATAATATTAGTGCATGGTATGAAAATTATGATTTTGCTCCATGAATATAAGAACTTATTTTAAGAACCTTGATAGCCTAAATTCACTTTAAGGCAGTCGGTCCCCTTTGTGTTGCTCAGGGAAATTACGCTTTTGTGGTTCTTCGCTATTGTTGTTTATTTGTGCATTGATTCAACGATACATTAATGTCGTGGCCATGAAAAGAGGTTCTGAGGACAATGGGGGACATACTGCCTTTAAGTACCATTCATATAAGAACCTGTCTAGGCTAACTGGGCTAAAGGAAAGATGATGCAAAAAGATTCATTTTCGCTTTTCCGCTGCTCTTACTCCGGCTACTCCCGCACTGCGCGTCCATCCGATAGCTCGCTCGTGCGTCCGCGTATGCTTCAAGCTATTGGGTTTTTACGTTTTCAACCCGTAACAGCACTTAACGTGAAACGCATGAGTAATCGTACCTGGTCAAGCGAATTCTGCCCATTCAAGCTTGAAAAACGGCGCGGTGGTGAAAATATGAAGCATTGAATTGAAGCCGCTATAAAAATTATCGTTGTGTTATTTCTTAAAAGAAAGATGACAATTTTCGAATGGGATCCTACATTTTAGGTAAAGCATTCATTATCCATTTTTCACTTTAAATGTTACTTTATAAACAGGTTGCATAAAAAGAATTTAGTTTTTTGTATTTAATGTATTTTCAACTTATTTCTCAAGATCAAGCACAGTACATTATTGTAACATATGTAACAACGTAGCCAATATGGAGCAACTTTATCTTGTTTTATGAAAATGTTTTTATCAGATCCCAATCCTAACAGCTGAAAAGCTTAGGCTCTTTGATAAAAACTATAGAAAAGAAGGTAAAATAATTTACGATATAATATACAACTTAGTTTTCAGGTCTAGCTTATGAAATTTACAGCCAACCATCAGCATTGCACTCTGCTAGCCCTTTTTTATCCTTTCATAGATGCACCAAACAATGTTTTGGCTTAAAGCAAGTACTGGCTTGAGGATACATAAATTAGACTCATTTCAGCCATTTGCTCGAACTTTCTAGGTTTTTTACAGCTTTCGAAAGAAATGTATCTGCAATGGATATGCAATGGCAATAACAGTGGAGCAGATGGGCCTAATAAGTATCGAAAAACATTATGGATTTGTTCTGAAAACAATGAGCAACTTTTGAAAAGCTCTTGAGAACTTATGGGCCGAATAAAGAAAACTGTAGTTGGGGTTTTTATTCTGCTTGGATTACTAGCTGTTGCTGTTGTAGTGTACATGATTATGCGTATAAGGCGTAAGAAGAACGTGAAAGATGAGCTGGAAGAAGATGAAGTTGTGGCCGAAGAAGAGAGGCTCATCATACAGAAGGCTGTAACAGATAAAACACCTTTGGCAGTGGAAAGAACAGATATGCTTTTCGAGGAGGAAGATGATAGTTTAATGATGTGTAAAATGAGTAAGTGATACTTGTTTCTCAGAGTACAGAAAAATCATTCATTTCCCTTGTAAATGAGCCAAAGCCTTCAAGAAACTTAAGTTCTCTTCTTTTTGTTTTGACTATATTTCATTGAAACTTGGGAGAATCTTTCGCATGTATCACTGTATTGTTAAATGGTGGAAAAATATATGCCCCCTTTTAAATCAACAAGGAATTCAAAGGAGTCTGCTTTCTCAATGCATTCATTTCCTACTTAAATTAACAAGCATCCTTCAAAATCAAATCAACTTTAAAACTGTCATGTCATACATGAGGTATTTTTTACCGAAACACTTATGAAGGGAGATATTTTAGGTAATTCTTAGCAAGGAATATCTAATGAAAACTGTGAATTGAAACCTTCCAAGCTGAAACCATGTCCAAGGAAAACATTTTCATAATCGTGCGTTGATTTTCTTCTGTATTTGTTGGCATTTTATCAAGCATCCGGATCAAGGTATCGCCAGGTTATTGTCAAATAGCTCTGCTGCGAAAATAGCTCGGTTGTTTTCTCTAGAATTTCGTTCTAATCATTAGTTTTTTTCACTAGATGCTGAGTCTCAGAAGTATGATCAACTAACACTGTGGAAAAAATATCAAAGAATCAAAGCAGAGGATCCTGAAAAATCCTGCTCCATCGATAATGGGAGAATCAAAGTCGAATTTTACCACCAATCCTACGAACAAATTTTCAAAATAAAAATCATAAATGCTAGGGGACTGAAATGTAATGTACCAAACAAAGAGCTTACAACAAGAATCAAGGTTCTACTGATAACGCCATTAAAGACTCGCCACATTCCTAGAAGAACGGCAGCTATTGAGAATTCAAATAACCCAGATTTTAATCAAAAGCTTGATATAAAACTTACGAGAAAAACAGCTCGCGATTCCACTGTTGAAATCAGTATGTGGAGCATTGATGATTTTTACAAGGAAAGTCTTCTTGGAGGTTTTCGAATCGAACTCAACAAGTATGATATTTCACAACGAAATATTGTCGAAGAAGAAATACAAGTCGAATTTGAGGTATTTTAGCAATTTTCCTACCAAGAGATTAGATAACTGCTGGATTTCTTAAGTGTCTTATAAAGATATATTTATCAAAGCATATAGCCTCATTTAGCAGGGCAAAGGGTGCACCCAAGAAGAGAAGATTGTTGCATGACCTTGAATCAACAATTTAATCCAAGAATAATTTGATCTTGGATATAGTAAGACGAAATATTCTTCTTTTATTTCTTTAACTTTAATTTTTATCCATCTATGTAGTTATTGAGGTTTCATGAAATTTTTTTTAAGATTTGATTGTATGACTTGTCTTGTTTTATGTTCGTGACGGTCATATCATCATATTAGCATTTCATACATTTCCAGACGACATAAATAGTACATTACAATTTAAATTGCAATTATTCACCAGCGTGTGCAAGCTACGTAATACAAGGAAAGAGGAGTAGGGTTCTGTACTCTCAATTATCACATTTATCTTTTGCCATATGAATGATTTATCTAAAGCACGCAAAATTTTCCTAGGAGACAAATACCCTTCTGGATTGCAAAATATTTGTCCAGCAGACGGGGTAAAACTTCCACTGTTTGTCCAGGAGAATTTATATAGTTTTATGAAATTTTATCAATAACAGTAAGTATTAGTTTTTAGTTTCGATTGAAAGTTGCAAGCTTTCTTTCTTTTGATGCGTTTTCTTTTCAGGAACATGAAAATCCAGGCTTTGTATTGGTTTCTCTTGGCTATAAAAAGGAAGAAGAAAAGTTAGTTGCAATTGTGATGAGAGGAAGAATGCTGAAATGTTCTGCCCATGAAGAATCTATGCTACAAGAAACAATAAGTAAGTAAGCAGTTTTTCGTGTGATAGGAAGAGTTTGTCTTCTCTCTTGGACTCTGCAACTAGATGAGAGATTAACGTCTAGGATTGGTCGAGAACACAACCAATCATCTGCTTGCCTTTGGACATTCCTAGACGTTTATACCTTTTCAAGTTTCAGGCGTAAAGTACTTTAAATCAATATGATATATTTCTGCTTTCCCGTGCTTTTTGCAAAAAAAATCTCGGTGATATTATATTTGTTGGCAACAAGACACAATACAAGCAATTTGCAAGATCTGCAAACCAGTGGTGCCATTCTACAAAGTTAGGAAGGAAGGCTGTGCTGTAGGGAACTTCAACCACACCCATACCCCACCCAATTTAAATTTTTTGCGTTGAAGACTCTCCTTTGTGTGGAAGAATCACTCAAACTATTCAATTTTCTAAAAAGACTGACAAGAAATTGCACATTCATGAGAAGTCTATAGTATAATAAAGGGTTGCCCAAACAGAATTCGTCCAACCAAATATGAACTCACTGGTAAAGGGAGGCTTAGCCCCCCAGACCCTCTCTGAGTTTCAACAATAGAGACTGAGCCCCACTGAGCCCCATTCCGCGGCATCATTGCTCCTAACCAACTTTTCCATCTTTCGATTCCTATGCCTTCCCTAACTTTGAATATGAGAACTAGGCTCTAATGATCAGTGTAATGTAAGTAGGCATAAATAATTCCTTTTTAAACCGTTCTGTTATTTCATTTCCCTCCATCCATTATCCTTTAAAAATTGTTTGTTTTTCTTAGATCCCTATTTCAAAGTTCTACTTTACTGTAACCGGAAGAAAATAAAGAAAGAGAAGACTGAAACTAAACTGGATCAAATAAACCCTGTCTATAATCAGGTAATGGAATTCATCCTTCCACAAAATTCACTTTCCACAACAAATCTTGTTTTTATTGTCATGCATAAAGACGTCAGGACAGATTCCAAGCAAAACATAGGCCGAATCATCATTGGTGCCAACGCCAATGGACGCTGCTGGCAGCACTGGAGAAGAGCCGTTGAAGGGAATGGGAAACTTTTTGCTGATTGGCATCAACTGTGGCAATAGCAATTGCGTGTTTTGCATTCTGATCTCTATGGCTTTCTGTTTAACCTACGATGGTGCTTCCCTGGCCAGAGACAAATACTAATTGTAGCGTGCAGTTGCATCAAAGAAAGGTGGACGTATTTAAGTATCTAAACAGTATGCAAATGATACTTAGGTAACTCGGTACCTTTAATGTGTTTATAAACCATAATTAAAAAACACAAATACAGTATCAAAAATTCGAAGAAAAATTTTTGATCTTGTATGTATGTTATTTAATTATGGTTTATAAACACATTGAAGGTATCGGGTTATCTAAGTATAATTTGTCATACAACACACGGGATCTCTTAAAATCCTTGGCCCAAAAAGCCAGTGACCGAAAACAGTGTGCAAATGATTTTGTGTCAGTTTTCTTTGTGTCCTGCCGTCAATGCTTGGGAATTAAGCTCTAGAAAACAGAACATCTCGATTTCACTGATATAAAATTTAGTCCTGCATGTTACACAAAATTCCTTTTTGTATTGTCCTTATGTATTTTTGTACTAAATCAGCCTGGTTATATAATAAAGAGAAAAGAATATACAGAAGCAAAGCAAGAGTATACTAAGAATATAAAAGTCATCTGTGCATTGTAAATTCTCTATGACGTATTATAGAAATTGATATATAAAGAAGCTAATCGTTGTTGAAAAGGTAAGCAGCTATTGGGACAACATTTATTGGGCGAACTCGTGAAAAAGATATTCAGTTCTTTGTTTTGAATTAATCTTTCACTTGCTGTTTAAACTGATATCTATAAATTTTCTAACAATTTTGTCGCTGAATTTTCAGTGTCGTATTTTGCGGAATCACGTGATTTGCTCATGAGGTAGTATGATTTCAAAATTGCACGCAAAAATCGAAAATTTGCATCATAATAGGCTGCTTTTTAACAAAATTTCTTCCTAAGCCTCTAGCCTTGGCTTTGACGCCAAATAGACCTGGCCAAAAGACCAAAGGTTAATTTTTTTTTGATTTATCACAGTTTTGTGATAATGGTAAAAGGCTTGATTGAATGAATATGTGTTTGGCTTTATTGTACAAAAGTCTAAAAAGCTATTTCTGACTTTTCAGTTTTTGTGGCCTCTTAATTTGTTCTCTCGTATATCAATTCATCACAGAAGTTTCTCAAAAGTTTTTCCTTTCAAGATTTACATTCGCATTGGATTGAAAGGGATAACTGACAAAATATACGGCCTATTTTTCAACATTAAACTGCTGTCAGATGAAGTTCAAAATAGAAATTTCTTTTTAAGGCTTACTTACAACAATCCATGGGCTTGCATACTAAATTTATATTCTCAATAGGCTATGCATTTGAATAGCTAAAGGTGAATATTCTTGTTTTCTCTTATGTCATATGAAAGCCAGCAATATTTTGTTTTATCTAATATTTTCCCAACATATTGAATCTCAACCTAAGCCTAATGATTCTTCCCTTTACAAATCACGATAATTTAGGATAAAATGAAAATTCACGGTTTCGTTTAACTCTCAGATTAGTTAAGCAAGAGTTATAAAGCAAAATAGAATCCAAACATGAGCTAGGTTTACTGCCTGTAATTTGTGTTGTATGGGGTTTCTCGCAAAAGATCAAACAACAAGTGCTATCCGCTTGGTCGAGTAACCACTTGAGGATGTCGTCAGCACACAATGCGCGATCTTGATTGGTAAACAGGTGACCAGTTATTCAGTGGCAGCCAATGAACTGAGTTCACCGGCCGAACCCGGAGCGAAAGTTTGTAAGATTTTCGTATTAAAAAATATGGATTCTTGAATTTTGCAAAAATCCAGCAAAAGGTAAGTCGATATTTCTCATTTTATTGTGAAACTTAGGATAGAATTTGAGTTTGAAGTTTCTAGAGAGTGTTGAGACCTGAGATAGTTGTTCTGCAAGAAAATGCTTGTATCCGGTAGGCCACCAACTTGCTCATTACAGATTATGATTCGCTGCATCCATTGTGGAATATAATTTAATTTGAAATAGAGCAGAGATTTTTGTGCAGATTTGAAGCTAATTTGCATTTGAGTCTTGCGCCAAGCAGGAAACCTTTGTGTGCAAATGCTTGCCAGTGTTATACAATGAGCCAGGTTTGTTCCTTTTTTGTTGCTGAAGACTTGAATGTAAGATTTTAGACTTTGCAGCGATGACAGCAAGTAAAATGAATTTGACCATATCAATGTATGTACTTAGTCAACATTTGCAGAATAGGAAGGAGACGTATTCATGTAAGATGCTCTATGCCTGGAACCAGATATCGAGCATTCAATATTTTAGGCTTCGAATCCTCGATTGGGGTCCTAATTCCACAATCGGGTGAGCACTGTGCACTCAACATATCCAGCATTGAGCAAAGTAGATAACTTCAAAATATGCAGCTATGCCATGATTTATCAGTGATAATTCAATTTGCTGTTAACTTTACCATTACTTGCTACGATTGAGGTTGAATGGCCTTGTAAAATGAAAACTTACGATAGATTCATTGTGAAAGTGGAGTGCATCTCAGAAACTTAACGTTAGTCACTCGGTAAATGTGAAATGACAATGCAAGTCCTGCTAATCTTTCACAATGCCACCAATAATACATTTATATTACGGAAATAATGCATCTTTTTTTTAATTTTAGGGATGAAAATCATAGAAAATAAAACGTGCATCTGCATTCTTTCTTTTGCATTTCTATTATCCGGTAAGCTTTAATTCTTTAATTTTGTTGTCAAAACTGTTTCTTCATAACTCCTCCCAAACTATAAGCATCTGGGTTATGGGATACAGTTCCGTGCTAATTCTAACTTGGATGTGTTTGGGTCAAATATTCTTTGCATATTATATGCAAATGCAGTCAATCAGATTGATGCTATGTATTTAATTTAAACCCTTTGTCGACAAACAAAAAATTGGTACTTAATTGCATCACTTGGAAAGCTAAAAGTTTAAAAGATCAAAGTAAATGACCATCACAAACTTAACTATCCTATCTAGCAGCCACGCCCCTTTAAGTATCGTTGAAAGCAGGTCTCTTGGGTTGCAGCCCCCCCCCAAGGGAATTGCCAAATTGTGTTCGATATCCGTCATAATTCAGTACTGAACAGGAAAAAGCTGAAAAGGAACCCCCTTCCCTTGATAAGAATTTCGTCCTTTGGACCATACCTAGGATCTTCTTTTTTAAATGCTTAAGATAGACATGAGGACATCCCTACTTTCTGTAATAATTGATCAATTTTCTTTTCATTTTATTGATTAAGCACATTTTTGCCAGTATTAAGGAAATTTTATACTCCAGGCAACGATTTGTTTCGTGCTCCAGGCGTTGGAAATACGTATATTCTCCAAGCCTCTAACTAACGTTTTAGTTATCCTGCGTTGAAGAATATATTTTTGAAGACAATATCTTTCCCTTCCAAGTACAGTCCACAACACTGGCTAGCTTATATTAGATTTCCAAATAGTTTAGGACTTGATAACTTGAATTGACAGTAGATTCCCCAGGCATGTTTGTATTGGCCTTTTTGATGATGAATAAAGAAAACGTCTCATTTCACCATAACCTCTGAAAAGGCACCGCGCAGCCATTGGGCTAGCAGGGGCTATAGCCCTCCCATTTTTTCCTAATAATAGGTTAGAAAATGTTTGGAAAGTTTACGCTAACGTAACTTTAAAATGCTTACTCCAACGAAGCCCAAGTGAAGGCAGTTTTTCTTGACTCGGAACCCTTATTTGCTCATTTCTTTGTTTGTTTAATCTTGTTTAATGACATGTTGTATTTTCTAACTTGGATAGCTTGGTATCCTCAAGCTATTAAAATATATATTTATAATAATTGAAATCTTTGACTATTCATAAATTACAAGTGGAAAGAAGCAAGTATTTTTTAAAGGGGCCTTTCCGGTGTTCTAAAGGGGATTACCTTAATCTTTTTCAGTCACGCCTTTTTCAGCTACCCTACTTTTAGATTGGTGAACAGCTGCCTCTGGAAATTGATATTCTGGCATAAATTGTTCTCCTTACGCTTCCTTGTGGGACTCACTAGAGATAAGGGCCAATTTACAGAAATCATTCAAAGGAACTATATTTTAAGGCTTGATAATAGGTCAAAACACATTGTCTATTCCCGTTTTATTCCCAATCACTCCGCAAGGCTCTCTCATTTTTAGTAATCCAGGCCGAAGTACTATGGCCTTCAGGGACATATGGCTTACCTGAAGCTGTAACAGGATGTCCAGAGTTTGGAGGCCAAGCCTGGCAACGAGGCTTTACATATCATGACACAGCTGACGTTGAGCCTTCAAACAAGAGATCTGCGAACTACCATTTTGCTGGGAATTTCTCGCAGCATGGCATTGAGCAAAGATTTTGCATCAAGGACAAGCCTGAAGGTGGAAGTGAATTTTGGCCAGAAGGCAAATATTGCATTTACAAGAAAGGCAAGTTATTTTGTTAGAGCGAATAAAAATTTATAACATATTTCGTACATGTATCATCAAATAGTAAGCAATAACGTTCAACGATCAATGAACTTTCGCCGCTTACGTTAAAGTTCCACCAATGAGCTTGAAGCTACTTGGTAGGCAGTATAGATGTCTAATTGGGTTCCTAGTCTCGTCTAGCCCTAACCATAATGCATCACGGGCCTTAAAAATATCATCAAAACTTTGTGCCGAAGCTAATGATCGATAGGCACTGTCCCGCGAGGTAGAGTAATTGAGCAGTTTCGAAAAAGTGGAAAAACAGTCAAGTTTCTAACCTCTTTGGGTTGGCTTTTTAACTTATCACCCTTTCACCATGGCAGTCAATAGAAGGAATAAGTTGAAGCTGGGAGTTATCTTTAAAATGCTCTTTTACTCAAGCCTGCCCCCCTTGTCCCTTGGTTGTTCCGGTGTCCCTGCTTACCACCCTTTTCACCACTGGTTATCATAACATGCAAGTAACATAGCCAAAGGGTTTGAAGGATTATATGACGTTGAAAACCTTCTTTATAATTTCGCATGCAAAATAGAAGCTTTGTGAATTAAGTATGTTGGAAAATACATCTTCCAAGGAATTGGTCACAATAAAACTAAGGAAAGTTGAATCATGTAACTGTACAGTACCTATTCTTGAATTATCTTGCCTAAGCATTATCAGGTGCTCTCTCCGTGTGTCAATCAAATGATTAATTAAATCATATCTCGAAGCTTTTTCTGTTGAAGAAATGTGGTAAGAGGCATATTGGTTTGTATTCGATTCCCTCGACACCAATCAAACTCTTCAGTAGGTTTATCAAACTTCGGGGTTGATTCCCTAAATACCGAATAATAATTTGTATTGCAGCATAGACTTCTGCACCACCTTTATGTCTAGGCTCATTAAAATAATGCAGAGAGTTACTAAGAAACATCTGAGATTTGAGACTTGAATGGAGAATATCAAAGAAATGTGTTTTGGTTATTGTGAAAGCTGGGAGGTCCAGACTGTCTTAGCTAAAGGTATACGAGATTTTCAAGGATTTCTTTGCCCCTTGGTTAACAACTCTTTTAAAAAAAAAGACATTCAACAATGGACAATACATTTATAAAGTCTGTGCTTGCTTATGTAGGTGTATGCCCAAGTGGAATGGATGAGGGCTCTATAAAATGGGATGACGAGCACTCTAAGATTGATCAGAGAAATCGGCATGTTGGAGCTTTGCCGGACGGCAACTACGACGAGACATCAACCGAGATCAAGTACTGCTGCAGCACAAAGGGTGACGTCAGCAAACCGGTCAGCCTACCAAATACGATGCCTTTCTATTTACTGACATATGATTCACCTACGTGTCAGAAGGTCGCTGGAATGAAAGTGAGTATAATATCTAGGACATCTTAATAATTGAATGAAGCAGCGCAAGGCTCGCTGTGACAGTTCTGGCATCGGGGTAAAACTTAAGACAGGAGCTAGCTACATTATTTTGAGTTATCTTTTACTGATATGAAATTTTCACTGATACTGTACTTGAGTCCCTGACCTAGAGCTTTTACAAACACAACCACTTCTCAAGTCACGATCCTGCGCCATCTGACAAATTTCTACAAAACCTCTTCCACCAAGATTCTCTCTAATGTTGTGGACAAAACGCGTTTTGGTCTTCCCCGTCTTTGTTCAAACAAGCACGCCCGTACCGGGGGGGCCTTGGTGGCTATAGGCCCCTCACCTTTTTGCAGAAGTATGTTATGACATCAAGGATCATGATGAAAAAAACTAGTACAGAAGTTTTTCAATTTGCCAAGACATGCCCCCAACCCAAAATGTGTTCCGGTATCCCTGTTAGACAACACTACAATACTTATCTATAAATGATTTAGCTTTTTGTATGAATTATTGGATTGAATTGATTCCTTATGGACAATATTTTCTATGATACTTCAAATAATAAGATCAAAACTACAGTGAACATTCAGTCGAGAAACTGTTTATCTCTGCAAAGAATATGAAGTAGGCAGTTGTTCTTTGGAAGTATCTAGAGCCCCATGCTTCGAAATCAGAGTTGTAAGGATTCGTAGTGCATTGAATGCGGAGTTTGATAACAAATGTCAATATGATGAGTTTTTGTTGTTGTGTTGCATTTCAGGTTGCCAGTGAGTTTGTCAAATATGATGATAATGACAATGGCAATACCAATGGAGCTCTTGGAGCCCATCCATATGGGCCAAGCGAAGATAAATACAACACAAAGATATATTACTGTTATTATGAGCCAGGTAATATCTCGTTTTCAGATACAACAACAGCAAACATACACTTCATAAATGCGTATTTTTGTCTACTTTATGTTTTCATTTATTGACTACACTACCTTCTCGTTTAAAGGCCAGCGAGAATCGATTTGCTAGAAATATAAGAGCAGCTTAATAAACAAACAAAGACAACTACTTTTTGCAAATTTGTCTCTGGTTTCATCAAAGCAGAGCAGAGTTTGTTAGCAGATGAGTTGTGCTTCGAAAATGTTCATGCAAAAACTGTTATTTTGTGGTCTTAAAGATTTCTAGTAAAGATAATTATTAGAAAAACTGGATTAGGATCGCCCTAGCCTCAAATTATCACCATAGGCATTAAGGGTTCTTTCTTCAGCTGCTGTTGATACTTTCGATTCTTAGTGAGCTTGGACGGGAAACTGCAACTACTCATTTGCTATAGGTTTTTGTCTGCTCTAGCCCCCCTCTTTTTCGCAGAAAAATTGAAAAGAATAGAGTAAAAATAATAGAAGAAAGGAATAGTGCAATAAATCCTTTTACTGCTTAACTTCAAAGAAATAAGCTGAGGTCCAAGGGGCTTAATATAGTCTGTGCTCCAGACCCCTAACTAATAAGTTGGAGCACAGGCTAATGAATTCTATTTTAAGGTTTCAATTAATCAAACGTGACATGCTTTTAAAGAAGTTTAAAACGATTGCAAGAAAATGAATGCAAAGAATATTCTGAAATGATCTGAAGCTAATCTAAAGCTGTCGTCGAAAATTTTCTGCAAATTGATGATTAGGAAAGGGATGGGGGGGGGGTGTAGCCCACCCAGCCTCGTTATCTCATATGCCCTTTGTCGTTGAGAATCTACATTTTGTCTAGAAAATGACATATAGTAAAAAACTGTGTCATTCATTTCAACCATTTATCCTTTTTATAGGAGAGGAGAGCACAGATGACCTTGGAACGGGAAAGAGTATCGCGGATGACAAGGTGGGTCTTGTTAACCAAATTTACAGTTGAGGGGTAAAGAACCAATCGAGAAATTGAGATTTAAGCTTATCAACAATGATTAAACCCAAGGATCACTTTTTGTAGTCAATATATTTGCTTCTTTTTTAAAGATGAAAGTAGTTTCTTAAAGCAAAAAGTATATTTTTTTAATTTTCTTAAAAGATCAAACAAGAACCGTGCTACGAAAATATGATTGATTGAGAAATTTGCTTAAAAGCAGTAGAGTTTTGTTTCTTATTTCTCGATGTCCAACACCTTCACGCCTTCTGTAGCAAAGTATACCAATTCAATTTGAATTGTCAAAGAGCACTTTGGAAGCAAGAAAATACAATGGAAAGTAAAGGCACTGTGGTGACGTGGTCTTTTTTAAAGAATTTGTTGATAAAAAAGGAAGAAAAATTAAAATTTTGCAACATACGAGCAAATGCTTTTTTAATACTTTTATTGACATGATTGGCAAAACACCGTCTTTTCTTGACGAATTCATCAAAACAAGTTTTAATATAAGCATTTAAGAATCCACATTTTACTCGTATCCCAGGTATCAAAAGCTGCCCGTTAATCCCGGCATTCTTAATTTGCTCCTGTACACCTCATTAATTCATTAGTTTAATAGTAGTTTGTTATCTTTTGCTTCTTTTTGCAACTACTAACATACAAATAAATACTTTACGCAATCAGTAAGCTAGGCTCTGTACAATATATGATCAATGGATAGAAGATCATTTATCAACGGGCCTAAACCTTTTTTGTAGGACCATGCACCAAAATCTTCATCTGGCTTGGCAGTTGCAATCGGTTGTGGAGTAGCTGGCGCCATAGTGGGAACAGCCTCGATCGTATTTGCCACAAGAAGGATCCTAGCTGCAAGAGGAAAGGGGAATTTCGATGGGATGGAGGGGCCAAAACCCGATGCTCCTTGAACTCGACCATAATAAATGAACAAGCAATGCCAATATTTGGCATGTTATAAAAGAGCAAATTTAGGGTTGCTTTCTGTTGGAGTCTTTTTACAAAGTGTACTGAAACATTTTGCTTTTAATTTGTTCAATGAAAAATCTATTTTTATTGGTTTCCATTACATTACATTTCAGATAACCATTACATTTTTATATTGATGGCATAATGGGTATAAAATGCTTTTGCAAATCTAGATCTTAATATCATGTATGTAGTATCTGTACATAAAAAACTGTTTACCTTTGTAGTCGTTAACTCTAATAGAAGCTTTAATTTGATAATCATGTCGTTTTGGTAGAGTGCAGAAAAAGCATAAAGACTTTTGTCGTTTCGATACTTTTAAAAAAAGCATAAAGACTTTTTTCTTATTGGGTTGCAAAATGCCTACTTATGATTATAAATTATTTTCTGCCCTTGCGAATATTATCAATAATTTATCGGTTTCACGGAAATGTGAGATTGTTAGGTATACCATGATTATATCAGTGGCAAGTGCCTTTGTTTATTTCTCAATAAGAAAATTTTGGTTACGCTTCTGATTTCAGATCGTACCACCCATCTCCTTTCTAGGAACTTTAGGAACCAAAAACCCCTCCTTTTATTACATACATCAAGTGGCGGTTTTATGATGATGAGATGAAATTTCATCAGGGTTATTTTCACGAGGGGCTTTCGAGCTTTAACTAATTTGCTTGAAATTGTTGTTATTTCTTATTCGTTATGATCTCTTGTGCCACACTACCTTACGTTTTTCTTGTATCTGCTCTACTAGTTTATGGGGAGGGCGGGGAGTCCTTCGGAGTCCTTAAATACAGCTTTGTGTGTTGAGTTTCTTTTGCGGCATCGTTAAAATCTCTCATACCTTTAGGCATCTTTTATGCTATTTGGCGTTTTTTGATGCTATTAGGTAGGACTGGTGCATCGGTGGGGAAAAGAGGTTTTTCCTGTCCATTCCCTTCCAGTTATCAATCATATTTGGGGTTATTGCGTAACTTCCTTTAGTAACCCCTTATGGTAGCTTGAGCAATTTGCCCCGATGTACCAACGGCCCAACTCGCTCTTGATGATGATGTCTGAGGGAGCTTTATGCCCTTTATATTGCATTGGTATTTAATTACCGAGTTAGTAAATCAAAGAGCTTCTGATAGGCAGAAAAGGCCCCCTCTTAAGAAAAAAATAAAAATTGTAAAGGACAAGGGAACCCGCAGATGTTTTGGCACCGGGCCCCGCACCGCAGTCCCTTAAACAGGGCCCACACCACCGGGGGACCAGAGGGGCAAGGGTCCCCCCATTATTTGGTAAGCAAAAACATTTCCATAGATACCCTGTTTTAAAGCACCAAATTCAAGTTCAATGTATAGAACTTACTTGGCCCCTCCATCGTGAAATTCTTGGTGTGGGCTCTGCTAAATCCCTGCTGCATTCTTCCTCTAAATCTTTGGCACGTGGACAGTTGGAGCGTATAAGCAAGTGGTTGTTGCAGTTTAGAGGGTCTTTTTGCAAAATGGCGGCAAAGATTGAGCGGAATCCTGGGGTTTCATTTGATGCTGGCTGGATTAACAATGTACAAATAAATTATGCCTGCACTAAAGTAAGAGGAGAAACATTGGGCACAAGAAGATCAGTCAAGAAAGAATGGCAGGCTGCGTGGCTTTTGAGAGCGGTGACGTGCACAGACTTGACAACTTTGGCAGGTACCTATGTTTCAAACCTGCTTGTTTTGAAACAGGCTTGTCCAGCCCGTGCATGACCATAATTTCCCCAGAAAGAAGCGTATCCTCAGCAAAAGGGGGACATATTCCCGTGGGTTTTGCCAATATTCTTTAATGTTTGAATAAGTATCACAGTGTTTGAACAAAAAAGTAGGGCGTAGATTGAAATTGAATGAGATTTACAAAGAGTTAACAATATTATTTTAAAAATTATCAAACAACAATGTTTAGGCATATTGTAATTTGCAGAATGCAAAATTTCAGAAAATGCAATGTATGATGTGGTATTTTATAAAGAATAAATTGTGTTATTCTAAAAGCATAATTTTCGTTTTTTTGTAAACCAGGCTGAAATTTACAGAGTAAAAGCTGCCTTTGCTCAGTCCTGTTATTTATTCCAATAAAAATATTATTGCATGCATTAAATAACTGAAAAACTTAAAATATTAAGTATTTGTATTTGTTTCTACCTAGCATCCGAAGGTAGTTTTTAGGGCACTGAGAAGCTTATGCTTATCGAGCAGTGTCCTGGTTCTTCCTCTCGATGTGACCACACCTCGTGATTCCTGTGCCTGGAATACAGAGAGCTGGCAACTCTCCTCACTCTGGGTGAAAGTTTGGTCATGCCAGGGACTCGAACCACGGACCCTTGGGTCTGTAGTCAGTGCCTCTAGCAACTGAGCCATCCTCGCACCTTAGGGTATTCACATTCAGGGCTCAGTTTGTTAATACAACAGTTTGATTATTCTGTCACTGTTTTGAAAACCAATCCAAAAACTGCTTGCAGTAAATTTGTATCCAAAAATTTTCCATTACTTTTTGCAGTAAAAACAACAAAACAAACTAACTTTCTTCAAAGTAATCTTAAGCAACTGGAACAATGATATTGGATAATGGGACAATAGTTCCAGTATGATTCTTTTTTTGCATTATCAATTTTGTTTTGTTTCCAAGTTGGCGATAGTCAGCCTAATGGCCAGGTACTTTTGTAATCAAGATCTCCATATAGTAGACTGAGTTATACCACCGGTCTAGGTCACACAAATCTCCCAGGTCCATCACTATTGTAGGACATGCGGGGTGTGGCACCCCTTCTTGAAAAACAGAGAAGTTTTTTGCCATCTAGAGGTGCTTAGTGGACAAATTTCCAAACTTGGCAGCAAATTTAGGATGGTTCAACCACTCTGTCGGAAATCTGAAAATCTCTTTTATGCAATGAAAAAATGTCTAGGCTTAGATGATAATAGAAGCATTCTTTCTTTTGCCAATGGATACCAGTACATCAGGTGGTCAGGGGTGGACAATTCCAGGAAAGAGGTGCTCTCCTTGTGGGAGACCCATGTATCTTTCTGTACTGTGATCTCCAGAAAGGGAACTTTGGTGACAGGGGTGGACCATTCCAGGAAAGAGGTGCTCCTCCAGTGGGGGATCAATGTCTCATTCTGTACTGTGGTCTCCAGAAAGGGAACTCTGGTGATAGGGGTGGACCATTAAAGTAAAAATTTGTCACCTGGTGGTTACCCTGTGTAGCGATAAGCCGCAAAGTGTTGGTGCAAAGTGTTGCAAAGAACAGTAGCAAAAGTAGCAATCAGCTTCTATTTGGTATTGATTATGGGGATTGAGCTCCCATAGGACCACATCCCTGGGTCCTGGGTATGGTATTGTGTGAAATTTGTTTGTGTGCTGTGATCAGGCCATATCTAAGGACATAGGTTTTCAAAATAGTGCATTTTGTCCTAAATAAAAACCAATCAAACACTTTGCATCCAAACTGAAATGATGCATTGTCAAATATCATTGTGTTTTCAAATGGTTCAACTCTCAAACTGTTTTATATGTTTGTATTTTTGATGCATGGAGAATAACAGTTTAATTTGAAAATATGTTCTTGTGAACATGGCCTGAATAGAAACCTGAAATAGAGTTAATATAAAGTTTCATTGAAAGATTAGTGGTATAAACTCTTGTACAAGTCTTATAAATCATAATTTTGCAGTCATGTGAGGAGATGGTTTTAGTTTGCTTGACATTAATATTTATCATATAAAAAAAACTCATCATGGGGGTGCATATCAATATGTTAAATTAAATTTTTATTAGAGATTTTACAATGTTTTTGTGATTTCTTAATTGCTATTTATTAATTTTCATTTTGTTGTCTTATGTAGGTGATGACACTGCAGGTAATGTGAGAAGGTTGTGTTTTAAAGCTCAAAATCCTATACGGAAAGATCTGATAGATGCAATGGATGTAGGGCATTTAGGAATCACTTGTGGAGCAGTATGTGTTTATTCATCAAGAGCTGTAAAGGCCTTACGGGATGCACGTTCATCTGTGCCTATAGCTTCAGTTGCTGCTGGTTTTCCTGCAGGTGAGTTTAATTTCTATTGTTCTATTGCCTATCCCAAATCAATTTGCATATTAAACTAATAGCTGATAAGCAAAATTTGAATCATCTTCGTAGCAAGCATGAATATTGGAAGTATTTGTAACTTGAGAATCCACAACTTTTTTAAAGAAATCCTGGCAAAAGGATCCTATGGTGATAAAAATTCAATCTTTAGGGGCATGATCCTATGGTGATAAAAATTCAATCTTTAGGGGCATGATCCTATGGTGATAAAAATTCAATCTATAGGGACATTTATTGGAAAACCTTGGGATTAAAGGTACAATGCTTGTTCGAGAGATGGATCATGCCCGTCTCCCAAACATGCACTAGCTCTTTTTTCAGGGTCATCGCACATGCGCATTATCGCTGGTAGCCATGACAGGAAGTTCAAGTGTTGTGTGGTCCCAAACAAAACCACTGTGTGAATACTGTAATTAATGCACATATGCTTTGACCCTGCAACACTGATGGGTTTAAGACTGTATTGTTTTGAAACAAAGGACTGAAAGTTTAGTCTCCTGAACAAATGCCCTGATGCCTCAATGCCCAAAACCTTTTTTGCAGTCAGCCAGCTGCAATGCTGTTGCATGATAGGCTTTATGTAGATTTTGTTTTAAATTTTTGTTTCTCTAATTGTACTTCTTTCTTATATTTTGTGGTCTTTATCATACTGAAATAGTTTATTTTATTAAACTGAATTTATTTTTCTGTAATTCGCTGCTCCTCGATTTACTCCAAATCATCATTCATATTCGCTTTCTGCTAATAATTATGTTTCTGAGCACAATTCGCGTCTTTTTCTTCTTTTCTCGAAACTCTAGGCCGTTCCCTTCTCGTCAAAACATCATGTGTCGTAAGAATTTGTCGGCGCCTTTGAAAAAAAGTGATGAACTCGATTTTACTCTGCTTTCGTTCAGAGTAAAATTTCCAATGATAGAGGATTAACAGCAGATAAGCGCATTAAATTCTGCAGCGAAAATGGACAATTTTAGTATGTTACTCGATCACTTTTCAGCATGTTGGTCCAATATCGAAAAAAGTGATGGTAAAAAGTGATCGTGTAACCCGGCCTTTACTGAAGGGTCTTTATGTAATTTTGCTGATGACAACACGGTACCTGTCACTGCAACAAATACTGATGAACTATTGCAACTTGTAAAAATTAACACCAAAAAATGTCTTGATTGGATTAAATCTAATTAATTGATTGCAAACCCCTTTAAATTTCAAGCTATCACAATCGGCAGCAAAGATAAATGAGTTTGAAATTGACCAAAAATTTGCAGACCGTTACTTTGCTTGGTGTTCAGATCGATGAAAATTTAAAGTTTGATGCTCATATCGATTAGATCTGTAAAAAAGCAGCTAAAAAGTTAAATTCTTTAAAAATATTCGCAAGATTTATGGGCGACAGAGAAAAAAGATAATTATTAATTCATTTATACTATGTCACTTCAATTATTGTCCATTGATATGGATGCTATGTTGTAAAGGAAGTCAGGATAAGCTAGAGAAAATTAACGAG
The DNA here is from genome assembly GCF_057945365.1 of Rhopilema esculentum. Lineage (NCBI taxonomy): Eukaryota > Metazoa > Cnidaria > Scyphozoa > Rhizostomeae > Rhizostomatidae > Rhopilema > Rhopilema esculentum. The sequence goes on from NC_142831.1 coordinate 3,945,409, forward strand.
AGAGCATTAAGACTAGCCTATTTGGACTATTCCTCTTCGTACAAAGAATTACTTGCTAACTCAAAAAGAAACTACCAGACATATCCAATAAGTTAGAATTTTAGCGCTCGAAGTTTATAAACATTTAACAACCTTAATCCTGTTTTCATGAAAGACTATTTTGTTCCCAAAACAACAGGTCATAACTTTCAACTCAAAAACCCCTTTGACATTCCAGAACCCAGAACTACCAATAATGGTATCAGATCATTGAATTTTCAAGGGCCTTAAATCTGGAATTCACTCACAGAATCAATCAAGACAGCACAAAATACTAGACAATTTAAGATTATGATAAAAACTTGATTCCTTGAAAACAAGTGCGCATGTTCATTTTGCAGTAAATGATCTGTCTTATACAGTCCTTGAGATTGCTTCATGTTAGTCTTAATTAGTGTATATCCACTATTGTAAAAACTAACATCAAATAATTTACATACAATACAAAAATAATGGCTGTGGAGAAAATTAAGTTAACTTTTTAAAGGTTAGGTTTGAACTGGTTAGTTGAAATCAAATCAGAGATTTTTAGTGATTTTTGCTTATTGCAGGTCAGACACCCCATGTTATAAGACTTCTTGAAATCAAGAATGCTGTTGCAGATGGTGCTTCAGAAATTGACATTGTTATCTCCAGGGCCCATGCCTTGCAGGGAAACTGGGAGGCTGTATACAGGGAGGTAAAAGAATGTAGGGAGGCATGTGGAGATGCCCATCTGAAGACAATCATTGCCACAGGAGAACTCGGATCCCTTGAAAATGTTTATAAAGCGTCAATGGTATCAATGATGGCTGGCTCAGATTTTATTAAAACGTCCACAGGCAAGGAAGGTGTTAATGCAATATTCCCTGTTGCATTGGTTATGGTGAGGTGTATCAGAGATTTCTTCAAGGTACCTTTGCTGTCATTTTCATCTATACATTCTTTTTTTTATAAGAACCAGTAAATTTAAGTTCAGGCTGACTGTTCTTAATTTTTTCGAAAATCTGAGGCTGGATTGTTCTTAATTTGTTCTTAAATTAGGAGGGTGTAAGCTGTGCTATTGCTAGCTTTTTCGTTCTAAGGAGGTGTTCAGGCCTCATTTGCCAACAAAGTGAGTGAGACAGCCTTAATTTGCTGACAAATTTGAATATTTACCGAAAAAGCACCCACACATCGCTAAAAATCCTCGATTTTGAGAAAAAACGTTGTTCAAAATCGCATTTTGCAGAAGCTCAGCCTCAGCTTGTTCTTATTTTGTTCTTAACCTTTGACCAATTTTGAGGCTCGTGTTCTTATAAAATTGTTCTTATAAAAGAAAAAGAGTGTAAATATCTTTTCCATATCTTAAAATTTCAAGTTAAAGCAAAATCACTTCGTAGTGTGTCATTCATTAGTCCCATTATAGGAGTGCTTAACACAAGTTTTCAAAAGCCCGGTTCTTTGTGCACAGTTTTTACACAATGCTGCTATGTATGGTACTAACCATTTTAATTTGACCAGGAGTTTAAAGGATATATTTTGTCCGGTTATATTGGCTTAGCGAGGGGGAGGCAAGAGGACGCCCCCTCCCCAATTGCAAAAATATATTTTAAAAGTGCATTTTTTGGTGTTCAAACGAGTGTGGACCCCCATTTTTCACTTGATCATCCCCTCTTTACCCCCCTAATCGACCACCCAGGCTATCCTATTGATTTCTCCATTAGTGTCAAAATCAGTTTTCAATCAATTTGTTTTGACTTGTAGCGGACAGGATACAAAATTGGTTTTAAACCAGCCGGTGGAATACGCAGTGCAAAAGAAGCCCTTGTGTGGCTTTCAATGATGAAAGAAGAACTAGGGGACGAGTGGACCAAACCCAACTTGTTCAGGATTGGTGCCAGCTCGTTGCTGACTGATATCGAACGACAGCTGTATCACCATGTTTATGGCCGGTTTGTGATTTTACATTTATCTTTTAGCTTGTCAAATTGGCCCTCGGTTTATTAAAATGTTTCTTTATCTGAGAATAAGTTTAGGATCTAGCAGCAGCATTTTGCTCTTTGACGACTGTAGCTTCACCATTAGTTGAACCAGGAGTCCTCATAGGACATGCATTTGCAACATGCTACCTCGGGATATAACCGGCCACACCTAATAAAAATAACAATATAGTTGTACTTCCGAACCCACCCATCTGACATCCTTCAGCTTGATGCTACCCATTCTAATGTAGAATCAGATGAGGCCACTATCACATCCTCTTTAGACACATATGCTTCTAACTAAGGTGTAGCTGAAGGAGTGTACAGGTTCGGATTATCTACAAACCTTGCTATGTAAGACTGCCATTGCCTCTCAGGAATGTAAGTTTCTTTATGAGTCGTACCCTCAAAGTAGAGAAAACATTACTCGACAAGGTCGACTCCGCCGTTTAGTTAAATCGTGTCCTTTTCTCTTTGTATAAATATGAACATTCCTAGATCGAGTTACACTTATATTTAAAGATTACACATCGCTATTTAAGCAAAAAAATTCAAGTACTATTTTCTACATAAGGGAGGGGGATGATGTAATAGGTTCCCTTTCCTGTCACATGTCACGCATGCGTCGTCAGTTGTTAGTCACATGACGTTTAAATGCAATTAAGATTTGGTCGTTTTGATGTATAAAGCATGATAACAATTTTTTGGTGGTAAAAATTTGAAAATGGCTTTGAAAAAAGCAAACATTCTACACCACTATACTGAAATCCATCCAGACGAAAAAATGTTTGTTGTAAGATGTTTATTTTTTCAAACCATTTTAAAATATGATAACGTTCTTCTTACAATGTCAGCCTTCATTTATTCTATTTAAGTGTTGAATTTGATCATGCTTTATAATTGGATTCTCTCCGGGTCATGTCATTCCATGTCAAATTACCGAGAAAAATTTGAAAATGTCACCCACCATTTCGGGTTTTGCCAGTTTTCATCTACAGTGTGGAGAACGATACTGAATTGATATATTCTGACGTGAAAGGAAAAATTGAATGTCTATTTTCTTCAAAAGTATAATTGACTTAACCTATCATTAAGTTCCATGATCTTTCAAGGTGCAATAGCCTTGTTAAATAAAAATTGCAGGTTTAAGTAAAGATTAACACTAGTAGACTCCGGTTATAGTCAGTGGCGTCACCAAGGGGTGGACTGGGGTGGACATGTCCGTCCCAGTTTACCCAGAAGTAGATTTTCTAATTTCTCGAAATAAGCTCGATTTTGATTTTTGCACTAGCAAAAAAGCCACCGTTACGAAAAAAGCTGCTTGAGAAAGTTGCTTGTCCAAAGATTTCGAAATAGATAAAAAATATACTAAAAAGGCTTTTCCAAGAGTCTGAAGGGCGTGGCCGAGAAAATTCGTTTTCGTCCACCCCAGTTTTTTCGAGCTGGCGATGCCACTGGTTATAGTCACATCAAATGTTGCTTGTAAACCTGTGACTGTAAACGGAATGTGACTTCTTCAAATTAGCTATTCTTGCATGATTACACAGACCTGTGATAATTATGCAAGCAATTAAATTCAACCCTTGTACGCGATTTGGCTCTTGGTTACACAGACTCTCTACTATAAAGTTAGGGGTCTGGAGCACAGGCTAACTGTAAGCGGAGCTATAATATTTGGGCCTAAATTTTATGTGACTGTAACCCCTAGTGTGACTTTAAGCGGAGTCGACTGTATTTTGCTGTCTCTGAGATGGTATTTTTTTTCCTAACTGAAAATTTTTCATCACAAGCAAGCATATCTTTATGCCCATTTTTTTCTTTCACGTGATGTTGTTCCCTTAGATATGCTGCAGCCCACGAATTGGCTATGTCGTAAGGCGAAGTCGAAACTTGTCGCAGATTGGTATGGACTCAAATATTTAAAAAAATTCTTAGTGGAATCATGTTTATGTTTGTTAAGATTTTCATATCAATTATATGAAACAAATTTGCGTCACGTGTGTTTACGGCAACCTGAAGTCCTTAAGTGTAATTAAGCGGTTGAGTTATAGTGCAGTGTAGAAAATTCATTTTTCAGGTGAGGCAAAACTCACAAAAGCAAGCCAATTTGACGACAAAAACGTTTAATATTAATAATAATAATTTATTTAATATAATATATCTTCTGCAACTGTTATAGGGGGTCCAATACCCGTTCCTAACGTTAAATAGCAGATTAACACCTTTTGTTAGATGGCAATAGGGATTACTACGTTTGTCACAATTTTTTCATCCGATGGATTACGACACTGCTAGTGCGCCCGAGCTCTTCCCAAACTGCGTGAAATTCTGGCTGCGTCTCCCTGGGCGCACTGAACAAGATTTTAGAAAAAACTTGATTGACAAACATAAATTGATTGAAAAAACTTGATTGGCAAATGAACAAGATTGCGTGATACTTGGCCCCAGTCCTCGAATTGGGACAATCTCCATATGTCATTACTGATTCATGAAAAAAGAAAAGTTTAGGTGCATTATCATATATTAAAATATACTAAGAGAAAAGGTATTTGCAGTATTTGACTTGAACTGTTCAAATTGTAGTACCAGCGTTTCGTTTTCGGAGCAGGGGTGTCGCAGTCGTAGAGCAAAACTGTGAAGAATGGATTGTTTGGTGTATTTGGGGTGTGCGGAGGTGCTGAGGAGATATTGGTGTGTATCTGTGGGTTTAACGTAGGAGGGGCGGATCCAGAGCAAATTTGAAGGAGGGGCAGTTGGTAGTGGGGGCGGTGAAAAAATTTCAAAAATTGGTGACGAGAGTACACACAGCAATTTCAGATACATTTTCGGAATAAACAACATAACTTTGAGGTAATCCTTGAAGCAAATTAACCTATCGGTCTCAGAATCTTTTTCATCTGATTCTTAATCTTCAAAAGGGGCGCACAATTTCCAAAAAAGGGGCGTCAAACTTGCTTCAACTCGTTAAGGGAGGGGCAACTGCCCCCTAGTTGCCCCTCTTAAATCCGACAAATTTTGCATTTATCATGTTTTTCCCGTGTGCCTTTTTGTAATTTAGCTTTACAATTTTTTGTCTTAGGCTTTCTTTGGTGATCGGTTTAAAGCTTAAAGCCGAAAACCCACTCTGGAAAACGATCCGCGGATCGGACCAGATCGTGCTGTTCTGATCAGTTCCATTCGATCCGCGGATTGGAATTCATGACGCAAGTGCTCTATTGTTTAAAAAGTTCTGTTTCGATTTTTATCAAAAGAAAACCACTTTACCGGAACGGTTCAAAAAAAAGTTGAAATCATTTCAAATTTTTTTCGATCCGTTTCGATCCGTCGCGGATCAGTCATGTGACCATTTTGCATCCAAGGCGCGTGCGCAACACAAAATCTGATCTGATCCGCGGATCATTTTCCGGAGTGGGTTTTCGGCTTAAGGCTGAGTTGTTTGTTAGGAAGCTGTTGATTGTTTTTATGATTGGATGCTCTTTTAAGTATCTTATTATTTCAGTTATTGTTGAATCCTCAGTCAAGCCTTTATGGATTGAATTTGAATTTGTACTTAACACGTCGACGAAAATTTGCACAATGATTTCGTTGTTTTTTATACTCTTGAAAATTGTCTTTAGTTCTATATTTATTATAAATATTTTTCAGTTTCGTGAGTAACATTATTGCTTTTCGATGATTTTTAAGAGAAGCGTGTTTGTTAACAATGCTACTAAAATATCTTGAAAGCTATTGAATGCTTAATCACCATCTTGTTGATATTCACAAAGATTAAAAGGAGCAGCCAGCAAATCTCGGCAGAAACCTTCCTCTGTGAATCTACTTAAATCTCGGTAATGTTGAATTTTAGGGTGGTGTTTAGGCAGAGACGATTTCAATGTACACTCTTTTTATTTTATAAGAACACGAGCCTCAAAACTGGTCAAAAGTTAAGAACAAATTAAGAACAAGCTGAGGCTGAGCTTCTGCAAAATGCAATTTTGAACGTTTTTTTCTCAAAATCGAGGATTTTTAGCGATGCGTGGGTGCTTTTTCGGTGAATATTCAAATTTGGCAGCAAATTAAGGCTGTCTCACTCACTTTGTTGGTAAATGAGGCCTAAACACCTCCTTAGAGCGAAAAAGCTGGCAATATCACTGTTTACACCCTCCTAATTTAAGAACAAATTAAGAACAATCCAGCCTCAGATTTTCGAAAAAATTAAGAACGCTCAGCCTGAACTTAAATTTACTGGTTCTTATAAAAAAAGAGTGTAGTTAGAATTGATTTGTGGAAATCACTTAAACTAGATTCAATTGCTATGCTATTTTTAAAATGATTTTTACGATTTGTTAAAATTACATCAATTGATGATGGACTACAGTTTGGTTTGTAGCAGGTTGGTTCTTTTATAAGGTTAGTAAGGCCAAAGGAAGAGCATATTGTTTTGAGGTGTGAATTAGTTGGGGTTAAATTAAGATCACCAATGATGATAAAATTGTCATAATGCAAAAAGAGATTTTATCAACTATTCTAATAATTGTATTTTTGAAATTTTCGTTATTACCATACACCAATTCGACTTACGGCCTCATTTTGAAAAATTCTTCAAATTCTTTTGTACAAAATTTTTGACCTCAGATTCGGATTGACAGCAATGATTTTAGTCTACTTTTAAGTTTTCATTATGATATTGCTCGCGATATTGATTTTATGACGTCATAAAGATAAAAACTTTATAAGGGATTTGACCGTGATTGGCGACTAGGGGGGTAAAGTTTCCCCCGGAACGATTTTTGCAGTCAAATCCCTTACAAGTTTTCAAACTTCATTTCTCGGTAAAATCTAAAATACAAGCTCAAACAATATGAAAAATGGTATCCCAACTAAAATTATGACGATAAAACCAAATCTGAGCTTAAAAAAGTCGTATAATTAAGTTTGGAGAAATTTCCAAAACGAGGTCGTAAGTCGGATTGGAGTATTAAGTGGATTATATGCAGCGATGATGGCCCATTTCATTTTTCTTAGGTTTAATTCAAAGCATATATTTTCGATTCCTTTTTCTTCAAACTGGTCAGTTCTACTTTTGAGGGCTTCTTTTATGTAGACTAGAAGACCACCCCTGTATCCAGGAATAAAAATTGTTCAGTTGAAAACGAATCATCAATTTTGGTTTCACTAATGATCACGCAGTCATATGAACTAGTGACAATCAAATCTTTCAGTTCGCAAAACTTGTTTCTGATACTGTTAATGTTTAGATGAGCAAGAATAGGGTTTTTGGGCATTTTAGCCGAGCCTGTTTTAATTCTTTGTAATTTGATGCCGATTCAGTTATATTATTTGAAGTGTAAGAAAGCAATATGTTATTATTGAGTCATGCAGAACGACAGGCCTTAATGCAATCCCTGAAATTGCAAGCGAGTTTCGCGCTACCTCGTTTGTTTGAGTGCAGACCACTGTTATTAAGTCATCTACTATTATCAATAAAGTGAAGGTTGTTTTTTCACAAATGTCATACAAGATATTATTCAGCTGTTGGACATTGACATCAGAATTGGATTGCTATACTTAGCTTGACGAGTGATTCCCGAAATGAAGATATTGCTCGTTGCCACTTCTTCCAATTCCTTGCCTATTTGTCGCGGACTGTTGGATGTGTTCATGACGTCATTTATGCTGCAATGTAGAATAATAAAGTCTAGCTTTTTTGAGATGCTAGTTTCGATGAAGTGTTTCAGCTCCATAGCCTTCATACCACCAATCATAGGCATAAACTTAGGGGGGGGGGCTCTGGGGCTTCAGCCCCTCCTGAGGAAACCCCCCCCCCCTCCGCCCCCCTGAAAAAATGCAAGTCTACGCCTATGCCACCATTGCTGATTTTGTTGACCCATGCTTGCATATTGTTTGAAAGTTTGTGAGGGAGAATATTCTTGATTATAGAGTCACCAATAATAGCAATGTAAGGTTTTTTATCTGATGGAGGTTGGTAATTATGAGTAAGTGAATAATTTTCATTCCGAAATGATGATCGTTGTGGCCTTCTGAACATAGCTGATTAATCAGTTTATGTGATTGTAACTTTATTTGGTTTATGTGATGGCAAAGTGGCATTGTTTGGAACATTTTGTACGGAGGGTTTAAAACCAGGAAGAGAATTATAGGGCACATCTTCAGATATGGATTGTAGGGTATCAAACTTGGATGCGTAAACATGTGTGTGTTGCCTGCTGGTATATAGGACGGTTGGTTGGTATTCTGGAAAAGCTGGTTTTTAGATGGATGATATATTGGTTTGTCTTATTGCTAACAGTTTGCCACGGAATACACTCTTTTTTTTATAAGAACAATTTTATAAGAACACGAGCCTCAAAATTGGTCAAAAATTAAGAACAAATTAAGAACAAGCTGAGGCTGAGCTTCTGCAAAATTCAATTTTGAACAACGTTTTTTCTGAAAATCGAGAATTTTTAGCGATGTGTGGGTGCTTTTTCGTCGAATATTAAAACTTTTCGGCAAATGAAGGTTGTCTCACTCACTTTGTTGGCAAATGAGGCCTGAAAACCTCCCTAGAGCGAAAAAGCTAGCACTCGCACTGCTTACACCCTATTAGATTAAGAACAAAATTAAGAACAATCCAGCCTCAGATTTTCGAAAAAATTAAGAACAGTCAGCCTGAACTGAAATTTACTGGTTCTTATAAAAAAAGAGTGTATATGCATTATCATGTTTGTATCTCTTTAGGTCAAAAATTTCCTTTTTTAGGGATTCGATTTTAGCTAATAAGATGCTGTTTTCTTTCAAAGTCTAGAATTTTCTTTTTTTCGATATTTTGATAACCATCAAGGGCTGCTCCGTCCTTGGATGATTTTAATTGATTTATCTTTTTATTGGACAGTCTCACCGGTTTTGAAACCTTTGTGAGTCTTGCTAAAACTTTATCGAAAAGTTTAGTAACAGGTTCTGTTAATCGCGACATGGTAAGTTCAGAAAAACATTTGCAAGATCACATTTAGGTGTTGGAGTACCAAGTTGATCATAAATTGCCTTGTATTTGGTGGAAAGAGGCATATTTAAAACCATTTTATTACGTCAACTCTTTACAACTATGAAGACAGTTGAGTGAACCTGTTTATCGCGGGAAACTTGGTATTTTCATTAATTGAGAGGACCAAATGCTGTTTTATGCAATTTTCAGCATTGTTTGTTCAAATTACAACATCGCAATCGGTTGGAAAAGATGGACTTTACGATTTGTGACGCATTTTATTGATTGAATTTTGCTGCAACATATCACGAAGCGGCCGCTGCGATTAGGCCCATTGCGGCTCCAAAATTTCCGACCAAAACATTTAGCATATTCTCCAACAAAAGTGAGGAAAATGAGCAGTTCTAGACAGCAGCTCTGCTTTCTGCCATCTTCCATCCCTACGGTATCGCCGGCAGAAATTCTTTATGGAAACGCTTTCTAACGGTACCGCAGGCAGCTGTTTGAAGTGCCGTAAGATTGCCGTAAGACTTACGGCATCCTCCCGGTACCGCCGGCAGACAATTTACAAATGGAAACGCCTTGCCTGCGGCTGCCTGCGGCATTCTTTTGTTCAAACAGATCATGTGATGTGCAAGAACCAATTGAAACCGGGCCTTGTTGTTTAATTTTGCCCGCTAGTTTTTCCCGCTCAAACTTTACCTAGTTACCGGCATAGTTACCGATACCGCAGGCAATTGAAAACAGAACGTTTCCATTTGCCGGCGATACTGTACGAGTGGAAGATGGAAGATGGCAGAAAGCAGTCGCAGGCAGTCGCAGGCAGCCTTACGGCTATATGGAAACCAGGCTTAATCAGTTGTTGAAAGAAAAGTAAGAGCTGCAAAGAAATTTTTTGAGGCTATGAGAAATAGGGAACGGGCAGATTTGTTCTTAAAAAGTTCAAAAGTATCATCAAGAAAACTTCAAAGTTTGATTGTATCTATAATCCATCCCTACTATAAAGAAGAAAATCTAGATGCAATTATAAATTCTATTAAAACTCGTTTTGATCGGCCCGGTTTCAAAGTTTTCCAAATCTAGAGTCTTTTTGTTAAGAACCCCTTATCTCCAAAAAATTTAAGATCAGATGTTAGAAAAAATATTCTACCTGTTCAAAAATGTTTAATTTTTATTTTTAGCTGATAGTTCTTCTGTTTATATTTCAATGATAATGTTTTTTAAAAAACCGTGTTTCATTTATTTTTCTCCTCCATCCAAATTTGGGTACTTTCAAATCTAAAACCCAGTTTCATTACAAGCTATGCCATAAAGGTTATTTTCTAAAAGTTTGCAAGACCTTTCCTATTTCAAGTCAACATTGCAATAGACAAAGCAAAGCTTCGATATATTATTCTTGTCTTTGTCGTTGATCACTTTGGTTCTCTGTTGTGGGATTCCATTTCAACCAGTGATTGCAACAGGTAACGAAAATCTTACGGTGATTCTCAAGGGTAGAGTACCGAAGTGTAACGTCATCAAAAACATATTTTTAGAATTTCTTGAATTTGGCCACATTATCTGGAGGAACGGCATAAAATCCCTCTCAATTTGCAAAATCAACTAGATATGTGTTCAAGTTGGGCGAGATATGGCCAATGAAAGATTTCAAGTTCCCTAACGGATTACTGTTATTCTGGCCTGGTTCATAAAGATATGAACCAAGACCAAATTACAGAGGTTTGATGGGGGAATAGCCTGTACTAATGTGGCCATATCTCAGCCAATTCGCAATACCTTTAACTGATATTGCATATTTAGAGGTATTTCATGACGCTCCTTTAGGTTCTGAAATCAAAATTCAGAAATTCTAAAGACAGATTTTTATGACGTCATCATTTCTGTACTCTATAGTCAGGGGCATTGTGGGTACAATGCTGGAATTATCTTATCTGTCCAATTACCCACGGAAAACCACTGATGGAAAACCATAGAGATACTCTATGTGGAAAACACAGTTCGCTGTTGAATGTCATTTCTTTGGATTACCATTGTAAAAAGGCAGTTCTTTGGTTCAGCATGAATTCAATGGATGGTGCTCCTAGCTCTAAAAGACTAAAGATGAATGAAAATGGGCGCAATCAAGATGGGAAGCTTTCTGAGGTAGAGTAATTTTATTTCTGATTTCTCATTTTTCCCTCTTAGTTCTTTTTTCTTCTGTCACATTTTGTTCGTTTATTGTAATTAAACGTTAAAAAATGTTTCAAGAATTATCAATTTGACCAAGCAAACTCTGCAATGTAAACAAAAAGTGCCAGACAATCTCTAAAGAGCAAAATTCAAAATAGGTACAGATGGCGCTATGGGTGTCAAGGAGGCGCAAATGTCCACCAAAAATTTCAAATGACTCCCTGTCGGCAGCCGGAGTCTAGAATCTAATGTCCAATATCCAGGGCGACCTAATTTCTACCTAAAGTTTGTGGACAAAGTTTATTGAAAAACTCCGAACTTTGATCCTGGAGGTACTGGAAGCCACTGTAAGCAGGGCTGAAATCAATGAAACGTGGAAGAAGTATGCCTAAAAATAGTTAAAAGTTTTAAACGATTGCAAGAAATGACTGCAAGAAATATTCTGAAATGCATTTCAAGAAAATCTCAAGGGCGTGGTCGCAAAAAAGTTCTCGGGGCCTCGTCTTTCGGGTTTCCTTCAAGGCCTTCGAAACCCCTTGGCGGTCCTATAAGTAAGATCTACTCATGCAAACTAAGTACTACAGTCACTCGAACATAGAAGTGATGATTGACTAACGAGAACATACTCTTTGATAAACAAAATCAATTGTGTTAAAATACCACACCCAAAAATTGAAATACCTTAGGCCACGCCCTATTTTGTCCGCAAATTTGTGACCTAAACCCCCTAAGTGAAAGTGATTAGCGACGGCCCTGCCCTTCAGTTTTCCCTTAATAACTTTTTTAAATCTCGGCTTTTAACAATTTTTGTCTTATTCTTTGGCTCAAACAGCCGTTATGATTTTATTTTGCGTCGAAAGTAGGGGAATTTTTCGAAAGTACAAAATCCGCCTCCAACCACGATGTAGACTTGAGTTTAAGTCGTGCCAGGTGTAACGTTTTAGGATTTGTATTCTTCAGTAATTATGATTATTAAGCTAGATTCTTTGATTATGTTGCGTGTTAATGTCACATGTTTGTTTGTCGCACTATTGTGTTAGTAACTCCCTTTCCGGGAAATGTGTGTCACTGTCATCGTGTTATGTGATGTTTCACAGTGTTCCTTTGTTTGTGTTTTAATATAATATATGTGGTAAAGATAACACCAAAGAAGGAGTATATATATCTTTTGTGTGCTATCTACCCCTTGGCCTAGCCCAATTACAAAGACACCGTCTTAAGAAGAACCCATAATCGTTATACAGGCGCTACCCCCGGAGTCGGTTTTCATCTCCAGTTGTTCAGTATTCATCAAAATATTTGTTTAATTCTGTTTTTCAAAAAAGTTATACATTTTATTGGACTTGCGAGGTCTAGGAAAATGAGATGACTTTTCCGGTCACCATTTTCAAAAACCACTCGGCACGTCAACTGCTGTTAAATTTTTTCAGATTTTTTTCTGTATTTTTAACCTATCCAGTCTTGTAAACGATGCTATTACCTAAAGTTTGTTGCCTTGGTTGTCCAAAATGGACGCTTGGCGATTCAAAAACAGTGGCTTGAAAAGAGCGAAAATCTCACTACCCTGCTCAAAAGTCTCGCTACTCGGCTCCAAAGAGTCGATTTATTGATTGAGGGGCGGGCCATGACACAGAATGCGCTCTGACGTATTGGCTCTCCTTCGCAACGGATAGTAAAGTCTGCACGCAGGCTAGCTCTGACGATTCGCAACCCTCCTTGACGATTTGAGCAAAACAGCCCTCCGGTTTTCATTCAATAACTTTTCGCAGGAAAATTGTAAAAATAATACTGAAAGTTCAATCGATAGAACATCGCTTGCTACACTGTTTTCTTACAATTTGTATGAGGTTAAGAATGTTTCAAGAACATTTTCAGCCCCCGAAAGTTGCCAAAATCTCGAATTTCCCAAAACAGCCGTCCGGTTTTCCTTTAATGACTTTTCGCAGAAAAAGGTATAATTTAAAGTTGAATCAATAGAAAATGGTCTGCTATACTTTTTTTTATTGTTTGCAAGAGTTTAAAAGTGTTTCAAGAACATGTTTAGCCCCCGAACGTTGGCAAAACTCGATTTTCCCTAAACCTAGTTTTCCTTTAATAACTTTTTCAAATCTCGGGTTTTTTGCCCAAACCGACGTTTATTCATTTTTTCGATACCCGCTACACTGTTTTTTCATATTGTTGTGTTTTTATTTTGCGTGGAAAGTGGACATTTTGCGTGGACAGAAAAATTGTAATTATAGTTGTTGTTTTTATCGAATTAACGGCTGTTTCAGCCAAAAACCCGAGATTTAAAAAAGTTGTTGAGGGAAAACTGAAGAGCGGCTTTGGGAAAATTTCGCTTTTGCCAACATTCGGGAGGCTGAAACAAATGTTCTTGCAAACTATAAAAACAGTGTAGCAAACAGTGTTCTATCGATTACACTTTGAATGGTATTTTCTTCTTTTTCCTGCGAAAAGTTATTAAAGAAAAACCGCAGGGCTGTTTTCACAAACTGGAATTTTTCATTACACTACGAAGACATGAAAAACAGTTTTTGACATTGTTATAATTTTGTAAGATAACTGCTTTGAAAAGGACTCTACTTAATTTGAAAAGCAAGAAACTCTATTATCGGCTCATTAGATTTATACACTTGACTACTTGCAAAATTATCAATGTTTCAAAATATTTGATATTTAGACTATGACGATTATAGCTGGGGTGGGAAAAAATAGAGGGAAGTGGCCTAGCTTCCTGTTAGCATAGTTTCTTGGAAAGAACTATACCAGGAACAGGGTTGTAGCGCTAGCCCCACCCTTATTATTGCCGAAAAGTAGCTAATTTCTATTTTTGCTTTTGTTTTTTGCAACATTTTCCATAAAGGAAACACGAAGGAGGCCTTTATTATCAAATCTCAGAAAATTACCCGATTGACAAAGGGATTTTGGAAAGCTATTGCAAAATTTTTAAGCATATAATTCTCAGCCAGTGCAAGAGCAAGTTATAGGAAACGTGTGCGAGTTTTTGCTGGATAATTATGAAGCAGCTTCTCGAATTATAGTGTATAGAATCCACAGAATCGCACTGGTGTGTAGTTATTATGCTTCAGCAAGTGCTGAATGGCCTTTCGGCAATGACGTAAATTGAGGCACCAAGAAGGCGACATAGCACACTGATATACACAGCTACGTGGCTTCTAGGAATCGAGTTAATTGCGCACCATGGCGGGGCGGCGCATCCTGGTGGAAAGGGTAAAACTTTCAGATTTACGGATACATAAACATGGTTCCCCCTCTAGATCTCTTACTGTAAGTTAGGAAAACCCTAATCCAATTTTGACAAAGGAGAGATTAAATATTATCGAGGCTCTTACTTCCTTTCTTAGGCAATTAACTGCTTTTTATAACTTTTTAATACAAGAATATTGTGATTTTTTATTTAGCCTAAATAAGGATTCTTTAGGAAGCTTCTGTATTTTGTTAGCCAACTTTCAAAGAAATCGATAATTATAATAATTTGAGAAAGTGTTGTTTTACAGCGTTTATAGGGTTCTCAAGTGTGATGTCACAAAAAACTATTTTTAGAATTTTCGAATTTTGACCACGTAACATTAAAGAACACCATAAAATATTTCCATATATGCAAAGTCAGTTAAATTTGCCAAAATCGGGTGAGGTATGGCCAATAGCAGATTTGAAGTTTGCTAATGAATCACTGTTATTTTGCCTCTGTTCATGAAGTTATGAACAGAAATATATTTTTGTGACGTCATCACTTGACAACTCTATTGCTCTACATCCAACAATGGATATTTTCCCTTTTGTAAAGGGATTCTGAATGCAACTTTCTGTTTCTTTGCAGGATAAGCAAAATTTGAACGATAATATTCATTTCCCCACCTCTTTGGTATTTACAGCTAGTTTGGAGAATCTTGGAAAATCGCTGAAAATTATCGAGGTAAGAGAATCTGTGTCGATTGTATTTGATTTGCGATTTTGTTTAGTACAGTGAGGTTTTTCTTTCTTGTCGACTCTCTAGTTTCCTCTGGGGTAGTTATAAGCGTACAGGGAAGGAGAGGAACAGGGGAAGAGAAAAGGAGGGACAAGGGAGGGGCAGTGGAGGAAAAAGGGGAGGGATAGGAGAGGAGCGAAGAAGGTGCAGGGGAAGAACAGGGGACGAAATGGGCAAAGAAAAGGAGAAGCCTTCTCGCCAATATATTGAAAAGTCAAAATGTCGAAAATTTTGTTTTCATTTAATAGGGAGCTGGTGTCGCTGTTTCGCGTGTCGAATCGCGGCCGTCCAAACACGATGCTACGAAGCAAGACTTTCTGGTCAATATTAGCGACGATGATAATCTTGGAGAGATATGCAAACATATAATAAACCGCTTGAAACCGATTGCAGATCATGTTGAAAAACATGGGGGAGAAGAAGGTAAGATTTGTCTGTGTTCCTGTAGATCAAGATCCTAGACTTGGTATTGGTCAATATTCCGGCTGAGTAAAAGGGGTGAGGGCTAAA
The DNA here is from genome assembly GCF_057945365.1 of Rhopilema esculentum. Classification (NCBI taxonomy): domain Eukaryota; kingdom Metazoa; phylum Cnidaria; class Scyphozoa; order Rhizostomeae; family Rhizostomatidae; genus Rhopilema; species Rhopilema esculentum. The sequence continues at coordinate 3,961,028 of NC_142831.1, forward strand.
TAACACTTCTGATAAACAAGCCCGGTAAAAACCGTCTTCGGTGAGAAGTTTCCAACCCGGGAAGTCCCCTTTCGGAAAACTGAATGACACAGGCATTTGTCCATTCTTTCATGTCCCTTGCAAGTTGACGTTTGTGTCTCCATTAAGTTTTTTGTCCCTTTGCAAGTTTTGTTTCGCCGCTTAAGTAACAATTTAAGTAACATATGAAACCGAAACAGCATGGTATATTTTAAAGAGTTTATCACCTTGAAACTTGTTAACAGATAGCAAAATTAGATTCCGTTAGCTACAATTCGCATTTGGGCTCGTTTTACCCTTAAACGTTCAGATAACAGGGGGGGGGGGGGCTATTAATAGCTCTGGGTGTAACTGTAGAAGCGACATATTCTTTTTGGCTGACCAATGGAGTTGCCCGAGGGAAGGTATAGCTGCGTGTTAGCCAATAAGAGAAAACGACGAGCACTGTTGATTAATTAAGTTCATTCCCAAAACAAGATCAAGATAAGCTAATATTTATATCAAGATAAGATAAGATAAGATAAGCTCTTTTTATAAAGCGAGGTAAGTTGGGTCAAAGCTCAAGGCTCTATCTTTTTTGGTTCGTTGAAACTCGTGTGTTGTGATATGAAAGCTGATTTTCCTACTCTTTTTACAGCCACTAAAAGGTAAACCACCTACAGCACTCCACTCATAACTACCCATAAAATAATCCCTAGGGGGAATAAAGAGGGGGAGGGGTGATGTGAACCCGCTAGTGTCTTTTGTGTCGTCACAAGGGAAGTGCCCCCCTACCGTTTACAAGAAAGTGTTGTGTAGTGAAAAAGTACACTTCAAGTGCCACCCTGCACAAAATTTGTACCCCTACCCCAAACAGGAAGTATGATCGAAAGTTACTTCCGTGCAGTCAAAATTCAAGAAGTACCGTATTTTCTCGAGTGAGCGCCGCCCCCGTATGAGCGCCGCCCCCGAATAAGCGCCGCAGCTATCTTTTTTGTGAATGCGGCGCTTAATCGAAAATCCGTTAGAATCGTTAGAATCAAACAGGAAAAAAACTGCAAATCTTAAATCAACCTCGGGAATTTATTTTCTTGTATCAAACACACTTAAGTTTAAAGTGAGAATATTTTAAAGCTTTTTAACTCTCTCTTGAGAATCTTTGCTATCTGTACATCTGTCGTGAAAGCAGAGAACGTTGCTGGAACAACAAGGCCAATTTCTCTTTTTTTTCCTGTAACTTGTGCGATCAGTCAGTTTATTTTCTGTGTTGGCTTCAAGAAAATTCTTCATCAAGCGTGACAATTCCACCGGAACATGACTAACAATAGACAGGGAATTTTGTAGAAAAAACTAGCAAACTGCCTAACCTCAAATTTTATTTCACATTCTTACTAAATCGACCATGGAGATTCCAAATCCAAGATGGGCCAAAAAAAATTATCACCGGAAGTTACTGTTTTTGATGACGTCATCAAAAAAATGATAAAAAATCTTTAAAAATCGCCCAAGGACTCGAACTCAACTTTTTTTGCATTTTTGCACTAAATTAATTATGCAGATTTCAAATCTGAGATGAAATGAAAAATATCTTGAACGGAAGTCAAATTTTGTGATGACGTCATCAACTTGAAGAAAATTCACTTTGAACCTTTTTAATTGTTTTCTCGCAACTATCATTGTCAAATATGTTCCATATTCGAATTGCACACATTCAGTGCTTTTAAAAGATGTATTGAATTTCTATTATACTTACTTTTAAACGTTCTTTCATGACGTCATCATCATTTTATGACGTCATCGCCTTTTAAAGGTAATTGAATAACGCGTGAAAGGATGCCTAAAAATCTTTAGCTAGTTAAAAAAGTCATTCAAAATTAAAATTTCGTTGTATAAAAAATGATATGGATCCATTCATCCCTCATCACTGTCTCCTTTGCTAGAACTCCAGAAGAAAATGTAGTTCCACTCATCATCGTCTGCTTTAAGCTGATCACCTCACCATAATTTTTCCCATGGCCTAGTCCTCATTGGTTACGGAATTTTCCTCGATTTCATCACTAGAGCGCTGCAGATCTTGCAGTTTTTTAGCGGAGGGTGTGCGGGGCCCTGCACAAGATGAACATAATTTGTGTGAAAAAATTTTGGAACTATTTTGCTGACTCCAGTATTTTCTGCAGATATTCACAGCTTCTTTAACGTTGACGATCGGATATTTTTGTCTTCAAGCCGTTAAGAAACGTTTTTCTCTGTATATCCTCTTCGTGCCATTTCTTATTTATTTATCAAATGTATGTTCAAAATTAGAAGATGTAAAGAAATTTTTTTCCTATAAACCACACTAATACCACCTGTAGGCCAGATCATTCTTTCCATCGTATGTCTAACCAAAGCTTAAACGCAATTTCTCTTACAATCTTCGTTTGATAATGTAACCAATAGTAAATGCTTGTGTCAACCAGTATGGATCTGGTTGTAGAGCTTCTGATCATCTGTTTTTCATTGCCTTTCGAATTCTTACTCTTATCTGCACAAGTGTTTCGTCACATTTCCCTTTGTATGATCATTTTTGCACAAATTTTATCGCTTTCGTGAGAATGTCTTTGCAGATTTCCTGTCTCATCGTAACTCTCTCGAGCAATTTTCCCTTTCCAGAACACTCCTAAAGCTTTTTAAAATGTTAGCTTTCCTTACAACAACATTACCGGTGTGGTTTCGCAGCCAATAACTGCATGAACAGCCGGTAGATTTTTGGAACTATCTGAACCCAGGTAAGATACGACGTTCCAAATTAACGTACTTCTCGTTGTCAATCTTTAAGGAATATTTCCTTGAAGGCTTTTCACACAATAAGCAGTAAAAACTACATTAGTGTCCTTTCGACAACTAATAAATTTTTATCGATGAGGAAAGAATGGAATATCAAGTTGATGTCAGCCTCTTCATAGCTGCAATTAAGCAAGTATGTTTACCAATAAATAACAAACCTTAAAGATAATCAAAGATTCCACGACATACTTGCTTAATTGCAGCTATGAATAGGCTGACATCCATTTGATATTCCATTCTTTCCTCATCGATAAAATTTATTAGTTGTCGAAAGGACACTAATGCAGTTTTTACTGCTTATTGTGTGAAAAGCCTTCAAGGAAATATTCCTTAAAGATTGACAACGAGAAGTACGTTAATTTTGGAACGTCGTATCTTACCTGGGTTTAGATAGTTCCAAAAATCTACCGGCTGTTCATGCAGTTATTGGCTGCGAAACCACACCGGTAATGTTGTTGTAAGGAAAGCTAACATTTTAAAAAGCTTTAGGAGTGTTCTGGAAAGGGAAAATTGCTCGAGAGAGTTACGATGAGACAGGAAATCTGCAAAGACATTCTCACGAAAGCGATAACATTTGTGCAAAAATAATCATACAAAGGGAAATGTGATGAAATACTTGTGCAGATAAGAGTAAGAAGTCGCAAGGCAATGAAAAACAGATAATCAGAAGCTCTACAACCAGATCCATACTGGTTGACACAAGCATTTACTACTGGTTACATTATCAAAAGAAGATTGTAAGAGAAATTGCGTTTAAGCTTTGGTTAGACATACGATGGAAAGAATGATCTGGCCTACAGGTGGTATTAGTGTGGTTTATAGAAAAAAAATTTCTTTACATATTCTAATTTTGAACATACATTTGATAAATAAAAAAGAAATGACACGAAGAGGATATACAGAGAAAAACGTTTCTTAACGGCTTGAAGACAAAAATATCCGATCGTCAACGTTAAAGAAGCTGTGAATATCTGCAGAAAATACTGGAGTCAGCAAAATAGTTCCAAAATTTTTTTCACACAAATTATGTTCATCTTGTGCAGGGCCCCGCACACCCTTTGCTAAAAAACTGCAAGATCTGCAGCGCTCTAGTGATAAAATCGAGGAAAATTCCGTAACCAATGAGGACTAGGCCATGGGAAAAATTATGGTGAGGTGATCAGCTTAAAGCAGACGATGATGAGTGGAACTACATTTTCTTCTGGAGTTCCAGCAAAGGAGACAGTGATGAGGGATCAATGGATCCATATCATTTTCTATACAACGAAATTTTAATTTTGAATGACTTTTTTAACTAGCTAAAGATTTTTAGGCATCCTTTCACGCGTTATTCAATTACCTTTAAAGGCGATGACGTCATAAAATGATGATGACGTCATGAAAGAACGTTTAAAAGTAAGTATAATAGAAATTCAATACATCTTTTAAAAGCACTGAATGTGTGCAATTCGAATATGGAACATATTTGACAATGATAGTTGCGAGAAAACAATTAAAAAGGTTCAAAGTGAATTTTCTCCAAGTTGATGACGTCATCACAAAATTTGACTTCCGTTCAAGATATTTTTCATTTCATCTCAGATTTGAAATCTGCATAATTAATTTAGTGCAAAAATGCAAAAAAAGTTGAGTTCGAGTCCTTGGGCGATTTTTAAAGATTTTTTATCATTTTTTTGATGACGTCATCAAAAACAGTAACTTCCGGTGATAATTTTTTTTGGCCCATCTTGGATTTGGAATCTCCATGGTCGATTTAGTAAGAATGTGAAATAAAATTTGAGGTTAGGCAGTTTGCTAGTTTTTTCTACAAAATTCCCTGTCTACAAGCGTTATTTTGCTGTTGGCAGAGTCCAGCTGTTGCGTAACAACACGATACACACCAATGGCATTTTCGTCGTGTTCTTGCACTCCAGCTTTTCATTCATGAGGGGAGTCCATGAACATGTTTAGAAACAATATCCCGGATTGATTAGTTAAAACTGTTGGGAAAAAATAAGATTCAAGTTTTTCAAGTTTGATGTGTGAACCGGCGGCCTTTCGGTATATAAACAGCGCCAAACGTTGAATCATTAATGAGAAAAAAAAAATTATGAATAGATGTCCTCTTATAACAGTTTCATATGTTATTATCATTATTATTATTATTATTATTATTATTATTATTATTATTATTATTATTATGGGATATGATGGTAAGATAGTACAGTTAGATCGTCTGCAAAACATTCTAACTTCCCAAGGATCTTTATTGTCACATCTTTTTAACCAGGATCTTCCACAAATAAACAAACTTTGGTCCAAGGTGCAAAGTAGCATGCCTCAGAATATTTTCAATTTCACCATAAGGTACCTGAACAATACCCTTGCTACACAGAAAAACTTGAAAAAGTGGAACTTGAGCCAGACTTCTGATTGTTCTTTCTGTTTTCTGCCAGAAACCCTCCTTCACGTTGTTGCTGGCTGCAAAACATACTTGGAACAAGGCCGATACACCTGGCGTCATAACTCTATCTTAAACTTTCTAGCTACGTCTCTTAAAGCTGTTAATGAATCTACCATCTACGCTGATATACCTGGCTATCTTTCACCATCAATCATAACTGGAGAAAACCTTCGCCCAGATCTTCTCTTGAAGACTAACAACAATTACCTATACATCTTAGAGCTTACTGTTGGTTTTGAATCCAATCTTGACACAAATGCAACAAGAAAACACAGCAAGTATGCTCCTCTCCTATCTGACTTACAGCGAAAGTTCAAATGTGTCTCTTTTGTGAATCTTTCTATGAGCTCTCTTGGCATCTTTGGCAATTCCTGCATCTCTTTCTTCAAAATGTGTGACTCTCTCTCCATCGATCAACAACAAAAACGGTATCTCATCTCTAAACTTTCCAACATTGCCATTCGTACTACGTACTACATATTTTGTTGCAAAAATAAACCATGGACAAATCCGGAATTACATCCGTTTTAATTTTGGTTGTTTTATTTTTCTCAGTTTTTCCTTTTACCTTACGATTGTTATAGTTTTTTCTTGTAAAACCAGGCTAGCCAATTGCAAATTACCTTGTAATAGTGAGATTTGTAATTGTAGTTTAAGTTGAATTGAAAATGAAATGTTTCCATTATTATTATTATTATAAAATTATTTACAGAAGGCGAAGCAAAATTTTTTTTAGCTAATATAACAGCTAATTAAAGCCTACTATTTATACTACATTTACAAATCTTAAATTAATTACAGTGAATGGATAAAATGATATAGGAAATGTACAAAATTAAAAGGATGACTCATTAGATATAAATATACAATTATTCGATGACTATTTCAAGAATCCAATCTGCGCAACGTATGGTTTGCATAGTCTGCAGTTGCATTTTGTATCTTTCCAAGTTTTAATCATTTTCTTAAATATTGCGAGGGTAGAAGATGTTTTAATGTCATTTGTAAGCTCTTGCCAGAGCTTGGATCCCATAAAGGTTGTACTTTCTATACCATAACAATTTTGGTTTCTACTGTAAAGTTCATTTTAAACTCTAGTGGTAAAGTCCTTGTCATTTCTCTTGCTTCTTCGCATCAATTTAGTCAAATATTATAATGAAATCAGCTATAATGAACATTTGCTTCTTGTTTGCATTATCCGCATTAACACCTTCAATTTACACTGACATCATACAATGTTATGAACCTTTAAAGATATTTTCAAACTTGTATGTTTTACTACTAAAAGATTGTTTAAAACTTATTTGTTTTATTAAAAAAATGACAGGATTTTTAAAAAGCGCCGCCCCCGTTAGAGTGCCGCCCCCGAATAATTGCCGCATCAGAAGACCGGAAATTCAAAGAGCGCCGCGGCGCTGATTCGAGTAATATAGTACTTGCTATCTATCTTTGAAAGTGGCCTCTACACGTTTAGTGGTTTCTACATGTTTGCGGTTCAAAAAATATGGTGAAAGGGCGATTTTTGGGACTTTTTGGACCTACTGGACCATCTCTGGCACACGTAGCTCGACACAAAAAAGGGGTTTCCAATCGAAAAGTTTTGCCCTGGTTAGAACTAATGTTAGCACACGTTATGGGCCATTTACGCCGTCTGTACCTGTTGTCACCTCTAAGTACGAAAACATGAAAAAGTGTCCAAGAAGTAGTCCAAAATCCCGTTGTTTACGTCACTGTGACGTGGATGCCGTGCCCAATCGAGCTGCAATTTGCACCAAAATATGCGCCCTCTACCCCACAAGTCTCTGTCGATACTTTATGCGCTTGCAGAGATATTCATGAACATTTTTTGTCTCGGTGGGCCTTTTTTTGCCAATTTACTCCATGACCCCCACTACCCCCACTTCTGAGTTTTTTTATAAAGATTTGACATTTTACAGATTCATCCTCTAAAAATAATTTTGTCGATATCCCTTGTGATTTCCGAGATGCCCACTTTCGGTGGGTGAAGAGATTTGCCACATGAATATAAAGACGCTAGCTGGTCTTAGAAATATTCTGCTCTGTTTTGTCAACATGAAATTTTAACATTCCTTTATTTTTATAAAGTAGAGTTGGAACATTAAACTGAACAAAGAGCATTTTATTTTCACACGATGCAACAGGATCATTGAATGCCCTTCAGTTTGGAACCGACTCTACTTTTGTTGCCTCAAAATTTCACATCTTCGACTTGTCTGTTAACCATTGCCCGTTTCAGATGAAAGGGCGGGGTAACAAGGATATCTTCGAGGGAATCCACAGACAAGCAAGCTTACTTTAAAGTTTAAATATTTTTCTGAACCTAGAATAATTATCTGAAAATAAGGGCAAAACATCACCCTATGCCCAGGGTGTGACAGTTCGATTCGGAGCAGGATAATCTGTGGTATACCATTGTCTTTTGACGCCTTAGCAAAAGAATAAACAGGTATTTGCGACGAAACAATATTATACTGCAATGAACCTCTTAATTTTTTGTTTCTAGTTCCCTGGTTCCCAAGAACGATTGCTGATTTGGATATATTCGCACATAGGGTGCTCACCTATGGCGCAGAACTCGACGAAGATCACCCGGTATGTACAACCCCCCTTTGGACACAACAACCTACAACCCTTGATAGGGCTGTTTGAACAAACGCCCAAATATACGCAAAAAGCATGCATGTAAAGCCAATATCTGTCCCCTTCCCCCATTTTGATAGCAGATATGTTAAAAAGGCTGTCGCGATCATATTCTCTATAAAAGGATACTATGCTTTTACTAGACACGTGTCTTTCCTTTTCCATTCATATAAACGCAACTATTGTTAAGTTGAGAAAAGCAATAGGAATGTTGAAATTTCTTTCAAAATATATTCCATAGGAGACATTGAATGTACTTTGCAAACTTTACGTTAGATTCAACTGAGACTCTGCAGATGCAATTTACTATATTTAGGCCATTCTGAATAGTCTTTGAAATGTTTTGGTACAACCTCGAATCAGTGCAATACCCTATATCATTTGCAATTGATTTTTGCATCCTTGACCCTTGAGGTTAAATCGAAATTTTTTAACCACTCAATACTTTTTATCAGGACCCTAATGATAACAGTTAATCTAGTACTGATAGGCTATCCTGATAAATCTGTCGATCATTACTATTATCTATTATTATTATCTATTATTATTATTATTATTATTATTAGTCTCTACATAAATTTTAAAACCTCTATTATCACAGATAAATTTGTTACCCCTGCTATTCCTGTTAAACGTGGAGTTCTTCAAGGTGATTGCCTAAGTCCCCTTCTATTTAACATGTGCTTTAACACTTTCATTCAATACATAAAGGCAGAAAAATTCAAACAACTTGGTTTCTCTCCCCATAGCCAACCAGACTGTATGTTTACCCCAGAGCACTGGTTTCAGTTTGCAGACGATGCTGCAGTCATTACAAATGGGGAGAAAGAAAACCAGCTACTCTTAAACTGCTTTACAAGATGGTGTCAATGGTCTAACATGATTATAAGAGTAGACAAATGCACAACCTTTGGTATTAAAAAATTCTCAACACGCTCCCTACAATATCAGCCAAAGCTCTTCATCAATAATGAAATGGTCCCTCCTTTCATAACTGGAGAGTCTTTTAAGTATCTTGGGCGTCACTTCGACTTTAATATGAGCAACCAAGAACATATGTCTAAGCTCAGCTCCATCTTCACAGAACTCCTAACGCAAATTGATTCTTTACCTCTCCATCCAAAGAATAAGCTGCTTCTTTATAACAGCTATCTTCTCTCACAAGTTTCGTGGCACCTCACAGTAGCCGATCTATCAAAAACCTGGATCGTCGAAAACCTTGATAATCAAGTTTCTGCATTTATCCGCCGTTGGCTCGATTTACCCATAAGTGCTACTTTAAGTGGCATTATTCTGTCAAAAAACCAGTTCGGTCTTAACTTGATTCTTCCTTCTGTTAAATTCATGCAGTGTCAAACTGTTTGTCGTAATGCACTGAAATCCTCTCCCAACAAAAACATCCAATCTTTGTGGGAAAATACCAGCCAGAGCATGAACATCCAATATGATGTTTACAGGAATACTAGAGAAGTATTGAAGGCTGTTAGATCAGAACATAAAGAGCGCCTTCAAAACCATCTTGTATCTCAAGGTACCGTTCTTTCCTTCATCTTTGACCACTCTCTTCCTATAGCCTCTAAAATATGGACCACGGTTCAAAGCAACATGCCCAAGAACATTTACAGTTTTACTATCAAATATCTTAGCAACTCCCTTGCCACGCGAAAAAACCTATCTAAATGGAACATTACTCAGTCGTCCGATTGCTCTTTTTGCCATATGCCAGAAACGTTACTTCACATTGTTGCAGGCTGCAAAACATACCTCGAAGAAGGCCGTTACACATGGCGCCATAACTCTGCATTGAACTTCCTAGCACAATCTTTAAAAGCTATACCTAATTGCTCTCTTTACGCAGATCTTTCAGGTTATCTCTCACCCTCTATCATAACAGGAGACTCTTTCCGTCCTGATCTACTTCTAGTCACTTCTGACCATCGACTATTCATACTCGAGCTTACAGTAGGATACGAAACTAACTTGGATGTTAATGCTAACCGCAAAAGAGAGAAATACTCGAATCTCATTCACAGCCTAAGCTCAGCCTATTCCTCTATCATGTTTGTTAATCTTTCTATCAGTTCCCTAGGTATCTTTGGTCTCTCTTGCTCCTCTTTCATCGACATGTGCAACGCTCTAGATATCAGCGAGAATCATCTCCGCTTCATGATCTCCAAACTATCCAACTTAACTATCCGTACTACCTATTACATTTTCTGCCGCAGAAATAAATCTTGGAATAATCCTGAACTTCTTCAGTTCTAACGATCTCTGCTACTGACGACTTCTAAAACAAACAATGACGAACATACTTTTTCCTTTTTTTGTTAATTTCTTTTGTTTGTGCTTGTAATAGTCTTTTTCTTGTAAAACCAGGCTAGCCAATTGCAAATTACCTTGTAATAGTGAGATTTGTAGTTGTAGTTTAAGTTGAATTGAAAATGAAATGTTTCCATTATTATTTTTTTTCTTTTCTCATTACTACGATGTAATAGTTTTTATTTTGTAAACACAGGCTAGCCAGTTACAAATTACCTTGTAATTGTGAGATTTGTAATTGTAGTTTTAACAGGAATTCAAAATGAAAAGTTTCCATTATTATAGACCTTTCAGATTATCTCTCACCCTCTATCATAACAGGAGACTCTTCCCGTCCTGATCTACTTCTAGTCACTTCTGACCATCGGCTATTCATACTCGAGCTTACAGTAGGATACGAAACTAACTTGGATGTTAATGCTAACCGCAAAAGAGAGAAATACTCGCATCTCATTCACAGCCTAAGCTAAGCCTATTCTTCTATCATGTTTGTTTATCTTTCGATCAGTTCCCTAGGTATCTTTGGTCTCTCCTGCTCCTCTTTCATCGACATGTGCAACGCTCTAGATATCAGCGAGAATCATCTCCGCTTCATGATCTCCAAACTATCCAACTTAACTATCCGTACTACCTATTACATTTTCTGCTGCAGAAATAAGTCTTGGAAAAATCCTGAACTTCTTCAATTCTAACGATCTCTGCTACTGACAACTTCTAAAACAAACAATGACGAACACACTTTTTCCTCTTTTTTTTGCTAACTTCTTTTGTTTGTGCTTGCAATAGTCTTTTTCTTTGTAAACCCAGGCTAGCCAATTGCAAATTACCTTTGTAATAGTGAAATTTGTAATTGTAGTTTAAATTGAATTGAAAATGAAAAGTTTCCATTATTATTATGCTGATTTACACAGTTCTGATGATGTAACTGGCTTGTTTTTGGTGTTTCTTGAAATCGGATCAATACCCATGATCTTAGATCTCGAGAACTTTTCTCAACACTCTTGCAGTTCCTAAAAGTACAGATTTTTGTATCAGTTTTCTCTGCGTCTTAACTCCAATTTCCTTGCTGTAGTTGCTCAAATTTCGTATTACTGTTCCAAGGGCTCCCAAGACAGTAGGGATAACTTATTATTATTATTGTTATTATTATTATTATTATTATTATCATTATTTTTAAAGTTATTATCAAGTGATCTTATCGAGGAACTGAGCCCTTCCTATAAACGTGTTACCTTTGTTAACCTTTCTATGAGTGCCCTTGGCATCCTGGGAACCTCATCTATCTCTCTCTCTGACATGCTACATCAAATCAGTTTTTTGACTCCAGTCAAACCAAAATCCATCTTGATAAAACTCATGAACATTTCTATCCGCTGCACCTACAATGCCTGCCAAAAGTACTTGGAACACCCACCAATTTACGCTGCATTTGATATCTTTCATTCCTTTCATGAAAAAAATTTGCTACTTCCGCCCCCTTCCCCCTCAAACAATGTTGATGATTTAGAGAAATATCATAAAAGAAGCGCAAAATAAAGTGCTTCCTAAAATCCTAATCCGTTTGATAGTAAACCAACATTGTTCCGTGGGGGGATGATTGGTTTTGACCTTGGAAATTGATGTCAGTGTTCCAAGACTTTTCGCAGGCATTGTACTATACCTTGATTGACTGATTGACTTCTAAATATTGTTATTAAAAGTAATGCAGATAAGCCAATTATATGATGCCTGTATAAGCGAGTCGTATGATTGTAAATTTGAAATATATTCAATGAAAATGAGATATTTAAAAGAAATTATTTTTTATGAATAGGGCTTCAAAGATGAAGTGTACCGAGCCAGAAGGAAAGAATTTGCCGACATTGCTTACAACTACAAACAGTAAATAAGACTTTTATTATGAATATTTCATACTTTCAAAAGAATTTAAGGGTAAAATAGAAAAGCAGGTGCACTTTGTGTGCAGTTTTTTATGTGCGTCTTTTATGGGTATTCGGTGAGAAAAAACAACGAAGAAAAATTTTTTAGTACTGAAATTAAAGTATGTCGAAGGAAAAAATTTTGATAGTGTTCATTTCGTTTGCTTATTAATTGGACCACGCGTTACGCTTTGATTGTTTATTCATTTGATCTATATGTCATATGATGCACAAAACGATTGAATATTGCTTACAGCTTAAACAAAAAAATTCAACAGTCTTCATTTGCAAGGAATTTATATAGGACGTCACAGCCAATAAAATAACGACTTTGTACAAGAAATGAATTACTAGCTCGTTGAGTAAGTCTAGCTCAGGTGGCCTTTAAACACCGTTTGGTTTTGGTAATGTTAGCCTGCGTGCAGAATTTACTCTCCATTGCGAAGGAGTGCAAGGCAATCAAGGAAGATTCAGGTCCCCAAAGCTGGGTTTTAATCAGTGGCGTAATGGAGGCATCTGGGGCCCTAATGAAAAACACTCCTATTTACGGACTGCAAGGAAGTCCCATTCAGCGCTTTAGGTCATGTCAAACACGAAAGCAGGATGAAAAATAATACTTTTTCTTATTATCTTAGGGGGGGGGGAGGGGGTGGGTTTTATAGAAGCTTCAGATGAAAAGTTTTAACTTTTAAACATAAGGCGAAGTAGAGTGAAGTATTGAAAACATGGTTTTAAAAATGATTTTGGGTTTGGTCGGCGGCCTTAAGTTTTCAAACCAGGGTTTCCTAAACTGCGTTACGCCTTTTTTTAGTGGTTTCTCATTTATTTCATGATGCCCAATATTTGCATACAAAATGTAATACATATACCACATGTGTCAAATATCAAAGAGCATTTGCAATTTAGAATATTGCAAATAAAAATATACAAAATTATAATAATGCTGTGAAAATTTTTGCATTTCATGGCTATGTAGGATAATTTACAGTTAATTTTAATTGGATGGTTTGTTAATCCACGGAGTCACAACATTGCCTCAATACTGTCACGAAGGTCACGTCTTTGTGCATCATAAGCATGACAGAACAGAATTGGCCATCATTTATAAAACATCGCTGAAGTTAAGCTTGCTTGTATGATAATTCAGATTGCTAAGTTCAACACGAAATTGTGTTAAAACTGATAAACCGTGTTTCACACTGATAACGTTTATATATTTTTATTAGCTATCAAGAAATTCCAATAGTTGAGTATACCGAAGAGGAAACCAAGACATGGTAAGAGTCTATATATAAAGCTCTGTATATTTCTGATATGACGTGACGAGTGGAGAGGGATACATTTTTGTTAATGGATTCTTGAGACCTGACATATCTTATTTCCTCTAAAAATCGCCGCGGCGATTATTTCAAAATCCAGATTTTGGATGCGGCGTTCAATAGAGGGCAGTGTTCATCAGAGGGTGGCGTTTTTTGGAAAAATGGAATTTTTGTAAAATCCAAGAACATGATTGCTCTGTTGGCCAAGAAATCAAAACACAAGGGATAAAAATATACTTCCCACATCTAAATACAGCATCAGAACTGAAGCGAATCTCTTGACGTTATAAAAAAGGTCATGAACATTTCATAACATCATTAATGACATTATAATTAAGAAACTCTTAAAAAACACCGAGCATTGCAATTTTCAGAACATTAAGAAACTGGAGTACTCAACATCGACCTTTGTTTCTTATAAAAAAATGAGTTTAGTAAAAATGTCCTTATACTAATGGGATCGCCAATGCTACCAAAAGGAAATACCCTTGATTAAACTTTTGCTCCTAGTGACAGTTTTGAAATCAAAGCTCCACAGCATTAATGACATTTAAAGGACCTGGTCTTAAAACGTGTTATCGTGTATAATAGAAGTTTGTTGTGGTGTTTACTTTAGGGGAGAGGTGTACGAAAATGTGACGAAATTATTTCCAACTCATGCTTGCAAAGAACTTAATGACGCCTTCGCTGATTTGGAGAAGGAATGTGGCTACAGGTGATAAACTTTTCTTTATATATTTTATTTCAAAATATCCACCTGAATATAAACGTGATCGTACATTTCTTATTTACTGAGGGAAGTTTGAGTAAATGCAAAACTCAAATCCACGACTAGCTATACTGCATCGTTGTCCTAGCCTAGTGGTGTCCCCTGTCCCTGCTTATTTTTTTTTCAAAATTTTTCTCACCCTCTGCTCTAGTATGGACCCTCAGTTTATTTATTTTTTGTCATTGACCTTTAGGGTTAACCAAAAATATATTTTTTATCATAACTGTTCTAATCTACCTTCCTGACCTTTTTAATTGTTAAAATCGATGTTAATTGAAGAGGCCCCTTGTATTGTGCTTCTTTATGCACTAGCGAGTTTAATTATGGTATTATACCAGACTCTCCCAACTCCAGTTTATTCGCACCCTCCCGGTTATAAATTATTTCGTGAGATTCAGACCCCCTGTTTTTTCCAGTCTCAGTTTATTGGGCACCTACGAGTAACTGGTGTATTATTTGATGACAATAATCCATTGATGTCAATGATATGTTTAAAACATTTTTATACAGCGTGATAAACATATAATTTTTATTTCAGCGAGCATAGAATCCCCCAGTTACGACATGTATCGAATTTCCTGAACCGTAAGTGTAATTAGATTTTTGAATTTTGATTAGAATTTTCCGACAGAAGGTAATTTCAGCTATTATATAATTAACCATTACAAAGTTTTGAGAAATGACAACTTGTTGAAGAAAAGAGAGTGATCTTTTTTTGTTTCATTTGCTGACATTTTCTTTTCTTAAATTTGCAGGAAAGACAGGATTCTTGTTGCGACCGGTCGCTGGATTTCTCTCACCCAGAGACTTTTTGGCTGGTCTGGCTTTTCGTGTCTTTCATGCCACCCAATACATAAGGCATTCGTCAATGCCTATGTACACCCCAGAGCCGTAAGTATTGCTTAATTTATGTTTCCGACCAAATAATGTTACAATATAGTGGCGTAGCCAGGGTGATAAGATCTGGGGAGAGGCAAAGGCGTGTTCTGCAAGGGAAAAATAGGGGTCCACACCCTTGGAACGCAGAAAATACCTTTTTTCATAGAGATTTTTTGGGGAGGAAGCTTACAATTTAGTGGCATCTCAGCTTAAAGACAATCTTTCGTTAGTTTAACAGCAATGACGTAACGGAGGCATCTTGAGTCCTAAGGAAGACACTGAGAAGGGGCCTCTATTATATTAGTTAACTGCAAGAAGCTAAATTTCCACTGCTTTCCGTGGCAAAGGGTCGATTTGTCAGGTAGATTTCCGAGTTATAACTGAATTTGGGGGTCTGGGGGTCCGGGGCCGTGGAGGGGGAAGGGGGGTCCGAAACTTATGCTGTCTTCAGCCCAGGATACACTGACGTTATTTGATTGATCTTTTCAAGTTGTAGCAAATCAGCTGATCCAATGATCAAATTTCCACATCTTAATTCACAGTGATGTTTGCCACGAGCTGATTGGTCACGTGCCTTTGTTTGCAGATCCAGAGTTCGCTAGATTTTCACAGGTTTGATTGATTGAAACATTTAGCAACTTTTAGAGCAATTTTTTAATTTTTTTAACGTTTAAAAAACTCATACTTGAAACAGCCTTAGGTTAGGAGTAATGTTACTCAAACAATTTCATATACAAGTTTTTTTCGAGCAGTGCCTTCTAATTTCATTATAGATTTTGCCAGTGTTTTTTGTTGAGTTTGTGGGTTTTTGTTCCTAACCTAATTTGCCTTTGCAGGAAATAGGTTTGACATCGCTTGGTTTATCTGATGAGTGGATATCCAAACTGGCAACGGTATGTTTAAACTGTTTTTTGTCCGAATGCATAATGATAAGATGCAAAAAGAGGCATTTGAATATATGTTTACTTACAAATGTGTTTAAAGGCATCACTTGAATACTGTGAAACAATGCTGTAACTTGAATACTGCGAAAAAACTCTAGAAGAACCTGAAAGTCACTGCAAAGGATTTCACATAAGCCACCAAGCTACAGCTTCTATATCTGATTGATTAAACACATCTGTAGAGCAGAATTTATATCAATACAGAAAGACCTACAAACATTTTGAAACACGTTCGATATAAAGTAGTGAACTGTAACGTGTTTGAGCTTTTTTTAGGCTCAGGTAAATTAAGTCAAGTCATAAAAGCTACTAGCCACCTGTGCATTAAATAGAGAACTGAATTTGTAATTGTTTTGGTAGAAGTAAAATCAATAATCATCTCTAAGCTCAAAGAAGTCATACTCTGTTTTCTCTATTTATTTGTAAACATTTTTATGCCAGATTTGCTTCTGATAATAGCACGAGAGTTTAAATTACAATTATCTTGTACTTGAATCTCAAACTAAAAGAATTGCGATCTTTAAAATATGATCATTAGAAGAATCGCTCCTAAGACGTTCTGATAACAAAATATTGTTTGCTTATAGTTTTTCTATTTGTTCTTCGTTTGTTCAACTTGTTGTTGGGTTATTCCATTGTCCTTTATTTGTTTAACTTGTTCTTGGGTTGCTCAGCTTACTCTTTCGTTGTTCAACTTGCTGTTGGGTTGCTCATCTTGTAATTTTGTTGTTCTACTTTTTCTTAGTTTGGTCAACTTGTTTTTGGGTGGTTTATTTTCTTCTTTTGTTGTTAAACATGTTCTTGGGTTGCTCAATTTGTTGTTTTGTTGTTACATTTTTTTTTGGGTTGGTCAACTTGTTTTTAGATCTTCTATTTTCTTCTTTTGTTGTTAAATATATTCTTGGGTTGCTCAACTTGCTTTTTTCCACTTGTTCTTGTGTCGCTCAATTTGTTATTTTGTTGTTCCACTTGTGCTTGGGTTTTTCACTTTGTTTTTGGGTGGCTAATTTTTTTCTTTTGTTGCTCAACCTGTTTTTTTTAAACTTATTTTTTGGTTGTTTAACTTGTTTTTTCATCGTTCCATTTGTTCTTGGGTTGTTCAAATTGTCCTTCTTTATTCAACTTTTTTTGGTTATTTAACTGGTTATAATATTGTTCAACATATTATTCTACTTGTCCTTCGTTTGTTCTACTTTCCCTTCGTTTGTTCCACCTGTCCCTTGTTTGTTCGTCTTGTTCTTTGGTATTTAAACTTGGTCCTCGTTTTTAAACTTATTCTTTGATTGACTAACTTGTTCTTTCATCGTTCAACTTGTCTTTGGGCGGTTCATTTTGTTCTTTTGTTGTTAAACTTGTTTTTGGATAGTTTAGGTTATTCCGTAGGTTATTTACCTTTATCTTGTGTTGTTCAACTTCAGGCCTTATTTTCTTGTTCAACTCGAGAAAATTTAAAATTGCACCAAGTGCATTTTGAAATTCAAACAGATTAAACAGAAACTGAATATAAGTAAAGTTGTTGGTTTAAAACGAAAATGCATAACCTAAAGAGGTGTAAGGTTTTTGATTATTTGTCGCTTCAGATTATAGTATAAACGTTTCTTTTTTGATGTACTTACTTTGGTTTACGTATGAAAACGAGATATGTTGTGTTTGTCTGCTTTTTAACTTTTTATTGCATAACATTCTTGATGATTGTGTTACAGCTTCTTTATTACTGAAATTTTTATTCTGAACAGATTTGAAACTTGGAGGCCTGTTCACTTTTTTTATGGGTTGTTCTGTTTTAAGATCTTGAGACCTACCCTCTTTAAACATTAAAAACAAAGCTAAATCGCACAGAATTTTATTAATGGCAATCATGTCTTTTTATGTCAGTTGTATTTGTATACTGTGGAGTTTGGTCTTTGCCGTCAACAAGGAAAACTCAGAGCCTATGGTGCTGGGCTGCTGTCATCTTTTGGAGAATTGCAGGTAGGCTTCATTTATATTTTAACGTGTCCAGAGTTCTAAAAACACCTCAACCCTCTTTCGAACAAATTTTGTCCTATTTGGTTTCCTCAAAATTCCTTGTCTCTCTTTGATAAAAGTTACTTAGAAATATTAATTGAGTAAAATCATCTATGTTTGTCAGGAAAAAATTGTGAGCTATTTGCTTTCCTCAAAATTTACTTGTATCTCTTAAATAAAAGTTACTTAGAAATATAAATTGGGTAAAGTCATCTATAGTTTGGTCCTCATGCTTTGTTAGGATAAAAGAAAAGTTTAAGCACAACAGTGAATTCCTCTCGCTTCCTGTCAAGTTATGCATTGCCCTTCCTCAAAACTGCTGTATCGTTTGAGATACTTCCTCCGGCTCACAGCCATCATGTCGTGGAACCTTTATACTTTCTGGACTCTGAATGTGTCATCTGAGGAAACAAACTTAAATCTACCTTAAGGGGTATGTGTTTTGCAATTAACCTCCATGAAGCAATTAACAAGAAAAAATGAAGCAAAAAGATAGGGTTTGTGTTGTGTTCCCCTTTTTGTGCTAGCCAAATTTTTTATGGAAAGACTGCTTCAAAGGTCTTCAGTAGGGGCTAAATTTGATTTGTTATCTTTATTCTTCATGAACATTGAGGGGCTTTCGTGTATAAGTAGAGTTCCTTTAAAGAAGAAGGGTTTTGTGAATGGAGAAGAACTATGAAAAAGAGTTAACATTTTCCTAAGCATTGCTGGAATTTAGATCTGAAAGCTTTTAGTATTTAGGCATTACGAATCGAATGTTTTGCGAGCGCAATTGAGAGAAATGGCTGTTTTTTTACTAATGATAAATTTCATCCACTAATGACTATGCCAAAAATTAACTGAAGGTGGCTGTTTTGCCAGCTACAGTCCTCTTGCTTGCCTGACTTTTACTAATATGAAGTCATCGTTTCCAGGCTGGGTCGTACCATTGACTTTGTGTCTAAGTTCAAAATGCAGGGTATGCCACTGTTCAGGCAATCGCAAAACGGGCTTTAATCAATAGAAACGTGATCCCTGGATGAAATGAACTCTTGATACGCTAGTGATTTGGGAAAATGATATTTTGCAAGAAGCTGCAAAGTCTCTGGACTGCAAACATATAAAATGAATGAAAGAAAGCAAAGCCACCAATAAAGATGCAAGAAACGATCATTGCTAAGCAACATAGATTTGCAAGAAGCATCTATGATTTCTTTTGTCAGAACAAATACCTCTCCAAGGCCCGCCCAGTTTTGTAGCAAGCGGAGGATGTATTTTAATGAGTTGGTCGATAAGTCTTCAATTGGTTCACAGAATCTTTAGTTTTTGGGTAAAGTTGTCTATCTGTAGGTGAAATGGCACCTAAATTTTTCTTCATCCATGTCTTCGTTAGTGAATTTCACTTTTGACGACCCTTCACTTCTTTTTGGATTAATAACCCTTGTTTAGGCCAATTTTGATAATAACATTAAGACTTCAGCTATCGGTTGTTAACTGGATAGCCTCTTCTAAGCGACTTCAGCTGGATTGTCATTGGTCAATCCTTTCTTTCTATAGAAAGGGGGGCAATTGTTTCTTAAGTAAAAGGATCGGGGTCGAAGGGGCGATTTCTCTCTAGTTAGTTTTTCTAGGCTCAATGTACTTGCCAGAAGGCAATATCCGAGTATGTGCAAAAGCTGAGTTTTCGTTCTGATGATCAAATGTCAGTAGAACGGGCTTTCGGCACGTGAAGGGCTAGTGTTACAGATCAGAAATACGACAGGAAGACGGAGGTCTCTACAGTCTATATAGTGTGTTTGTTCTTGGAAATTTCTGAATTTTTTGGGATTTTTAGATACTTTTTATTATGAAACCAAGATGCAAAAAGTGCCAAAAATATAATAAGGAGCTCTGATAAGGTGCTTTCTTTTGGTAAGTAGAGATCGAATCAATTAGAGTTCGACTCATACTGTCAGAAAAGTTGGGGCCGGTAATTACCCCCCCCCCAACTCCTTTCAAACTTAGTCCAATTAAGTCTTCATCTAATCGTTAAAATTTTACTTGGCAGGAATATCTAAAGATTTACTAGGCAAAATTGCACTTGGTTGATAGCTCTGAAATTAGACAAAAAGGGGTGTGATCTCATGGGCAACGCTCATTTTCCTCTTTCTTTGAAGTACATCGCGCCGCCACTAAGAATCACTATGCAGCCTCCATGCAGGTCTCAGGATTTATGAGCTACTCAAAGAAATACAGTGCATACATGCTGTAAATACATTTATACCTTACACGCCAACTGAAATAATGTCCCTTTCAAAACTTCTCTTTTACCAACAGTACAGCATCGAAAGTGACAAATGCGAGAGAAAGCCGTTTGAGCCAGAAACGACTTGTGTTCAAGAGTATTTTGTCACAAAATACCAGACAGTTTATTTTGTGTCAAACAGCATTCAAGAAGCCAAAGAAAAACTAAGGTTGGTGGATGCTAAAGTTTTCTAAGTGGGGTAAATTCTCTATTCAACGCCCTGTGCTTTTATTCTCCAAAAGGGGGTGCTTAATAGGGGAAAGCATTGAAAATTGGGTGCGTAAATTAGTTGCAACTCGATGGAAACCCCATCATTGATCGTACATCTTTGATAAAAATCGTATTGTTTCATCAAAATATTCCTAAAAATACTTTTGTTTTAGTTGAAATCTTGTACGTTTTTACAAGTATGTATTGTTTCTAATGGAATTTAAAGCTGGGATATGATTCAAGTGAGTCCATCTACCATGCCCTTTTAGACTACGCTCAATGAACATGCGGATTTCTTTTCCAAACATCTTCTTGCAGGAAATTAATTGAAGACATCTTTGAAACAATTTTAATACATATATTAGAATAAACGATATTTTTCTATTAAGATAAGATAAGATATGGCTATAAGGTGCTATATAAAATCGATTTCTCTTTCAGATCCTGGGCATCTCATATTCCTCGTCCATTCCGGGTCCATTACAATCCTTACACAAGGTCAATTGATGTTATAGAGAGCAAGGAGCAACTAATTGAAATCGTTGCAGATTTGAAGTATCAACTTGGTAACTTTATGGATTTTGCCACTCATATTGGTTGAATCAATTTTTTTGGATTTTGCCACTGTTATTAGCTGAATCATTTTTTTTAAATTTTTTCAGTCATATCAAGTAAATGATTATTTTATGGATTGTCTTCTTTCCCTCGTTTTCAATATTTGGTTAGAATTCTCATTTTATGTTCTCCGTGAAAAGTTCCATTTTTATATATCCCAAATATCCAAATACTTTGAAGCCAATATTCTTCGACTAACCATTTGTTTACAAACTTGAATATCACAATAGTTCCAAAAGCCCTTCCCAAAGGAATGCCCTTTTTTCAAAGAAGTTACTACATTTTTGTTCAGAATTTTTCACAACCAGTCAAAGTTACTAAATTTTTGTTCAGGATTTTTCACAACGACAAAGAACTTGGTGCCTTGATAACTTTTGCATCCTAACATCTTTCATTGTTTTTTCATTAATATTTAATTATTTTCGTCATATTTATTCTTTGATTGTGTTCATTTGACTCATGTGTTTTTGCTGTATTGTTGAAGAGTTTTCTTTTTGTTTGGTACATATTTTGGTTATTTACATATTTATACATATTGTGTTTTTTTAGAATGGGCGAATGTGGGTGCATTGTGGCTTATTGTCCCCTAGGACCAGCGGGAAGGCTTATTTTTGATGATGCTGGTTGAAATTAATCAATAGCGGGTAACAATAGGGTGTTTCCGTGTATCCATTCAAACAGTGTTGTGGCTTCAGGGGAGGGCTAGGGGGCTACAGCCCCTAGGGAAAGAAGACGTCGAAAGCATCTAGCCCCCCATCGGAGGAAATTTTAGGTTATTGTTGGAGCTAATTTGACAAAAAACGTACGAAAACTGCTTATTTTAGTCATTTTAGCCCCCCTGTCGGAAGCTCCAACTCCTCTGTCGGAAGATTTCTGGCGCCACCTCTGCATTCAAATATCGCCTCCCCTGAGCAAAAGTGTTCGGCCGTTCTGTGTTCTTGTTCACATCCTCAAGCTTTACTAGATATGTTGTTGTTTTATCGCAGTTTCAATCATCGTTCTGCCATTGACACTAATGATACATTTTCTTGCAGTACATTCTGTGGCAAAACAGCCACGTCTGATGCCTTTATTTGCACGCATACATCGCCTCGCGAAGATAGTAATTTATACAACTGTTGAGCTTTTCAAGCGTATTCCCCGCCTTATAATTGGTCTTACGCACTGCAAGCGCTTAGCTGTCAAGCAATTTATTTTTCTGTATGCGTATTTTTACATTGGGTGCATAATTTGCTATATATTTCATACGCAATGGTTGGTTTTCAGAACGATATTGCTTAGTGGTGATGTAGAAACAAACCCTGGTCCCGAAACACTGGATTTTTGTACATGGAATTTAAATAGCATCAGTGCGCATGACTTTCTACGAGTCTCTCTTATAGAGGCTTACAACTCAGTGTATAACTATGACCTAATTGGTATCGTTGAAACTCACCTTGACAGCACTACTGATAACGATAGGCTTGCGCTAGATGGCTGCTCGTTTATCAAAAGTAACCTTCCTCAAAATAAGAAAAGGGGTGGCGTCGGGCTTTATGTAAAAGATTCCCTTGCTTCAAAAAATCGTTCTGATTTAGTAACTCTCCCTGAATGCGTTGTTTCTGAGATTCATGTGGGCAGGAAAAAGTATTTTTTCGCCGTGATTTATCGAAGTCCAGACTAGATCAGACCGAGAGTGATAACTTCATAATTAACTTTGAATTATTACTATCCAAGATATATGCTGAAAATCCTTTCTGCGTTGTGATCACTGGTGATTTCAACTGTCGTTCAACTCAATGGTAGGAAAATGATGTTGAAAATAATGAGGGAAAATTACTTGAGCCCCTTGCTTCTGATCTTGGTCTTCATCAATTAATCTCAGAACCAACTCATTTAATGGGCGATTCTAAATCTTGTATTTAATGGGCGATTCTAAATCTTTACGAATCAGCCTAACCTCTTTATTAAAACTGGTGTTCATCCATCTTTAAATGAACAGTGTCATCATCAAATTGTCCATGCAAAACTATCAATCTCAAACATAACATCACCTCCTTACACTCGCAGGATTTGGTACTATGACAAGGCTGACTTTATGGCCATCATGAAAAGTATTGAAATGTTTAATTGGAAAGAGCATCTCGATAATATACCATGCCCTAATGAGCAGGTCAAATTGCTCAATGAAGTACTTTTGAACATTTTTTCCAACTTCATTCCTAACAAAGTTAAAACGATTAGACCTCGGCAAGCACCCTGGATAACGCAAACAGTTAAAAATTTTATAAGGAGAAAGAATCATGCTTACAAATGCTTCCTTGCTCAGTACTGTTCTAAACAAGGCCAAAATTCCAACAATACCACCGCTCCTAGACAATGGGCTATTTGTGACTGATTTTACTGGAAAGGCACAATTATTCAACGATTATTTCATACTTCAGTGTACGACGATCGACACAGGCAGTGCAATTCCAGAACATATCCCAGTAACTTCTACTTTGTTAAATACCTTTGCTATCTCCGAAGAAAAGATACTCCAAATAATACGGTCACTAAATCCTAACAAATCACATGGCTGGGATAAAATATCTGTAAGAATGATCAGGCTGAGTGATGCTGCATTAGTCGCTCCATTAAGGATAATATTCACAAATTGCCTGAGAAGTGGTATATTTCCCCAAATATGGAAGCATGCTAATGTAGAGCTTGTTCACAAGAAGAACGAGAAAAATTTGAAGGGAAACTACCGTCCAATTTCGCTGCTGCCAATCTTTGGGAAAATACTTGAAAAACTCATCTACGACTCTCTTTATTCACATCTTGTTTCATCTGATTTACTCAACCCAAATCAGTCAGGTTTTCGTCCAGGTGACTCAACAGTCAACCAGCTAAACTCTTTAACGCACACAATTTTCAAAGCATTTGACTGTAATCCTCCTCTTGATGTTCGTTCTGTGTATCTTGATATCTCTAAGGCATTTGACAGAGTATGGCATGATGGGCTGATTTATAAGCTAAAGTGATGTGGCGTTTCAGGAAGTCTTCTTTCTCTTGTTGAGAATTTTCTTAAGGATAGACAGCAGCGAACAGTTTTGAATGAGCAGAATTCTTCTTGGGGAGATATTTCGGCAGGAGTACCACAGGGCTCTATTCTAGGACCTGTATAAGTTAAGTTGATAAGTCAATGGGCTCATGATTGGAGGATGTCGTTTAATCCTGATCCGCAAAAACAAGCTGTGGAACTAATATTTTCAAGGGAAAAAATGAACTTGATCATCCAGGAATTCTCTTTAATAACATACCGGTAATGAAAGTAGATGAACATAAACATTTAGGAATTTTACTAGATTAAAAGTTGTCTTTCTCTGCCCATATAATCAGCTATCTCCAAAACAATAAAGGGTATTGGCTTGCTGAAATATCTCTCCAAATATCTGCCCAGGCATACCCTAAACGAGCTATATAAGCTCTATGTGCGACCACATCTCGACTATGGGAATGTTATTTACCATATTCCAGCAAAAGTATGCGAGTTCAGTGGTAGCGTTATTTTACCGAGCTTGATGGGAAAATTAGAGTCTGTTCAGTATTCTGCTGCGCGAGCTATTACAGGAACTTGGAGAGGAACATCGCGAGAAAAGATGTACTCGGATCTTGGCTGGGAATCACTGAGTTGCCGAAGATGGAGCAGACGCCTCACTTTGCTTTACAAGATCATTAATGATTTAACACCTGTTTATACTAAGGACCCAATCCCACCACTTCAACAGTCACACTACTCTCTTCGCAACCAAGATGTCGTTGGGCAAATAAAGGCCAGAACAGAAAAATTTAAATCTAGTTTCAACCATCATTGCTTGTCCGAATGGAATGAACTTGATCCTGAGATTAGACTTTTACTGTTTTCAAAAAAAGCACCGTCTGTTACTGTTTTCAAAAGAAGCTCCTATCTATAATCAGACCCCCGGCAAGATCTATATTTGGCATTCATGACCCGATAGGTTTATCATATCTCACTCAACTCAGGGTTGGTCTCAGTAAATTGAATTTTCACAAATTTATAGAACAACTTTAAGGATACCATAAATCCCATGTGCCCTACGAACGATGGTATTGAGGATATGGAACACTTTTTGTTGCTTTGCCCTTCCCTTGCAGTACCACGTAGAGACCTTCTCACTGGAGTTTTTGCTTTAATACGACCATATGGACATACCGACCTCCAAAATAGTCTTCTAATGCAGATTTTGTTGTATGGTGACAAAAATTTCCCAGATGAAGTTAATAAAGATATACTCCTGCTGACGCTTAAATTCATCCAAAAAACTGGTCGATTTGTTTTAATTGATAAAAAAATTTCAAACTCCTTTATCAGTCATAAAATCACAGCCACCATCTCCCATGTCCTATGTTCCTTTTTCCCTTTCTTTTATTTTTAGTCGTGTATTTTTAAAGTCAGAAAAAAAATATTATTATGTGGCCTAAAATTTAAGTTTACCCCACTACTCTTTGACATTTAGCGTTGACACTGTAGGAACTTTCACAAACACACCTGAAATTCTACAGCTGATTTGCCTTTTTAGAATGACGCAGTTAGAACGATAGCTGTAGATAAACTTTGCAAAACATTGATAACACTATGATATCCTGAGTCAGATTCAAATACATTTTGAATAGACTTCATAATTTTGAAAAGACAAACAGCACACGATGAGAAATTTTTGTCTGTTTTAATTTCAAAGAGCTGTGTTTTTGTTGACAAAAAAACATCGAGACAAAGGGGAGCCAGTATAATTTACAGGGTTAGAGAATTCTATTTTGATGCCAGTGAACAATCTTTGTTTCAATGCACAAGTGGCCAGTTCAATATTCTAATTTCTGGCACTTCCTAGAACTGCAATATAAATGTTAATCGCATAAGTAAAACTTTTTACATGCTTTCAGCGGTCTGAGAGTATGTCAAAAAAAGATTCCACTAGGAGGTTCTATCGACATATTGTAAGTGGTCGTCCAAAAGGGAGGGGGAGGGCCCCCGTTTAAAATTTGTGTACAAAATAGTATCTTGCTTTGTTTGGACACAATATGCTAAAAATAGAAAAGCAAATGGCAATATACTGTATTTGTCTGCTTTCCTTTATTTTGATTATTTCTACTTTAATAACAGTGGAATCCCGCTATCGCAAACCCCACTTACTATTAACTTTAGCTATTAATAACTTAACGAAGTATGAAAAACAATCCTTTTAAATACAACGAACACTTGTATTACGAAAATTATTTGATCCCTACAGAATTCATGATCGGTAGATTTCATTGTACATGCAATTTAGTTTCGATCCCTCCCTTTCAGAATTAATCCTCCTTGAGGTTTTTTGGTCAAATAATAGTACAGTACCTAAATTTGTAGACAACATTGTAGTAGTTTTCATGACTAATGGCTGTCTCGTTTAGCGAGCCTCGATTGGCTGACACACCCCCTGTTACAACCACGTGATGATTTGTTTTCAATCAAAACTTAATTTGCATTTCGTTGCATCGTGGTGGTTTGAGGATCTTGCGAAAAACAAGAAAATGGACACTGCATCTAACCCCAAGAAAAGAAAGATAGAAGAAAACGATATTAAAGAGAATGGAAACATTTATCAGGTCAGATATCTTTTTCATAGGTAAATTGTCTTGAAAACAGGTTGACTTGTATGTGCGAAAAGGCTCCACGTTGCTGAAGAAACGGCTAGGCCAAATATCTTCATTTTGAAAAGATTAAATGCCCAATGAAGGATTTAGTTGAATTCGCAGTCAATACCCAATTCGTCAAGTGATCTTACAACTACAATCACCAAAATAACTGTTCAAGATCATAAATAAATTTTACAGTTCAAATACCCTTACATAAAGCACTCGTCTAGTCGCATAAATTTCGTTACCCTTACTGTTCATTTCTTTGCATTACCTGCGGCAGTCATGGTCAACCACCTACGTTTTTCGTTGTATTGTAATTGTTATCTTGAGGGGATTTTAGCGTATCGGCTAGCTTTTCCTGCACGCGTTTATAAGTGATGAATTTTAAATGCGTAGATAAATTCATTTGGTCGAGCATTTATTAATGGGGGTCGGTTTAAAAAGAGTTCCTGCAGAAATGAGCATATTCTGAAAGCATTCACGCTTCTTTGTCATTTCTGTAAAACTGCCTCCCACAGGTGTTGTTAGAAATAGCTCCTATGCATATACAGTCACAGAATATACAGTTGAGGATGTTAAATATTGGAGTGCAAGGGTGTCACACCGCACAAAAATGGAATAAAGCTATTAGCATATGACAGGGGGTCTGAAGGGGCCGCAGCCTCCTAACGTTGAATAAGTTGTTGTGACTGGCACCAAATCTGGTAAAAACACTAAACACTCTTTTCTTTTTATAAGAACAATTTTATAACAACACAAGCCTCAAACTTGGTCTAAAGTTAAGAACAAATTAAGAACAAGCTGAAGCTGAGCTTCTGCAAAATGCAATTTTGAACAACGTTTTGTCTCAAAAATAAGGATCTGCCATTTGTTGGTGCTTTTTTGGTGAATATTCAAAATTGTTTGCAAATGAGGCCTGAGCACATACTGTTCACACTGTTTACACGCTATTAATCTAAGAACAAATTAGGACAATTCAGCCTCAGCTTTTCAAAAAAATTAAAACAGTCATCCTGAAATAAAATTTCTTGGTTCTTTTAAAAAAAGTGTACTCCACAAAAAGTTTGGGGACACAACAGGCCAATACCTCTGATAATATTTTATTTGCACGAGACTTGTAGGTAGAGTTCTACCAACAGTACAAGCATTTGTAAAACCTCATTCTCATTGATTTTTAGTTACTTTTGAAATTTCAATTGTCTCCACAGCAGTCTAAATTGTTAATAGCATTCCTGATGTTTTCAATTTTTGCTCTTTTCTAGTTAATCAACTTCCACTTCAGTGGCTAATTTATATCATGAAATGGATATTAATTAAGAAGTATCCATCAAGGAAATAATTAAAGGGCTGAATTGAACACTCATGACTGTAAAAGGCTTGATTTCCTTTAATTACCTTGATAATTTATCAAAGTAGCTCTCATAATGGCAGTGGCTTAAAGTTTAAATTTCTTTAAATATGATGTAACCAATCTCATGTAACCAAATATATAACAAGGTTGCAGCCTTTGACCACGTGCTGCAGCCTTGAAAAACATTCAACACCATTCACCAGCAGGTAGAGATAGCTATGGGTTTGAACAAGACAACAATATGAACAAAAAACAGGTGGTCCACATTGTGCTTTCACAACACTGTGAAAAATGATTATGTAGCTAAAGTTATAACCCTGAGAAAAATAACTAAAAATTATTAATTATAACCCAAACACCCAAGTATGATATGATCTGGCAATTGGTCAACATTTGTTCACAAATCCAGAGTGTGCCAAAACTTATAGTAATGACAATTTTCAAAATCATTAGGCAAACATACACAAAATACCAGACACGCTTCCAGT
This sequence comes from Rhopilema esculentum, assembly GCF_057945365.1. NCBI lineage: Eukaryota > Metazoa > Cnidaria > Scyphozoa > Rhizostomeae > Rhizostomatidae > Rhopilema > Rhopilema esculentum. The sequence continues at coordinate 3,989,699 of NC_142831.1, forward strand.
GTTTACCCTTTCTAAGCCTCTTTGTCTAACACACAAACTCAATCCCACAACTAGTCCTCCCTCACTAGATCATGTTAACTTCTGGATGCTCTTTCCCCTTCCTGCTTCCAGACTTGTACAACTTGTTTTCATTCAAAACAAAAGTAAACAAACTTGATTTTTCCTCTCTCACTTCCTAATCCTTTCTCCCTTTCTCTTGTTAGGGTCTAGCTATAGGCTCTAAGAGTTTACATCATAGCCTGTCTCTGAGAGTTTACATCAAAACAAACAATACCAACTTGTGTAGACAAATAGAGTTTGTTATCTCTCTTGGACTCTTCAACTAAGTGAGAGGTTAGCAGTCACTTATTTGTAAAAACAAGACAACTAATTAAAGGCATCTTTCTTCTTCTCACTTTGCTTTTGATCCACACTTTGATATTTGAGTTTTCAGCTTACTTTCAGTCATCATCTGATGTTTGTACTTTGAAGAGTGTCAGACCAAAAGTGCTTTAGTATGCTATGTCTTGCCATCTTCAAATTTTGCAGTACCAAAAGCTTATTTATAATGTAGCTATTCTGCAGCTTTTATGCTCTTCTAAGTCTTCTGAGGGATGATGTACCTTCAAAAACACTGTAGAGGTGGTTCTTGGGCCCATCTCTACTATTAGCCCCTTAGTTTTACCTATGAGCATGACAACAAACCAAAATTCAGATTTTAATTATTCTGAGGATAGGGATAGTTGGAAGTTCATGGTAGCCAACCTTCTGATAGAAGATGGTACCTGATGATAAAGTCTTCTGATGTGTTGGTATCAAAGCTTTCCTTATGATTTACATAAATTTACAAAGTGAAAGAGGGTTGGCAGTTTTCTCTAATTTTTGCCAAGCTTTTATACCTTAACATATTATACAAATTTTTTTAACATTTTGCCATAACCCAACCCTTGAAAAATGCCCAGATTCTAGGGCTGGACACCCCTTGACCCCTTCATTAAACAAGTGATAAAGGTATGCATACGGGTGTCTTGTATTTCCAATTTCTATTAGTCAGATATCTGTATCTAGCTCTAGAATGTTGGTATTACTTTAGTACCAATCAAATATTCTTGATGAATACGCGTTGAATACATGATATCAATTTGAAACTTACATTAAAAACATCACACATCTTGTTTTTGCTTTGATAGTTTCCAAATTTCTCAACCATACATCACCATATAATCATAACCTCAACCCATATTTCCATCATACATCTTGCTTTAGATCCTCTATGTGCAATAACAGCTTTATAGATTATGTCTTGATAAATTCAACTTACCATCTTAGTTCGACAGTATAGACAGATCTCGTGGATTTGCCAAGGGTCTGGGGAGCTGGTTTCATTTCCCCAAGTGAGCTTTAGGTGGCTTTGGGGCTTATGTTTTATATATAAACATTTTTATTATGTTTAGATAGTTTCATTGCTAGAGATTCTTCAAAAATGGTAGCTGTGTACAAAGATCTTAAGATAAAAAAACTTTAGAGCTAGCTATTTCAATTTTCCAAAATAATTGGTGCTAAAGTGGAACGTTTAGTAGCAACATCCCAGATTCGATTCTTCTCAATAAAGTAGCTTTGTAAAATAAAAGTTGCTGGTAAATTTGAGTTCATCACTAAATTGCAATTTCAGCTAAGCAAGGGACACAGGTAGGGGAATTGTAAAAATTAAATTTTCCAGGGTGCACTGACCGAGAGGCAGGGGGTGGTACAACCACCCTAAAGCCCATAAAGTATTAGAAATGTCAGAAAATCTGCTCCTAGCTTTTCTTAAAATGCTATCGTTAGCCCCCAAAATCTAAATTCCACTGTCTCCATGGTAGATGTGCATGTACTATTGGTTATCTGTTTGTTTTGCTATATGCTTCTTAAATAATACATTGTTTAAGGTGTAAATTGCAATTATGTTCATATTGGTCATTATTTCTTGTTACAGAGTAAGAAGAAGTTTGATGATGACATTATCCTCCCAACATCACTCTCTTTCACCACGTCTTTGGAAAATCTTCAGTCACCCCTGAAAGTCATTAAGGTAAGCTTTATCCGCTACTTTTTCACTGCCGGTAGCTATCAAAGTTGTATATCGTAATCATAACAGATTTTGAATATGTTTATGCCAATTGGATGTAGGTAAGATTCTTATAACCCCAAGTCTGTGCCTTTGCCAGTCTAGGGAGCAATCGCTAGCTGTGGTGCTCAAAGACGTTTCCAGGCCCCTTTGCCAACAAAGTTGGTTAACCGTATTTTATATGCCGAGAGGTTTGAAAATTTGTGGATAATGCCCCCCCTAGATTGCCAAAAATTTCTCGTTTTGAAACAGATTTTCTTTTCAATGTGGATGCCACACTCCTAATGCCCCTCCCCTCCAATACCGATCGCCCAGTATGTGATTGATGTTAAGGTATAACTAACCTAGTGTCAATTTAATATACACTCAGCCATAGTTTCAGTTGCGTCCAGTTTCATTAATAAGGTAGAATCTACAATACCTTCCAAGATTGCTTCTAACGCCGGGCAATCTGCGTTGTAATTTTTTAAATTATATCTTTCCTTTTCCAAATATCACTATTTCAAACCCCTTCCCCTAGAGCAACTTTGAAAGTTCAGGAAAATTTCACTTGACTCATAGGAAAAAGCCTCTTTCCCAAAGTCCCACAGTGTTTTAAAACAAAAAAAAATGCTTGAAAAGGGGAGAAAGGGTGGCCGAATTCGCCCTTGCGTTAGAGTTCAAGAGTTTTTGCAGAGGTTGTAAGCATGCTATCAATATAACGAGGGGGCTCGCAAAATGTTGTAAAAAACAATAGCAAAAATAGAAATTGACTACTTTTGGCATTAGCAAGGCGGCTCAGTCCCCCCAGCACTAAACCTCTGACTATAAGAAGGGGGCAGATTTCCGTAATGATTTGAATCTGTTCACCGACAGTCTGTACATAAAGGCTTTTACAAATTGACAGTACTTTTATATATGGTTCCTTTGAGATTAGGCGCAATTTTCTGACAGGGTACTTACCTCCCTCTATCAGGCCTCCGACTCAATATATCTCTCTCACAGGAGAATGGCGGAACCGTTTTGCGAGTGGAGTCACGACCATCCAAACATGATGCAGCAAAGCAGGATTTTCTGGTCAATCTTGACGAGAATGACAATCTTGGAGATATTTGTGAAAAGATTATGAGTAAGCTTAAACCAGTTGTGGCGAATGTTCAAAAGCACGGAGGAGATCCAGGTAGTTTAATGGTATTATCATATTGGGGGCCTATTTAGGGACGCCTGCACAAGGTTAGGGCAGGAGGGGCAATGTTGATTCCGAGGGCAAATCGTATAATTTTTCTATTAAAATAATCGAGTATTCCTTAGTTGGAGGGGGCGAGATTGGGGTAACATAATAAAATATTAACTTGAATACAGTGCCACCCATACAGCTGAGTTTTTGTTCATCAAAGATTCTAAACATAGAGAAAATGTTGACAAATCCATACATAAAAATGGGTATTAAACGGCCTTGCCACTATTCACAATATATTTGGTTTTATAAAAAAATCATGGCTGCAATAAATGGGCTGGTTGTAAAATTTTGATTGTCCGCTAAATTTTTATAACGATTTATCTTCCTTAGGTTCCTGTAGTACTTCTGAGGAAACACGTCGTTTGTTTATCATCTATTATCTTTCCGCTCTCTCTCTCTCTTGTGGTTAATTTTGTCACAGACAAATTTTTTATCCTTTGCGTTTTTGGGCTGGTGTTAACATCTTTCTAATATTTTTTAATAGATAATAACATAAGGAGAGTGGTTTAAGTGGTCATTGAGTATTGATAAGATTCTATAGTATTTTCTTATATTCCGGGGAACTTCTAGCCCCTTCTGCCCCTTTTCGAAGAGGGCAGGATGGGCAGCTGCCCCTCCAGCCCCCCTGTGTAGGCACCCCTGGGCCTATTAAGGGGGCTAAAAGCCGATACCATCACAGCTAAAAACGAGGAGGGAGAAGATTCTCTCCTAAACTTGATTTTTCGAAGCTGTAGCCTACCTAGAATCTTCATAGCACTTAAGTTTCCATCGAAAGACGCAAGTATCGTAAATTAAGGTGGCCACAATCAGTCGAAAGAAATCTATAAGGGATGCTTTTAGAATGACTCTGTATAAGTTCCAAACCGCTCTCCTGCCAATATGACATGCAGCTAATCATGTATAGAAAAATTTCTATGTTTGTAGTTAATGATATCAGTTTGTAGGAGTTTTATGCGCAACATTGTAACTATGAAGAATATTGTAGAATTATCAAGGAAATTAAAAGAGTATTATTAACGGAATTGTTGTTTTTCCGTTTAGTGCCATGGTTCCCAAGAACAATTGGCGATCTAGACCGGTTTGCAGACAGAGTGCTGAGCTATGGAGCAGAACTCGACTCAGATCACCCTGTAAGCTTGAACTCTGTTAAAATAGTCACTATACAAGTTAAAAACATGACCCATTCAACTTAAGAAGTCCTGTAAAGGACAGACGAGGGACATTAATATTTCTCATTTTTTGTTATATGTTTTCCCCTTCTCTTTCCTTTCCTTTCCTCTTCCGTCAAATATAACAGTATAGCATTTTTAACCCTCATACCATCTTTATTTATTTCATTCAATTTGTACGTATTTTTTCCGCTTACGATATGTTTCTCCAATAAATCTAAAGTCCTCGAATAAGCCCCCACCTTCAAACAAGCCCCCCCCCGAAGAAGCCACTCGGGGGCTTATTAGAGCACTTGTAGTTGGTTTCTTCGTGTGTCTATTCGATTCCAATTCTACCAAGCAAAACCAGGTTTGAAGTCCAAGCAAAATGCTTTAAGGAAACTCGACGATTTTCATGTCTCTCTTTCTGTACTTTACGTGTCTGCTATGCTGACAGATTGATTTTGTTATTTTTAATAGGGCTTCACAGACAAAGTATATCGAGAAAGGAGAAAGGAATTTGCTGATATTGCCATCAATTACAAGCAGTAAATACTTTTATTTCTTTGACTGCAAATTTTTGTCAGCCAGTATTAATCAGATTTAAAGTTGGAAAAATATGCAATACTGGGGTTACGGTTATCAAAGCACTATGTTGCTATGATATCACAATATACTTCTTGAACATCATTACGAGAGTATTTCTATAAGGACAGAAAACAAGACTGTAGGTATGTACTCACAGAGCATGCTCGGTACCCCTTTGTGTAAAAAGGCTTTGATTTTTTAATGAAAGAAAGTGAAAAAAAGAATATCTAAGAATTAAGAAGCTTGGTGTTAAAGTATCTTTAATGAAATCTGCTTTCTTTAATCAAATCGTTCGCAGTATGTTTCTTCATTCTTTGCCAAGGAATTCGGAATTCAAATGATTTTCTTTATGGATGTTTTCGGCAAATGGGGGATTAAAAAGGGTCAAATAAATCGAGCATTTCTAATGATAGAATCACCCTTTGATTTGACTTGGCCTTTGATCAGGTTTTAAAGGGCTATATTATTTTGTTTGTTATATTAAAGTAGCTCTTGTATTTTGTTATCTCTTTCAGTTACCAAGAAATCCCTACCGTTCAATATACTGAAGAGGAAGTCAAGACTTGGTACGTTTGAAATTTATTTGACAGTCATAAAAGCCTGAATTTATCAGTTATAATATTCCAAACTCGTACCCAGGATCTTTAACTTACGTGTACTTTGGCTTACTAATTTACGTGTATTTATCGTTGTTCATCCTCGTTGCATTGCGGTGTTTCTTATTTGCTACAACTTTAGCTTATGTTTGTAAAAACGATCCAAGGCTGTAAACTTTTGTCGATCTTTATTAACTACTATATATTGCTTAGCCATTAACACCCCCTAACTAATGCCACCTAATTGACACCCACGAGCAATTGAAGTTCCCGATACTTCCAGGGACATAAAAAATAGATATATTAACATCCATAGAGGGAGTAGTTAAAAAGTGGCCTGATGATTGCATTAAGGGTAAAACTCGGGATCGCAACTTAAAATCGTCTTGTTTTATACAGCAAGAGCGTGTACAGCTTTGCATATACGGTATTGAGTATTACATGACAGATCAGTACACTGTTATTTTCATTAGCTCCGCAGTTATGTGTAAAAGAATTTGTACAAAAGTGTGTACTTCTTTTTTGCAGGGGGACAATTTTCAAGAAATTGACTACGTTATTTCCATCCCATGCTTGCAAAGAATTGAATTCTGTTTTTCCAGAGCTTGTGAGTGACTGTGATTACAGGTATTAAATTCTGAATGTTCTCATACTCATTCAGTTCATCAAATTTACGTTGCGATAGCCATTTTAATATTATATGAGTATGATACTTTTGTAAACATGCTTACTGTTATAAGCAAGGTGGTGTGCTATGGAGCAAAACTGGCCTGCCGTCACCGTTTTCTGTTAGGGAAAACGTAATATGCCAGTGGTTACTATAATCATATTTCAATGGACATAATCAAGTGTTTTTTTTACTTCATGTAAATTTTACAAGGGCAGCAGTGACAAGCCTTTTTTGGAGGAGGGATAGATTAAAGAATAATTTTCGAAAATATTCCGCTGGAAAAAGTTTAAAAAATCAAGAAAGTGCAACGACTTCCAACAAGATTTTTAATGCATTTTCTGACAGCATTAAAAACACTCTCTTGTTCCTTGCCCCGATGTTAAAGTAATTTCACATGCTCTTTGGGTAACTGAATACTAGCAATAAACAAAGTAATTGGCAACAACCTTAAATTAGACAAACTAATCACCTTTGTGCATTTTTGAAAAAATCTACTGAAAAACTTATAAAGTTCTTGAAATTCAAAAATCTAGGAGTCGATAAACTACTGGTATGTCTTACCTTTAGCTGAAAATCCATCTTGTTGACTATTGCAGAAATATCTTATTGTCATAATTTTTTGGGTAATAGCAGAAATGACGTTAGGGATGGTTTAACTTAGCGCATGCGCGAAAGTGAATTTGGTCTGTTGCACGGTCAGAGTTAAACAAGTGCAATCCTGCATTTTAACTTGAAGAATAAAGACAAAAATGAATGCTTGTGAAGAGGCAATTTTTTCCCTGAAAAAAGTTAGAAAATTTGTTCTTGATTCGCTACTTGATTATCTCCCCCTCCCAGGATGCAGCTAGCCTCTTTCAACAGCTATTTTATAATTGGACTTGTTTTTTGCAGGGAAGACACCATTCCTCAACTGAGCAAAGTCTCAAATTTTTTGAAAAGTAAGAATCGCCGTTTTGTTTCGATTCATAAACATGATAATCAATTTTTGAAAGGAAGTTTACATTAGGACAAACATATACATTAATTTCTAATTTCCAACATTACAATGTGGCAAGGGGGTGGGGGTGGGGTTCTGATGAAGTTTATTTGGTCTTGCAGAGAATGACATTTATTTGGGGCTTACCTATAAAGGTTCTTATTCTAGGAATGATTTTTCTATATATCAATCAATGTTATGCTTATAGTGTAAGGGTTTTCCTAAAAAGCTTTCAGATATATCGTTTTTTTATCTTTAATATGGTGCACTGATTTTGCTTTTAATTATATGGAAACTCTTGATATTTTTGTATCTCAATTTTTTATCAAATATGGATAATTACATCGTAATATCAGATATTTTTACAGAATCACAAAACTAAATTGTCTATTTATTTTTTGCAGGAAAAACAGGTTTTACACTAAGACCTGTTGCTGGTCTTTTATCATCAAGGGATTTTTTGGCTGGCCTGGCTTTTCGTGTCTTTCATTCCACACAATACATCAGGCACTCCTCTGTCCCGATGTACACCCCTGAGCCGTGAGTACCGTATAACTTTTCTTATTGGAACATCTTTTGAGTATTAACTCTAAAAATTCTTCATTTCGATTATTAACGCAATGATATCCTGAGTTTCACCTGCACAGGCTTGTACGAGTTGCCTACCCTCTCTGTTTGAATGTGCTTAGTATCTCCCGCCTACGATGTAAAGAAGGAACATGGATAACAGAGGCTGTTCGATGCCTTAGCTGAATGCTCAAAGATATATTTTTTTATTAACAGAAACAATTTTACCAAATCAATCTAAATCTGATGTAAACTTGCATTCGGATACAAGGGTGTTTTACGCGTTCCCTTGGACCTCCATTTCTCTGTACCGTATCCTTGAACCTATTCCCAGCTCTCTCTGGCTGTACATACATAATGGATGCCCCCAAGATGTTCCATTTTTTCTAATACCAAATTTGTATATCACTAAAGGCACACTGGCTGGAGAGGGGCCAAGAGGCAAGTGGAGACACCCTATCCCTAAAGCATCATAATTGCCCAAAACATTGTTGAAAAAGTCTACGTTAAGCCTCCAGCCTAGAATATCACATGCCAAGATAATGCTCTTTTTAATAGCCTTCATTTCCTTAACACCCCGTTTTGATATTTGCCTTACATGATATCAATGACAAATAAATTCCATAGGAGTGGAAATTATGGATAGATAATTGTTAAAGAGAAGTTTCATTTACAAAGATAACTTAACTGGTAAAGTATTTGACAAACTTATAAAAAGGTATTTTTCAATCATTTTGAGATGTAAATTAATCTTTCAAATAAATTCATCACCAAACCATTTTTTTGTAGTGATGTATGTCACGAACTCATCGGTCATGTCCCACTGTTTGCTGATCCAGAATTTGCACGATTTTCCCAGGTGAGCCATTCAATAAAATTTTCTCCAAGTATTTAATAAAGTATGACTTTGCAGGTCATTTTTGCTGCCTAGAGCTTGATCAATCAAAAGAGAAAAATTTGTTTGAAACATTTTATTGAAATTTCAGATAAACACTATATTGAACATAATCGATTTTTATTTCAAACTTTCAATCTGGTTAAAATTTCTCATTTACATTTCAACAGAAATGAAAATTCGAAGTATTAAAAAAGTTCGAAGTTATAGCTTTACTTTTTCATTAACCTTCTGCCGACGTTACTCTGATGTTTGGAAGGGTTTAAAAGAAAAGCTTATTGGGTGATGGGGGCCGAGGGGGTTCTTCAAAATAGCCAAAGGAATTATTGCTAACGACATTTTAACTAATTTGTTTTAGTTTATTAAACGTACTTTGAAAAAATAGTATTCTTAAGCAGCGCTGTAATATATTTGTCTTCACTGATGTTCTTTTAACCATAGTAAATTTGAATTAATCTGTCTCTCTTTTATAGCCTTTCTAATATAATATTTATTCTGTTTAGGAAATCGGCTTGTTGTCTCTTGGAATATCAGACGAGTGGGTTACGAAACTTGCAACGGTATTCTTCAATTCAAGTCTTATTATATGTAGAAAATAGCGCTTTGTTTTGTTATCGGTGACGTAAGATCACGTGATCAGGGAGTTAGGGAGAGAGATTTGGAGAGTTGCGCGCGTTTTATGAGAAGAAATTATAGTTAAGCTTCAGCCATCATTTTAAAACCGTTTTAGTTAATATAGTTTGGAAAAGGGTTCTGCAACGTGGGCAGATCATTCAGATTGTGTTCGAGATTGTAACCTTTCAAGCCATCTAATACAGCACGAACATCTTGATCATAATAATTGGTGAGTCAAAGAGCAGCATTTTTCCCACATTATAAGTTTTTTTTAAAATCAAGCGAAGTTTAAAGTATCTGTCCTTTTCAACCAGTTGAAAAAACAATTTGATTCGTAATAAATAATTTTCAGGAGATATATAACTACTTTCTCAGTAAATAATCAGCTTTTTACGCCAATTATAAAAATGTTCTTATTTAAATGATTGAGAATGCTTTCAACTTATTTTTTCAGTATATATTTATATATTAGTAGTGTGACAAAATCAACACAAAAGTCAGAAAAATGAGTGAGCAAGGTTTGAAACTCCAAAATGACATCAAAGTCAGCCTAAAAGTGCAATTAGAACGTTCCTGAATCCTAAATTAATACAAGATTCCCGTTGACTAAGAACCCGCCTAGACTAAACTGAAAAAAAAATATAAAAAGCCTTTCGTCTAATAGAAGCTTTATGACACACAGATCAGTTTTTATTACCGACTTAGATTCCATCAAATGTGTTGAAATGCCTAGATTTCACCAAATGCCAAGCTGACCCTTCGCTCCATTATTATCGATGTGATATTTGTGAGTCTTAAATCGATTTTATAATGCTAAATTATCGTCAAAAGAACCCATGCCGTGTGGGGAACTGAAAAGGCTTGGTTCGGACTCTTTGATCAATTTCAATTTTTTTGACCTCTCCTTAAACCAGGGACCTGCAGAAGGTTGTTAGTAGCCCTTGCTGCCCTGCAGAAGGTTGTTACTAGCCCTTGGACAGGAAGAAATTGCGCATAAATGCCTTAGTGTTGGGGGTCAGACGCATGGGCTTGCCGCGAACCGCTCTCGCACTTCAGGATACTAGAAAGTTGGCGCGCAAAAATAAGTCGGGACGCTTATTCCTGCATTCACGTTTTATTCGTTGTTAGAACTTTTAGAATTCTTTTGGGCTGACAGTCCTTAAGTACGAATAATCATTTTCAGTACATATTACTTGGCAAATCGCAAATATCGAATCATTCATAAACAACATTACCTCTTTGATTTAGGCCCCATTCGAGCTGCGTATAGGTCGAATCTTTTATGACGTAGATTATTTGTAATTGTCGTAGCTTTACTGGTTCACTGTGGAATTTGGTCTGTGCAGACAACAGGGTGAGATGAAAGCTTACGGAGCTGGACTCCTTTCATCATTTGGAGAATTACAGGTATTCCTATGTCTGACAAGTTTCTCCAATTTTGCTCAGATGAAATGCCGAGTGAAAAATGAAATATTGTATCGAACAAAAGTAATGTACTGAGCCATAGTATCGAACAGTTTGATTGACATTAAGTATTACGTGTTTAGCTTATTTGATTATAGAGTACAGAAGTGATGACGTCACAAAAACATGTTTTCGAATTTTTTAATTTCTATCCAATAAATTGAAAGAGCATCACGAAATACCTCTTAACGCGCAAAATCAGTTGATTTTGTCACAAATTGGCTGAGATATGGCCACATGAGCACTGTATCTTGCCCCATCAAACCTCTGTAATTTGGTTATGGTTCATAACTTTATGGACCAGGCCAGAATAACAGTAATCCGTTAGCAAACTTTAAAACTTTCATTGGCCATATCCCGCCAAATTTTAAATATATCTAGCTGATAATGCACATTGAGAGGTATTTTATGCCGCTCTTTCACATTATGTGGTCAAAATTGAGAATTTCTAAAAATAAATTTTTGATGACGTCACACTTCGGTACTCTATTTCGAGGACAGTTAGTTGTATTATGAATGGATAGAAGGAATATCCACAAGTCTTTATTTTGTGGTTTCGCTCCTCATTAGTATTACTATAAGAAGTTGTCGTCTAGAGAAATGATTGTAGTGGTGAAATCTCTATTTTTCAATATTATAATTAAGTAAATTCTTTTGCTAGATATTTTCAACTTCTTTTGCAGTATTGCATTGAGAGTAGTGAATGCGAGAGACGGGCCTTTGATCCAGAAAAAGCTTGTGTTCAGGAGTACCCCATTACCAAATTTCAACCCGTGTATTTTGTGGCAAACAGCTTTGATGATGCCAAAGAGAAATTGAGGTAATGTTTTATTTTCAGGTATTCAGGAAGGCCGTTTACTGCCTAAGAGAGTAGCCAACTTCTAAGGCTTTGCATTTCGGTGTTTATTAGTTGACCAATTGTGCTTGGTTAGTGACTAAGGTTTATCCACGTATTTTTGGTTATAATATTTTTGCTGCCAGAGTGAAACAATGGGTCGAAAGACCCATACATATTTTGCCATGAAGGATGTCAAATTGTTTTTGCGCAATGATAGCTATTAAAAGTTAGAATTTTGAGTGAAGAAACAAAGATATGGGATCTGCAAGAAATTCCATGCGGTTGTTGTTTCATGGTCATTGAAGTGGCCTAAAAACTAAGCCATTCCCCGTCCTTGATGTCAACATGAATGGGCATTGTAATCAATCATTATTCGATTTCTATAGAGTTCTAAAGTGATGACGTCATAAAAATTAATTTTTAGAATTTTTGAATTTAGATCCAATAGCCCGCAATAGCATCATGAAATACCTCTAAATGTGCAACATCCGTCTAATTTGTAACAAATTGGCTGAAATATGGCCATATGTGTATTGGCTCTTTCCCATCAAACCTCTGTATTTTGGTCTCTGTTCATAACTTTATGAACAGAGCCAAAATAACACTAAATCCGTTAGCAAACTTAAAGTTTTTCATTGGCCATATCTTAAACGATTTTAGTCATTTTTGACTCATTTCGCATATTTGAAAGTATTTCATGGTGATCTATAATGTTGTGTGGTTAAAATTCAGAAATTCTAAAAATATGTTTTTGGTGACGCCACATTTTAGAACTTTATTGTGATTGCTTACAATGTGATTTATTATATTGGAATATCATTTATCAAATTGGAATCAAATGCTGATTGATAACGATGCGCATGCGTGTTGACTTTAAAGATGGGAGAATGGCTTAGTTTTTAGACGACTTCAGTTCTTTTGTTTTCACAACAATGTCGTCCTCCGTCGATGTAGTGATGTAGTGGCTTCTATCTACCCAACGATATTTCTTCCAGATCTTGGGCTGCACACATACCAAGGCCATTCCATGTTCATTATAATCCATACACCCAGTCAGTGGAAATAATCGAAAACAAAGAGCAATTGGTTGATGTCATTGCTGATCTCAAATCACAAATTGGCAATCTTATGGATATCGCCAGTAGTATGAACTAAACCTAAAGCAACTTAATTCAAGGAAGTTTATAATGGCCATTTGTTTGGATTTTTTGGTTTTGTCGGTAGTGAGGTGTAATTAATGTCTGAAGTTTGTCTTTTGAAAACATGGGTAGAATATTTTGTAGTTTAGCATTGTAGTGAATTTTTTAATTTTTAGCACATCGATTGTACTTTTACTTCGAAGTTGATATTTCATTATCTTTATGGTTCCCTCTTTTCTGATTATTTCAACTTGAAGAGGTTTCACCCTTTTTTTATCATATGCTTGCAATTTTTTGTAAATGGAAAGAGTGTGACAGTATAACTTGAATGAGCGTGATATGGATTTGAGAAAAGGTTACTGAATGTAGATATTCCATTATCTTGATTAGAATGTAATACACCCTAAAAGTATTGAAATATTCCTTGCTCTTCAGTATTACTTTGCATCTTTTTAGTTTGCATTATGTATTTCCCGTGAAACATATTTAAATTTTAAATTTCTCCTGAAAGGATATTTATAAGCAGCAATATTTAATTACTGTCGCAAATATTTTTCATTCTTGAATAAATAAATTTAGTTCTTTCTTGAATTTCAGTTCAATTGTAAGAAAATATGATAATCCAGGTCATTGAAAACCTAATTTGGTTGATGAAATGCTGAAAGTCTTTTTGGATCCATGTTTTATCTCTGGCATTCATTGCTATTGTTTACGTTGACTAGTGCCTTTCACTTGCTGATTCGAAATATATAAAATGTGGATTGTATATATATGAACAGCTCTTACAACTTATGTCATATTGGCAAATGCGTCCACTACACTTGCCCAAAGCTCATCGCTGTCGCCATTGCCAGCAAAATTTCTCACACAGCAATCTCTTGCGGATGAACAAAGCGCCATGACTAAAATACAGACCATGCTGTTTATGTATCTTTTAGCGGGATAGGAGAGAAATGCGTCGATGAATGTTACTTTAAGAAAAATCTTATTCGGTTCATTTGGTGTTTTGTAATAGTTCGTAATGTGTCGTCGTGGCATCTTTAAACAAACAACAGCAAAAGTTGCGTCATATTTTGTAACTCTGTCCCAGCCCTCCGTATCAAACCAAAAACACATTACAACAAGACATTCCCGCAGTTATCAAGCAGCCATAATGCGGAGATCTTTTAGACCACAAAGTCTTTGGAACATGAGCCTCTTGAAAGTTGTCGAGTCAATAGATTTGCACATCATTCAAATACCAATCCAGCCATTTGAAATTAAAGGCACAGTTTTCTACCTTATGTCGAAAAGAGGTCTTATAGAGGATGGTAATATCAGAATGGTGAGTGATCTTTCAATTATTATTGAATAAGTAGATTACCTTATAGTTAAAAATGTGTCTGAAAAAGGGATCATGAGGCTATTTTAACTACCTTCCTTGAATATTTGATTGAAAAATCTGAATTGAAAAAGCTTTTTTCCTCAATGGTCAAAGACAAGAAGCCCAAAATCAGTTCTCCGTTTCTCAGGATTAACCCTAATTCCAGAACTTGAAATTTTTCCGTTTCTCTTCGTCTAAGCGTTTATCAGTTTCAGTATTCTCTAGAAAATGTACAAAACACGAAGTTGTTCCTGAATAGAAGATATCGAGCTTCCTGCAGGGTCCTGGGAACAAGTTTCCTAATCGCGCGAAATTTTTCTTCTACGGAAGAGAGGCTCAGACAAATAAACATGGCGAGTGTTTACGTTCCCAGCAAACTGCTCAACCTTTGTATTCGCAAGGTTGCAGAGAAAGTAGAAGATAATATTGACGAAATAGAATTACTCCCAGAAGAGGTAAAAGATAAGTTACTTCATTTGGTGTCGAAAAGAGGGAGCCTGTCTGATGAAAACATAGGAAAGGTGAGTGGGTTGTGTTTGCATAAGATTTTGCAAGTGTTCCTAGAATAGAAGTATCCACAGTATCAGCAAAATCCGAAGGTAAGACTGGTCTGTAAATGCGAATGACACAAACATATGCAAACTTTTGAAATATATAACGAAAAAAACAGCGACGCTGTCAACGGCATCCCGGTCAGGCCGCCCAGTTGCCGCCACCAGTTCATTTCCAGCCAATTCATATGATTTGAAATCTCATGAATAAAGTGATTGAATATGCTGAAACTAGGCTCTAAAACAGTATCTACTACAAATGTAATATTTATGATAATATGCGAATACTGTAAGAAAACCCATTACTAAAATTTTGTCAGTAATTCTTTAATCTTATTTCAACGGCCAACAATAGTTCTTTGGAGTGATTTGTTTGTGATTCGAATATATATAATTTTAAGCTACAATAACGTAACTTGTCTAATTCGATTATTTACAAAATATACATATTAAATCAACAATTTTTAATAATTTTTAAATACAAATTTACAATAGAATCATTAAGTGTAGCATACGTTGCATTTACAGGTTGCCCAGTCCCAGTTTTTAATTAATCTTTTGGATCAGATAGTGGTAGGCAAGCGAGCAAAAAATATTAGTCATATGACTAACATTTTGTTTACGATAAAGATGGATGATTCCATATCAAATTCTCAAGTTCATGTAACCAGCCGTCTCATATTTGGCCAGTTTTTCAAGCAAGGTTGTTGCATGATGACACACTACAGGTAATCACAGGGGAGAAGGTATATTGTGGGAGGTAGTAGATAGTGTAGAGATAACTTTGTCTATACGGAAGTTTTTGCCGAAATGCACTTGTCAAGATTTAGTTGCATTATTAAGAAAGTAATATAGTGGGTAAATCACCCAACAAAGTTGCAATGCCATCCTAAAATTAAGTTAATCTTATCAAATATGATTAACTGAAGTTATGAAATATGCATAGTTTCTGTGAAATTCTTATCCGTAGATTCTGCATGGAAATGTCATTGAAATAGATTTATCACATTCAGAAGTTACTGATGCTGGGCTTAAAGAAGTATGTAAATGCAAGAAGTTAAAGAAATTGGATTTGAATGCTCTAAAAGGAAACAGACAAAATATTTCATCAGAAGGTGACTAAGGATTTTCTTTTGATTTATCATGAGAAGCATTACTATAACTATATTCCTATAACTTCTAAAGAGGTGGTAAAAATTACAGAGAGAGTTTTGTCATTCTCATTTATGGTTTGGTCCCCGCTGCAATTACAAATGCAACACTATTCTTTAAAACTCTCTCTATTTAAAATTCTTCAAAACTCTCTCTAAAAATGTGTTTAAAAACACGCTTTTTTCAAGAAAAAATAAGAAAAGTTTTTTCAAATGTATTTCAAAAGATTTTTTTGGCAAACATGTTAGAAACTTCATGCTGATCAATAGATATGAAATTTAATTTGCATCTGAGCATAAACAGAGTAACTTTCTTATCATCAGCTATATTTTGATTTTCTGTTGATTTCTTGTTAGGAACCTTAGAATTAGCATGCATGTTAAGTGCTTTTCATTTCCCTTTTACCTGAAAATAATTCTCCTTAACAAACAAAGTCATTATGTGCAAGAGGAAAGAGACAGAAACTTTTTAATTTGAAGAAAGGACATGGTCTTAGTATTTTAGGATGTAGATTTTTGCTAGGATTAGAAATAAAGTGTATATAAGTTAATTAAAGTTGAAATATTAAAAAAGAATGTTTTTGTTTAAAATAGATAGATCAGGAATTAGTTATACATCATACTAGGATCAAAAAGCATTTGTCTTGGCCTGTTATATTTTAGCCTTAATTGTCTTCAAGATATTAGTATATTTTGAAATCAATCCATACTGCCAACATATATAAATAGATATTCATAGATATATATATAAGATATATATATATAGATATTCAGAAAAAACACTATTGCTTAAACGTTTTGACCAAGTCTTCATCAGTAAATCTATATTATTTTTATCATAATCGTTGCATGAGCTTTTGATAGTATTTATATATATATATGTATATGTATATATACATTAGCAAATTAAATATACATTACCAATGGTCTAGTGTTTTCTACCACAATCTTTCCAAGAAAACGATGTTTTTTCTTTTTAAGAATAATCTCAGTTTTGAAATTGTATAGAATGTGAAGCACTAGATTGTATTGTACAAGCCACTGGTCAATAAGCTGCTTTGCCCCTCCAAATTTGACACTGTCCCCACAAGGGTTATTCAGTCTGAACAGTCATTCATTTTACATTTTTCTGTCTAAATTTTTTTTAAATATTATATTTTATTTTGGTGAATATTATATAATATTTTTAGGTATCAAAATGCTAGCCCAAAGCTGCAAACTGCTGGAAATTGCTTTTTTAAGGAGGTGTGAATTGATAAATGATTCTGCCATCTCAAGCTTAACATCCTGTTGTCCAAACCTAACCCAGCTAAACTTGGAAGGATGCAGTTTCATTACAGACAAATCTGCTGAAAATATAGCAAAATGTTGCCCAAAAATGTAGCCCTATCCTTTGTTTTTATGATGTTTTTAAGCTAGCAGTGCCTTTTTGACATAACTAGCCATGAGGTTATAATCCCTGGATCCCAAGTGAATTGTCTTTTTTAAAGACAATATGCCATTGTCCCCTTTTCCTAGAAACAAATTTTTTACACCTGGTATCAGAAGTCTCTTTAGTATGTAAGCTAGAAAAAATGCAAATTTGGTTTCTCCGGGGTTGCTGGCAGATATGAGGTAAAATTGTCAAAATGCATACATGCTGCTATATTGTTTCAGGGCATCAGAGTTATTAACTCTCAAACCAAATTTTTGAAAAAAGAATGATTCATAATTCTTCAATTGCTATCTTTGAAATTCATTTTTTACAGTTTTACGATAATGTTTTTGCTTCATGTACAGGTCTTTAAATCATAGAATATTGAAAACAAGGAATTTTAAATACAATAATGGATTCATTTTAGTTTTTTATTGAGTATTTAAGAGCAGAGTGCATCAAGGGGGTGTACTTGTTCTCATCTTGTTTTTCTAAGTATCAGTGTTCACTTGAAGTCTCTGAATTAATTGAACTCAATCTCTTACATGATGGCACTAGTTTATTTTACTCTCAAATATCAAAACACTGGAAAAAGATATCATTTTTGAACTAGCTAATATTGCTGATTATATGATTGGAACTGGAATGATTGGAATAAACTGGTGGTTTTGACACCTAGATAATAAAAGCAAAATGCTGATATTGTAAGAACAAATAAAATATGCTAGGAGAATAATATGTTTTAAGAGCCAAAAGAAGCATTCCAAAGCATTATTGAAATACTTCAACTTTCTTAATCTACATGACTGATACAAGTTACAACGTTTCATTCTCCCTAATGCTAGAATCAGTTATAAAAAAATGGTCTCACAGTTGCTGGAGGGAAAGTTGTTAAAGAAATCCCTTCATTCTTTCATACAAGTGGCAGTAAAAATTATTTACAAAGGAATTAAAGAAATTTCTATAGTCAAGTGAAAAAGACCTTGTTAACACTATATCTCATCCACTGGATCAGATGATTGTTAAGCAGAAATTTCTCATTTCTAGGTCTCAGACAAAGGTCTTGAATTCATCTCACTTGGTTGCTGCACCAGCTCATTAGTGGTGAGTATGAACTGTTTTTAATTATGGTGTATTGTAAGATACCAACAAATAAATTATTTTAGATAGCTTAATCATCCAAGCTTAATCATGTCATGTCATGTCATGTCATGTCATGTCGTGTCGTGTCATGTCATGTCATGTCATGTCTTGTCATGTCATGTCTTGTCATGTCGAGAATTGTTTGAAAAATAGATCAAGAATTGACTGCTTGGTTGCTGCGAGTAATCTATGCAAGTATTTAACAACTTAGACTGGATATACCTATGAAGAAGATTCTGTAGCTGGAATCATTTTTGTAGGAGATACACGTTGGTTACTGCAAAGATGTTACTGATAACGGCATAGAGCTGATTGTTAATTCATGCCCAAATATTCGAATCCTGATTTTTCATGGATGCCCACTGACCACTGAAAGATCGAGAGAAATGATTGGACTGCTTGGGCGAGCAATGCGTCAATTAAGCTGGACAGTGTACTAGCATATACGACTATCGGGTAAGTTTTGTTCACATTAACGTTTTTAATGTCAATGTTTATGTGTTTATGAGGCACTCAAATTGAAACTGCTGGAATGTTGAAATTCAGAGAAATGGAAGACCCAGTAGAGGCATCATGGTGAATGAGAAGAAAGTGAAGATGAGCTAGATATCTTTTTTTCTAATGATAAAGGAGAAGCAGAAACTGAAGATCGATATATAGTAATACTCAGACAATATCAAGAAACTTTTCTGCTATTTTTGAAATCCATCATGTAAAACGAGATTTTTCTAGTGTTTAAAAATTTCGGTAAGAAAAAATTTCGGTTTAAAAAGGATTGGTGGAACTAATTTTTGGTTGCCCTGATTCACTGAAAAAAACCCTACCGAATTTTTTGGTACTTAATGTACGTCACAAGGAGATACCACTGAGACATGCAACCCTGTGGCCCTTAAACAACAGAACCATCATCAAGAACAAACCAATTTGAATACTGAGAAGAATACAGAGATGTGGGAATTTCAAAACTATGAAATTCTTGTGACTAAAGCGTTTGTATGCATTAAGAGACCCACAGTGGGATCTAGAATATCTAAATATTAAAAAACGTAGTAACTCGCATCCAATCAGACAAAAAGACACGAAATTTTCAATATTTACTTAATTCAGCATGGTGATTTAAATCCGAGATCCATTTTTTATGATTTTGAAGATTTTGCAATGGAAATCCATGACGTCAGGGTTTATGGTAAAGATTTCACACTTTTTTGAAGTCAAACTACCACATATACACTCACCAGATATACGTTTTTCGTATCCAATGATACCCAACAACCTATCTACGCCCCTTGGAACTGTTTCATCACAAAGTCGTTCAGTGAGACATGTAATGAAAATCACTGTTTACCGGTCTGGCATAAGGTGTGATAACTGCTAACATCGAGCAGTTAGACATTTATCGGCACCGAGCAGTTAAGCATGTATATATGCGAATGTCCCTGTAAAAAATTTTGCATTTGAGCTAATGTCTTGAACTATAAAAGCACAATATTCTGTTTTTCATCAGCATGGTTTCAGCCTTGTTGGTAATAACAAGTTGAGGCAATACTGAGTGGAAATTTAATATTCGGAGAAAATTTTCCAAGCAATAATGTTCACTTGTTCCCACTTTTCGTGTATCTTCAAAATGGGTGGCACAGATGTATTGAATGGCACCTTTGCTACTGCGGATTCTAATAGGTGTGCATAAAATCTTCTTGATTTTGAACCAGTTACCATAAAGGTTTAGACACCCCTTATAATCTATTTACATACAGTACCACTTCTAGGTTCCATATTACATAGCTAGACACAATAAAAAGACATTTTCTTCGTAAATAAACAAATATAATTTATCAAATCCTGATGTTACATCATGGTAAAAAATATAATTTTCTATGTATACACGTCTCTATCAGTTCCAGAAAAATGTTTATTCATGAACAAGACACAAGTTTCTTCCACCATCGCCTGTTCTTCGATTTATGAAGACTCTGGTTAAGTTGATGGATGACGTCATTCAGCTCGTTATTCGCATCATGCGCCCCACGTAGCTCTTCTTCAAGCAAAAACTTTGAATTCTTTTCCTTCTCTCCTTCTTGGTTTGACTCCTTAAGCTGTTGCATGAGCATCTGGTTTTCACTCTCAAGTTCATTGATTTTATCTCTCTGCTCTTCTTTCTTCGAGTTCAATGAGGTAATGTCTGATTTCATTTCAAGACTATGATCCAGATGTTTTTGATACTCTACAATCATTGTCTTTAGCAATTTGTTCTTCTCTTCTTCAAGGGTTTTATTCTGGAAATTGAAACAACAGTGATGTGTAAATAATAAATTACTTTGAAACAGTTTTTCTTTAGAATTTATTAGAATATTTTTCTATGCATTTTTTAGAAAGACAATGGTGTTAATATCCAGTCAACAAGCTATAACTCAACTTACGTTTCCTTCCATTACCAATAACTTCGACTCCAAGTCCTCAGCTTGTGTCTTCCAACAGCTCATTTCAGAAGTCATTTCCATCAAATTTGAGGATGCTTCTTTGTAGTTATCGCCTGCCTCTTTAAGGCTCTGCTGAGTCGCCCTGAGCTGTTGTTTGGTGCTTTCGACCTCATTCTCTAGAAGAACTGTCGCTTGCTGCAGCTTTTCAGCTCTGTGTTCTTTCTCGGATAGCTGTAGCATGATTAGTTTCTCTTGTTGCTCCGTCTCTAAAAGCTAAGAATTTGTTGCAAAATTAACAACTGCTATATATTGTATTTGGACAAAATTAAGGCAATGACAGAGCGTTGCAGTTGGCACTTAATCTAAAATGTGTATCGATATCGATACTCGATACTTGTTCTTATGTAATCTGCTGAATTCTTTTAGAATTTGTACCAATGAAGGTGAACATACATTTGATTGCCAACGGAACATGTCCTAATGTTTTTCCTGGCATATCTTGGTTTCTCATCATATCACAAATGTAACTTGCTTTAACCAACGCTTATCTTGAGTATTCTTTACTCAAATCTAACCCGAGAAATCTTTTTTCCCTTGTTTGATATTTGTGTATATGAAAGAAACAATTTTCTATTTTGGGGCATAAGAAATTAAGGTATTGCCTCAAAGCATTTCCACTTATTTGTTTTGCCAAATTCAAAAACATTTAAGTGGCTTACCATCTTCGTTAGTGAACGACATCTATCCCCAGATTCTTCATCTCTTGTTCTCCACTCTGCCACTTCGTTGGACAGTTCCTTCAATTTTGCCAAATTGTTAGAAGCGTCTTCCTCAAGCATCATTACTTTCCCCTTGACTTCTTTGGCTTTCATTTCCAGTTCAGCCTTTTCTTTTTCAAGCCTGGTAATTTTTCCATTGCTTTCCAAAAGTTTTTCATTAGCGGACAAAGCTTGGTGCTTCATTTCACAAATTTGTCCACTTTGTGCTGCTTCTTGCTCTCTGGCGATGCTCATCTGTAAAGAAATTCATTTGCTTTAACGAAATCTAAATGCTATATCAACCAGTTACTTTTTTCTTTCAGCTGATTGTATAACTTGCAAACTCAAAATACATCCTACTTTAGTCTATCATCAAACATCAAAGACATGAGAAGTTCTAACAACTTGACATCAAATTCTTCTTACCTCATTTTGTAGTTTCTGCACCATAATTTCATGATCCTCTTTCTGCTCTTGAACCAGCTCCTCCAAAGACTCAATTATCGCTTGACTGCTTAGCGACTCTGCCATCTTTTCTTCTCTTAATTTTCGATTTTCTTCTTTCAATGATTTCATTTCTTCTTTAAGGACTAGTTGACGCTGAAGATAGTCCCCAATTTTCAGCCTGAGAAGACCTTTCTCTTCATCACATTTACTCTTGACAAGCTATTTAAAAGAATAAAACCCTTTGTATTCATATAACCATATCATCGAATTAATAATCGCACTAAAGCTACTCTTTCTTGAATTTGAAAATATAAAATAAAATGTGTTTTATCCTTGAAAATAAAATGCATTGCGTAATGATAAATATAAATCAAAAGTGAATCCAATCCGTAGCTGACTTAAAAATTAATTTATTTTTCAATTGTTTCAATTATTTAGCTTTTATTGAGCTATCATAAATAGAATGTCGCTTCTACTTTGCTCAATTTTCTTCTAAATTTGAACTCACCTTAAGGATGTCCACAACACTATCTCTTTTCAATGGAGTTTTGCTTCCATCTTCTTCAATGGATATTCCAAAGTATTCTTGAATCAGTATTGTAAAGATCTGGTTCTCGACCAATTTTTGTTTCGTAAGTGTGAATCTCTCACGCTCCATCATGAGATCTTTCTTCAGCAGAAATATCTAAGAATGAAATCAAATCAATACTTTAACTTTCTCAGCAAAATAATTTTTATCGATTCATAACTTTGATAAGACAGTTCTTTTCTATGAATGAAACTTCTCCAAAACTTTATAGTTTGCTTCAATTATCATGCCACTCGTTGTTAAATTTCTATTTCCACATATTCTTTAATAGACATAATTATTTTGATGGTTTACTCTTTAATCATTATATAAACAATTGTTATTTATACTTAGAGAGTCATATGTGGATAATTTTTGATAAATACATGGGTTTTCTCTCTTTCTTTACTTTATTCTTTTCACCTTTCATTTGTAGGAGATTAAATTTACTAACCTTGAATGGATAGTCCTTATCTGCTTCTTCTTTGATCTTTTCAAGCAGTGCATGGTTGATGCAGCGAAGGTTTTCCTTGTCTTTCTCAACCGTGTTCAGCTTTTCGCCTAACGCCAGCATATCCAATCTTATTTTGGACAGCTCTCCTTTCACCTCAACGTACCCATTTTTCGGCCTCCTTCGACTTGTGTTCGACATTGCTGATTCTAATGTAAACAGCAATAGAAAATCTCGTAGTATCACTCGGTAGTTAGCTCTGATTGTAAACTCAGAACGGCACAAGTGTGAAGTTGTATTGGGGTTTTTCGCTTTTATTGAATTTTGATTTATTGTGACGTCACTTGATTGGTTTCCAATCAAATTTGACGTTACAGTAGAGTTTTTGAGGGCCTAAGCTCTTACTTCTAGACAGGTAAAATCTTATGTTACCAATACAGTATTTCTCCGCCCTCTGCTATTTTTAAAACTTTTTTGAAAATAATGACCACCATCTTTTGCCACTTTTTTTAGTGACAACATACTCTAAATTTGTTTTGCATGCTAAAAATCGAGGACAATATTGAGTGCATAGTATTGAAAATTTTTTGGGAATGCAAAACATTAAACGATGTCTTGGTTAAGGATAAATTCCTCTGTTTTTAAATAATTTTCAAGAATATTTAAGGCCAAGCCTGCTCAGCGAGGTTTGAATAATTTTCCGATTAAGACCGTTATTGCAGTGTAGATGTCTGTTATTTTAAGGTGGCTAGTATATTTTGTTGACAGGGATGAAGAGTTTTTAGGGGCAAAGTGTCTGACATTGTTTAATTGTATCCGTTGTTTAGAGGTTTTTGTAACTTTGAGAGTGTTTGAAGATGTGTCCTTGTCCCGGGTACCAGACCCAAATTTTTTCGAGCGTGGGAATCAAAGATAGGAGTGGAGAAGCGGAGGAGCGTAGGAGCGTATGAGCGTAGGAGCGTATGAGCGTAGGAGCGTATGAGCGTATGAGCGTAGGAGCGTATGAGCGTAGGAGCTTCATTTCTCCACATGGCTCTTTTCTTATGCGCTCGAAATTTTGTGGTTTTTGCGCCCAGGGTAAAGTGTCCTCTGATTCAATGTATTCGTTGCTCATTTGTTTTTGTTGCTTGGCGGTGTCTGTAAATTTGATGGTGTTAGTTGTTTGAAAATATGTTCGTTATTTGGATGTGTACGTTTTTTCAGATGGCTGTTGCTTGAGGATGTCTTCTTTTGGAGGTTGCATTGTTTTAGAAGTATCCATTGTTCAGAATATGTTCGTTTTTTGATGCAGTAGGTAAGCTTATTAAGATTTCACTGCGCTTTAATGAAATGTTTATTACTAGAAGTATGGTGCGTTCTACATTGCATAAACCTTAGGAACTGTAAAACTTCACAATTGGATTTGATGAAACTAAAGTATTCGTATTAAGCACTTTCTAAGTTGCACGAAAAATGACAGAAAAAAAACCATCTATAAGCACCTTACGTACGACTCTTATTTAGGATAATATCAGATATTGTTTAAAGGGTAAATTGAAATTGATATGCAGTCAAATTTTGAAATTATTTGTGTACTTGATTTCAAGGAAAATTCATTGCTGCTCTTTTTGATAAAAATTTTTGAAAAGTTTTTGTGTTTTTGCTACCCACGCCATTTTTCATCTTGTAAGGCTATCAATTTTTTCCAATTGTCAAGAAATTTTGAATTTTTTAAAAAATTGCATAAAATTTACAATAATATAGTAAGCATATGAATTGAGTACCAGAATGAAATAAATTAGTTTGATCAATTTATTTGTTAACTATGTTATCGTTATTTTGCATGAAGTACTGCACGAAACGTATATATTTAATTGCATAAAATGTGCCCGCGATGAATGTAAAAATGTATATAAATAATTATTTCACTGCACTTACATTTCATTTATCACTGCACAAAAACTTTTTATCAGTCAAGAAAGTGATCACTGCACCTACAAATTAGGTATGTTTCTTTGATTGCACACAAGCGATTGCCGTTGAGCTGATTTTGTCCGGATCTCTTTGAGGTATGGACAGTTGGAACATGACCAGAAATTGAAAGTCTTATACCCAATAATTTATTAAAGCCCAGTTGCTACAATATATGCCATTAAATCATTAAAAACTGTTCCGGTTCAATCAGTTTTCCTAGGTATCTACATACGAAGCAGACGCCTTGCTAG
This sequence comes from Rhopilema esculentum, assembly GCF_057945365.1. Classification (NCBI taxonomy): domain Eukaryota; kingdom Metazoa; phylum Cnidaria; class Scyphozoa; order Rhizostomeae; family Rhizostomatidae; genus Rhopilema; species Rhopilema esculentum. Next base: position 4,014,967 of record NC_142831.1, read on the forward strand.
TGTATTGCAACAAAGTGAATTCAGTAAACCTTTCGTATGCACTGCATACTGAAACGAATTTTGGTCACTACTTACTGAATTGTAGACCAGTATACAAGGCCCCCGAAAGGATTCAGAGGCCCTGGAGCAAAACGGTAATATGAAGCCCCCTGCGAGCGGTGCGTGCTAAAAATTTTTGCAACATAGCCCTTCAAATAAGCTCAAAACAATTTCAAAATATATCCCAAGTCATTTTCTTGCAATCGTTTGAAACATTAATGTCACTTTTAGCAATACTTTTGCTACGTTTGATAATTTCTATTCTTTAAATGGATTTCGCTCCTTTATGAGGCCCCCTAGACCACGAGGCCCCCTTGCCCCGCTCTCGGGAGCTTTGTCAGCATATATGGTTGTTTTGTCCAATCGATGCACCATATTTCCGAATAAAAGATTTTATAAATCAGGAATGCGCCGTTCGCAATCAATGGCTCCCCCCCCCCCTCCCAACTACTCACGTTCCTGAGTTCAGTTTCGTCATTATGACATTCAGCTAGGCATTGATATATTGCAAAGGCGCTTTAAGTTTAAGTAATTTTTTTTATCTTGTAATTCCAGTGTAAAGCCTTCATCTCCTAATGGATAACCGTCCTTTCTGATCTTCAGTTTTTAGCCTTGTTGTTAATAGCAACGAGATGCAATTCTGTATGGAAATGTTTATTTTGGAGAAAGTTGTTCCACCTTTTTCTTGCTTTTTTCAAATTTTTTGGTACCAAAGATATCTCAGGATGCATCTTGTTACTGTGGATTTCAACCTGTGCAATATGATCTGAATATTATCTTGATTTTGAACAAATGGAAAACAGCGACCATAAGGGAGGACACACCCTTTATAATTTGATTAAATACTGACACACTTATAGGTGCCATATTAAATAGCAGGAGACAAATAAAAAACGTTTACTTCGTAAATAAACCAATATAATTTATCAAATCGTAAGGTTACATCATTGTTAAAAAATTTTTTATGTATTTTCGTCTCTATCAGTTTAAGAAAAATGTTTATTTATGAACAAGACACAAGTTTCTTCCACCATCGCCTGTTCTTCGCTTTATGAAGACTCTGGTTAAGTTGATGGATGATGTCATTCAGCTCGTTATTCTCATCACGCACGACACGCAGCTCTTCTTCAAGCAAAAACTTTGAATTCTTTTCCTTCTCTCTTTCTTCGTTTGACTCCTTAAGCTGTTGCAAGAGCACCTGGTTTTCAATCTCGAATTCAATTATCTTTTTTCTCTTCTCATCGATATCCCATTTCAATGTAGTGATGTCTGCTTTCATTGCAAGACTATGATCCAGATGCTTCTGATACTCCACAATCATTGTCTTTAGTAATTTGTTCTTCTCTTCTTCAAGGGTTTTATTCTGCAAAGTTGAATAACAGTGCATTTGAGACAATACAAGGACTATCAAATTACTGTGATACAAAATTTACTGTATCAGAAACATCAGATTACTTATTTCTGAATCAGTTTGGCAAGTAGGAGGCGTGAGGCACGTATTATGTTAATGCCCGCCACACTTTGAATCAAAAAAGAAATAATATACACTAAGATTTGAAGAAGGGGTAAAGAACATTGTAGAGATGTATGAAAGCAGATCGTATATCTAAAACTATAGCACTTATCATTTGCGATGCTGTATGTTATAAATTTGTTAGCTTGTTTTTAAGAAGGCAGCTACTGTAATAATTCAATTAGTTTGCTTGAAACTATGCGTTTATTAGAAAAACAAAGGTGTTAATATCCAGTCAACAAGCTATAACTCAACTTACGTTTCCTTCCATTACCAATAACTTCGACTCTAAGTCTTCAGCTTGTGTTTTCCAACAGCTCATTTCAGAAGTCATTTCCATCAAATTCGAGGATGCTTCTTTGTAGTTATCGCCTGCCTCTTTAAGGCTTTGCTGGGTCGCCCTGAGCTGTTGTTTGGTGCTTTTGATCTCATTCTCTAGAAGAACTGTCGCTTGCTGCAGCTTTTCAGCTCTGTGTTCTTTCTCGGATAGCTGTAGCATGATTAGTTTCTCTTGTTGCTCCGTCTCTAAAAGCTAAGAATAAGTTTGAAAATTAACAACTGCTAAGTATTGTATTAAGGTTAAAACGAAATCAAGTCAAGGCAAATACGAGCGTTGCATTGGAAACTCTAACCAAGCACTAAATTGTGTATCGATATCGATACTCGATACTTGTTCTTGTGTAATCTGCTGAATTCTTTTAGAATTTGTACCAATGAAGATGAACATACATTTGATTGCAAACAAAGCAAGTCCTAGTGTTTTTTCCTGGAATATCTTGTTTTCTCATCGTATCACAAATGTAACTCGCTTTAACCAACACTAATCTTGAGTATCCTTTTTTCTAAGCTAACCCGAGAAATCTTTTTCCCTTCTTTCGTATTTGTGTGAATGAAAGAAAAAATTTTCTATTGTGGTGCATGGGAAATTAAGGTATTGCCTGAAAACATATCGACTTATTTGTTTTGCCAAATTCAAAAACAACTGTGACAATCTTTGCTTAAGTAGCCATACGTTGTAATTGAGTGTTATTAAGTGGCTTACCATCTTCGTTAGTGAAAGACATCTATCCCCAGATTCTTCAGCTCTTGTTCTCCACTCTGCCACTTCGTTGGACAGTTCCTTCAATTTTGCCAAATTGTTAGAAGCGTCTTCCTCAAGCATCATTACTTTCCCCTTGACTTCTTTGGCTTTCATTTCCAGTTCAGCCTTTTCTTTTTCAAGTGTGTTAATCTTTGCATTGCTTTCTGAGAGTTTTTCATTGGCGGACAAAGCTTGCTGCTTCAATTCATAAATTTGTTCACTTTGTGCTGTTTCTTGCTCTCTGGCGATGCTCAGCTGTTAAAAAAATTCATTTGCTTTAACCAAATTTAAATGGGGTATGAACCAGTTATATTTTTGTATCAGCTGATTGTATAACTTGCGAACTCAGAAAACATCCTACTTTAGTCTATCATCAAGCATCAAAGACATGAGAAGTTCTAACAACTTGACATCAAGTTCTTCTTACCTCATTTTGTAGTTTCTGCACCATAATTTCATGATCCTCTTTCTGCTCTTGAACTAGCTCCTCCAAAGATTCAATTATCGCTTGACTACTCAGCGATTCCGCCATCTTTTCTTCTCTTAATTTTCGATTTTCTACTTTCAATGATTTCACTTCTTCGTTAAGGACTATTTCACGCTCAAGATAGTCCCCAATTTTCAGTCTGAGCAGTTCTTTTTCCTCATCACATTTGCTCTTGACAAGCTATTGAAAAAAGTAAAGACCTTTGTATTCATATGACTATAGCATCAAATTAATAATTGCACTAAAGCTACTTTTTCTTGAATTTGAAAATATAAAATAAAATGTGTATTATCCTTGAAAATAAAATGCATTGCGTAATGATAAATTAAAAATCAAAAGTGAATCCAATCTGTAATTGACTTCAAAATTAATTTATTTTTCAATTGTTTCAATTATTCAGCTTTTATTGAGCTACCATGACTAGAATGTCGCTTCTACTTTGCTCAATTTTTTCTAAATTTGAACTCACCTTGAGGATGTTCGCAACACTCTCTCTTTTCAATGGAATTTTGTTTCCATCTTCTTCGATGGATATCCCAAAGTATTCTTGAATCAGTATTGTAAGGATCTGGTTCTCGACCAATTTTTGTTTCGTAAGTGTGGATCTCTCACGCTCCATCATGAGATCTTTCTTCAGCAGAAATATCTAAGAATGAAATCAAATCAATACTTTAACTATCTCACCAAAATAATATTTATCGATTCTTAACTTTGATAAGATAGTTCTTTTCTATGAATGAAACTTCTCTAAAACTTTATAGCTTGCTTCAATTATCATGCCACTCGTTGTTAAAGTTCAATTTTTACATATTCTTTAATAGATATGATTATTTTTATGGTTTACTCTTTAATCATTATATAAACAATTGTTATTTATACTTAGAGAGTCATATGTGGATAATTTTTGATAAATACATGGGTTTTCTTTCTTTCTTTACTTTATTCTTTGCACCTTTCATTTGTGGCAGATAAAAATTACTAACCTTGAATGGATAGTCCTTGTCTGCTTCTTCTTTGATCTTTTCAAGCAGTGCATGGTTGATGCAGCGAAGGTTTTCCTTGTCTTTCTCAACCGTGTTCAGCTTTCCGCCTAACGCCTGCATATCCAGTCTTATTTTGGACAGCTCGCCTTTCACCTCAACGTACCCATTTTTCGGTCTTCTTCGACTTGTGTTCGACATTGCTGATTCTTATGTAAACAGCAATAGAAAATTTCGTAGTATCACTCGGTAGTTAGCTCTGATCGTATGCTCAGAACGGCACTTTAAATCAAGTGTGAAGTTGTATGGGAATTTTTCGCTTTTATTGCATTTTGATTTATTGTGACGTCATTTGATTGGTTTCCAATCAAATTTGACGTTATAATAAAACTTTAAAGGCCTACCTAGGCTCTGATTTCTAGGCAGGTAAAATCTTATGTTACCAATACAGTATTTCCCTGCCTTTTGCTATTTTTTAAAAACTTTTGAAAATAATGACGACCTTCTTTTGCCACTTTTTTTAGTGACAACTTACTCTAAATTATTTTTGCATGCTAAAAATCGAGGACAATATTGAGTGCATAGTATTGAAAATTTTTTGGGAATGCAACATTAAAAGATGGATTGGTTAAGAATGAATTCCTCTGTTTTTAAACAATTTTCAAGGATATTTGAGGCCAAACCTGCTCAGCAAAGTTTGAATAATTTTCCGTTTAAGACCGTTAAGAGCAGTGTAGATGTCCGTTATTTTAAGGTGGCTAGTATATTTCATTGACAGATGAAGAGTTTTTAGGGGCAAATTATCTGACATTGTTTAATGTTATCCGTTGTTTAGAGGTTTTTGTTACTTTAAGAGTGTTTGAAGATGTGTCCTTACCCCGGGTACCAGACCCAAATTATTTCGAGCTTCATTTCTCCGCATGGCTTTTTATTTATGCGCTCGAAATTTTGTGGTTTTGGCACACAGGGTAAAGTGTCCTTTGATTCAAGGTATTCGTTGCTCATTTGTTTTTGTTGCTTGGCGGTGTCTGCAAATTTGAGGGTGTTAGTTGTTTGAAAATATGTTCGTTATTTGGATGTGTACGTTTTTTCAGATGGCTGTTGTTTGTGGATGTTTTTTTTTGGAAGTTGCATTGTTTTAGAAGTATCCTTTGTTCAGAATATGTTCGTTTTTTGATGTAGTAGGTAAGCTGATTAAGATTTTACTGCGCTTTAATGAATAATTTATTACTAGAAATATTGTGCGTTCTACATTGCGTAAACCTTAGGAACTGTAAAACTTCACAATTGGATTTGATGAAACTAAAGTATTCGTATTAAGCACTTTCTAAGTTGCACGAAAAATGACAGAAAAAAAACCATCTATAAGCACCTTACGTACGACTCTTATTTAGGATAATATCAGATATTGTTTAAAGGGTAAATTGAAATTGATATGCGGTCAAATTTTGAAATTATTTGTGTACTTGATTTCAAGGAAAATTCATTGCTGCTCTTTTTGATAAAAATTTTTGAAAAATTTTTGATAAGAATTGAGTTTTTGTGTTTTTGCTACCCACGCCATTTTTCATCTTGTAGGGCTATCAATTTTTTCCAATTGTCAAGAAATTTTGAATTTTTTAGAAATTGCATAAAATTTACAATAATATAGTAAGCATATGAATTGAGTACCAGAATGAAATAAAGTAGTTTGATAAATTTATTTGTTAACTATGTTATCGTTATTATGCATGAAGTACCGCACGAAACGTACATATTTAGTTGCATAAAATGTGCCTGCAATAACGGCATGTATATAAATAATTTTTTCACTGCACTAACATTTCATTCATCACTGCACAAAACCTTTTTATCAGTCAAGAAAGTGATCACTGCACCTACAAATTAGGTATGTTTCTTTGATTGCACACAAGCGATTGCCGTTGAGCTGGTTTTGTCCGGATCTCTTTGAGGTATGGACAGTTGGAACATGACCAGAAATTGAAAGTCTTATACCCAATAATTTATTAAAGCCCAGTTGCTACAATATATGCCATTAAATCATTAAAAACTGTTCCGGTTCAATCAATTTTCCTAGGTATCTACATACGAAGCAGACGCCTTGCTAGTGTATTGCAACAAAGTGAATTCAGTAAACCTTTCGTATGCACTGCATACTGAAACGAATTTTGGTCACTACTTACTGAATTGTAGACCAGTATACAAGGCCCCCGAAAGGATTCAGAGGTCCTGGAGCAAAACGGTAATATGAAGCCCCCTGCGAGCGGTGCGTGCTAAAAATTTTTGCAACATAGCACTTCAAATAAGCTCAAAACAATTTCAAAATATATCCCAAGTCATTTTCTTGCAATCGTTTGAAACATTAATGTCACTTTTAGCAATACTTTTGCTACGTTTGATAATTTCTATTCTTTAAATGGATTTCGCTCCTTTATGAGGCCCCCTAGACCACGAGGCCCCCTTGCCCCGCTCTCGGGAGCTTTGTCAGCATATATGGTTGTTTTGTCCAATCGATGCACCATATTTCCGAATAAAAGATTTCATAAATCAGGAATGCGCCGTTCGCAATCAATGGCTCCCCCCCCTCCCAACTACTCACGTTCCTGAGTTCAGTTTCGTCATTATGACATTCAGCTAGGCATTGATATATTGCAAAGGCGCTTTAAGATTTTTTTTATCTTGTAATTCCAGTGTAAAGCCTTCATCTCCTAATGGATAACCGTCCTTTCTGATCTTCAGTTTTTAGCCTTGTTGTTAATAGCAACGAGATGCAATTCTGTATGGAAATGTTTATTTTGGAGAAAGTTGTTCCACCTTTTTCTTGCTATTTTAAAATTTTGTGATACCAAAAATATCTCAGAATGTATTTTGCTACTGTGGATTTTAACCTATGCAATCTGAAATTTTTTTTAATTTTGAACAAATGGAAAACAGCGACTATAAGGGAGTTCACACCCTGATTAAATACTGACACACTTCTAGGTGCCATATTAAATAGCTGGAAACAAATAAAAAACATTTTGTCTGTAAATAAACCAATATAATTGATCAAATCGTGATGTTACATCATGGTAAAAAAGTATAATTTTTTATGTATACACGTCTCTATCAGTTTAAGAAAAATGTTTATTCATGAACAAGACACAAGTTTCTTCCACTATCGCCTGTTCTTCGCTTTGTGAAGACTCTGGTTAAGTTGATGGATGACGTCATTCAGCTCGTTATTCTCATCACGCACGACACGTAGCTCTTCTTCCAGCAAAAACTTTGAATTCTTTTCCTTCTCTCCTTCTTCGTTTGACTCCTTGAGCTGTTGCATGAGCATCTGGTTTTCACTCTCAAGTTCATTGATTTTATCTCTCTGTTCTTCTTTCTTCGACTTCAATGAGGCAATGTCTGATTTCATTGCAAGACTATGATCCAGATGTTTCTGATACTCTACAATCATTGTTTTCAGTAATTTGTTCTTGTCTTCTTCAACTGTTTTATTCTGGAAATTGAAACAACAGTGATGTGTAAATAATTAATTACTTTGAAACAGTTTTTCTTTAGAATTTATTAGAATCTTTTTTATGCGTTTATTAGAAAAACAAAGGTATTCATATCCAGTCAACAAGCTATAACTCAACTTACGTTTCCTTCCATGACCAATAACTTCGATTCTAAGTCTTCAGCTTGTGTCTTCCAACAGCACATTTCAGAAGTCATTTCCATCAAATTCGAGGATGCTTCTTTGTAGTTATCGTCTGCCTCTTTAAGGCTTTGCTGAGTCGCCCTGAGCTGTTGTTTGGTGCTTTCGACCTCATTCTCTAGAAGAACTGTCGCTTGCTGCAGCTTTTCAGCTCTGTGTTCTTTCTCGGATAGCTGTAGCATGATTAGTTTCTCTTGTTGCTCCGTCTCTAAAAGCTAAGAATTAGTTTGAAAATTAACAACTGCTAAATATTGTATTAAGTTTAAAACGAAATCAATTCAAAACAAATAAGAGCGTTGCATTAGAAACTCTAACCAAGCACTAAAATTTGCATCAATATTCGAGACTTGCGTTATGTAATCTGCTGAATGTTTTTAAAATTTATATATTGATTTTCTCCGGAAAAAAACATCATAAAATATATTTCTCTTTTTGGTTATTGACATGGAAAATTTTCAGCAAAGTAAAGACACTAGTGTCAACCAATGAAGGTGATCTTCCTTTCATTGCGAACGGAACAAGTCCTCATGTTTTTTCCTGGAATATCTTGTTTCGTCATAATATCACAAATGTAACTCGCTTTAACCAACACTAATCTTGAGTGTTCTTCACTTTAATCTAACCCGTTAAATCTTGTTTCCCCTCTTTCATATTTGTGTATATGAAAGAAACAGTTTTCTATTATGGGGCTTGGGACATCAAGCTATTGCCTGAAAATATTTGTTTTGCCAAATTAAAAAACAAGTGTGCCACTCTTTGCCTAATTGGCTTTACATTGTTATTGAGTGTTATTATGTGGCTTACCTTCTTTGTCAGTGACAGACATCTATCCCCAGATTCTTCAGCTATTATTCTCCACTCTGCCACTTCATTGGACAGTTCCTTCAATTTTGTCAAATTGTTAGAAGCGTCTTCCTCAAGCATCATTACTTTCCCCTTGACTTCTTTGACTTTCATTTCCAGTTCAGCCTTTTCTTTTTCAAGTGTGTTAATCTTTGCATTGCTTTCTGAGAGTTTTTCATTGGCGGACAAAGCTTGGTGCTTCCATTCACAAATTTGTCCACTTTGTGCTGCTTCCCGCTCTCTGGCGATGTTCAACTGTAAAGAAATTTATTTGCTTTAACGAAATCTAAATGCTATATCAACCAGTTACTTTTTTCTTTCAGCTGATTGTATAACTTGCAAACTCAAAATACATCCTACTTTAGTCTATCATCAAGCATAAAATAACATGAGAAGTTCTAACAACTTGACATTAAATTCTTCTTACCTCATTTTGTAGTTTCTGCACCATAATTTCATGATCCTCTTTCTGCTCTTGAACTAGCTCCTCCAAAGACTCAATAATCGCTTGACTGCTTAGCGACTCTGCCATCTTTTCTTCTCTTAATTTTCGGTTTTCTTCTTTCAATGATTTCATTTCTTCTTTAAGGACTAGTTGACGCTCAAGATAGTCCCCAATTTTCAGCCTGAGAAGACCTTTCTCTTCATCACATTTACTCTTGACAAGCTATTTAAAAGAATAAAACCCTTTGTATTCATATAACCATAGCATCGAATTAATAATCGCACTAAAGCTACTCTTTCTTGAATTTGAAAATATAAAATGAAATGTGGATTATCCTTGAAAATAAAATGTGAACCTTGAATGCAATCCGTAATGATCAATATAAATCAAAGGTGAATCCAATCCGTAGCTGACTTAAAAATTAATTTATTTTTCAATTGTTACAATTATTCAGCTTTTATTGAGCTACCATGACTAGAATGTCGCTTCTACTTTGCTCAATTTTCTTCTAAATTTGAACTCACCTTAAGGATGTTCACAACACTCTTTCTTTTCAATGGAGTTTTGCTTCCATCTTCTTTGATGGATATCCCAAAGTATTCTTGAATCAGTATTGTAAGGATCTGGTTCTCGACCAATTTTTGTTTCGTAAGTGTGGATCTCTCACGCTCCATCATGAGATCTTTCTTCAGCAGAAATATCTAAGAATGAAATCAAATCAATACTTTAACTATCTCACCAAAATAATATTTATCGATTCATAACTTTGATAAGATAGTTCTTTTCTATGAATGAAACTTCTCCAAAACTTTATAGTTTGCTTCAATTATCATGCCACTCGTTGTTAAAGTTCAATTTTACATATTCTTTAATAGTTATGATTATTTTGATGGTTTACTCTTTAATCATTATATAAACAATTGTTATTTATACTTAGAGAGTCATATGTGGATAATTTTTGATAAATACATGGGTTTTCTTTCTTTCTTTACTTTATTCTTTGCACCTTTCATTTGTGGCAGATAAAAATTACTAACCTGGAATGGATAGTCCTTGTCTGCTTCTTCTTTGATCTTTTCAAGCAGTGCATGGTTGATGCAGCGAAGGTTTTCCTTGTCTTTCTCAACCGTGTTCAGCTTTCCGCCTAACGCCTGCATATCCAGTCTTATTTTGGACAGCTCTCCTTTCACCTCAACGTACCCATTTTTCGGTCTCCTTCGACTTGTGTTCGACATTGCTGATTCTTGTGTAAACAGCAATAGAAAATCTCGTAGTATCACTCGGAAGTTAGCTCTGATCGTATGCTCAGAACGGCACTTTAAATCAAGTGTGAAGTTGTATGGGAATTTTTCGCTTTTATTGAATTTTGATTTATTGTGACGTCACTTGATTGGTTTCCAATCAAATTTGACGTTACAGTAGAGTTTTTGAGGGCCTAAGCTCTTACTTCTAGACAGGTAAAATCTTATTTTACCAATACAGTATTTCCCCGCTTTTTGCTTTTTTTTAATATTTTTTGAAAATAATGACCACCATCTTTTGCCTCTTTTTTAGTGACAACATACTCTTAATTTGTTTTGCATGCTAAAGATCGAGGACAATATTGTGTGCATAGTATTGAAAAATTTTTGGAAATGCAAAACATTAAACGATGTCTTGGTTAAGGATGAATTCCTCTGTTTTTAAACAATTTTCAAGGATATTTAAGGCCAAGCCTGCTCAGCGAAGTTTGAATAATTTTTCGATTAAGACCGTTAGTGCAGTGTAGACGTCCGTTATTTGAAGGTGGCTATTATCTTTCTTTGACAGGGATGAAGAGTTTTTAGGGGCAAAGTATCTGACATTATTTAATGGTATCCATTGTTTAGAGGTTTTAAATATTTTAATAGTGTTTGAAGTTGTGTCATTACCCCGGGTACCAGAGCCTCATAATTTCGAGCGTGGAAATGAAAGATAGGAGTGGAGAAGCGGAGAAGCGTAGGAGCGTAGGAGCGTATGAGCATAGGAGCTTCATTCTCCGCATGGCCTTCTATTTATGCGCTCGAGATTTTGTGGTTTTGGCACCCAGGGTAAAGAGTCCTTTGATTCAAGGTATTCGTTGCTCATTTGTTTTCGTTGCTTGGCTGTGTCTGTAAATTTGAGGGTGTTAGTTGTTTGAAAATATGTTCGTTATTTGGATGTGTACGTTTATTCATATGGCTGAGAGGTTATTTTGGTTCAGACTCAAGAAGTATCGGTTTTTGGATGGTGTTCGTCATCTTAAAGTGTTTTCATTGTGCTTAAATAAAATCCTTCTTGCTAGAAAGATTTCTGCGTTTTACATTTGCGTACGCCTGTTTAACTGTAAAACTTCAGAATTGGATATGGTAAAACTAAACTATTCGTAATAAGCACTTTCTAAGATGCTCGAAAAACCATAGAAATAACACAACTACATGTTCTTAACGGTGATACTTATATAATAAAATGTGAGATATTTATTAAAGGGTAAACGAAAATTGATTTGTGGTGAAATCTTTAAAATTCTTTGCATGCTTAATTTGATGGAAAATTTATTACTGCACATCTTGATGAAAACTTTTTTGCCTCTGTTCTCTGTCATTCTCCAGAAATTTTAGAAATTAGAACTTTTTGGAAATTGCGTAAAATTTGCCCCAACTTACTATAAATGATCCTTTCACTACACTTATTTGCTATTTTCACTGCACAAAACCCATTTTCGCTCCAGCAAGTCGTTATGACTGCACCTAAAATATAGATATGATTCTTTGCTTGCACGTAAGGGATTTGTCATTGAGCTGATTCTGTCAGGATCTCTATAAGATATGAACAATTGGACTATGACTAGAAACTGAAAGAGTCCTATACCCAACAACTATACCCAAAGCCCCGTTAATAGAAGTTATGTCATTAATCTGTAAGAGCTGTTGTGATTCAATCAATCTTGCTAGGTGTCTACAAACAAAGCCGAAGCCTTGCTAGTTGTGATTGAACAAAGTAATTTTGTAGATTCAGTAAACTTTCTTTTTTCTTATGCGCTGCATACTGAAACGAATTTTTGTCACTACTTACTGAATTGTAGACCAGTATAGAAGGCCCCCGAGAGGATTCAGAGGCCCTGAAGCAAAACGGTAATAAGAGGCCCCCTGCAAGCGGTGTGTGCAGAAAATTTTTGCAACCTAGCCCTTCAAATAAGCTCAAAATCCATTTCAAAATATATCCCAAGACATTTTCTTGCAATCTTTTGAAACATTAATACCACTTTTAGCAATACTTTTGCTACGTTTAATAAATTATATTCTTTAAATGGATTTCGTTCCTTTATAAGGCCCCCTATACTTCGAAGCCCCCTTGCCCCGCTCTCGGCAGCTTTGCCAGCACATATGGTTGTTTTGTCCAATCGATGCACCATATTTCCGAATAAAAAATTTCATAAATCCGGTATGCGCCGTTCGCAATCAAAGGCTCCCCCATAACTACTTAGGTCACTGAGTTCAGTTTCGTCATTATCATGCAATCAGGCATTGATATATTGCAAAGGCGCTTTAAGAGTTTTTTTATCTTGTAATGCCAGTGTAAAGCATTCATCTCCTAATGGACAAACGTCCTTTCTGATCTTCAGTTTTTAGCTTTTTTGTTAATAGCAACGAGATGCAATTCGGCCTAGACATTACAAATTTGGAGACAGTTGTTCCACCATTTTCTTGCTATTTTACAATATGTGGTACCAAAGATATCTCAGATGTATCTTGCTACTGTGGAATTCAACCTGTGCAATCTGATCTGAATATTATCTTGATTTTTAACAAATGGAAAACAGCGACCATAAGGGAGGACACACCCTGATTAAATACTGACACACTTATAGGTGCCATACTAAATAGCTGGACACAAATTAAAAACATTTTCTTTGTAAATAAACCAATATAATTTATCAAATCGTGATGTTACATCATGGTAAAAAATATAATTTTTTAAGTATACACGTCTCTATCAGTTTGAGAAAAATGTTTATTCATGAACAAGACACAAGTTTCTTCCACCATCGGCTGTTCTTCGCTTTATGAAGCCTCTGATTAAGTTGATGGATGACGTCATTCAGCTCTTTATTCTCATCACGCACGACACGTAGCTCTTCTTCCAGCACAGACTTTGAATTCTTTTCCTTCTCTCCTTCTTCGTTTGTCTTCTTCAGTTGTTGCATGAGCATCTGGTTTTCACTCTCAAGTTCATTGATTTTATCTCTCTGCTCTTCTTTCTTCGACTTCAATGAGGCAATGTCTGATTTCATTTCAAGACTATGATCCAGATGTTTCTGATACTCCACAATCATTGTCTTTAGCAATTTATTCTTCTCTACTTCAAGGGTATTATTCTGTAAAATGAAACAACAGTAATGTGTAAATAATAAATTACTTTGAAACAGTTTTTCTTCAGAATTTATTAGAATCTTTTTTATGCGTTTATTAGAAAAACAAAGGTGTTCATATCCAGTCAACAAGCTATAACTCAACTTACGTTTCCTTCCATGACCAATAGCTTCAACTCTAAGTCTTCAGCTTGTGTCTTCCAACAGCTCATTTCAGAAGTCATTTCCAGCAAATTTGAGGATGCTTCTTTGTAGTTATCGCCTGCCTCTTTAAGGCTTTGCCGGGTCGCCCTGAGCTGTTGTTTGGTGCTTTCGACCTCATTCTCTAGAAGAACTGTCGCTTGCTGCAGCTTTTCAGCTCTGTGTTCTTTCTCGGATAGCTGTAGCATGATTAGTTTCTCTTGTTGCTCCGTCTCTAAAAGCTAAGAATTAGTTTGAAAATTAACAACTGCTATATATTGTATTTGGACAAAATTAAGGCAATGACAGAGCGTTGCAGTTGGCACTTAATCTAAAATGTGTATCGATATCGATACTCCATACTTGTTCTTATGTAATCTGCTGAATTCTTTTAGAATTTGTACCAATGAAGGTGAACATACATTTGATTGCAAACAAAACAAGTCCTAGTGTTTTTTCCTGGAATGTCTTGCTTTGTCATCATATCACAAACGTTACTTGCTTTAACCAACACTAATATTGAGTATTCTTTACTCTAATCTAACCCGAGAAATCTTTTTTCCCTTGTTTGATATTTGTGTATATGAAAGAAACAATTTTCTATTGTGGGGCTTGGAACATTAAGGTATTGTCTGGAAATATTTACACCTATTTGTTTTTCCTAATTCAAAACAAACTGTGACAATCTTTTCTTAAGTGGTCTTACGTTGTTATTGAGTGTTATCAAGTGACTTACCTTCTTCGTTAGTGACAAACATCTATCACCAGATTCTTCAGCTCTTGTTTTCCACTCCGCCACTTCATTGGACAATTCCTTCAATTTTGCCAAATTGTTAGAAACATCTTCCTCAAGAATGATTACTTTTTCCTTGATTTCTTCGGCTTCCGTTTCAAGAGCAGCTTTTTCCTTTTCAATTGTGTCAACCTTTGCATTGCTTTCCAATAGTTTTTCATTGGCGGACAAAGCTTGCTGCTTCAATTCACAAATTTGTCCACTTTGTGCTGCTTCCCTTCCTCTGGCGATGCTCAGCTGTAAAAAAGAAACCAAATAAATTTTTTCTATCAGCTGATTGTATAACTTGCAAACTCAGAATACAGCCTTCTTTATTCTATCATCAAGCATCAAAGACATGAGAAGTTCTAACAACTTGACATCAAGTTCTTCTTACCTCATTTTGTAGTTTCTGCACCATAATTTCATGATCCTCTTTCTGCTCTTGAACTAGCTCCTCCAAAGATTCAATAATCGCTTGACTACTCAGCGATTCTGCCATCTTTTCTTCTCTTAATTTTCGATTTTCTTCTTTCAATGATTTCACTGCTTCATTAAGGACAAGTTCACGCTCAAGATAGTCCTCAATTTTCAGCCTGAGCACTTCTTTTTCCTCATCACATTTGTTCTTAACAAGCTATTGAAAAAAGTGAAAACTTTTATATTGATAAACTATAGCATCGAATTAATAATCGCGCTAAAGCTACTCTTTCTTGAATTTGAAAATATAGAATAGAATGTGGATTATCCTTGAAAATAAGATGTAAATCATGAATCCAATCCGTAATTGACTTCAAAATTAATTTATTTTTCAAATTTTTCTATTCATGTTTTATTGAGCTATCATAAATAGAATGTCGCTTCTACTTTGCTCAATTTTTTCTAAAGTTGAACTCACCTTAAGGATGTTCACAACACTCTCTCTTTTCAATGGAGTTTTGCTTCCATCTTCTTCAATGGATATTCCAAAGTATTCTTGAATCAGTATTGTAAGGATCTGGTTCTCGACCAATTTTTGTTTCGTAAGTGTGGATCTCTCACGCTCCATCATGAGATCTTTCTTCAGCAGAAATATCTAAGAATGAAATCAAATCAATACTTTAACTATCTCACCAAAATAATATTTATCGATTCATAACTTTGATAAGATAGTTCTTTTCTATGAATGAAACTTCTCCAAAACTTTATAGTTTGCTTCAATTATCATGCCACTCGTTGTTAAAGTTCAATTTTTACATATTCTTTAATGGATATGATTATTTTGATGGTTTACTCTTTAATCATTATATAAACAATTGTTATTTATACTTAGAGAGTCATATGTGGATAATTTTTGATAAATACACGGGTTTTCTCTCTTTCTTTACTTTATTCTTTGCATCTTTTATTTGTGGCAGATTAAATTTACTAACCTTGAATGGATAGTCCTTGTCTGCTTCTTCTTTGATCTTTTCAAGCAGTGCATGGTTGATGCAGCGAAGGTTTTCCTTGTCTTTCTCAACCGTGTTCAGCTTTTCGCCTAACGCCTGCATATCCAGTCTTATTTTGGACAGCTCGCCTTTCACCTCAACGTACCCATTTTTCGGTCTCCTTCGACTTGTATTCGACATTGCTGATTCTTATGTAAACAGCAATAGAAAATCTCGTAGTATCACTCTGTAAACTCAGAACGGCACAAGTGTGAAGTTGTATTGGGGTTTTTCGCTTTTATTGAAATTTGATTTATTGTGACGTCACTTGATTGGTTTCCAATCAAATTTGACGTTGCAATAGAGTTTTGAAGGCCTAAGCTCTTACTTCTAGGCAGGTAGAATTTTTCCGTCGCCAATACAGTATATCTTTGCTATTTTTACAAAAATGATGTATTTGTTTGAAAATATTTACATTATGCTTTTGCTACTTTTATATAAATTTATCTAGTATTATTGATGCAGAAATTATCATTTTAGCATATTGAAATATATAGCACCTAACTTAACGATAAAAACCTGATGAAAAAACTATGGTCCTATAAAACGTAATATTTGCTCTTCTTCCAGAGAGTTGTGTTGTGTTCCAGAGAGTCTAGCTCTTCTGGCGTGCTTAGGTCGTTTTTTTAAAACGACAAAGTGTCGGTAGCTCACGAATGTCCGCAGGTGTATCATTCCATAATTTGGGAGCTTCGTAGTATTCCTAGAGATCTGGAAGTCTTAACAGAGCCTCGTATTTAAGATCGAATGAGAAATCTCGTTTGGTTTTTGCAGAGTCATGAAATCATTACGGCCCCACGGCCACTGACCGGAGGAAGGTTGTAGAAACAAAAATAAATTGAGGAAGGTGACAAAAACTTTTGGAAACTTGAGGAAGTTGAAGAAATCGGATTGTCTTTTGGTTTTCAAAATACGGTCTGACAAAAATAGAAACAATCAAATGATATTTATAAACCCCCTGTTTTTTCAATATGAATGTGTTTGCATACCTGTTTTGCACTTTAAAATTAAGGCATTAAATTTTTATAGTTAATGAAGTAAAATTTTATTGTTAATTGATAAAATCATGTAGCTTTATGTGTCTCAGGAAACAAGCAACAATTTTTTGAAACATTTTGGAAAAGCAGAGTTGCAAGTAGAGGAAATCAAGGCTAGTTGAATACCCCCAATCTCCTGACCACGCCCTTTTTAAAACCCCATCAAAAATGAGGAGGGTTTTAAAGTAAGATTTTCTTGGCCAGAGGAAGGTTGACAACTTCTCTGGACTCTAAGTTTTTGTCCGAGAGCCTTTAAGAGCATGGTCTGTTCATAATCTTAAACGTCTTGACATTCCGATCCTAATTGAAAATATTTTATACCTTCAACCAGCAAGTCGACCTTCAATTTTTCATTCTCGCGTTTGCTATTACCAAATTGGCCCGGTCTTGGAGCAACTAGTTTTCTGAGAGGCCACCCCAGATAGCATCAGAATAGTGCAGTTTGGCAACTAACGAATAATGTACATTGCACATTCTTGTTAGAGCTTCAAGACCACTTTTAAATTTGTTTTTGTGTGCTCATTTTGATTTAATGTTAACTGCTCATCCAAATTAAGTTTTTTCATCAACCTTCTCTCCAAAAGGTGTCCGTTGTCCGAAGAAATCCTCTGTTATGAGATGTCCGTTGCTTATTGTTGTCTGTCCTTTTGGGTATGTGTATTGTCTTGAGATGTCCGTTCTTTGAAGATGTCCGTTGTTTGGAAGGTGTCCGTTCCTTTTTATCCCTTTTAGCATCTTCACAAAGTCGCTAGTACTGTTTAAGTCGCTAGTACGTTTTAGCATCTTCATTAATCTTCATTACTGTATTGCCGACAAATTTTAATGATCACATACTGTCACCTGATCCCCAACCATGCTTAGATTTGCCATGTAAAAGAATAGCAAAATAAACTATAGATTAGACTCTTGGTTTGGGCTGAAATTTTACTTGTAATCGGCCACTTATATGCCTACGGATAGTGTTCCCTCTTCGTCTCCGGATGGTTTTTGAGTTTCGAAACAGAGTGTCTGGAAATAGTTTCCGTATTCATTTCATTTTATCATATTTATACACAGAAACCATACCAGCTACTAAGTTAAAAAAGAAAAAGTGAAGATTAATTTATATATAATGCTGGTCTTTCTAGGGATCGTGCTTCGGGAAAGGATGCTAATTTTGCAGGGATTCCTTTAATTTTTTGAGCGTGGTAATCCGTATAGATATCGCCAGTTATATATCACTTAGAACTATATCTTTAGTAAAAATGTGCCTATTTGTCTCTTTTCCATAAGTAAGAAACCCCACTCATAGCTGCATCTTCGTCCTCTACATTTTTTAAATAACACAAGTGAAGCATTTTAAGAAGTTTATGGTGCTTTTAAAGTGACTTGATTCTTTGCTAATGTAGTTTTTATCTGACATTATGCTTCCTCTATCCATTTGCAGCATTGATAAATCTTCCCCGGATAAGGAGGGGGGAGCAATTTTCGAAATTTAGACAAAGATGTGTTTGACTTGGACTCAATTTGTGCTTGATTTCAAGTATTAAGGGTTTTTCGAAAACTCGTACTACCCGTCCACCCTTTAATATAGGTCCTGCTATGCCCCTGCATAAAATGTTCTGATTGGCATAAGAAAAGATTGTCCGAAATCTTTCCTCTATCTGCGGAAAACATTAGGCGTCTGGAAGTCTTCAAAATCATCTAAAAATACATACTTGTTACGTATGAACAAATATCGCAAGATGTATTTTTTAAATTTGTGGCACATCCCCCTTACAGATACCAGCCCTTTGATAACAACATTTTACTATCACTAGATGCCTCAGTAATCTCCCTAATGTCTTTTTCCTATACCCCTTTTTAGGAGTAACTACGATAAACACTTTTTTCTACATGAAGTGTTGTAATCGTTGAAAACCGTTAGTATTCTGCTGATGTGACCAAACTCCCCCTCCGGCCTTTGAACTAATATTTAAAGTCATAACATTGTGTTTAAGGTTTAGGGTGATAACCAATAAGCAGTCTGGTTGACAAACAAAACTCAGTTACAGATCAAATAATCCAAATACTACGTCAACTAACGGATTTAACAAATTTGGTTTACGAAGCAATGAGTCAACTTGAATGGGATAAAAATATTTACCGAGCTTATTTGTATGTAGGCTCTATGGAGGAAGGAACAAAACCCAAAAGAGTAAAATATGCAGTGACGAACTTGAAAGGAAATATGTCTTGTTTTGTATTAGATTAAGGGAAACCTGTGCCAAATTTTAGGCATATTTTTATGCAATTCTCGTTAGATCAAGAATTTCAATATGGATTATGATTTCTTTAATCTAAAGGTCTCTAATTAGAAAGTATAAGGGCAACAAGTTGAACAATTGATAGCATCGTGCAAAACTGTTATGAAGATGGACGGTTTATGAATAGTGTTTATCATTTAATTGTCAATAACATGAAATGTTAGCAATCTTTGGAAAGCTGGTTGGATTTCGTCCCTTTTTGCTGACGACGATGTTGTTCCCCTCTGTTTATTTAGTGATCAAGCTTGATTGCTTTCCAGGACTTTGCAGGATTTCTTGCCTGGTTTCTGAAATTTTTTTTCATATCAGTGTTGGTTACGTTAGTGAAAGAAGATATGTCATGAGCGAAAGACTAAAGGCTGAACAACGTTTGCAGTTGAAGCGTTGAAGATTATTTCCATTTCTGATCGGGTCATTCTCTTTTAAAAATCTCAACCGAGAGAATCTTGTTATGTAAGAAAAACTTAGTTTAACTGAGAATTTGATACGCAAGTTCAAAAGCTGGTTGCCTATGAATTCTTGTGTTGATGTTTGATATGTATCTTACTACGAAGATTGGCTATAACAAAAATTAACGTACAGAAATATGTGAATGAAACCATATCCAGTTATCTAGATTAAGCTGCTGTTTTTATGAAGAAATCCATTGGATGTGCAAAACACATAAACCCCCAATCAATACCCAGATCCAGAAATCACGCCAAAGACTGACCCAGATTGGTCTCATAACTTCTGCAGAGATGGTACTCCCCCTCCACTGCACAGTCTATCCTGTTTGTGAAACATTTGTCCTTGTTCCAATTGAATTATGTGCCCAAATAATTTTCTCAGTGTTTTATGAAAAGTCCTTTAAATTAAGGTCTAGATTGCGGTAAATTCAGCCCACTCATTCAACTACTGACACGGCAATGAAAGAGTGCCTTAGGGGTTAATCCTAAGCAGAGAAAATCTAGTCATTCCAGACAAGCACAGACAAATCGATCTTTGAAATGTAGCCTTCTTCCTATAGAAACCTTTTATAGGAACAAAGGTGTTGTTTAAGCAACCTTATTGTCCTTCAAAGTGTGATTAGACGAAAACGAGGCCGAGAAAAACAGGATAAAGGCAAAGAAAAAAACGGATTACGAATGATTATTTGATAGTGATATTAATGTATTCGATAAATGTTAAGGCATGTAGGATGGATTTACATCATTGCGATCGTTTTTCAGCAAATGAGGAGTTTTCTTTTGTGGATGGTGCAATTTGCACTCCTACTCGGTCTTTGACAACAATAAAACTTGGGGCCAAGATTTGAACTTGTCCAGGGGGAAGGTGTGGGGAAAATGCTGGCCTAACTCACTCTTTGACACACCAATTATTATGCTCAAGATGTTCGTGTTATATTAGAAAGCTTGAAAGGCCACAATCTCGAACACAATCTTAATGATCTGCCCACGTTGCAGAATCCGTTTCCAAACTATATTAACTAAAAAGATTTTCAAACGATGGCTGAAGCTTAACCATAATTTCCTCTCATAAAACGCGTGCAACTCTCTAACTCTCTCTCCCTAACTAACCACGTGCTCTCGCGTCACCGGTAACAGAACAAAACGCTATTTTCTACAGAAGGAACACATAGTAATAAAAGATTAGCTATCAAAAGTCGAAAGTGGGACTGAAATTGAAGAGTGGGGATACCATTGTTCTCTTATCCCCTTGGCTCTCTTCTTCTATGGTCCCCCGGCCTTTTGACTCCCAGGTGTAACGGTTTTCTGGTCCCATGCCTTCTTGGCCCCATGGATTCATAGGCCTTTGGGGCCCTGACTCTATGGCTGCTTAGCCCAAGGCTCATTGATCTCTTGGGTGCCTAGCTCCATGACTCCCAGTCTACAGTGCTCTCTAGCCCCTTGGCTCTCTCGCTGTCATTTCTTCGATACCCAAGTTTACCCTATGGGACTTCTTTTGGTTTATTAACACATGTTTGGTAATCAAATTGACAAAATCTCTTCATCTGCTACTTCAATTATGTAAGTGTTATCTTGTTCCATAAAGGCACATTTGATAGGTTCCCATGTACACAAGATCATATCAGAAAATCCTTCGAAAGTTAACTGCTCGCAACGTGTTGTGGTCGATTTTATTTCGAAAGATTTCGTTTGTTTTCGACACAGATCAACTTATTAATAGCCTGATAATGGCTAGAGCCCAGATTCTGTGATAGTTGCCATGTGTCTGCTTCAATTAACGTAGTTGCTGTCAAACTTACTGAGGAAAGTGACTTTTGAATTAATGCAGTGCGATCATTAAGATAAGAATAACCAGTTTCCAAATAAACAATACTATAGAATGAGAAGCATAGTTATCGAAAGTTTTCAGTCTAAAATGTGATAATTATGATGGGAAAAAAGTTTGTTCAAATCGATATGCATTTTTTTGATAAGAAAATTGATTGTAGAACCAGAAAGATGTGCCAATTCTTCCATTATCACCATCAAAACCTTTCGAAACAAAAAAAACTATTAACCCCATAAGTAGCAAACCAAAAGAGGATTTTGAATTCGTGTTTTTTAATTTACCAGATGGAATACATTTAAAATGAAAGAATGAATTTAGATAGAACAGTTATAAAAGATGAATATGCACACGATAGGAGCATATTAACGCCTAACATATCTTGCTCTTTTACCAATTGTCTCATTCATGTAAATTTTTAAAAAAGATCTTAATGCTTAATCGCGATAAATTGTAACACTGCATGCCCTTTTAAAATTACCCCTTATAGGAGACAATGAATTGACTGCCTTAATTAATATAATCGGAACGTTAGCTAAAGCATATGTTTGGAGTTTAAGTTAAGAAGGACAATGTCTCAATTCTTTTCTCAAACTAGAATAAAGTATATTTTTAGGGGGGGAGGGGGGGGGGGAGGTTAGAAGACCATTTGAAAATCAATGTGAATGGGTAAAAGGCTTTTACTACGGAATTGGGCTTATTTTATGCTAGTACATGTAACACCCTGCTAATTTAAAGGTAAACTAATAATGCTTGATTTTTTTACTGAATATGATATTTTTCCTGGTAAAGATATTGTTATTTCTGGCAATCGTCTAAAGGGCCTACTCTGACGTTCTTTAAAAACCTAGATGGGCCTAGATTTTTGGTGTTATTTTGTTGGCCTTATTCGTCTCGTCAAGTAATTGCACTGACATCGTGCAAAAATGAATTGGAATTTTATTAGAACATAATGATGTGATTTTGGGCTTTGGTTTGTTTAATAACATACGTTAAAGGCAAGGTTTTCTTGTTGGCAAGTATGCTTTATAGATTTACGGAGAAGGAAGTACTTTTGTCCTGATTTCTATCAATGTATGTCTTCTTCCGTATTTTCTTTTCTGTATAAGAAGGTACGAGTTAAAATATGCTTGGCATAGCCATCATTATGAAATAATTTGGATATAAACGATTGTAAATGCACGATTTATCTTAATAGCAAATAGTTGATTGAAGTGCAGATGGTATTACTAACAAAAACTTTGCCCTGTTCTATAATTATTTCAATGCTTTGGGGGAAAGTTTGAAAGCTTATTTTTAAGGTGAAGATTTTCGTTTGCAAATTTTGATAACTTTTAAATGTGGGGCTTCTGCATGATTTTGTGAATGTAACTGATAGTTTTGCTGTCTCTCGTTTTTGTCGAAAGTTTCAGGCCGCAGAAAGACCTCAAAACAAAATACTGACCTCCACTGAACTCGTTTTGATGGGTTTGTCTCTTGTAAATTGTATTTGACATGTTTTGCAAACTGGTGATTTTTTTTATCTGCTTCTGACAAGTTGATTACATTTCTTTGTTTCTTCTGTAATGCTTTTTATATATCTTGC
This sequence comes from Rhopilema esculentum, assembly GCF_057945365.1. Lineage (NCBI taxonomy): Eukaryota > Metazoa > Cnidaria > Scyphozoa > Rhizostomeae > Rhizostomatidae > Rhopilema > Rhopilema esculentum. The sequence continues at coordinate 4,038,017 of NC_142831.1, forward strand.
TTTCTTTTCTGTAATTAAAAGCCCTTACGTATAAAACTTAAGCCCTTAACATATAAAAGTTAACTGAACAGTTCTGAACTGTATTGAATTTTGCGTCTAATTAACTTCAAATGACAGTTAACTCGTAATGAACTTTTTCACTTTTAGTTTGCCAATAGTGTGAACACTAATAAGCACGGAAGTCATTGACTGCAAGCGTTACAGGCGCACTGATTTTCGAAATACCAATCTTTTATAAGAACTTTGAATTGACTTGCATTTTTGGATGATTTCATTTCATTTGGAAGGGAATTCCAAATCTTCGGACCCAAAAAGCTAATAGATTTTAAACCACAACTTGTAGTTTTAACCTTTGAAACAGATAGAGTATCCATTTTTCGAAGATTAAAGCTATTGGGTTTTGGGAGAAAGTAGTCTTTCATATAGGCTGGATTCAAGTTGTGCAGAGTTTTGTAAACTTCTAGTGCTAGCAGCCGAATGGAGTGAATATAAATTGTAGTAGATTTAGCCTTGACTAGAAGTTTAGAATACGATGAAGTGTAGTCTGAGAGGGCTAATCGTAGGACCCTCTCGTTTACGTTCGTGAGCTTCTTTTGGCTTGCATTACTGCAGAATAACCTGAAGAAAGGACAGTTTTTGAAGTGACAAAGAATAGATGAATTAACAATCACCACTCTTTCTTTGCTACCCATGAATTGAGCTAGTCTTTTGATTGCGTTCAGCTAAATGACAGCTTTTTTGGAGACTTTACATTATGAGTGTCAAATTTTAGTTGTTCATCAATTTGAATTCCAAGTAGAGTTACGTCGCTATTTTCATTTATTTTGAAGCCATCATTTATAGAAAATTTTGTAATGTGATTAGTGATTGAGATTTAAATGGATTGGCTGTCATATGATTTGAATTAAACCAGTCAGTTCATTTGTTGGTGTTCCGCTGTACTCATCTATGGAGTTCATTAGCATTAACAGCAAAAATCGAGATCGTATTATCATCCGCAAAGTTACATAGGAAGCCTTCCTGGGTGAAGAGAAATATGTCATTTATAAAGAAGTTGAAGATCAATGGTCCAAGTATTGAGCCCTGAGGCACTCCTTGATTAAGTGGCCTCCATGAACTAAAATATCCACTGACTTTCACCATTTGTTTCTGTCAGTGGGATAACTCTGTAAAAGTTTGAGTGAATTTATACCGACTCCATAAGCAGCCAGTTTTGCAATTAGTAGATTTATGGGGAGGCTATCAAAGGCTTTGGATAAATCCATAAGTACAGCTGCAGTGTGTTTCTTAGCTTCTAGGCTAGTTTTCCACTCCTCTGTTAATCTTATTAAAGAATGCTAGGATGAAAAATGTTTTCTTTAGGAACATAAATAGTCAGAGAAGTTCATGATGATCTGACATCATTGATAGTAGTGCTGGCTTTTTGAATGCCAAGAGGGTTTTTAAGTCAAGGGTCATGACCTGTTTTTTTAGGTACAAGATAGTCTTTCATGAAAACAGGTATAAGGTTTTTAAGTGTTTTATCAACTTCAAGAGCTAAAATTTTAACTGATTGGATATGTAGGGTGGTTTCTTTTGAGTTAGCAAGTAATTTTCTGTACGAATTCTTTGTATAAACGGTCCGAATAGGCTAGTCATAATGCCCTTACAACCTATGTACTAAATGTGATTGAGTTTGGACTTTTTATGATGATAAAATAGATGATATTATAAGAATATAACTAATCTACGTGTCAGTGTCAGAATATCTATTTAAATGAATCAACATATATTACGTAATAAATGTGTTGACATGCCAAAGCGTTTACTGCTCTGTCTATTATGCATTGGGGACTCTATAACAGTAAATTTCCCATTGTATATCATCAAGCAGGTTCATCAAGACACACACATAAAACAATAATAATGATGAAACGGTAGAAAAAGTGATGAAAAATGTAGAAAAAGGAACAAGTATTATGTTTCTAGCTGTGATGATTTGTGCTTTTTTACTTTTAGGTGATGTGAGCTTGTCTATTCTTGTCTCTGGACATCATCTGACCTAACAAATGCTGGATTGATATTACGTGGAGAATTCGATCAAGAGAGTTTCATAGATTCTATACTTTAATAACACTGCCAAGAAAAACGAAGAGAACTGATATTCTAGGTAAGATAATCTTGGTTGCAAATAGAATTTTGCTTGGTCCATTCTTGATTGGTTGATAGCATTACTGTTGCACATAATTTTACCGTGTTTTAGCAAATAAACTATATTGATGATTTTGTAAATACAGCTTAAGTTCTGTAGAAACTGCTGATTCCAAAGTTCAGGGAAGATTTCAGAAAAACTCTTTTCCTTATTTTGGAAATTTAAAAGTTGCCGTGTATATATTATTTAAGTTAACAGTTGAAATGTCATATAGATATCAACTTTTTTAGTTGATGGTTATCTTAGATCTGGGAAAAATCACCATAACTGTATGTGTAGAGGTAGATTCTCTATTGAAAGCAAGAGCATACAATTTCACCGCTAGAATGAGCATCAGACTGGCGGTTGGTCTGCAGAATGTCTTGGAACCGAAAGTTAATGCTTTAGTAGTAAGTCTGGAAGTTTCTGTTTTCTAGTTGCCTGCCATGAATTTGATCGGAAATCTTCATAGGACCACATCTTGTACTAAAATAGTGTTTGATGCTTGCAGATTTTGGTTGTTACCAAGAACACATGCTAGCTTTTTAAATCAAATTATTTGAGAAAAAGCTTGAGCTTTGTGGTGTTTCATTTTCCAGTTCATTATTCCTCGTTAAAATTTCTGATACATTGGTAGGCCTGAAGCATACTATTGTACTTTGTTACTTACCCATGTTCATGTCGAGCATCCTTTACGAGATACTTGATACCATTTTGCGCGTGTCATCGATAACCAATTTCAAGTTTCAGGCCTTGGAGAGTCTGTACTCTTTTCTAAGACAGACATAGAAGGTTCTGGTCTTCTTCGCTTTCCTTCTGGTAACTGTTTTTGCGTATCCTATATATCTTACAATATCTTCTCTGTGCCAGCCACAAGCATGGTCGGCACAAGGCACATAATTACCCTTTAAATGAATTTGTAGACTGCAAGTGCTACCTTTTTTGCCTATGTCTACATTCAACGATGTTTGTTGATGCTGACACTGCCATATAGCCATTTGAAATCTACATTGATTCAATAAACAAGAACAAAAAGCAAACTTTTCATCTTGTTGCCATTTGCGTCCCACCTAATCTTATCTTAATATTCCTAAAGTTTTTTGCAGTGAGAACCGTTTTTGATTCATAACCCAGGGGCGAAGCCAAAAAAATTTTTTGGAGGGGTAAAGAAGTGCTTTATGCCGACAAAAGGTGTGGTCAAAAGATAAATACTCTTATATACTGACAAAAAAGTTAATACTTTACAATTGTTGAAAAAGGTTCCAAGTTGAGTACAAAAATAGCTTCTTTTGCCCGGCAAAAAATCTTTAATGTGCCGACGGAAAAATTGTTGGGGGGGGGGGGTACCGCATCCCCCCACCCTTAGGCGACGCCCCTGACATAACCAAACCAAGACCAACATATTTTTCTAACCGGTTATATAAAATTATGGTAATCTAACTATTCACAAATGATTAGATCTTCTGATCGAATAACAACTGTCTTTACAGAACACAGAAACAAATAAAAGGATATAAAAGATAATAAAATACTGATGCTTCTCGCCAATGGAGGCTCCATATATTTTGAAAATGAGGTTGTAGATTGCGCCTTCGCAACGATGGTTGTAAAGTGCCGCTCAGTACTATAAGAAATTACTGGAAATATAAAATTTCAAACTTTTGAGGCTAAGTCAAGACCGGTGAAATTATACTAAAGGACAGGGAAGCTTTCTAAATTTTTGACAGATTTAAACACCAAATATCGTTTGATCCGCTCAATTCGATAGATAAAGTGCATTTCTATCCGCCATCATTCGGAAAATCTAATTTGTTCTCGAAAAAGTACATAGTATTATTTTACGCATGACAACAAATTCCAAGACTTAACAGTCGTTTCAAAATTTTGGCGACATACCTTTAGGTTTAAATATCATATCACTTTCTAATCAGCACTTTATGGAGTCATAGAGAAATGGCTTGGTTTCATGAATTCTTTGTTATCGTCGCCATCTTTACAACAGCCATCCGCTACGCGATTAGTCTTCCTTATTAAGATAGAAATCGATTTGTAACTTTATTAAACCTAAACGTAAGAATGACTAACTCTGTTTTGCGTTCTCAGAAAAAAATATTTTCATACAGTTATTGACAAATGGCTACTTTTTTTTAATAATTTTCGAATTTGAAATTACGATCGAAACAACAATTCTTTTGTGTGAAGATAAGATTGCCTTTGACTGGAGGATTGAAAATTGCTACTTCAATATTTCTAGACAAGTACTCGTTTATTGAATAAAATACTCGTTGATTGGTAACAAGTATTGCTGTATACACGGAGGCAGAGTGGTTTCAGCTAATTTCACTTTGAGTGCCTTTTTTATTTTTCATTAGTATGTTTTCCCAGCAAATCTCATTTTCTTTTCTTTAGGAAAGATCTGTAATAATCAAAATTCCTCTGGTAATAATCATTGCAAGTAGTTTGGTACAGATTGCTTGGTAGTCTTGTAATGTATACTAAGGCATTTCGGCTTCCTGCGACTTTAGGGTTATGCGTAAACAAACGATGTTGAACTAAAGGAGAAAGTTGATCAAGCTAAAGCTGTGTATCTGAAGCTTAGTTTGCTGCGAACGACAAAAGGAGGAATTTTCGAGGAAATAAGGACTTCAAACTGCTTCGAAGTTCATTAGCTGATATTTATCATAAGCATTACTGCATGAAAATAGAGATTTGAAATAAGATATCGCTTTTTTCCTTCAGTCAAAGACGCCGTCCCTGAGTACCCTGTTTTAGTGGATGCAATGCGAGCAACCGCCTGAACAAACAACTGCTTGTCGGTTTGTTTCTGAATAAAAACAAGGAAATCGCCATATTTGCTCTTCATATCCCTTCGTTGTCTGTCAGCCGTTTGTTTTTGTGACGCCCCTGCGGAGTATTGTTGAATTTCTACTACTTCAGCTTAGGCGGAAATTTTAGGCCGCGTTAACAGAATGTTAATTTTCAGTCATAACAGATTTTAATCTTCTAGTTGGTTCTTGGCCAATTTGCTTTTCTATTGACTGCTTGAGTTTCTTTTCATTTAACTAGAGAGCTATTGAAACCATTTTGTTAAGTAAACAATTGTTGCCTGAAGGTTTTCCCGAGCTTTGCAAGTCATTTTAGCAACAGTTCAATGTATGAAATAAAGCTACACCAGCAAAGCAACAGTTCAAACCCGAGATCTAGAAACACCAGTACTGCCTATTCCCCATTTGATTTAATGCTTGTTTTCAAATTTTTTATGGCCTGCTCTTGACAATATCTATCTATTTTTCAACCTTTATCTATTTTCCTTAACTTGCCTCTGCCAAATTCTAGCAAATCTTACTTATGTACACTAAGTGGTATTTTAAACCATTCTTTCAGATTTTGTAAGAAAAGTGTAAAAGTTTCGAAAAAAGAAGTCAACGTAAATTCTGCAATAGAATTTCATGGCGTCATAGCTTTACTACTCTTTAACATCCAGAGGCAGATCTACTTAATCTTGTGAAACATGGTCCACTGATGCTTGCTTAAATGCAATGCATCATGCTTAGACAATAACAAGACTACAATGCCTGGTAAAAGTACTTGGAACACTCAGCAATTTGCATTGCATTTTTATCTTTCATTCCTTTTCTGAAGAAAAATGACTAATTCTGTCCCATTCCCCCTAGAACAATGTTGATAATTTGGAGAAATATCATAAAAGAAACGCAACTTAAGTCCTAACTCATTTCATAGTAAAACAACATTGTTCCATCGGGATTGTTTTGACCTTGCAAACTGACGTCCGTGTTCCAAGACTTTTGGCAAGCATTGTAGGTATCAACGATTAATTCAACCAGCCTCAACCATTTGCGAATCCAGAATAATAACTGATAATAGAACTATAGAAGATTTGCTAAGAGGTATTTATAATAGAAATAGCAAGGCATTTATAATGAAATCAATGGCAACATTTTTTCTTCCATCATGAAGTTTTAATTCTGATATAAATCTTTGTTGAAAAATTGGAGTGTATCTACATGATATTGTCAGCAGGTTTTCGTATCCATTTTGGTATTGGTGTAGGTGGTTTTGTTGCTGTTGAGGGTTGAGACTGGAAGCTTTTTAGCCTAATGTTTCTTGTTGCGGAGAGAAATGAGCGAGAAATCTGCGCCAGTGACAGTTTAGGAATATGCGCAGTAGTTTTCGTGCTAGAGGGGCCTGATCTTCGGCTGCAAATGTCCCGAATGACTCACTCTACGGATGAACTTTCTTTGTCTCCCTGGCCACATCTGTGTTGTATTGAAGTCTATAACCTACACAATTTTAAAGATGTTTGTTTGATAATAGTTATGCCTTAGCGGAAAATCCATGCTTAATTTTGTTTTAGTTTTGTTCTCAGGCCTATTGTCAATTTTTGATTTGTAAAAATTGACAGAGAGGTTTTTGTTTACATTGTGTCTTTGTGTTTGGAACCAGACTGCCAGATTGGTGAATACAGAAAATGTTTTTTTGCCTAATGCTCCTCAAAAAAGATCGCTTTAAGTATGAGGGTATATGGCAGCCTTTACCCCTTTACTTACCTCCGCTAAAGGCCCTTTTTGCAACCCTTCATCATACATGGTTCCTACAACATCGTTAGTGAGACGAACAGATTGACCAGATTTGCTACCCCGGTCCAAGCATGCAAAGAGCATGCGCATTGAGGCCAATCATCACTGGGCATGCTCTTAAAATGTAAGATATGGGTGTAGCTTACTCGTTATAAACAAACAGAGCAGTTCAGTGGGATTTTTTGTCGTATGAATTCGAAAAATAGGTACTGCACGGCACTCTGTACCATTGTCACACATTTTGTCACACATTTTGAAGCCTAGGGCATCTGCACACATTTGGTACTCGCTCTGCTTTTTAGGGGTTCTTAAACATTGCTCCAAAATGCATTGCGCAGGTGTCCAATGTTGAACCTATCAGATGGCTCACCAAGATGCAGGATGGCTCATCTACTTTGTCGGAAAATGGGACCAGGACGACCCCTCTTCATTTGGAACATTTGCTAACAACGGCCCTATGAAAATCCTCTAAAAACGTCTTCAAGCTTACAGAATTTGCTTTATTTTCAGCAATTTTATCATCTGCTTAAAGTCTGTTGTTGACCTATCATATAATTATATCAATCTCGGACGGATTACCCTACTTCGATTATTGTTTATGTGTGAATAGCCCAGGTTAGAAGATGACTCTTATCTGTCCATGTCCAACAAACAGCGTTGGTTTGACCTTTTTATGACGTAACCTCTAATGTTACAATTGTATCATTACCCTTGTTTTTTTCCACAGCAAGTCTTTATAAGCCCTCTGTGCACGACATGTAATAAGAGCCACACGTGCATCTGAGCTCTCCAAAACATTGCGAAATTTCGCGTATCGTATATCTGTCTAGGATTCTATAATTATTACTCGGAAAAATGTTTTCCCTTTGCAATAGATGACAATGTGTTTTTAGCATCACTACCTGAAGTCTTGGAACACACTCGTCAGCAGGGGCGATTCTAACCTTGAAACTCCGGGGGGGGGGGGGGGGGGAATCACAGAAAATCCTGGGATAGTAGTGTACAGAATCCATATATTGATAAATTAACAAATTTCCTCTAGGTGATTTGCATCTACTTGTCTCAAAATCTGTAGTGAAGATTATATGCGGGAGTTTAGAAAAAAAGGCCCAAGCAATTGTACTTTTCCAATTAACGTTCCGTAAATATTCTTGATCGGGTGTCGTACAATATCAGGTAACAATAATTTAATTGTATCAATAATAAGATTGTACGTAGAAAAAAAGAGCGAATTATGGTGACAATGTTTTGAGCTATTACAGTGGTATAATTTTCTTAGGTTTCAGTTTCTCCTACGTCTGACCAAACCTTTAGAGACATAATTGTAAGTAATTATAAAGATGTCAAGTACTGAATTCTAGTAAAAAATCTCAAATAAGGACTAGTATCTAATTATATCTACCGATGATAACTTTAAGTATTTTTTATACTTGTGCTTTCAGCCGTTGGTTAGAGACAGCAAGTCTTGACTGTTCGAAACTCGATATGTTGATCTCTGGAAATGAGTGATCTACCGAGGTGTGTCGTTTATATGTTTCGTTCGCATTGGGTGTACAATAACTGCTGAGGTAGCTAACTTTTAGAAGGGCATGGTCCAAGCCAGTAACCGGGCGTTGGGTGATAACCTGGTGTCATTTTACCTTCAGTTAACCTGCCCTGACGTTTTCACGTTTGGGAGGGTGGACCGAAGTCGAGCTTGTAAATCTTGAACAGAGAAGCTTTCCCGATAGCAGACTGCAACGTGTTCTCACTGTTTTAATAACCTCTCCTTCCTTCTGTGCAGAAATTTGCATGTTTGGAACGGGGACCCTACAATATAGAACAGAACAATAGAAAATGGAAGTAGTTAGCTTATTTTCTATAGAAGGGACGCAACTGTCATTTTGTGTTCCTGCCTTCCAATGTAGTATTTTGTCCAAATATTGTTCTTTTTGGATTTGGGGAAGATATCAACATTATTTTAGCTAGTGCAAGAACAGCAACATATAAAAAAAAGACTTTTAGATTTATGGGCCAAAAGTTATGGAAAAGGCCACATAAAGAAATCATAGAGTTCCAAATGCTACATATTTCTAAACGAAACATCAAATCTTTAGATAACTTCGAGTGCAGCTGTAAATTATGCACACGTTTTAAAATTGTACATTTAGGCTTTTGTTAATAGTCAGCTTTAGTTAGCTTAAAACATAGCTAGATTTTCTTGTCAACTTAATGCTAATTATTTCATTATTAACAAAGAAACAAAGACTACGAAAAACTTAAGCAGTAATGGTTTTAACTTCACTCCCCTAGATACCAGAATCCTATGTGGAGGAGCATTTACCGCTCCTATCTTCTAATTTCATCGCTCGAAATTTTTGCTCTCCACCGTGCAAGGTTTTCTTAGTCAGCAAAATATCGGCGCTCACTTTATCAGAAAACAGTAGCATTGATGCTAAGTCGAGACTAATTTATGTTTTGGTAACCTGTCTGCTGAGAAACAAAAAGGGTTTTTGAAAAGCTGACACTATAACATGATTACTATTTACACATTGTATCTCCTAATTTGTCGAGGCTCATTTAAAAATGGATGTTTTATTCGATGTTAACTAACCAGATCCGAAATTAAGGCTGATCATTTCCTCAATGTTTCCACATACTTGATTCTTACTTGCCGGAGCAGCTTCTTGTTCGGAAAGCGAGTAACCGGATTAGGCCCTAATCTGGTCCTAGGAAACGCAATCATCGGGGCCCTCAAAGAAACGATTAAATCAAGCGATAAATGTAAAATGGCAACTGAACATTTATTTAAGAAACATCAATTTGCAGTGTCCAATTATGTAAATGTTTAAAACGTTCGGTGTAAGTACATTTTGATTAGTTTCGATGGACGAAAAAGATACTAGCGCAAAAGGGGTTTTAAGGGTGAAACATTACACTGTTCGCTAGAGAGTCGTTGTTTGGAAATCCCGTAATAAACGATGTTGACAAACAACCAACTTTGGCCGTCGAGATCTACTGCGCCAAAGGGGGTATCCAGGTCCAATTAGCGGACGAAATTTGTGAGCCATCCTTTTTTTGGCGATTGAAAATCTTTTTAAAGGGGTTGTCACACCTCTAGGGTCGCATTATATCGACAGCTTCGCGACCAATATCGCTCAGTGTTTCAGGGGCGTAACTAGGGTTTTTAGAAGTGTGTCTTTGCTTGTGAAGAAGAGCTGAATTGTTACAAAAAATTTTTCGTGTTTTTTACTCGCAAGATAATTGTGTGAAAAATGATTGGTAAAATATCAGGCGCGATTGGTCCACTTCAACACGCCCCACCTTTTCCGATTATGAGTGTTTTGAAAGATTTGCATTAAAAAGAAGAGCTATGGATAGCCGGCAAACCTAGAGTACTTCAATAACCGGCAAACCTAGAGTACAGCCCCCTTTCGCCTTTAGGCGGTTCACGACCCATTTTACTTCCAGTAGTTCTCTCTTTGTAAACCTGATTTTTAAAAGACCAATGTTCACAAGTTAGGATAGAGAGGGTTCTTTGAAGAGGGATTTTGAATTCCCCAAGGATAGTATAATATGAACGAGCTACCGACGCAATCCAAAATACAAGCAGAGTCCAGAAAAGTTGTTAACCTTCCTCCAGACTCAAATATCCCAGAAGGCAAACCTTCCTCACAAAACAATATAAAGTGGGCGTGGCTTGGGTGTGTCATAGGAGCTTCTATTGTTTTTTGTAGACCTGCCTCCGGTCAGTGGTCGTGCGATCTTAATGTTTTCCTGTCTCTGAACACAAGATACATATTCCAATCACAATGTCGTGGCCCACAATATATCTAGAAGATGGGCTTTGATGATGATTCCACCGAATTGAGATATCTATTCTGTGATGATAGCCTCGAGTTTCCCACGGCCTCCTAAGCCTAAACTTTGGTCATATTTGCAGGGAACATGATCCGTAGAGGTTTTTTCCAACAAACATGCAAAAAAACCCAGACATGTTTTTCTTCATTCTTTTGAAATGTGTCTGGACCTTTTCTGGTATACTGTAGTCTTCACTAACGCAGTGTCAGGAAAAAATTACCGCCCTACGGCCACTGGCCGAGATCTGTAGAAAGAAAAGGAAATTGAGGAAGGTGACCAAAAATTTGGAACTGGTAGCGAGACTAGTCGAGTACCACCAACATCCTGATCAGGCCAAATTTAATTCAATTAGAAATGAAGAAAGTTTTATAGTGAGATTTCTTGGCCGGTGTTGGAAACTTTTCTGGACTCTGTTTCAACTGTGTAGTATTTTGTCATTTTTACAGTGGCCATAAATGCCAGAAAAGACAGAGTAGTGACGCCGTAGCTCATTCTAAACTATCGTAATTGAAATAGTAGTTATGTCGCTAAAAGAGCTTTTATGTTTCTGAAATTGAAGCAGCTCTTATAATTGAATTAAGAAAATCAAGCAGCAATACGAACACTAGATATATTGATTAACATAACATGATTAACATGAAGTTCATTTTTCCTTTGCTTATTTTTAAGCTTCATTTGCAATGCTTTTCTCTCAACGGTTGATACTTTTTCATTTGGTCATAGAACGTGCTTAAATAAACAGTCTTAGGCATTTCATGATAGACCGTTGTAATTGTCATTTTCATTAGACATCTTCTGCTCAAATTTTAGCCTTTTAGAATGTGTAAAAACCATTGCATCGCTTGATTATGTTGAGTTATCAATGCAATTGTTGATTTATCATACCAATTAAAAAGGAGTTATCACCACGCGGGTAAGCAAAAAAATTAATACCCCAAAGAAATACAAAAATGATCAACTGCAAAGTGGCTACAAATAAACGCCGGCGCCCGTTTCACGTTGGTTCTCATACAATGATAGGTGAAAAATGCTGATGAAGAGAAACCACAGCCGTTAGAACTATATAATCTGCTTCTGTCCCGCATCATTGTCCATGGTCTCTTGTGCTCAACACACACTACTTTTTTATAGTTCCCCTAAAAACATTTAATTTTTTATGTAGGGGTAGGTCATATTGCAGAAGGACTGAAGTTTTCAGGGATATAGAAGGGTTTGGTTTAAAGAATATTTTGAGGGTGACGCCCTTTTAGTACACTGTTATAAGGAAATAAAGTACAGCTTGGCAATAATTGGGGGTTGGGGGCTCCATGCCTCTCTCGCCCCCAACGGCCCTGAAAGGCTGGGCAAGTATTATCTCTGGCAGAAAACTGCAGTAGATGTTTTTTAATGTTTTACATTAAGATTAGGTCCTTCTTGCTAGACGTTGATTCAAACTCTCGTGATTTGAAGATAGTTAACTCAACATGTCTACCTGATACCCAGACGTTATCGTCTGGTAGTTGCAAATATTCTAATAAATCGTGTTTGTTTTCCTCTTTCCTGGAATGGGACCATGTCATGTCAGGGCAACAGCATGCCTGTCTAAAACAATATTAGCCAGAAAGATTGTCTAGCACAATTTTCCTTCTACACCACCAGACCGCAATTGTGGATTCTTCTATTCAAAACTCGTGTCTCTAGTTATGCTGTGCTTCACTGTGTTTGACCTTGGTGCCTTCCTTAATGAGACATTTTCATCTATTCATAGAGGGGGTTGGAGTTTTCCATGTATATTTGCAAATTTTGGTTTCCCAGGAACCAGTGATCGAGCAACCCAGTTTATGCTCCAGCAATCCAGACATGTCTTTCGCAGTAATTTCTCAATCCTTTTATGTAAAGTCCCACTTTTTATCAACTTTGCTCTGAAGATGTACTATTTCTTTAGTTGGGGTGCAGGTATCATTCTGATAAATGTTCCTTGCAGTGTCTGAAGCCCATTCCATCTCCCTCTTTACGGGTTTCATCATTCCATCTCCCTTTTTAAGTAATTAGCTATATAAACTTCACCTTATGCACACATGTTTTCATATCCCTCTCTCGCATCGCATACTTCGTTTTCCCACAGAAATATGCCTCACCCGTCATGTAATAAAATTTACTTTAAAATTAGCTGATTCAAATGACAGTTATCCCAATTTCCTTTCATTAACTCTTCCTCTTCTAAATCTAGCTATTCGATGATTTTTTAAACTGCCTCCTGGCTGACTTAAGTCCCATTAAGTATATTAATGTTAGAACTGATATGTAGAAGAATAGGAGCCGTTTCATTCACTAGGTTGCAGAAATAAACAGGTTCTTTTATGCGTGTTTTTATCGTAGTCGTCTTTATTCCCATGTGGCTGTCATGCTCAAGCATTCCCATGTGGCTGTTCGCGTGAGCGTCTGCTGTGCCACGAAGCAGCAGACGCAACGATAGCCTTACCTGAAAATCTGTCATTAAAACTTCTAACACCAACGTCATCAAACTCTGACCCAGACTACAAGGCACATCATTACAGCTTTCAACCACTCATGTCTTTCTGCATTTAAAGGTGCTTAATTCAATGCTTATACATTTGAGTCAGAGAAAGGATGTTGAATACCAGAATATCGTTTTTCAAGCCTTTGGAATCACGTTTCTGGATTGCACGAGCATTATTTTGTGGAATTCATGATTCCTTCTGTTAAGTGGAAAAACTTCTCAAATCAAGATATGTTGATGATTTTGTTCAACGAATTAAAGTTTTCCGCGTCACAAGCTTGGGTCATGGTCTATTAAAAATAAGTAGACAATCGCTTGCTACTATCTAACTCCTGTCTACCACTCCCTGTTTTTCACGTCTCCAATTTTAAAAATTCCCAATGCTTTTAGATTCTATAAAATTGCCAACGCAACTCAACTTAAAGATCATAACACAAATACCTATAGGGAAAGATCAAACCAGGGGCGTTGGGGCCTTGGTTGCAAAATTGATAACCGCCCCTTTTAGAATAATGCCCCCTTTTTTATGAAATGACCAGTTGGAACTTTTGAAAAAGTGCCTCTTTTCTGAGACACAGTGTCCTTTTTCATGTGGTTCTCAAACTTTGAAGGCCTGTTCCTAACTATAATAATCAATGAAGGGAAAGCTGTTCGAATCATCAAGTGTTGGCCTTCCCTGAAATATTGCAATTGGAGTTTTGAATATTTCGAATTGGTTCTGTAATTAAATTATTTGATTTCTATTAGAATTATTTTTTTTGTTATCTGTTGGGTGCAAACCGCTTTCAGTAACTTTTTTCTATTTGTATCCTAGCAATAACAAAGAAAACATACACATGCTACCCCTGTGCCCATTGCTGTTTTTGTGCGTTTTAGGTGCACTGTGGGTTTTCGGCTTGTTTACGCCAGCTTCTGCCTCCGTATACCGACCACATCTTCCGCAACGCAAGCCGTAGCCTGTCATCACAATGCCTCGGAAATCTCTTAGTCAGCCCACCCAAAATAAAGTATTCGGCACCTTTTACTTTCGCCAGTTTTTTTTCGTAAGCGTCCGGCGTTTATGAGGTGACTTAATACTTTAAATCTCAATCATGTATGTTATTTGGGAAGAAAATGCGTGGAATTCTGGGCACTTTTTCTGAAACTCTCCATTCATTGGTTCCTTGTTCTTACCAGTATGACTCAACCCATCCTACTGCCTGATCGATAAATTTTGTGTTAGTGTGGTGCTTTCTCATGGTACTTCAGTTGGGGAACCTTTGTGCTGGTATAGAAAAGATATAAAAGTGATTGCCTCTCGCATCCCACTTGAAAAGAATATAAAAAAATGTTCTGTTCTCTTAAAGTTTTAAAGGCTCTTGCGCACCGGCATGCTTAGCGGCAGCTGTCTTGAGAATTTTACTGTGTTTTTAATTTTCATGCTGTGTGATGTTAGGCCGGTTTTTGAATAATAGTCGCAAAGCATGCCGGTTGCGCAAGAGCCCTAAAGGGAACTTCCCTCTGGAGGTTTTAGACTTTTCAGGATCTATTATGATATTTATAAACTTTGTGTTCCAAAGAAACGGCGAAGAGACAGTCAGCAATGGCAAATGAAGGCAAGTAACAACTGTCAAAAAAGTTGCACGACGTGTCAAAAAAATAATCATCAATTTCGAACACCATAGATCTTAACATAAACAAGGCAGAAGTTGTACCTTCGATATCAACCAGTTTCTCTCTCTTTTCATTTCTATTCTTTCTCGGTGATTCTGCGAGTATTGTGTAGCTTTACCTATACATATTGGATCGATAGCATTTAAAAATTAGCTTCCCAAAATGAGTCAAAAGTCTATATTGAGCTTTTAACAGTTCCGTGCTTTCAGGACCTTTCGAATACAAACTTGGAGGATGTTATACTGTTCTAGAATTCGTTTTCTTTTAACATAGTCATTCTGCGGGGGTATTTTTGCATGTAAAATGGCGTGGCATTGTTTGAATACTAGAAAAATGGGTCGTTTTCGAGGTTAGATAAAAACGAAGAGCCTTTTCTCTTCTGTGGTTTGTTCATGGATTACATCTACAGAGTCTAATACACGTACCCAAAAATGAAGATGAGAGCTTTTTTGTAGGTGCTTATTCTTCCTCGCTTAGAAGAAATGATTTTCCGGCAAACTCTGCTTGTGAATCATTTTAATCTTAAATTTGTTTTTCTACCAATTCTACCTACCTTTCTAAATAATCATACAGTTTTCTGGACTTTGCCACGTTTCGAACGTATACTCATTAGGGTATCAGTACTTGGTAGGGTGCTGTTTTCCATCTGTAACTGCCAAAATTTGCTCTTGTACTTAAATTCTAGGGTATTGAATTACAAGCCAACCCTGGTTTATCTACCATCCCCTTCTGGATATGAATTCGTTCCTAAGGAACTGATATTTCATCTGTTATTAACACCACTCCTTTACAAAAGATCCAGACCGTTAGAAAATGTTGTTGTCTCGATGTCATTGTTCGTTCCTAGCAGATTGTGTCGGATATGAAATAGTTTGTGCCTGCTGTCTGACAAAGCTATATCGATTTTGGATCGCATGGTGTAGCTGATTTGGCGTAGAGAATAGACAGTAACTCACTTGATTCTTTTTATCATAACCAAGCTTCTGTAATTAAAAGTAGCTCAGGGTGTTAATCCGGGGTATTTTGTAACTTTGGTGTGCGAAACTTGGTTACGGAATGTCGTAACCTTGGCTTTACAGAAAAGTAAAAGAAGCTTTTTGCGGTGAAAAGCCTTATCGTCTCATGTTTTCCAAGGTATCCGTTTTCTTGGATAGAGTTATCGCTTCTTGGTTATTTCTTCTTAAATTCATCTTCATTGTGAAGGTTTTTAGAGGAATTAGTCCAGTGTCAATATTTCAAGGTAGGTCCAAGGCTGTGAAAAGTCAATTCCTACCTAGCGTGTCATATTTTCAGCTCTTCCTTCTTCCTATATAGACCGTACGAGAGACATGTTAAGAGTTTGTTTCCTTTAGCGATAGAAATAATATCTTATTTTTTGCTTGTTTTTTATAACGAGCAAACGATAAAGCTGAAAAATGTGAGAACTTTGTAATTTCAAAGGCATAGTCAATAGAAATGCGTATCCTTTTTCTGGCCAGGTAACCAAATAACCTCGAAAACCTTACCAGAATTCACAACAGCACGGCGTGCCATGTTTTTGGCTCGTGAAGTTGTTTTTATTTGTCAGCCACAATATTGTCAGCAATCCTCCCCCCCCCCCTTTATTTGGAAACTTACAAATGGATTCGCAAAGAATAATTTATGATTCAGATGCAACTAAAACTTGGAAACTGCTGTAAACATGTAGGTCGATCTTTCCAGTTGTGTCTAGCGAAGGCATTGAATGCCGCCTCCACATTATCTTTATTCATATTAACCCACTACTCATACATTTATGACTATAGGCCGTAGGGCGTTCTGAGCCAACAACCGCCCCCCCCCCCCCCTCAAGAACACCCCTAATAGGAAGCACCTAGAAATAAAGTCTATTTTGAACAGTGGCCTAAAAACTTTTTTCACACGCAAGGATATCGAAACACAAATTCAAGCCAACAATATTTTATGTAGTAGTTGTAAAATCAGAAGGGTATACAACGCCCCCTTCTCCATATCTTCCAAATGTTTTATTGACAAGAGTCAACAGACTTTTGAGAAGATGTGGTGGTTTATATCGAGTCAACCATTTTGCATTAGCTAGCGTGCAATTCATTTGTGATTTCCAAATGACGTCATTTCGAAACGCTATTCCTCAGATCTCTTTTCATAGCGGCCGAGCTACACTAGAGTGAATGCTTCTCTCTCTTTTTGTAAGCTTTATATTAAGTTTCCTTTGCGGCCGACTTTGCAAGTGTTTTTAGCGTTAATCGCATCAGATAAAGCGAATTATGGCTTCATAATTGTAAAATCCAAACCAAAGGCAGTTAATTACTATACCGTAGCCCCATCGTAGCCCTAAGATACTCAGCAAAGCAGTTTCCGATAAAAGGAAATTTTTCGGTTTCAGTACAACATAGCCCTGATTCTTTGTTCATGCTTTCAACACCTGGTCAAGCAACTTAACTGTTAATACATCCATGTTCTCGACATGCCCATAACTGCATTGCGTTTAGCTTTCTTTTGTCAATCTCTGGAATAACATGATATTAAATACGAAAATATTAAATTGCCCAAAAGTACGTTCACATGAAATTGTCTTCTCAATTCTCATGGACATCAGGTTATGTGTTAGCTGAATTTAAGTATCTTTGCTGATAATCTACCATAATGCCATTCCCGGTTTCAGGCACATTAACAGCCACTCAATGCTGAGCCTGGGCCCACAAATGCTGCTACGTAAGTGCTCAATGCTGCGTTATCACTATTTCTCCCGGGGTAACTCCCTCCTTCCTTTGCCCTCAAACTCCAATTTTAGCTACAGAACCTATAAACGGTCATTCATACTTGTACTTTTCAAAGCCAATAATCTTTCTACAGCTTACCAAGATGCTGCTTTCGCAATCAAAGCATTATCGAATGGATCCACGTTTCGATTTACTCAACGTATCGACTTTCGTTTGTTGATGAATATAAGGATCAAGAAGTATGCTTTTCCCTAAAAACACTTGGTACAGACAGGGCCTCCGACGAAGGGGAGGGGCGGCCAGGGCCCTCTCACTTTTTTGCAAAACAATAGAGCTTTGTAAGAATTCTTTTGTTTCGATTGTTAATATCTCCCTTGCCCCCCCCCCCCCCCCACTTTCCAACCTGCGTCAGAGTCCATGACAGAGGTAGATGTCAGGTTGTTGGCACAAAACATATTTATGACACTGTTGCCTCTCATTTTAATATTCATCTTCATAAGAAAATATGGCCCAAATTCTTTTTTGTTTATGTAATAAATTGCAAATCACACTTTTTTTAAGTTTTATTGATTTGTTCGTTTGCATGAAGATTTTGTCATTATAAACTACAAAGAGTGCTGTTGTTTGCCCCATGGTCCATCTACAAATGTGGACAAAGTTTGTTTGAGTTATAATGCACATAATTTCCATACTCTTTCTTTGCTTTACACGAACTTGCAATTTATCATGAAAATAATATATTTTGGTATTGGCTGCTCAAGAAAAAGAAAAGGCTACTCAAGCAACATATTTGGAGAAATTATTCTCAACTTTCGTTTCTCCTGAAAATGCGTGCAGTATAGAAATAATGTTTGCTTAAACGTCTCCCTGTTTTGGTGGAGTGCGGATCTGTCTGGAAATCAGATCTTCCAATGCATGAAAGTTACGTAAGACTGTGTTCTGATCTCGAGACCTCACGCGGAATTGCCGCAGAAAGACCCCACTCATGCTGGATCATGTAACTAGAAAATAAGTTTTCGGGAAATACGACTCAACATGTTTTGAGCCCTGGGATATGTTTCTAAAAAAAGAGCAAGGAGTTCCCCTCATAAAACATTTCTCGAAAACCAATAGCAAAAAGTAGAAAAGGGCCACTTTTGGCATTTACAAGAAGGCTCATACCCCGGCCCCCGACTTTTTTGAGACTTCAAGAATGTATTCTCAAACAGAATATGTTGTAGAGAACAGTAAATATAAAAACACATCTCTGTATATGTATTGCAGAAAATGGCGTTTTAAATGAATGCGTTCTTCAGTTTATTTAGTAAAAAAATCTTTCAAAATGACCTGGCAAGCTGGCTGATTCTACTCAATAATTACCTTTACCAATCAACGAAATCGGTTATGCTTACGAGTGGGGTGTGGTCTCAAAAAGCTATACATGCGCTTGTAAGCTCTTCCTGTTTCGTGCATGACATCTTAGCAGTTTAGGAGCTATAATGAGACTATATAGCGGGCATATATACTCTATAATAAGACTTAACGACTCTTTCTCTACGAATATGAGAAAAGTGATTGATCATGAAGGATTAGACAAAAAATGATTAAAGCGGCGGTGAGTTTAATGCCATATAGTTACTGCTACAAGTGAGAATATTCCAAAATTGTCCTTTCAAAAGTAAAATGGAATTAACAGTCTTGGTAAGATCACCATAACCATAATTATGAGGACGTTGCTAAATAATTGACCATTTTGAACCTAGTTATTAGTATTTTGGTTCTTAATTAACATGGAATCTCTCCTGATGAGCGCGCACACATTTGCTTAATTGTGTTTTCCAGCCCTAATTTTGCCTGCTTTTGGGAGATCAATTCTTTTAAGGTGGTGTGTCATCAATAGTGACGTTTACCAAAGCTCGAATTAGTAAACATATTCGCACGTGATATATTATTATCTGAAATATCTAGACTGCCAAGTCAAAATGAGCGTCACAATCTACGAACAAAAACTTACATCTATTTCTTCTTCTTTTCAATCCAGTTGAAAATCGTCAAATAATAAAATAAAAATATTTACAAATCTAACGCTACTGATAGTGTTTTTGGAAATCAGTGCCAGGCTTCTGACGTCAAACTACCAAGCCCCCGGAAATGACAACTCGACCTTGAATTTGTAGCAAACAACTCATTGTGAACAGGAGGTTTTTCCTGTGGTTTTGTTATCTTTCCAAAGTATCCTTCCTCTTATTAGATAGAACATAATTATGTATCAAATGTCAAAATAAAAGCTGTTTGAAGTAATATACATGGATTTATAATATGGGTTAGGGGGCCGGGCGTCATTTAAAGTTAGTTGTACGTAAAATCTGTGACACCTTAGAGGGTTTTTAATCGCAATATTTACAAGCAATCAACAATAGTTGTTCCTTCGTTATTTAAAATTTATCTTTAACTTGCGTGTTCAGTGTTTAATTTACAAAAACATACAAGGTTTTCTATGGTTCGTACCGTCACCTTCCTTGCCAACAATGTCTCCAAAATCGTTCAAAATATAGCTACGATCATCAGGTACACCTTGATCCATACTGGTTATTCTTCGACTGTCAACATGCAGTGGGAAATCGAGAAGAGCACGAAGGAACGGTGGAACTTCCTGGTCAAGGCTTTCGCTCACGCTTTCAGGGCTACTTGGTAGTATAGTCGAGCCGTCGCTGTCTGCAATACTCGACGCATCACACCAGCTTCTCGGGGTGTCTGAGCTTGGAAGACTTTGTCCTGAACACGCAGACATTTGTCTGTCGTACGACATGGCTGTAATTTGAGAGTCGCGTCTCGTTTTTCTCTCCAGTTCTTGCTGTCTCAATCGTTCGTCTCCAATTTCAGCAACAGGTTCGACTTTGAATCCCAGCTTGTCTTCAGGCGCGTAATAATGGAAGGTTGACCCAGAATTTGGTGAGCTGTTCATCATAAACTTATCCATATTTCCATAGTGAGTCCTCCCTTTTGAGTTTTCATACAGTGCATTCTGCAGCTCATCCCTACGCCCAGTCAGCATAATATAATCGCATGATTGATTATTGGCCCCCTCGTCTTTCTCGTGTCTATCTGGCGCGGCGACATTTTTCAGGTCAAAAATCGCGTTGTGGAAAGCTGCGGCGATTTCTGGTGAAATCATTCGCTGCGCTTGTTTCCTATCCTTCTTCTTCCTTGGCGCGTAACGGTAGTTCGGGTGATCTCTCATGTGAATCACCCTAAGCTTCTCCGCCCTCTCAACATATGGTCGTTTCTCGTTAGTAGTCATGCCATTCCAGACTTTTCCTAACAATTTACTAATTTCAGCATTATGCATCGTCGGGTTTTCTTTTGCGTACTTCTTCCTCATCACTTTGGCCCAGAGCAGAAACGAATTCATGGGCCGCTTCACCTCACCAGTGTCCTCATCTGTCAGTGCGAAATTGGTCATTTCTTGTCGTCCGTGTACCATCGGCATGTCGTAATAAGCTTGTTGCTGTGGTAGAATGCCAGGCGAGAATCTCTGCCTGTTGTCGTTGAATTGCCAATACATCATTTAAAATGAAAGTCGCAAAGACTTGAGTCAAATTTATGCTTGATTTGCAAGTAAGCAAGTTGTCTTTCACAGTTTGTTCTTTAGGCCTGCCCTCGTGTGGCCTTTCGTCGCTCCACTAGTCTTATGATCTATGTACATAAACATTGCGAGGTACTTATATTTCAACGCTATTTCGGAATTCGTCATTTGATATGAACTCATCGACGCATGCGTCATTGTCACTTCCTCTCAAGATCTCAAAACATCCGCGAAAGCGACAATTGCTTTGGGCTGGCTTAATCTGCGATTTGCGGTCATTCAAATCCGAAACGACCCTGGAAAACTTTAATAGGTAAGCCTCTAGATAATTTTAACAACGTGGAAATAGCATCCCTCCTTATAAAGGCCTTAGTGAAATTTAATTTCCTATTTGGGCATGTTTTTTCTCTAACGGAACCCAAAGGAAAATTCTCTTCTTAGAGGGGCCGGCCGAAAAAATTCCTAGAACAACCCTGAAGACATCAGACTCAAAGCATTGTGACAGAGGCACTGTGTCTCAGAAACAGTCTAACTTTTCTCCAACATTATGAAGAGGGCATTTTTCGGGCATCTTCCCAAAAGTTAGGGGGACACATGACTCTAGTGCCTTCGACGTCCAAAAGCCCACACTGCATTGGGTAATTTTGCGGCTTTCAGTATATCAGCAATCTTTTTCTATCATAACAACGGAAAGATCTAATCATAGCTGTAATTAAACTTTGGTTTTGTACATCTTTTTCGTAGCATAGGTTGGGTTCCATTTTGAAAGAAAAGTCTGTGCTTTAAAAAGCTTCTTCAAGGAAAAAATTTTCTTAACACCAATAACCTTTTTTATAAAAAGTTTTAATTATGTTTTTTATGTTTTTAGTCTAGTATGTTTTTATCAAAATACAAAGTTGAGCCCTGTTTGACTACTCCGAATTCACCCTAGATAGAAATCTCCACTGAAGGTACCAACAAGTTGTGTACACAGATTTTGCGAGATTAATGGAGGACTAGGGACGTAGCCCTTTCAGGGTCATTCGCCGCAACGCCCTATCTGTTCCAAGAAGAAGAAGCAAAACCTCTGCCAGATGAATTGAGATTGAAAATTTTTCTGTTTGAATTACCATGAAATATCTCTCAATGACCTCAAAGTGAAATGTGCCTGATTGACTGCAATTTAAACGTGTAAAAGGTTAGGTAAGAGGGGGTCTTTGCTAAAAAATAGGTCGCTCAAGAGAAACAGAGGCAGTATCAGATTTTTTATGTATCACATTTTGAAGCTTCATTATCCTGAAAACGCTGTCCGAATCTTTGCCCTTACATATACAAACTTGCTTTTTTCCTTCCAGGCACTGTAAGGGGAAGAGACTTTTGAGCATGAAGATAGATTTTTAAAAGCGGACAGAACCCAGCCAATTGGAGAATAAGTATTGATGGACATTCAAGGAGAAAAAAGGTACATTTTCCAAATCTTAGGCAGATTTGTTAATAAGGCAGATTAATGCTGCAAAACGAAACTTCTTTGAATCTTGGGCTACATCCTTTGTGGGCTAATTACCAGCAGGCCCCTCATTTCTTAGGGGCAAATTGCCCCCTTGCCCTCCTTACGATTGGCGTTTTGGTTTCTAAGGTTTCAAGAAAAATCTTCTCGGGCTTAAACTTCTTGAGTCAAGGAAATTCATCAATTTCATGAGAACCCAAACAAGCAGAAAACCCTTTTGTTAGATTTATTGTGTTAAAGGGTGTATGTGACCAGTGTGACAAACAAAACGGCAGTGCAATATTCTGGAACTTGTTTGTAAATCTTCAGTTTATGGAAAGTTTGTTTGCGGGAAACATGCGCGTGGGTTTCACAACCCCCGCACTCTGTGTGACAAAGGACTTCTCAATGCATTTGAGTACCAAAATGGGACATGGATAAACCGCAAAGAATGCGCGTTGCAGTATATTAAAGGGTTTGACGTAATTAGTCATTCTACATGTTGTTTTGATTTGTCGTTTTGTCCAAGCCCTTAGAGTTCCTTCGAGATGAGCAACACAAGTAAATATTGGCAGCTCGTTTTTGTATTCCACATACCGCAAGATTATTTTGCTTCCTGTTTCTAAGTGAAAGACACCAAACATTGGAGTGAAATTCGCTTTTTTCTACTGGTTGTGTGCTTCTGACAGCTCTATATATCTTATTATTATCCCTGATCCCATGTAAACAGATAACCCCATCTAAAGCTATGCGGTTCACATTCAATTATGAACTGTGTGTCATTTTAACTGTGCCTTATAAGCAAATATATCCAACAAGCAAGGAAACAAACCACTTTTGAAGTACACAGGGAGAAAATTTTTTGCTAAAGCAATATTTGAGGTGCGTGAACAACAAAATACATACATTCAGGTATTTCTTAGGTTGGAATCAAGGAATGGTTATTTTGTTCATCTCGGCATGGACATGGACAATTGACGGAGGGGGACAGGCAGACCATGGCCCCCACTCTTTAGTATGACAGCAGAGCTCTCATGTAAAATCTTTTGTTATGGGTTTTTATTTGCCTTTGATTCCCCTACTTTCAACTTGCTTCAGAGCCTTTGGAAGATAAAGTTAAGAGTATACTTCTTGCTTAGTAGACACACCAGTGTGGGGGGGGGGCACACGTATTGACTTCATTTGTCGGTGGCTCGCATTTACCCTTTGGGTTTCATATCTACTCTTTTATCAGGTGTGATATTTCATAAAAACCTGAAGGTGGCAGTGGACTTTGGTTATTTGGTTACTGAATTATTATGACATGACCTGGAGATTTTGTTCGGGTCTTGAGTTTTGGTATGTTTTACGCGATTTAACACAATGGACATAGGCCATGTGCAGAATTTAAGTAGGAATTCAAAATATAATATTAGAAAAATTGGCAGATGATTGTCTTTTTTATAAAATCGGTCTGTTAGAGGATGGTGTCTAAAACGTGACATCAAATAAAAAACCATTGTACTGATTACTCACAACGTAAGAAACTGCTCTAGAATGGTTATCTTAAATTGGGGGTGGAATTCGTTTTTTTTAAAATTAGACACTTAATAATTCTGTTACAATTCACATAGATAATGAAATTTAGAACCCCTTGCGACGTGAAGGGGTGGTACTAAATAAAACAAAAAATGAAGAGACTGAGTAACAATAATAATAATAATAATAATAATAATAATAATAATAATACTAATGATATAGGAATAATATACAATAGCTCATATAATGGTATTCGCTTTCAATCATGCCTAAACCTGAATCGTTATTTCACTTCTAATACCAATTTTGAAAGAGGTCTCAACCGCACGGCTTATAACAATGAGGATTTGTGGAGAGGCAATCTACAACCACGGACAAAAATAGTTGAGAATTTTCAAGAAAACTTAATGTTTTCTCTTTTCTTTGAAAAATAGCTTCCCCTCTTCCCCAATTGGATGTTAAATGCATGATTTTGAAGCAAAAATGATAGAACTACCAATTCAATGTTGCTTCGGGGAAAAGGGGGGCTTCGAATTTACAGGGGCAAGGTAAAGTAAAAAATTACAAAAATTGCATTTTGTCTCAACATTTTTGTCCGGGATTGTAGGCTTGTACGATATCGTCCCACTTATATTTACTGTTATAAGCTAAGGACGAAATTGTTCAAGGGGTCATGGAAAAGCATTTTTTTATAGATGAAACACTGCGCGTATATTTTCAATTATAAACAACCATGACATCTTTGGTATCCTCATAGGGACACCTTTTTTCGAAACCTCATTGGGCTTTGATTCCCCTTCGAAGGTATAAAACTGCCAAGCCCAAATTTTAAGGGACAGTATTGATAAAATGATATGCCCACCTAGCATAGCTTTATACCTGTCGCCATATTAGTTAGAATCTTCCGTTTTTTCCTGTAGTAGTTATGCCAAACGTTTATCACTATTAGCATCATTATCCCTATCCCAAAGTTTACCCTATCAGGTATATTTTATAACAATTTGGAAAGTTTCATAATTATAGAAATATTTGATTACTTTCACCCCTGTGATCTCGTTTCGTGTGTGTGTAAGTGGCAAGATAACTCTTTCTTTCGTTAACTCTTTCTTTATCGTCAAAGAAGTAATTGCCAAATGATCATACGATTCCACTGGCCAATATATGCATAAACTATCTGCTAAAGAGGTTTATATTACCTGGTTTTCGATTGATAATTCAATACATTTTATCTTATCGGAATCAAAGAAACTTTAGAGAATGCTAGAAAGGTTGCTAAGATAACATTAAACTAATCCTTAGAGTTGGTTTTCTTATTGCTTTCAAAAACGCATGACCTGAAATTTCGACTCTCTTCAGTAACCTTTAGGTAGCAGGGCCATAGAAACTATGGTGACTAGGGCCATCAAAGATTATAAGAGTTAAGAGCAAAGAACCTGAACAATTTTTGAGAAAATATTTGATAGCATTGCAATGTCAATGTAGAATAAAGCATGTCTTAGAACATCTAGACAGGGCAATTAGAAAACAATGCTACTCAGAATTTGCCCCAAGACCTCCATTTCTGCTCCATACCCAGCCTTTCTCTTTCTCTCTCACTCTCTCTCTCTCTCTCTCTCTCTCTCTCTCTCTCTCTCTCTCTCTCTCTCTCTCTCTCTCTCTCTTTCTCTCTCTCTCTCTCTCTCTCTCTCTCTCTCTCTCTCTCTCTCTCCCTGTCTCTCTCTCTCTCTCTCTTTCTATGGTCATGAGTAGCCCTGGCTGGTAGCCGTGACAGATGCTATTTAGCAAGATTTCTATCAAAACATTCCTGCTCAGTTACACTATAAGGTCAGCGAACAAAGCGAGGATTTGCGGTTTTCGCCTCACTCAGAAGAACGGGAAATAATATCATTTCTAAATGATAAAGCCATACTTCTTTCATGTAGAATAAATATCTGATGTCTTTGAGAGATGTTCGAATTTATGTAATTAAACTTTAAGAATGCGCACTGTAAACTTGGATTTGCGGTTCAATTTGTGGACGCATTTTTCGAGGCTTTTTGCTCAACTTAACGCCTTAACTATGATAAAGATTAAAACTTATCCGATTTTGAAACGTCCTTTTTACACATGTACTTTCGTCCATCTTGCCATACTTTAAGACATTCCTCTTTAACATCTGATTACAACTGTACTGTTACGATGCACGGTGACAGTGGCGTTCGGCTAGGGGTGTTGTGTTTTTCTAGAGTCTTTACGACAGCAAGAGACGATGAGTCGGCAGTTTAATTGAAGGTTCAGGGTTATTTGTGTTCTGACTTTTAGTAACTTGAGCTCTTGAAATAAAGACGTCACAGAGACAGGTTAAGGCGTTAGTTTTTTCCTACATCAATCTACTACTGCAGTAGAACTGTTTTCCTTTTCAAATTAGTTTCATTTTTCATCATGTATGAAGCAGATTACAGTTGACAATTTCTTGGTTCAGAAATAGATGTTATAGTAAGCTATTTCAAATGTCTTGCTGTGCTGAGTTCAGGCTGAAAGTATCTCTGGGGCTCTGGCAAGAACAGGAAGAAAGTGTAGGACACCAAAATCAGGCGTGATACACTCTTTTTATAAAAACAATTATATAAAAAAACGAGCCTCAACATTAGTGAGGATTTAAGAACCAATTAAAAACAAGCTGAGGCTGAGGTAATGTATAATTTAACTGTTAACATAGCTGTGAAACCCCTTTAAAAATTTCCCCTCAGAAATGATACATATTTTTAACATAGGAGTGTTTCGTCTCTGAATTTTCAAATTTTTTGTACTTTGTTGCCCATCATGCACTTTGTAGGCAAATGGGGCCTGAATACTGCTTTTGAGTACAAAAGCAAGCGATTGCACTGCTTACACCCTGATGATTTAAGAACAAATTAAGGACATCCCAGCCTCACAGGTTTGGAAAAATTAAGAAAAAACAGTCTGAGCCTTCATTCCACTTGCCCAGTGTAGCTTCAAATAAGGCAAATAAGAAGACTGCTGTGTTATTCTCCCTTGCGTGAGCGATGCATATCTTTTTATCCCAGTTTGCCGGGATGGCTCATCGAATCATTTTCTATTGGGAGATTTCTAGCCATCCTTAGCGGAATTCCACTGGCTTAGCAGTTATATTTCACCCAGATATGCAAGCCTGCTCTTCATATAAAAGCCATTTAAGTTTTTTGTACAAACGCTTTATGGACTAGATTTCACCTGAATTGGGTATCTTACCTCAAATTTCAAGAACCATTTTACATCTCCTTTTACAATGGCTCTCATTTGCCGGTCCTCAGCGCCGACAAATCGTTTGCAAATTTTCTTCACAAAACGCCAGAAATACCCCTCCGCCAAAACGCTAGAACCCAACCAACCAAAGATCACAAAGCCCTCTTGACTTTAGCTGCCAACGTGCCCCATCTAGAGATCTCCAGGCTCTCCAAAGTCGATTTTGCTGATGGATCCAATCTCGTGGCCAATAGTGCCCCTGGGCGTTGCCTATGTACCCCGTGTAGAGATCTCCAAGCTCTCCAGCCAATCTTGTGGCTAATAGCGCTCCCTGACTTAGCCTATTTGCCCCATCTAGTAATAACCCAGCTCTCCATACTTGATTTGCTAAGGGGCCCTATATCCTAGCCAATAAGCCCCCTCCCTGAGTTTGCCAATGTACCCCACTAAGGATCACCAAACCCTCTACCTTTGATTTTGCCAATGACGCAGTCTTGTGACCAAAAAGTTTCCCCTTTGTTGACAATGTATCCCATCTTGAGTTAAATACAATTATTTTCAACCATTAATTTTAAAGAATGCCTTGCTTGGAGCTGTTTTCGTCCCTTCACACTGCAGGTTTATATTTCTACTTATCACTGGTTCAGAATAAGAGAACCTTATTTTAACCTTATTTAAGGCCAATTTAGGCAATTCATTCAAAATTAGCATATCCTCTACCCTCGGTTCAGACAAGGCTTTCTGACTAGTACAGCGAATGTATTCCTTTGATGAACAAACAAACAACTCAAAAACTTCTTCATCTTGGAAACCGATATCCGATCCTTTCAATCGGTTCTCAAGTAGAGTTCGATAGTAGCCATATACATTTACCGCTTTTACGTCAATCCGCGTCTAGGCTAAAGGCCAGCCTACTTTTTGAAAACTCATCTTCTCTTCACATCTTAATTGAACAACAGTGGCCTGTGCGTCAGTATCTCAGAAATATTTATTTGGGGAGGGGGCGGTAGAGGCAAGGGCCTTTCAAGCTCAACTTTCTGCCACTGTCATCTTCATTGATTTTGCATACTTCTTGAGAACTCAAGTCAGCGCAAATACTACATCTTCAATATTTTTATATGTTTGCGCGCGCTATACAGCCTTCTGATTCGATTGGTTCCCCGCAGCTTATTAACAGGGTCGGATTTATGTGAATTGAGATTTTTTATTGTGTGAATTGGGATTTTTTTTACATAGTGAAATATTTTAGAAATTGAAGAATTCTAGCACAATGTAAGTGATTAAGTCACGCTTGTCTTGTTTGCTCAAAAAACCCACATAGATAAGGGTCATTTTTTCGATAAAATTCAAGCCTGGCCTTTGCACCATTTTTCATAGAAACCCTTTAACAGCCACAGGCTCCTAGTTTCAAAACGTACAATACCTTTTCGATGTTGTGCTATCAAACATATTTTCATAGTTCAGTGTTGCTATTTTCAAAGATATTTTAGATTACTACGACAAATGTTTTGGCTTTCTTTACCTGCTGACTGAAGGAAATTTCATTTGCCAAGATGTAGTAAAAATAAATGTAAAATAATGTAACAAAATTTTCTTAAAAATTTTATAAAAAATGTGTACATGAATAAATGGTAGCCGCTACAACATGCCTCTTGGTGTAAATTGAAAAAAATGTAAAGAGGATTTGTGTAGCCTGTATACATATCTTTTCTTTTTACCTTTTCTAACCACTCGGTTTGAAGATAAAAATAAATATCTTTAAAAGTGCCTTCATACTGGTTCTCAAAAATGCATATAATTTCCTCTTTTTAGGTCTTTTTAGTTGCATTTTGTTAGCAAATTTCCTTTTTTGGCGCTCATAATACAAAAAAGCATTTTTATCTGCCTCCATTTTGTTGCAGCTCTATTTTCATTCAGCCCCGTTTTCATATTTCCGTGAAAATGGGGTTTGATGTATGTGAACGCAAAGCAAAAAGCGATGTTATATATGTCCGTTTTGCATTATTTATTCGGGACATCTTATTGTTTATCGTTTGGTCTAAATAGATGGAGTTCTTAACCATCAATTCTTAGTTACTTTTATAAAAGAAGGCAACAAATGAATGAATTCTTGGGGTAAGATTTGTGGCGATAGTCATTTCATTTAAAACCAAGGTGTTTAGATTTATTAGCCCTAAGGAAAGAATGTTGACCAAAGCTTATCTCGAGCCAGGTAGTGTCCCTTTCTGCAGTCAGAAGTTTCTGCTCACAGATACTTAGCCATGTATTTTTATGGATTTTATAAATTATGGATAAACGAAATACCCTATCATTATGGATTTTTATTAATCCCTGCACATATTCAACTAACTTTATCCCTGCAAATATTCAAAAATTCGGGCTTTACCTTTAAATTTTTTATATCGTCACGCCCCTTGAACTCACGTAGTGGGACAGGTAGGTTTACAAGAGCAACGAAGGCCATTTTAAGTGGAATTTCATTTCTATTTATTCATTGGTATTTCCAGTTTCAAAATGAATGTGTGCATCACAAGACAAATTACCTTTGTCTTAGCTTATCATCACACCGACATTCTAGTTTGTCATTGCAAATTTACGTTTTATCACTACACCAATTAGTTATTACTGCGTGTTCAGATAAACCTCATCAATAGCTTGCAATTCTCTTTCTAGCTAATTGAATGGTTTCAGGAAGTAGTTTCTTTTGCTTAAGCCGACACAGGTTAGTTGGGTGTCTGTAACTTATAAATTTATCTTGTCACTTTAGAAGGTTTGTTGCCCGTACACTACTGAATTTTGTGTACAGTAGATGAACTATTCTATTTTTTCTTTCAGAGGGCTTCTTGTTACATAATTTATATTAGCATTCTTGAAATAGTGGAGAAACCCACATTGAAATAAAGTGACATTGAAATTGCTGTCCGCGTGGCTCATTCATTGCAGCTGTTTGTATCAGTTGATTCTACCAATGCATTAAAGCCTCTGACGTCATTAGTGGAGGGTGTCATCTTCATTCGTGTACACAGATTATCATGGCTTACTTCTAAGAAGGAAATCGGTTTTGCCTCCATTGCACCTTGACAACACCACTGAGCTTTGCTAAATTGTATTTCGTTTATAGTTTAAAGATCCACTTCGAGAAGCTGTTTTAGTGAATCGACCAAGGCCCATAATTACGATGACATGATGTTGTAAACGATATCAACTCTTGAACTGTTCATGGTTGTGTCTGGGACCTCAAACCAAATAGAGAAAACGAGAGCTTAAACTATAGCCAACTTTGGCCGAAACATTTTTGGAACCCTCTGTTCTAGAAAATAGGGAGAATGTCCCTGTATCCTAAACCAAATAACTCTTAAATGGTTTGAACCTATCTATCATTTTATAATTAAACGAACAGAAAGTGTTGAAAAAAACTTGCTCAAGTCATCACACAGAACGTAATCAATTGAAAATTAAGAGGTAGAAGATACAAAATATTTTCATAATTACCCATTAATGCTAACAAGTTTCCAATACATAACTTAACATAAACCCCATCAACAAGATTTCTTACCACGAACCTGGAGGAATATTTATTTTCTATCAATTACCGTTAGTTCTATAGAGACGGGTTTTCAATGAAGACCAATGGCTCATACGGTCGATAGCCTCGATTGACGGTCGAATTCGAGTACACAGAATTTCTTAGCACACTAAAACCAGTATTAAATACATAGGAATAAAACGTGTCGATAGAAAGTTGAATGAATAATTAACGCATCTGAGGATATTACGTGCACTGTAAAGTATTAAATTAACGGAACACTGTCTTCTTAATCGAAATCATAAGTGTAACGAAACAAAGCATATTGTATATGTGTAGATTCTGAGGCTAGAATATATCCTTAAAAGCAATTAAAGGGGGAGCCTATCCCCTCAAATTGAAATAAATCAAGCAGGTTAAGGTTTTTCTCCAATCACGGGGGGGGGGAATGGGGGGACTTTCAGAAAGTTGGTCCTTACGATTCTTGCAAACCTGATGAGAAAACTTCGGGATGGGGGGGGGGGGTATGTACGTTATCTAGATCGTCACATTTAAATGACATTTCTTGGGAAACAAGAGGTGTTTCCTCCGGAGAAAATGTTTCAAAAAGGGGGAGAAGGGCGTGGGACTGACACACCTTTTGTCCCCCCACTTATCCCAGGCTGGCGCAACTGAATGGTTTCCATTTTACTATGTCTAATGTAGTTTTGCAATATTCATATGAAAAAAATCAAACAATACTTTGGACGTATAACAACAATACAAACAATATAAATATTTTTTGGCTTGAACATTTTTTATTTATTGTTGATATTATGTTGAAATTGATAAATATCCGTAAAAAAGGAAAATATAACTATTGGTAAGCAAGACAGGTCTCCAAAGGGGTTTACCATATTTTGTGCGCAAGCTAAGACCCTGCCATAGGATTGCACTGGAACATTTTGTCAAAAATGCAAGTATTGTCTTAATTTGTAGAGGATATGTAAATGGCACCAATTTAAGGGACCAAATGTATGAAGATACAAGTGTAAATCTTTAAAGCAATACCACAGCAATTAAAAGTGGCTGAAAAACTACGCGTCGAAAAGCCACACCCCTAACGAACCGCACATGCGACTGGCTTTAGAAGAAATTGAACTTTTTTCATGACACTCAAAAGAAAGTTAGGTGATTAGCTTCAGCTTCAAGTAACGTCATTTCCATGTGGTCTAAAAAGAAAATTTCTTCTTATTCTGAAATTTCCTGTCGTACCAAGTGTGAAATAGTCAGCAATAGTGAAAAATTTTATCTGTGGAAAAGATTGGTTAACAGCTTTTTGAAGAGGTGATCCACAAAGTATTTAGAAATTTGGGGTGCTCTTAGGTTTATGTTACATATAAGTTGACCTTGCTTTTAAGATAAAGTCTAGAATCAGTCCAGCACTAGAAACAGAATAAGCACCGAATTTTCTGGCATGGCTAAAAATGTAGTCTGAAATAGCATCGTCGTTATTCTTTACCCCTTTACCCCCTAATCACAGATATCTAGTTACGATACTGCAAAGCACGGTCGAGCCAAAGTTGCGAGCTTATGCCGTTAATAAATATTCTATGCAAAACTTCTTGAAACACCCTGTGAAAGTGTTCATTCATCGCAGTTTCAAAGATTCACAGTTTCTGGCTGGATAAACTGAAACTGCACATTCCCTTCCCCAAAACAAGGCTAGAATTGAGTATCATAACTATCTGACAGGAATCAATCGTGTCCAGCAAGGCCACTTTCCAGGAATTTTGTATTAGACTATGATTAGATGTAGTCGTAATTTGGTTTGGATTAAAATTTTCGCAATACATAAGATCTTGTACGATGGTTTTGGGAATCGTAACTTTGTTGCTGTTGCAGTCTCATTGCGATCAAGACCAAGGAGCGCACCCTTGTTGAACAAAGCTGAACAAGGAACGAGTTCTAGTTTTCATAATTTATGTCAATGTAAAAAAATAGGCAATTGACTTTCTGAAAATAGCATTTCCATTTCATCTTGACAATACCAACTTTTAAACATTACCGTCGGTATAAGTTCATCAGTATTTTAAATTTTTATCATATTATGGGTCAGTTTCTTGTAGACAATGTTTATAAAAAAATAGTGCGGGCTACAGAGACAAATATTGGTCAAAGCGCCAAACATTATTGTTGAAACAGCCTTGCCTGGTTTGCAACCTACAGAGAATATGACTAGAGCTTGGCTTTATTTCTGTAAAGCTTGATTTTCCAGTCCGCTATAAACAGGCGTAAACAGTCTTAAAATAGTGTCTTGAGGTAACATTACTACTTCTCAAAGAAGGGGACAGATCCGAGGATGGAGGAAATATGAAATATATATATATTGTTTTTCAGCTTTATATATGTTTGAAATAAACAGGCGATGGGTTAAGGTTTCAATTGAAAATAAGGTTCAAAGAATAATTTGGTTTATGTCTTGAATGTAGCTTATACATACCTGGGGCTCAATTAATACACTAATTAGGGTGTCATTTTCGGCTTAAAATTCCAGGACAGGATTATACATTTTTTAGTGCGAGAGATAAGATGGGGAATTGTGCAAATTGTGATAGAAGTACCAAGGACCAAGTTTGATGCGCTGAAAAAGATGTGATATAGATCCAAACAATATCTCACGCTTGAGTTCAATTTTTAGACTGGGTTACTCTGTCCAAGACCCATAATTGTACCATCGGCCATAAACGGTGTACGCCAGGTCATAGAAAGTTGAATACGCTGACAAAGATGTGCTAAAGACCATATCTTGCCTTTGAGTTCTATTTTTCTAGATCTCTAATTGTACGAAGGGCTATATTGTTTTTGCGAAAGTCTA
This sequence comes from Rhopilema esculentum, assembly GCF_057945365.1. Classification (NCBI taxonomy): domain Eukaryota; kingdom Metazoa; phylum Cnidaria; class Scyphozoa; order Rhizostomeae; family Rhizostomatidae; genus Rhopilema; species Rhopilema esculentum. The sequence continues at coordinate 4,071,654 of NC_142831.1, forward strand.
ATGTAATTTCGGCGATTTAAAGTCTTACGGCGTAAAATCAAAGTCGTACGTTTTATTTCCGCTTGTGATGTGTTTTTTAAATTATGTCACATGCATTTGGTTCGCACCCTAGTCAGATTCACGAGAGCTTGCAGAAGAAACGACGAGTGAATTGGTTTGAAACCATTGAATACAGAATGACAAGAAACATTGTTTTCTTATGGCTCGATAACGGTTTTATACACAAACTTATGGTTTTATACGCAATGCCAGATGTTGAGAAAACACAGAAGCTTGAAAGGTATGCCTGTAAAACAGACAAGATTTACTGTGCTGGTAAATACATGGGATATATATAGGAGTAACAGAGAAGGCGGTGTTGCAGTGGTGCAGCCTGGACAATACCACTACTGTCGAAACACAGCCTTACTACCCACGAGTTTGTCCTTGTCACAAAAGGCACCTTCTGACCTGCATAATGTTTTTTGACCAAGTTCATGCCCAAGCAGTTGCTAATCAAACAATCTTTATATCTGAAAGATTTTGTAAGCTTTCCCTTAAGAAGTTCAAGCAAAATTGCACCTCGTTCGGATAGTTTTAAATGCAAAGCTTTCTTTCAAACCGTTATGCAACATTTGACATTGTACCGTCTTGCTTCGCGGAATTACATAATTATTTCTTGTTGAACCTTGTGGCATATTTGCCTCCGCCTTTTGAGCAAGTGTTGACCTTGTAATACTATTGGTAAAACATAGAAGTCAGGCTTTATTCTTGGAAGGATGACGTAGTGACTGATATCAACATATGCAGCTACTTCACAATATAAGGCAAGACTGAACAAATGTAAGTGAATTTTGAACGTGCAATGCAGAAATGAAAACCAATAAAAATCTCTATCTATTACTTCAGATACGTATTGTTTCGATTTGCAAACAAAACAAGATAGAATAAGTTGCCAAAAGAAGAAATCAAGATCCTGTTGAGGCATTCAAAACAGAACAAAAAGCTACACATTTGATATGGCTTTCATTTTTGCAGCTTTGTAGGTTTATTTGATGCAATGCATAATAAATATCGTTTTCAGGTATTAACTTCAATAGAAGTTATGCCTTAATATCTGGCTTTCAAAGCCGATTATAAGTAAAAAGCGATGATGTAGTCGGTAACTACAATGATAATTTCGACGAGAAAGACGAGATAAACGGTGGCGAAAACGAAAAAAAGGACTCGATAAAAATGGACAACAAAGAAGAAGAAGAAGAAGACGAGAATTAGTATCGAGACGAGGAGGAATGCGAGGACGAGGCGAAGACAAAGACGAAGATGAAGACGAGGACGACAACGAGGATGAAAACGAAGACGAAGACGAAGAGGAAGAGGAAGAGAAAGAGGAAGAGGAAGAGGAAGAGGAAGAGGAAGAGGAAGAGGAAGAGGAAGAGGAAGACGAAGAGGAAGATGAAGACGGGGAGTAAAGAGGAAATGGAGATGAGGACAAGAATGAAAATGAATGAAAGTTGAAATTATCTGCTGTTTGAAAATATACCTGATAGATGAATTGGGACAGTTTGCACTGAATTCTTGCTTGCATGGCGTTCTTGCTTGGTATTCTGTTTCCACGATACCTCCCTCTCCTTTTGATATCAAGCATAGTGTGCTATTGTTCTCTTAGAGTTAGAGCCTATTTACATCACAGGATTCTTTTCAAAGTTCTGCTTGCGTTTTCGTCCGGAAAAACGCGACTCTTAATTCAGTTATGTTTCTTTTCCCCTCTTCTTTATTAGGTATGTAAAGAAGGACTGATGCATTGGCTCCTAGTGGGGAAACGTTAACTTTTCTTGCCCATTCCATGCCCAGAACGTCAAGCTGCTTGAATTCGAGTCAATCAAGCTATACCAATGGTTAGGTTTTTGTTTTTGTTAGATTGAGCAACTTGTGCCGATGCACCAATGGCCCAACGATGCTTTCTATGTTGAGGGAATGTAGCCTCGACAACTGATTGTAGACTTGTAAGGGAGTTATTTTATTTAAATCGATTGAATTTTTTTGTTGATTATTTTTCCGAGTAAGATAAATAATCCCTTTGCAATAATTAAGAACAAAGACGAGGACGAGGACGAGGACGAAAACAAGGCTGAGGATGAAGAGGGAGAACACGCATAGCAACTGTAGGTATCTGCTGAATGAAATTGTCCTTGTAGGTTATGAAATTTCTGCTTTGTAAAGATAAATAATCCCCTATCAACAACTATGGATTCGCTATTGTTTCATTTCATTTATAAAATATTTAAACAGTGTAAGTCGCTTCAGTATATATATATTCATAAACATGTACAGAAAACAGCTGTCCAAATGAATCCTGTCCAAAAGAAAGAGGAGAATATATGATAATTATTCAAGTTTAATAAATGAAATTTTGAGACATTTAAAATGTTAAGAAAATTAAAATTATTAAGATTAAAAACTTTTTAATCTTTTCATTTTCATGAGAACGAATTTTCCTGAGAACATCTCTTGTAAGTTTATTGTAATTTATTACACCTACAACTATGAGACGAATTTTAAAGGCTAAATTAAACAGAGCTGCTGAGACAAACCCTTTAAAACGTGTCGGGTAGCATGCACGTATAGTCTACCCTCACTTCCCCCTTCATTCAAAATTTGGAAAATGTTTATTTATGGAGAAAAAGGGTGGAGAGAGGGGGTTAAAAAAACTCAACACCATCACCACTGGTCAAACTGATATTTTCCACGAGCATGTGAGTAGGAATCACGTTTTGGAAGCAAGTCTTTGGTCACCCTGTAGATAGTTGTCTCCAAAAATGACAGCTAAATGTTGCAAGAAATTAGCTGGTGCCAGAAACGAACTGCGGGAAGATTCATTATATGCCATTGTCAAATATATCTTGATATTTTTACGAATTAAGGAGTTCTTTGTGTTGTTTCAAAACTTCAGTTCGTTAGAGTCCTACCATCGGACATTACAACGCTCTCTTTTCTACTTGGGAGATCTGCTTTGACAACTGATGTACAAAGCAAATGTTCCAAATCCACAGACAAATCTCTGCAAAATTTATGTCAAAGATTAGTTTTAATGGTTGAGGGACTTTTAGAGAGCCAATTCAAACCCCCTGGCCGTACAGAAAGCAAAGAGGATCTTCATAGATTATATAATAATCGATTGCTTTTTTAATTTTGTGGTGCTTAAGTTGACGATTATGGTCGATGCCACTATGAGAGCGCCTGTGTTTCCCATTGGCTTGCCAACAGCAATAGGCCTAAGCCGACCCATGTGGTTCCATGCATCTAATGTGGAATTCAAAGATATTAAAATCGTCTGAGTAGCGAGTGACACTTACAGCTTACAGAGATGCTATCAGATCTGTGTGACGTTTTGCAGAATTAGCATTTCTATGAAGAAAATCCTGAAACAAGAAAAATTAATATTCGTTCGTCTCAAACTTGTCCTCTTGATCTACTGATGACACATGTCATTCGAATTTTAGACACATGGATGTCTATTTTTGACAATCCTTTTAGCGAATGATTTTGATTATACTTCAGTGGCTAGAAAGTTTTGTTTTTTATTAATAAAGCTTTTTTAATCAAATGCAAAGGTATGAAAAAGCTTTAAAAATACCCCATAGATTAGATAGTGAAATGAGTTTTAGAGACAGATTATTACACGGAGCCAGAGTCCAGTCATCCAGCCCCTCCTCTCCAATCAGCGAAAATATCCAACCCCGTTTCCACCTCCAATCTTCGAATAATAGAGCGCCCCCCATTGAGTAAAGCTCCTCGCCCCTCGCTTGAAATGAGAAGACACCATAAAGTAGAAATATCTTAGCTTTAGATTATTAACGCTAAATATTACTGAAAATATAAGATTTTAGATATCAAATTTTTAAAAGATTAACCAAATGTTTGATTTGACAATTGAACCTTTTTTAGGGTGAATAGCATTAGCTGGCTTGTATGACGTCGCCTCTAAACAGCTCGCTTCGGTGTTTCTCATATAGGTAAGTTTTTATCTTTGAACTCGCAACAAGACTCCATCCATTAAAATTCAGTCATCAGAATCTTGTTGATATGTCATGAAAACAGAGACAAAGATAAGAAAGGACAAAGGTAGTGTTCTACTAAATGGGCTCTTTCTTACAGGAGGCAAACGCGTTCCATTAAAAGTTTTTGTACAATAGTGGATATGATTTCAGAATTTCAAATCATATGAAGTCTCTATAAATGTTTGTTTATTCAGATCGTCATGTGATGTTTTTGTATAGCTATTATCAGCCCTGTTTAGGCGAAATCTATGTAAAATCAATTGGATTCAACCAGACCACAAACATATTATATTCTAATTGGGTTAGTTGGTGCAAACCAGTCTTTGAACGCTGTAAACGATAACAAAAATAGAGAAATAAGACAAAAATCCATTTTTTTCAGATATTTCTCAATCATTTATTTATAATTCAGAAAGAGCCTTAAAATTCTCACCTCTTTCCAGGGGTTTGTGTTACGCAATTGCCCCGAGAGGAGTTTTTTAGTCTGCTTCTATAGCAACGGACGAGATGAACCTGTAATCCTGTCATTTTCTGCGAAAAACCCAATACCATAGATCTAATTGGTGGAAAACAATTATCTTAATGTCATCCCTTGTCCAATGTTTATGCGCATTGATAAAGTTATGAATTGCTTTGGTGTGGTCCATAACTTGTGATCTTGCAAATCCTATTCTTCAAAGAGGGCTTTTCAAGGTAATCTTTTTCTAAAACTTGAATATCTAATGATATATCCTATCCTGATATAATCATGATCCACCACTAACGAATGTAAAAAAGCTCAATCAGATCAGAATCTGGTTTTCAGTATGATTTACCAGGAAGCGCAACTTGAACAATTTTTTGCGGTACAGAAATTGAAAATGGCTTTGAAAAAAGCAAACATTATACAACATACTAAAAGCTTTTTCATCGGACACTCCTCAGAGTATAAAACGTCAGAATAAGGGTCCGAAAGAACACGATGAAAAATATACACCCAGTTGTGGATCGAAATAGGCCAATCAGAAAAACGCAAGCACAAGACCGGTATAGTTGACCAATCAGTGCCGCGAGCCTAAAGAAAAATTACCACTGGAGTCCAAGAGTGAGAACGAACTCCTTCTGTCTACACAATGGCGGATTTTTCGTTTGTCTGTAGATTGACTCCAAAACTGTATGTAGATCGACTCCAAAGCGCAACTTCTTCAGTCTTGATCCTGCAAGGGGCCTTCCCGTGACTGAAGAAAATAGAGTTGGTTTCTAATACCGCGTTTAGACGAGAGAAACTAGCTTTATTTTGTGACACGATCTGTGTTCACGTGAATGGAATATTCAATCACAAAAATCCAGTCAGCAAAGACCCCTTCTCATCAACCTTGGTGCTGAAGCTACAATAGTATAAAGGTGCAAGGCATATTTTTCCTTTTTGAGATTGTATTTCTAGTAAAATACATAGCGCAATACGCTATGATTCACAAGACTAGCTTTCCGTATCACCATACCCGCGTCAAGGTCAGCCAGGGGACCAGATTTCTAAAGTGGAGTAAGATTTTACCTCACATCAACAATCTGTATCTAATCAACAATAAAAAGTATAATAATAAGACAATAATGCCAAGAGAAGTATTATTTATGATAACAGCTACACGTTAATATGTCAGTGTGAATTCCACGGCAGGTGTGTACCGAATTTGTAAACTTTTTCATAGTACACCCTCACAAATTATAGCAGGGTCGCCAGATGTACCAAATTGTTTAGGCACACCGTCACTAATTGTAATAATCCCGAAAATTGTCTTCTCACGCTCCTATTTTGTAAGAAAACTCAACATGCTCACGAAATTCTAAAAAACGGCCTAAAACTAGGTCCCAGTCCTAATCTAACTACACGTCATAAATGTACTTTGCGGACTAGCGCAACGGAACGAACAAAACAATGTCGCAAATTACTAACTAAAATCAGTTAGGTGCACTCTCCAAATGCTTTTTCAAAATTTTTCTGTTGCTCTGAATTCAAAGTTGTCCTTGATTCCATATTGTTCAGTGTTCCAGACCCAAAACAGTTATCCAGCAATTGAAGATTTGGTTAGCCCAAATGTATCCTTTACCAATACTCTAACATATCAGTCACCCCCTCCCCTCTTGAAAGCAAAGACTACTGGAGGACATAGTTTGGCAGGCAAAGTATCCTTTACCAAGATTCTAACGCCACAAAGCATCCTTTTTCTAATTATACAAGTCATCCCTCTCTACCCCTGGAAAACAAAGACCACTGGTGGACAAAGACTGGGGTGGCAAAACTGCTCCCATTTTTAGAAAAATTTCAAGGCAAAAAGTCAGGTTTTATTTCTTTTTAATTGTACCTAGAACTTCCTGGCCCCTTTCTTTATTTTTTTTTCTCTTCTTACCATGTTGGTTGAGTAAAGTTCGAAGTGCTTGAACCGTTACATTGTCTGTCCACAGTGGTGTGAGGCAAAAGTGCCTACGGCGGTTGCTAGTTTAAGATTTGACAAACTTTTGATACTATGTCGCGCTTAGAAATTGCGCATTTTATTTCCTACATGTATGCGTTTGATACTAAGTCGCAAAGATGTCTCATAATACGTCAGTTCATAATACGCAACTGCTTACGATTCAGAAAACCAATATTTGCAAAGACCTTCCACTCTACGTTCTTATTATCGATGAGGCAACCGACCACAGGAAAGCTTGTGCCGTTCATCCAAAGGATTGGTTTTCACGCTATTGACGTCACGTATTACTAACATTACATTTTTATTTGGATGTACTGAGCTTCATGTAACAAAAATATTTTCGGAACTGTAAATGTGTCATTAAGAAACTTTCAATGTTGTGACCTGCCTGAATTTGCCAACGACGATCAAAGTTTCTGTTAGGGGGAGATCCAGCGCATGACGTCGATATGACGAAAGTGTTGCTGGCAATATCTGCCATTGCAGGACCGTAGACGCTATTGTCCCTAAATTATCTAAACAATAAAAAGTTTATTCGTATAATATCTTATGCATTTTGTGAGATACTATTAGATAATATTGTGATACAAATGCAAATTAAAGCATCCCCGGATCCTCGAGCGATGGTGGTCTGAAAAACGTCCTCTCCCCAATTCCTGTACACTCATTTTCATATGAGCACACTTAATAAGTACTCCATTCCGAAAACATAAGAAGATGTACGAAGATGTCCAGCCTCGGATGGAACAACGAAGTTGAAAATTTTCTCCCATGTTGTGCCGATTTTATCAACTAATTATCTGTGTTACCAGAAGTATCATGCAAAACTGCCATTTGGTAGTCTAGAAATTGTAGTGTAGTTGCAGAATAGTCAATGTTGAAATAAGAAAAACCAGGGACCGCGGAAGCGGGAAGGGGAGCTACGGGGGCTTTACCCTGCTTACCAGACTCGCTTTATATAAAATAAGAATGAGTCTGGTACCCAGAGTACGGGGGCTTTAGCCCACCACATAATCTCCAAAATGTACTTGGAATAATTCCAAAAAATTGACCTGCTCGAAATCGGTTTTAAGCATGTTTAGTCCCCCCCTCCCCCAAAACATTTTATCCCCCTCAATCTATAATACGAGAACATTGTTAGGAACATTCGAGTTTCAAAAATAATATGGTGTTAATTAAAAAGAGTGTAACACGTAAACGACTGAGTAATAATTGGAATTCGGTACATCCAAAACAAACTCCAAGGCAATGTTACATCAACGTGCACCATAGTTCTATGTGATATGTATATTCTTGTTGCTTATTGTGTTATTCTGTTCTATGCCAAACTATGATCGATCAGAGGCTCTATATTTGCTTGTGAAGTCATAGACTGCGTTTTTTGGAGGACTCACATCCGTAGAGAATGGCCTTCAATGACATTTTGACAAATATTGACAGAAAACAATAAATAGATTTCTTTGACACTTTATAGTATAAACGTCGTATAGTGACCTACAGTTGGCTGAATTTTACATCCAGATGGGGATCTAAAGTAACGCGAGAAGAGGAATTACGCGTTTGATTGGCACCCTCTTTTGACCAATCAGCGACCTCCCACTCCTCGCATGGTTAAAGAGTCCCAAAGTGAAAATGAACTCATTTTTTCTACGTCCAAACAAGTCGGGATCTTTTGTTAACATGCAGACAGATTCAAAAACACCTAAAAGAAAAAATGACCTCGCTTGTCCAATGATTTTACAATTGTCGTCATAAATGGTATTTGCGCACTCATCGTACGTTTTGATTCTTGAACAATGGCTAGACATGGGCTCAGACACAAGTTGGAAAGTAGGGGGGGGGGGCGGGGCAAATGAAAATTAGCGCTTGAACTGTAGGGCACCCCTCCTTGATAGATTTTAAAACGAAGTAAAAACGCTTGTTGCAAATTCGATGCAATTTTTTAATACGAAGCAATGCAATTTTGAATAGTCTTATTATAAGTAACTGTGAATCTTTTTCTCGAAAATTTTGCTCCAGGCAATTATGGAAGGAAACTCTTCTTCTTTGAATTTTACCGCAACGCGTCTTGCAAAAAAAACTGTAATGCATCTTGCGGAATTATGACGCATCTTGTCATAAAAGCGACGTACCTTAGAAAGGTTCGACGCGTCTTGTTTGAAATGAGACACGCACGTTTTGCATGATATGCGACGCAATATGTCTTGTATCAAATACGATGCAATACCACTTGCGAAAATTGCCATAAACTTCCAAGTATTGAGATGAATCTTCTCGAATTGGACCGAGGTATCTGATTTAAGATGCCACGAGATTCGCCTTACATAAATACTCGAGGTAGTGCGTTCTATTTAAATGCAGCAGAGTTCGTCTTCTTTCGAATGAAATGTATCTTATTGATTATTTGATTTGACGCATCTTGCCTTAACTGCGAAAACCCCCAGTCATGATGTTTTTATTTTGAAATATGCTTATTATTGCTTTTGTTTTTTGGCTCTTCCGACACAGAGAGTGAATTGCAACGCGATGCGTCCTGTTAACATTACGACGCTTCTTGTACAAATTGTGATGCTTCTAGTCAAAAGTGTATCATCCCGTTTTGTTTGAAATGTGATACTCATTGTTGAGCAATCTCACACAATAAAGGGGTTTACTTTTTGCTATAAATATCATTCTAAATATATACAATTTGAAATTTTTTGATACTTCGTAGAATAATAAAAAAGCAACATGGTACAATATAATTACATACAGTTGATAGCGTACAAAATCCTTCAATTGACACTAAATGACAGTTGACATAAAGGAACATATGTAAAGAGTGGTCCTAGATCGGATGTCAATCACTAGCAGAGAATAAGCTTTGTAATCCTTAGATATGTTAACTCGGATTTTTGCACTTAAAAACAAGACTATATTTTAGAAGATCCTCTAAAACGTAAGGGACCTTGGAATGTGATACATAACGCTGGACGACAGTATAAAGTGTAAAGTCAAACTTTCTGAGTTCTTCAAACTTACGTTGGGGTCATCGAAGGGCGTAGAAATCACCCACCCCTTTGCAATATTTAGCTAAAATTATGTGTCAGAAAAATCCGAGCTCCCCCATGCGCTCATACTTTCGGCCACTGGCTGTAGGTGATCTAGGAATGATATAGCGGTACCTAGCGTTCGTTATTCTGATATTTCAACTTTTTTATCACAGATCATACAAGAGTTGTCAAGTGATGAGATCACAAGAGTTTTTTTTTAGATTTTTGAAATTTGTTCCAATAACTTGAAAGAGCATCATGAAATACCTCAAAAATGCAAAATCAGTTAAAAGAATCACGAATTGGCTGAGATATGACCAAATGAGCACAAGCTCTGGCCCCATCAAACCTCTGTAATTTTGTCTCTGTTCATAACTCAGCAAACTTCGAATCTTTCATTGGCCACAAATCACCAGATTTTTGACAAATTTAACTGATTTTGCATACATGGGAGTATTTCGTGGTGTTCTTTTATGTAATGTGAACAGAAGTCGAAAATTCTAAAAATAGATTTTTTTGTGACGTCACACTTAGGAATTCTATTAGGACAAATATCGATCAGCATAATACGTAGCAACCACTTGTCATAGCAACGTCTAAACGGATTTCTGTCTTATCCATTTGTTGACTGGGTGATATTAATTCTGCTGAATATAGAAAAATTCTCTATTAATCAAACTCTGAAAGAAATTCTTTAACGATGGAACGACACGTGAGCTACTTAACAAAGTAAATTTTAGTAAGTACTCCATTTTCCTTGGATTTGCAATATTAAATGTTTTTTTGGAGAGTTGCTTGACAGTGAATTACAAGCGCATTCACCGAGTACTGTGATCTTGTGCGAAGTTGTTGAGCATGGATTATACAAGCCAATGGGCTGTGTTCACAACCCTTGAGGAATGAAATTTTTATTGCGTGAGCTTTCGTGAGCTTATCCTCGGAAGAAACTCGAAATCTCTTATTTGCAAGAGAATTTAGGTATTCCAAGGTTGATCTCCGTCGCGAGGATGCAGATTTAAAAAGAAAAGACTGTTTAGATTACATGCATATACACACGTTTAGCAAATGTTTCGGTCCTGTTTCTTGTTTACAGGCCTTGTGTTTCAAACAGAAAGGCTTTATAGTATAATATTTGGTAATTATTTTCAAGTTTGCATCTCTTTTTTCTGAATGGAGAAGCGACTTCAATTTCTCGATTTATGAACTTTCAATGTAATGCCATTAAACCTGCAACTCTCTTACTTGTTACATTCCAACCTTCCTTCTGCACACGAACGAAGCCAAACATAGTTTGTTTCAAAGCTAAAGAACATATTCACTTTCACATCATTTCCCGCAGGATTGCTTTGTTTTGTATCAGGTTTTTTTAGCGGAGACTGTTTGAAAGAAAGTTAGCTGGTTTGGAGTTAAAGCTTTTTTGGCAACCGGCATGTTTAGCGAGAGTTGTCTTAAAAAATTTACTGTGTTTTGTACTTTCATGCAGTACGATATTAGGCCGGTTTTTTTAATTATACTCGCAAAGTGGGCCGGTTGCGCAAGAGCTTTTAATAATGGTCGCGGAACGCTGCGCTCTTATGGTACTGCGCAGCGGCCTATCCTTGAATTTGAACACCGCGACAAAGTCCAAAATAGAAAGACCGTGCGACTTTGGTGAAAAGCCTTTTGTTTTTGAGAAAAAAGTCCCCGAAATAAAACAAAATCACACTGCTCTAAAAATATCGTACGCTGTTTCGAAGAGTGATCCCCCTTGACCAGCCGTTACGACAAAAGAGATTTTGGTATATTAATAACAGTTTGTTGGTGTAATAAGAAGATTTTACTGTTGCACCCCGGTCCACAAAGTTTACAACAAGAAAAGAAGTGAAAATGTTTAGATTTGAGAGGAAAAGGAGCCGGCGAGGTGAAATTGAAAGCGGCATGATGGATGGGGGATGTCAAAATTGTGCAAGAGTTAGTGAAAGTCTTTTATTGTTCTGGAATGTCATTTCAAATATTTACAATATAGGTATAGACATATGGAAAGTCCTGAACAATATTAATAAGCTTTTTAGCCCAAAATGGCCAAATGTTGAAGTTTTGCGGGGATTTAGTGAAGTCCGGCACCATGGAAAATTTTTTAATACAATATTACTTTCTAGAAATGGTCCAAAACTACACCTAGACTGAACATTCCAAAAATTCATACGCCTTCGTTTACCACTATACACCATATCGTTTTTTTTTTTAATTTTGACATGAATAAGGAAAGGTATTGTAAGCAAATAGAAAGTATTTAACACTAAAATAAACATAATAACATCGACAGAAGAACTATCCTAATAAAAAATCACGACAAATCAGCTATATATTTTTGAAGCATAATTTAGTAAAATCTTATCATAAATTTTCCAAAGTTATGTCGATGAGCAATTTTTGCGATATATTCATTTGAAATATCTGTGAGGTCAAACAAATCAGTTTGCTTCTTTGGGCGTTTGATAAGCATTGGTGGATTTGAGAGGAATGCTGGGATGCAGTGAGGCACCGCGCAGCCATTGGCCTAGCAGGGGCCATAGCCCCTCCGCTTTTTTGCAATATTAGGTTAGAAACCTTTTTTGGATAGTTTACTCTAACTATGGTCTAACGCAACATTGAATCGTATACTCCTAAGGAATAGCAGTTTTTCTTGACTGGGAACCCTTTCTGATCATTTTCTATGTGTTTATATTGATGTTTTATTATCTCCAAGCTAATTTTATCTATTTTCATAGCTATTGGACCAGATTTTTTATAAAGCCTCAGTAGAAATAAGCCAGTATTTTCAAAAAGGGGTGTTTTCCGGCGTTCTAGTGGGCGTGGCCTCAAAAAATTTCTGTCACGCCCTTTTCAGCCCTCCCACATTTAGACTGGTGCACGCTCACTGGATGCAGTCACCCCCAGTCCATCCTTTTCCTTGTACTCACGGGCTATTCTTTCTGGAAAATTTGCTTAAGTCTGCCACTGTTTTTTGAACCGCTTGCTTTTCATGATCCATGATCAAAAAATGATGAAAAGGTTCTCCTGGCATGCAAGAAAATAGATGATTCACAATTCACAGGCAAAAGCAATTTCACGAAATTTTTGTGAAATCTTCTTTAAAATATTAGCTTTGCTTTTTGCTATTCCTGTTAACTGTGGTTTTGGCTTGGTTGTGGTCGGCTATAAAAATCATACAATACAGCAGGGGGTCCTCTTCCATAGAGGGAAGAACGACACATTTCTGTGTAAAAAATAATTCTTTTAGTGAACTCGCATCGGGGCTTAGCCGCGGTTTGATGTTTTAAATGCAGAACGAGGCAAAGTCGCGCCAATTTTCTAAGGGCTGGTGATTTCCAAAGTTGGAAAATAATTTCTGCTAATTATGTTGCTCGTGTATTTCAATTGGATTCAGCACCTAATGAATCGCGTGGTCTTAGAGTATTATTGGGAATGTTTGGATTAATATCTTGTAAGTAAAATTTCGTGTTTGAATGCCAGTTCGTGTATCACGCAATTGTTAGGCCTTGGCCTATCTCGTGTGTTGTTTTCATTAGGTGGATGGAGGACAGAAATCTCATTGTTTGATTTATTATGAAACAACGCCCAATCTTATTGTTTTCGCATCTCTCTGAGCTTAGGGTTTGTAGGCGTCGTTTAAATTTGACCTGGAAGGAAAACAGAAATGGCTGAAGAAGGTCTGAGAGAAGCTGCAAGGAAAGGTGACTTTGAAAGTGTTAAAAAGTTGTTGCTCGTAGGGACGAAACAAGTTGCCAATGAGGTAGCATGACTCTTCGTAGATTTTGTTATTTTCAAATTTTAAATTTTTTTTCGTACATTCGAACAGGACCTGTTGTTTGCACATGTTCATTTCCGCCAATATATGCAATAAGTAAAGTACCAAACCTCATTAAGTGAGCTGATTCCAATAGGTAATTGTTCCATGAGGTGATTTCGCACCGGTAAAAGGAGCTCATCGTGTCTGTTGCTTGCGCATCGGTAGACAGGTGGTTTATTCCTACCTACAGCCGAAAATATCTTCGGTAATTCTTTTTTTGCACCTGTCTTTTGAAAGTCTGTTATTTGTTATTAGAATCGCTTTTAGAACAGTAATTTTATATTGTAGTCCGAGAAAAGAGCAGTTTACTATCTAAATCTTTTAATCAAGTTGTTAAGTGATTTGAATTTTTTGCATTGTAAGATAACCACTTCTTTTAAGCTTTCTTCTCTTTGAACTTTTTTTCTATTTTCCTATTTAATTGATCTTGCATAGAATAGTACTTGCTGGACTACCACATTTCTTTATTGAGCTGGGCAAGATGAGAATGGGGGAGAGGCAGAGGTGGCGCCAGAAATCTTCCGACAGAGGGGCTTGAGCTTCAGACAGGGGGGCTAAAATGACTAAAACAAGCAGTTTTTGTACGTTATTTTGTCAAATTTGCTCCGACAATAACCAAAAATTTCTTCCGATGGGGGGGCTGGATGCTTCTGACGGAGGGGCTGTAGCCACCCCTAGCCCTCCCCTGGCGCCACCACTGGGGAGAGGGAGGGGGGGTTAGCATCGTGGCTAAACACATCTAACACTGACTTGGGCAAGCAAGCTGAGTGGTGCTGATACAGAAAGCTTAGGACAAAAAAATTTGTCCTCATCTGCCTTCATTATCAATGTCTCAATGGTCAAATGTTTATATAAATCTCAAAACCATTTTCCTCAAAATTACATTGATATCAAGAGCGAGGCTGCCTGCCCAATTGCTTCTTATTAATTCACATAAGGAAATACAACACAGTAGTTTGGTATTTTTTTGTCCTGCAGCCCCCAGCCTTCATTGGCTTTGTCAACAATTACAGCTATAGAGTTTTCATTGAACCTATTCACAACAAAATTAATGTCAATCTTGCTTACACTGTGGAAAAGCTGAGCAGGTCCTTGGCTTCTTATTGTTATTTCATAGTTTGATTTTATTGATTTTATAAGAACAATGTTACAGGAAGCTCTGTTTTTGTTTGTTGTTTGTAAGCTCCTCTAGAAAAGTTCAACCTACATTTTATCCCTTTGATGTTTCCTATCCTCCAAATATTAATCTCCATATCAATGTTGTGTTATTTTTCCTGATGTTGTGTTTCTGTTTTATCCAAAGGCAGGAGAAACTCCTCTATTTTTGGCAACAACCTCTTATGTCACAGAGCCAAAGTATGTGGAAGTGGTCAGGGAGTTGCTTGAAGATGGAGCTGATGTAAATGCAGCAAATAAGGTAGATTTTTGTGGCTTTGTATGTAAACTAGATGTAGTAGGAGTAGATTTATTTTACTTTGATCTTCATCTATGATGAATAATCAATAAAAGTAAAGAAAAGAATTGGACAATTTTCACATGTTGTTTATTCAATATTTGCAATTTGATAAGAGGAATTGCAGTTGCACATTGAACCACTGAGGGATCAAGGTTTTGAAAGTATTAAGGTTATATACTGATTTTTGTTCCCCTGGTAAGCAGTTTCAAATTTGTGGTCATTACAGCTAAAGACTGTGTGGACAGCCAAAAGTAAACCTGGTTTGGCCTATGAGAAGTATGATTTTTAGGATTTTGTGATGAATAGCTAGTTTCTGGTGGAAGGCTTGCACCAGATGGAAAAAGAGTCTTGCTGTGCTCATGAGCAGAAATGAATAGTATATAAAGTCAGGGTATCGTCGGAAAGGTGTGCGATCGCAAATGCACATCCTGGCTCACGCCCCCACACACACCTACTGCTTACAAGGAGTGCAAAATACCACACACCTTCTTTTATTCTGAGAGCGAAATTCTCTATCAATGATTGGCTTTGTTGGTTTATGAGACGGGTTTAAATGTAAATCTTTCCTTGGTACTATTACTTCATGCCATTTTAAAAAGGCTTATCACCTTGTCAATATTGGGGATAAGATATAAGATTTTGAAATAATCATAGCACTAATCTACAGTGGAATCCTGAAAACATGAAACCCGGCTTTAATTGATTTTCCGGTACAACAAAACTTTGTCTGGGCTCATAGATTCTGCCGAGCCTCATACAAATTCCCTCGTTATAAAGAATCTCGTGTGTAATGAACTCTTGTTATTACAAACCTAATTTTAATTTTCCTCAATTTAGCAAACGTTTTTAAATATTAGCATGGATTAAATGAAGAAAAAATTTGTGCAAAAGTTTACACTTTTTCAATGCTTTATGGCATTTCAGTGAAGAATCCAATAAAAGGAGACTGTGATAGACATTTTTGTCTTTGAATTTAAAGTGGAACGTTAAGTGTTGTGAACAAGATTTTCATTTTTGATCGCTAATTTAGCATAAGTAACAGACTTGCCAATTATATTATGCGTTAAAAAGTAGCAGATTTGCAGATTTTGCTACCTCCCTATAGCCCCCTTTTCAGACTTCACTATGCTTTAAATCTAGATTTTGGTGACATTTAATTTGATGAAAAATTGCAAAAAAATTCCACACACCACCACACACCTGGATGTTTTCAGGGGTGCGGTGCTTAGCATGCCAGCCTGCTATATTTTTCCCAAGAAAGCCTGAAAGTATTAAATGCTTAGACTCACACTATAAAACTAACACTAATTTCAATAATAAAATATAGGTACAATATAGATTTAATGTTATTAATGACGTGAGCTGTATTTCAAAAGTCTAACAATATTTCATAGTTATATAAGTATAAAGAGGGTTTTTTTTAAAATTCTATTGGCTTACTGCTATAATTGATTGAGAACACAATATTTTGTAACTTCAAAAGGCATACTGATCAGACTCCATCTTATCTATTGTTTCGATTATTAGTCACAAAATCTGCTTTTCCTTTTATTTTACTCATATGGCTACCTTTAGCACATCTCCATTGGCCCCCTACTTTGATGAGATTATTTATACCTCACCATTCGCCTCATTTTTTGGAAAATCAGGTGTTAATTTTTTGAATTGCTTACCTGCTGCTGTAGAATCTATGCGTAGGTTTCATAGATTGATAAATCACATGAATATTTTAATCATTTGTTCAATTTCATTTCTCATCCTATTATGTATTATATTTCTCCATACATTTGTGATCAATTCATACCAGTAATCTGCCTTATCCCTTATCCATGTTGTTATATCTGGAAAAGTTATTTGAAAGATTTAAGCTAGCATCAAAAAGCGATATCAAAAAAGAACCAGGCCTGTCTCACCTGGAGACTTCAGACTCTAGATTTTCATGTTTTTTTAAGATAAAATCTAAAATCTCCAGTTTTTTTAAATGCTAGGTTTCCAGGTGTGAGGTACCTAAGAGGAAAATTGAATCGTCAAAATAATTTATAATAATATGTCTTTTAACAGCTGTTTTTAAGAGTCTTAAAATGACATGCAATAAATGAATTAAAATTGATTTCATCTCTTAACGAAGTGTCCACAGAGCTTAATAAACCTGATACTGTGTCCTGAAACCATAGAACCTATTCTTAAGTTATTTAGTATTTAAGTCATTTTAGTGAAGTCTTCCCTTGTTTGTTGTAAATTTTAAACCTTTTTTAGGCCGGAGACTTGCCAATCCATAATGCTGCTGCCTATGGAAATTTTGAGACAACAGGACTGTTGATTGACTATGGCGCTGACCTTGAAGCTGAAGGGGAGGTAAGGAAAAAATGTGTGCAATTCCTGTAATTGCAACTTCTTTTGATGGTATGGTTAAGTTCTATTGGTATTCCATTTATGATCAACTGCTGGAACAATCTTGGAACCATTCAACCTGCCTTCAAATTATTTTAAAGTTTACTATTTTTGCATGAAAAGGACTTTTGTCACATTTTTTCTCTTAGCGCATGTAGTGGAATATTTAGAAAGCTAGAATTATTCAGTTGAAATAGATAGAGTAAAGTGGTGTCATAATAATCTATTTTTATAATTTCAAATTTCTGCTAATTAATCTGAAATAACACCACTTATCAGTTAGAACTGTTACAAATGGCTTGAGATATCCTACCAGGAGGACACAGGAGCAGGAGCACAGGCTCACAGGCTCTTGCCATATCAAACAGCTGTAGTTTGGTCCTGGTTTCTAACACAAAGCAAAATACCATTATCAAAACTTGGGTTGACCTAGGATATAGTCGGCCAGTGAAAGACCTTTCAGTGACCATATCCTAGGTTATATAGAGATGTTTCACAGTGTTTTTTTTCTGCTCATGTGGTCAAAATTTAAAAAGATCTATAAAATGAAGTTTTTTGGTGTCATCATTTTGCTACTCTGTTTCTACCTGATAAACATGAGTTAAAACTTATATAAATAACAGAGCAATGCTTCAGTATACACAATGTTTTAAAGTAATTTTTAATGTGTTAAAGATAAATGACAAGCATGCATATATTTTCTATACATGACTAGGTAAAGTGAAGACTACTGCAATCTTGCCTGAAGCTTGCAGAGTAGATATTTTAAACAAAATACAAAACAAAACAAAAACAAAATTAAATGCAATAAGTAATTCGTCCTTTAAATAATTATTACCCATTTAAATGACTTTACATTTAAAGCCCTCGCCCCGTTTAAATGAATTGTTAAATCATTTAACATGTGCAGCAGCGTGGCTAAAAATCTTATGTAGGTATCTTCTTCTTTTATGCCATATAGGCGCTGTAGATGAAAGTCTGTCTTCTTGTTTGTGCCGAAGGCTTTCTGGCTTCCTGTTGCAATTCTTAGTACCTTGTCAGCGAAGGAATTATTTTTATAATGTTTTTTATTAGGCAAAGATGGTTCCGCTTGGACTGGCCGCCATGAAGAAGCATCATGCAATTGTGAACCTTATTTTAACCAATTTACTTGAGAACGATAAAGTTAGCGAGAGGCAATTTAAGGTATGTTTTAATTCACTTTTTCGAAGGCGCGTTATCATTGAAGCTTTGGCACTAGTGAGAAATTTTGTCGTAACAAATTTAGAATTTAATAAAAAAGTACCACGCAATTGTCTTAGACAATAAACCTTTATTTGTTGTAAATTTTTCTATTGCACCATGCCTAAAGTGTATCAATCGCATGAACACTTGGTCTTGGTCACATGCAGTAGTGAAAGTAAAAAATACTTGTTTTAGGTGGCTTAGGTTATAACAAATCTTCCACATGCATGCAGATAGTCATGCATGCACCCAGTTGAAGCTGAAAGTAATGTTCGGTCGACCTTTTTTAACATTTGTGCGCACTCACGCAAAGAGTAGCAGTGAAACTTGTAGCTTCGCCTGCTGTCTTGAGGCAGAAAGTTTTCATGGTCCCGGGGAGCAAGCCTAAAGGTTTATTTTCGAATGGCATCTTGGTTTTGTGATGGCAAAGCGTGGTAATGATTTTGCACTGTCATCAGAGCTTTCTTTGTTCAGCATCAAAAAGAGTTTGAGACAGCAACTGATTTTTCGATTGGCAACAATGGCTAAATCATAAAGTGTATCGACTTGGAAAATCAGAGCCGGCAGTTTTTCTAGCTTGGTGCTTCTTCGAAGAGTTGAAATGGAAATGAAGATCTTCTTATCTTGATGGAGGCCAGTTGGAGATCTGCAAAGATTGGGGATGGTTTTGTGTTGCACATTTCTCTCCAGATTTAGACAAACAGTAAGTTTTCTCGTGTGTGCTACATATGTCCCGGCTTAATTATCCATTGATCTGTAAATTAAACAATATGTTGTACTTAAAGACAATGGTCACATGCTTATGTTGGTTAAGCCACCTGTCAATCAGTACAAGCGTGTTAGTGAAACAGGCACCGCGGAGCGTTGAGAAAAGTAGGGGGTCTAAAAAAAGTGGGGGGGCTAAAACCTTATAAAAAGAGGCTTCACTGGTAGTTTAGTACTAAATATTGGGCATTTTTTGCAAACCCCAGCTCCCCTGCTCCGCGGTGCCTGTGATATCACTGATTGCCTTTAAAGTATCAGTCGATTGCCTTTAAAGGCAATCTGTCTCGTTGTGGATTGGTTAACGAGAACAATAGCTGGAACAATAGCCTAAAAACGATTCCGCCATATTTTTTACAATGCGCTAAATTAAAGGGGGACTGGAACCAATAAAAAATCGCTTTGTTCTTATAATCAATCAACGTCGTGACAGATTGCCTTTAAAATATCTTTGTTTTGCAATCACCCCAGTATTCAGATCCTTACCTGTCCAGCGCTTTCTTTGTTTTTTCTAATCTTGTCTTATTTTAATCAAACTCAATTTATTTTTAGTGGATGTTTGATGCTGCCGACGATTACCAGCAGTTAAACGTTTATCGGGCTTTGTCATCGATTTTGCAAAACAAGAAGATTATTCCAAAGCTGGTTGGTCTGAATATTTTCCAAGCAATCTGCAAAGGCTTCAAGAGCAAGAAAAGTGTTGTCAGTACTGCCCTCAAGCTATTACTGGAGATTCTGAAAACTCCTGAAGGAGTCAAGGCTGCGAAGGAAAATGGCATCGAGGCTACTGTGAAGGAAACGATTGCGCAGAACACTGGAGATGCTGTGCTAGAGCATTTAGGCTCACAAGTTCTTGAGAAACTTAAATGATCGCTGCATTGGCAACCAATCTTCAATCGCAAGAACATCTGACAGTCTTCAGCCAAGTTCGGTAGTAGTCCTCAATTGCCAATAGCGAGAAACATTTTTGTAATTTTTTATTCAATCGTTAATATTTTGTAGGATTGTCATTGGTCTTAGAGGCATATTATTTATTTATTAATTGCATTTTGCCAAACTAATTGCATTACTAAGTTTCCATCTTCATGGTCTTTGTCTCGGCATAATTTGCTGTCAATGGTTTTGTCACGTCAAACTACGAGAATCGACATTCCAATAATAAAACCGCGTTTTCAGTTTATATTTAGGCGTTGACAAAAAGAATTAAAATATTTGTGCATTTTGTCATTATCTTAAAAAGAGTTCCCTGCATCTGGTAATAAAAGTTTTAAGGAGATTTACTGAGAGATTAAGAATGCCCATTCTTGTTACTCTTTTGTCTCTAGTTGATAGTTTGCAAAATAAAGCAAAGTTTGCATTTGCCTGGGACAAAAAAAATCAGCAAAATGTAACTATTTTAGCAAGCATTTTCCATGCCTTTTGCTAAAATTGACCTACTAGGATACCTTTAAAAAGCCCCTTTATTCAATAATGAAGCACCATTCTTCCTGCTACATAAACTCTTAAATGTGTTTTCTAACTGTGTCAAATTCAAAAAGCTTCCTTTAAATACTTTACATATAGAAAAGCCCCTTTTGTCCCCAAAAGCCACAAAGTGCCATTTTATACTTTAAATGCCTTTTTTTGTTTTTTTAAAATATAGGCACAAGTATGAATTTTTGTCAAAGAACTTTCATTAACCTCCTTTTAGAAGAGAAAATTTAAAAACATCGGCTTATTTTCTAAGCAATAAGCCTTCCTTTTTATTAAAACTTGACCCCCCTAAAAGCAATATAATTTTTCCCAAATTCAAATTTAAATGGAATAAAATTCTTTGAATTTCATATACAAATGAATAGAATAGTTTTTAGAAGAAAATATTTGAAAAATTCTCTCACTTTTTTAAGACTATAGCCTTGCTTTGACTCAGTTTTTATCAAAAGTTCACCCTTTCAATAGCTAATTTTTTCCAAAAAGTTGATTTCATATACAAGACTAAATGAATGCATTAGATGCAACTGAATTCGTTAGAAGTCTATTTACATTATAGAGAGGTGAATTAATCTGTTTTTAGAACAAACAAATTTTGAAACAATCCTTTGCCTTGCTTTTTTCTCATAATTTGACCCATTTACAAAACAGCTTATTTTCCAAAAAAATGATTTTCAATAGCAACCAAATGCATTAGAGGTCTATTCACCTTATATAGAAGTGAATTAATCTCTTTTAAGAAGAAAAAATATTTGAAAAAATTTTGGAAGATTTTTTTAAGGTTATAGCCTTGCTTTTTTCTCAAAAAATTGCCCTGTTAAAAACACCTCATTTTCCCGAAAAAAATGATTTTGAATGGCAACCAGATGCATTAGAAGTCTATTTACATCATATAGAAGTGAATTAATCTCTTTTAAGAAGAAAAAATATTTGAAAAAATTTTGGAAGATTTTTTTAAGGTTATAGCCTTGCTTTTTTCTCAAAAAATTGCCCTGTTAAAAACACCTCATTTTCCCGAAAAAAATGATTTTAAATGGCAACCAAAAGCATTAGAGGTCTATTTACATCATTTATAAGTGAATTAATCTCTTTCTAGAAGAAAAAACATCTGAAAAGATTTCCGAGATTTTCCAAGGTTATAGCCTTCCTTTTTTCTCAAAAAATTTGCCCCTTTAAAAATACCTCATTTTCCCGAAAAAAAATGATTTTAAATCGCAACCAAATGCATTAGAGGTCTATTTACATCATATAGAAGTGAATTAATCTTTTTCTAGAAGAAAAAATATTTGAAAAAATTTCGGAGATTTTCCAAAGTTATAGCCTTGCTTTTTTCTCAAAAAATTTGCCCCTTTAAAAACACCTCATTTTCCCGAAAAAAATGATTTTAAATCGCAACCAAGTGCATTAGAGGTCTATTTACATCATATAGAAGTGAATTAATCTTTTTCTAGAAGAAAAAATATTTGAAAAAATTCGGAGATTTTTCTAAGGCTATAGCCTTGCTTTTTTCTCAAAAAATTGCCCTGTTAAAAACACCTCATTTTCCCGAAAAAAATGATTTTAAATGGCAACCAAATGCATTAGAGATCTATTTACATCATATAGAAGTGAATTAATCTCTTTCTAGAAGAAAAAATATTTCAAAACATTCGGACATTTTTCTAAGGTTATAGCCTTGCTTTTTTCTCAAAAATTTGCCCCTTTAAAAACACCTCATTTTCCTGAAAAAAATGATTTTAAATGGCAACCAAATGCATTAGAGGTCTATTTACATCATATAGAAGTGAATTATTCTCTTTCTAGAAGAAAAAATATTTGAAAATTTTCGAAGATTTTTCTAAGGTTTTAGCCTTGCTTTTTTCTCAAAAATTTACCCCTTTAAAAACACCTCATTTTCCCGAAAAAAATGATTTTAAATGGCAACCAAATGCATTAGAGGTCTATTTATATCATATAGAAGTGAATTAATCTCTTTTTAGAAGAAAAAATATTTGAAAAAATTCTGACATTTTTCTAAGGTTATAACCTTGCTTTTTTCTCAAAAAATTGCCCTTTAAAAACACCTCATTTTCCCGAAAAAAATGATTTTAAAAGGCAATCAAATGCATTAGAGGTCTATTTATATCATATAGAAGTGAATTAATCTATTTTTAGGAGAAAAAATATTTGAAAAAATTCTGACATTTTTCTAAGGTTATAACCTTGCTTTTTTCTCAAAAAACTGCCCTGTTAAAAACACCTCATTTTCCCGAAAAAAATGATTTTAAATGGCAACCAAATGCATTAAAGGTCTATTTACATCATATAGAAGTGAATTAATCTCTTTCTAGAAGAAAAAATATTTCAAAAATTTCGGAGATTTTTCTAAGGTTATAGCCTTGCTTTTTTCTCAAAAAATTGCCCTGTTAAAAACACCTCATTTTCCCGCAAAAAATGATTTTAAATGGCAACCAAAAGCATTAGAGGTCTATTTACATCATTTATAAGTGAATTAATCTCTTTCTAGAAGAAAAAATATCTGAAAAGATTTCCGAGATTTTCCAAGGTTATAGCCTTCCTTTTTTCTCAAAAAATTTGCCCCTTTAAAAATACCTCATTTTCCCGAAAAAAAATGATTTTAAATCGCAACCAAATGCATTAGAGGTCTATTTACATCATATAGAAGTGAATTAATCTTTTTCTAGAAGAAAAAATATTTGAAAAAATTTCGGAGATTTTCCAAGGTTATAGCCTTGCTTTTTTCTCAAAAAATTTGCCCCTTTAAAAACACCTCATTTTCCCGAAAAAAATGATTTTAAATCGCAACAAAGTGCATTAGAGGTCTATTTACATCATATAGAAGTGAATTAATCTTTTTCTAGAAGAAAAAATATTTGAAAAAATTCGGAGATTTTTCTAAGGCTATAGCCTTGCTTTTTTCTCAAAAAATTGCCCTGTTAAAAACACCTCATTTTCCCGAAAAAAATGATTTTAAATGGCAACCAAATGCATTAGAGGTCTATTTACATCATATAGAAGTGAATTAATCTCTTTCTAGAAGAAAAAATATTTCAAAAAATTCGGACATTTTTCTAAGGTTATAGCCTTGCTTTTTTCTCAAAACTTTGCCCCTTTAAAAACACCTCATTTTCCTGAAAAAAATGATTTTAAATGGCAACCAAATGCATAAGAGGTCAATTTACATCATATAGAAGTGAATTATTCTCTTTCTAGAAGAAAAAATATTTGAAAATTTTCGAAGATTTTTCTAAGGTTTTAGCCTTGCTTTTTTCTCAAAAATTTACCCCTTTAAAAACACCTCATTTTCCCGAAAAAAATGATTTTAATTGGCAACCAAATGCATTAGAGGTCTATTTACATCATATAGAAGTGAATTAATCTCTTTCTAGAAGAAAAAATATTTGAAAAATTTCGGAGATTTTTCTAAGGTTATAACCTTGCTTTTTTCTCAAAAAACTGCCCTGTTAAAAACACCTCATTTTCCCGAAAAAAATGATTTTAAATGGCAACCAAATGCATTAAAGGTCTATTTACATCATATAGAAGTGAATTAATCTCTTTCTAGAAGAAAAAATATTTCAAAAAATTCGGACATTTTTCTAAGGTTATAGCCTTGCTTTTTTCTCAAAAATTTGCCCCTTTAAAAACACCTCATTTTCCTGAAAAAAATGATTTTAAATGGCAACCAAATGCATTAGAGGTCTATTTACATCATATAGAAGTGAATTATTCTCTTTCTAGAAAAAAAAATATTTGAAAATTTTCGAAGATTTTTCTAAGGTTTTAGCCTTGCTTTTTTCTCAAAAATTTACCCCTTTAAAAACACCTCATTTTCCCGAATTAAATCATTTTAATTGGCAACCAAATGCATTAGAGGTCTATTTATATCATATAGAAGTGAATTAATCTCTTTTTAGAAGAAAAAATATTTGAAAAAATTCTGACATTTTTCTAAGGTTATAACCTTGCTTTTTTCTCAAAAAACTGCCCTGTTAAAAACACCTCATTTTCTCGAAAAAAATGATTTTAAAAGACAATCAAATGCATTAGAGGTCTATTTATATCATATAGAAGTGAATTAATCTATTTTTAGAAGAAAAAATATTTGAAAAATTTCGGAGATTTTTCTAACGTTATAACCTTGCTTTTTTCTCAAAAAACTGCCCTGTTAAAAACACCTCATTTTCCCTAAAAAAATGATTTTAAATAGCAACCAAATGCATTAAAGGTCTATTTACATCATATAGAAGTGAATTAATCTCTTTCTAGAAGAAAAAATATTTCAAAAAATTCGGACATTTTTCTAAGGTTATAGCCTTGCTTTTTTCTCAAAACTTTGCCCCTTTAAAAACACCTCATTTTCCTGAAAAAAATGATTTTAAATGGCAACCAAATGCATTAGAGGTCAATTTACATCATATAGAAGTGAATTATTCTCTTTCTAGAAGAAAAAATATTTGAAAATTTTCGAAGATTTTTCTAAGGTTTTAGCCTTGCTTTTTTCTCAAAAATTTACCCCTTTAAAAACACCTCATTTTCCCGAAAAAAATGATTTTAATTGGCAACCAAATGCATTAGAGGTCTATTTACATCATATAGAAGTGAATTAATCTCTTTCTAGAAGAAAAAATATTTCAAAACATTCGGACATTTTTCTAAGGTTATAGCCTTGCTTTTTTCTCAAAAATTTGCCCTTTAAAAACACCTCATTTTCCCGAAAAAAATGATTTTAAAAGGCAATCAAATGCATTAGAGGTCTATTTATATCATATAGAAGTGAATTAATCTATTTTTAGAAGAAAAAATATTTGAAAAATTTCGGAGATTTTTCTAAGGTTATAACCTTGCTTTTTTCTCAAAAAACTGCCCTGTTAAAAACACCTCATTTTCCCTAAAAAAATGATTTTAAATGGCAACCAAATGCATTAAAGGTCTATTTACATCATATAGAAGTGAATTAATCTCTTTCTAGAAGAAAAAATATTTCAAAAAATTCGGACATTTTTCTAAGGTTATAGCCTTGCTTTTTTCTCAAAACTTTGCCCCTTTAAAAACACCTCATTTTCCTGAAAAAAATGATTTTAAATGGCAACCAAATGCATTAGAGGTCAATTTACATCATATAGAAGTGAATTATTCTCTTTCTAGAAGAAAAAATATTTGAAAATTTTCGAAGATTTTTCTAAGGTTTTAGCCTTGCTTTTTTCTCAAAAATTTACCCCTTTAAAAACACCTCATTTTCCCGAAAAAAATGATTTTAATTGGCAACCAAATGCATTAGAGGTCTATTTACATCATATAGAAGTGAATTAATCTCTTTCTAGAAGAAAAAATATTTCAAAACATTCGGACATTTTTCTAAGGTTATAGCCTTGCTTTTTTCTCAAAAATTTGCCCTTTAAAAACACCTCATTTTCCCGAAAAAAATGATTTTAAAAGGCAATCAAATGCATTAGAGGTCTATTTATATCATATAGAAGTGAATTAATCTATTTTTAGAAGAAAAAATATTTGAAAAAATTCTGACATTTTTCTAAGGTTATAACCTTGCTTTTTTCTCAAAAAACTGCCCTGTTAAAAACACCTCATTTTCCCGAAAAAAATGATTTTAAATGGCAACCAAATGCATTAAAGGTCTATTTACATCATATAGAAGTGAATTAATCTCTTTCTAGAAGAAAAAATATTTCAAAAATTTCGGAGATTTTTCTAAGGTTATAGCCTTGCTTTTTTCTCAAAAATTTGCCCCTTTAAAAACACCTCATTTTCCCTAAAAAAGGATTTTAAATGGCAACCAAATGCATTAGAGGTCTATTTACATCATATAGAAGTGAATTAATCTCTTTTTAGAAGAAAAAATATTTGAAAAAATTCGGACATTTTTCTAAGATTATAGCCTTGCTTTTTTCTCAAAAATTTGCCCCTTTAAAAACACCTCATTTTCCTGAAAAAAATGATTTTAAATGGCAACCAAATGCATTAGAGGTCTATTTACATCATATAGAAGTGAATTAATCTCTTTCTAGAAGAAAAAATATTTCAAAAACTTCGGACATTTTTCTAAGGTTATAGCCTTGCTTTTTTCTCAAAACTTTGCCCCTTTAAAAACACCTCATTTTCCTGAAAAAAATGATTTTAAATGGCAACCAAATGCATTAGAGGTCAATTTACATCATATAGAAGTGAATTATTCTCTTTCTAGAAGAAAAAATATTTGAAAATTTTCGAAGATTTTTCTAAGGTTTTAGCCTTGCTTTTTTCTCAAAAATTTACCCCTTTAAAAACACCTCATTTTCCTGAAAAAAATGATTTTAAATGGCAACCAAATGCATTAGAGGTCTATTTATATCATATAGAAGTGAATTAATCTCTTTTTAGAAGAAAAAATATTTGAAAAAATTCTGACATTTTTCTAAGGTTATAACCTTGCTTTTTTCTTAAAAAATTGCCCTTTAAAAACACCTCATTTTCTCGAAAAAAATGATTTTAAAAGGCAATCAAATGCATTAGAGGTCTATTTACATCATATAGAAGTGAATTATTCTCTTTCTAGAAGAAAAAATATTTGAAAATTTTCGAAGATTTTTCTAAGGTTTTAGCCTTGCTTTTTTCTCAAAAATTTACCCCTTTAAAAACACCTCATTTTCCTGAAAAAAATGATTTTAAATGGCAACCAAATGCATTAAAGGTCTATTTACATCATATAGAAGTGAATTAATCTCTTTCTAGAATAAAAAATATTTCAAAAAATTCGGACATTTTTCTAAGGTTATAGCCTTGCTTTTTTCTCAAAACTTTGCCCCTTTAAAAACACCTCATTTTCCTGAAAAAAATGATTTTAAATGGCAACCAAATGCATTAGAGGTCAATTTACATCATATAGAAGTGAATTATTCTCTTTCTAGAAGAAAAAATATTTGAAAATTTTCGAAGATTTTTCTAAGGTTTTAGCCTTGCTTTTTTCTCAAAAATTTACCCCTTTAAAAACACCTCATTTTCCCGAAAAAAATGATTTTAATTGGCAACCAAATGCATTAGAGGTCTATTTACATCATATAGAAGTGAATTAATCTCTTTCTAGAAGAAAAAATATTTCAAAACATTCGGACATTTTTCTAAGGTTATAGCCTTGCCTTTTTCTCAAAAATTTGCCCTTTAAAAACACCTCATTTTCCCGAAAAAAATGATTTTAAAAGGCAATCAAATGCATTAGAGGTCTATTTATATCATATAGAAGTGAATTAATCTATTTTTAGAAGAAAAAATATTTGAAAAAATTCTGACATTTTTCTAAGGTTATAACCTTGCTTTTTTCTCAAAAAACTGCCCTGTTAAAAACACCTCATTTTCCCGAAAAAAATGATTTTAAATGGCAACCAAATGCATTAAAGGTCTATTTACATCATATAGAAGTGAATTAATCTCTTTCTAGAAGAAAAAATATTTCAAAAATTTCGGAGATTTTTCTAAGGTTATAGCCTTGCTTTTTTCTCAAAAATTTGCCCCTTTAAAAACACCTCATTTTCCCTAAAAAAGGATTTTAAATGGCAACCAAATGCATTAGAGGTCTATTTACATCATATAGAAGTGAATTAATCTCTTTTTAGAAGAAAAAATATTTGAAAAAATTCGGACATTTTTCTAAGGTTATAGCCTTGCTTTTTTCTCAAAAATTTGCCCCTTTAAAAACACCTCATTTTCCTGAAAAAAATGATTTTAAATGGCAACCAAATGCATTAGAGGTCTATTTACATCATATAGAAGTGAATTAATCTCTTTCTAGAAGAAAAAATATTTCAAAAACTTCGGACATTTTTCTAAGGTTATAGCCTTGCTTTTTTCTCAAAACTTTGCCCCTTTAAAAACACCTCATTTTCCTGAAAAAAATGATTTTAAATGGCAACCAAATGCATTAGAGGTCAATTTACATCATATAGAAGTGAATTATTCTCTTTCTAGAAGAAAAAATATTTGAAAATTTTCGAAGATTTTTCTAAGGTTTTAGCCTTGCTTTTTTCTCAAAAATTTACCCCTTTAAAAACACCTCATTTTCCTGAAAAAAATGATTTTAAATGGCAACCAAATGCATTAGAGGTCTATTTATATCATATAGAAGTGAATTAATCTCTTTTTAGAAGAAAAAATATTTGAAAAAATTCTGACATTTTTCTAAGGTTATAACCTTGCTTTTTTCTTAAAAAATTGCCCTTTAAAAACACCTCATTTTCTCGAAAAAATGATTTTAAAAGGCAATCAAATGCATTAGAGGTCTATTTATATCATATAGAAGTGAATTAATCTATTTTTAGAAGAAAAAATATTTGAAAAATTTCGGAGATTTTTCTAAGGTTATAACCTTGCTTTTTTCTCAAAAAACTGCCCTGTTAAAAACACCTCATTTTCCCTAAAAAAATGATTTTAAATGGCAACCAAATGCATTAAAGGTCTATTTACATCATATAGAAGTGAATTAATCTCTTTCTAGAAGAAAAAATATTTCAAAAAATTCGGACATTTTTCTAAGGTTATAGCCTTGCTTTTTTCTCAAAAATTTACCCCTTTAAAAACACCTCATTTTCCTGAAAAAAATGATTTTAAATGGCAACCAAATGCATTAGAGGTCTATTTATATCATATAGAAGTGAATTAATCTCTTTTTAGAAGAAAAAATATTTGAAAAAATTCTGACATTTTTCTAAGGTTATAACCTTGCTTTTTTCTCAAAAAATTGCCTTTAAAAACACCTCATTTTCCCGAAAAAAATGATTTTAAAAGGCAATCAAATGCATTAGAGGTCTATTTATATCATATAGAAGTGAATTTATCTATTTTTAGGAGAAAAAATATTTGAAAAAATTCTGACATTTTTCTAAGGTTATAACCTTGCTTTTTTCTCAAAAAACTGCCCTGTTAAAAACACCTCATTTTCCCGAAAAAAATGATTTTAAATGGCAACCAAATGCATTAAAGGTCTATTTACATCATATAGAAGTGAATTAATCTCTTTCTAGAAGAAAAAATATTTCAAAAATTTCGGAGATTTTTCTAAGGTTATAGCCTTGCTTTTTTCTCAAAGATTTGCCCCTTTAAAAACACCTCATTTTCCTGAAAAAAATGATTTTAAATGGCAACCAAATGCATTAGAGGTCAATTTACATCATAGAGAAGTGAATTATTTTCTTTCTAGAAGAAATAATTTTTGAAAAAATTCTGACATTTTTCTAAGGTTATAACCTTGCTTTTTTCTCAAAAATTTGCCCCTTTAAAAACACCTCATTTTCCTGAAAAAAATGATTTTAAATGGCAACCAAATGCATTAGAGGTCTATTTATATCATATAGAAGTGAATTAATCTCTTTTTAGAAGAAAAAATATTTGAAAAAATTCTGACATTTTTCTAAGGTTATAACCTTGCTTTTTTCTTAAAAAATTGCCCTTCAAAAACACCTCATTTTCTCGAAAAAAATGATTTTAAAAGGCAATCAAATGCATTAGAGGTCTATTTATATCATATAGAAGTGAATTAATCTATTTTTAGAAGAAAAAATATTTGAAAAATTTCGGAGATTTTTCTAAGGTTATAACCTTGCTTTTTTCTCAAAAAACTGCCCTGTTAAAAACACCTCATTTTCCCTAAAAAAATGATTTTAAATGGCAACCAAATGCATTAGAGGTCAATTTACATCATATAGAAGTGAATTATTCTCTTTCTAGAAGAAAAAATATTTGAAAATTTTCGAAGATTTTTCTAACGTTTTAGCCTTGCTTTTTTCTCAAAAATTTACCCCTTTAAAAACACCTCATTTTCCCGAAAAAAATGATTTTAAATGGCAACCAAATGCATTAGAGGTCTATTTATATCATATAGAAGTGAATTAATCTCTTTTTAGAAGAAAAAATATTTGAAAAAATTCTGACATTTTTCTAAGGTTATAACCTTGCTTTTTTCTCAAAAAATTGCCCTTTAAAAACACCTCATTTTCCCGAAAAAAATGATTTTAAAAGGCAATCAAATGCATTAGAGGTCTATTTATATCATATAGAAGTGAAATTATCTATTTTTAGGAGAAAAAATATTTGAAAAAATTCTGACATTTTTCTAAGGTTATAACCTTGCTTTTTTCTCAAAAAATTGCCCTTTAAAAACACCTCATTTTACCGAAAAAAATGATTTTAAAAGGCAATCAAATGCATTAGAGGTCTATTTATATCATATAGAAGTGAATTTATCTATTTTTAGGAGAAAAAATATTTGAAAAAATTCTGACATTTTTCTAAGGTTATAACCTTGCTTTTTTCTCAAAAAACTGCCCTTTTAAAAACACCTCATTTTCCCGAAAAAAATGATTTTAAATGGCAACCAAATGCATTAAAGGTCTATTTACATCATATAGAAGTGAATTAATCTCTTTCTAGAAGAAAAAATATTTCAAAAATTTCGGAGATTTTTCTAAGGTTATAGCCTTGCTTTTTTCTCAAAGATTTGCCCCTTTAAAAACACCTCATTTTCCTGAAAAAAATGATTTTAAATGGCAACCAAATGCATTAGAGGTCAATTTACATCATAGAGAAGTGAATTATTTTCTTTCTAGAAGAAAAAATTTTTGAAAAAATTCTGACATTTTTCTAAGGTTATAGCCTTGCTTTTTTCTCAAAACTTTGCCCCTTTAAAAACACCTCATTTTCCTGAAAAAAATGATTTTAAATGGCAACCAAATGCATTAGAGGTCAATATACATCATAGAAAAGTGAATTATTTTCTTTCTAGAAGAAAAAATTTTTGAAAAAATTCTGACATTTTTCTAAGGTTATAACCTTGCTTTTTTCTCAAAAATTTGCCCCTTTAAAAACACCTCATTTTCCTGAAAAAAATGATTTTAAATGGCAACCAAATGCATTAGAGGTCTATTTATATCATATAGAAGTGAATTAATCTCTTTTTAGAAGAAAAATATTTGAAAAAATTCTGACATTTTTCTAAGGTTATAACCTTGCTTTTTTCTTAAAAAATTGCCCTTCAAAAACACCTCATTTTCTCGAAAAAAATGATTTTAAAAGGCAATCAAATGCATTAGAGGTCTATTTATATCATATAGAAGTGAATTAATCTATTTTTAGAAGAAAAAATATTTGAAAAATTTCGGAGATTTTTCTAAGGTTATAACCTTGCTTTTTTCTCAAAAAACTGCCCTGTTAAAAACACCTCATTTTCCCTAAAAAAATGATTTTAAATGGCAACCAAATGCATTAGAGGTCAATTTACATCATATAGAAGTGAATTATTCTCTTTCTAGAAGAAAAAATATTTGAAAATTTTCGAAGATTTTTCTAAGGTTATAACCTTGCTTTTTTCTCAAAAAACTGCCCTGTTAAAAACACCTCATTTTCCCGAAAAAAATGATTTTAAATGGCAACCAAATGCATTAAAGGTCTATTTACATCATATAGAAGTGAATTAATCTCTTTCTAGAAGAAAAAATATTTCAAAAATTTCGGAGATTTTTCTAAGGTTATAGCCTTGCTTTTTTCTCAAAGATTTGCCCCTTTAAAAACACCTCATTTTCCTGAAAAAAATGATTTTAAATGGCAACCAAATGCATTAGAGGTCAATTTACATCATAGAGAAGTGAATTATTTTCTTTCTAGAAGAAAAAATTTTTGAAAAAATTCTGACATTTTTCTAAGGTTATAACCTTGCTTTTTTCTCAAAAAACTGCCCTGTTAAAAACACCTCATTTTCCCGAAAAAAATGATTTTAAATGGCAACCAAATGCATTAAAGGTCTATTTACATCATATAGAAGTGAATTAATCTCTTTCTAGAAGAAAAAATATTTCAAAAATTTCGGAAATTTTTCTAAGGTTATAGCCTTGCTTTTTTCTCAAAACTTTGCCCCTTTAAAAACACCTCATTTTCCTGAAAAAAATGATTTTAAATGGCAACCAAATGCATTAGAGGTCAATTTACATCATAGAGAAGTGAATTATTTTCTTTCTAGAAGAAAAAATTTTTGAAAAAATTCTGACATTTTTCTAAGGTTATAACCTTGCTTTTTTCTCAAAAATTTGCCCCTTTAAAAACACCTCATTTTCCTGAAAAAAATGATTTTAAAAGGCAATCAAATGCATTAGAGGTCTATTTATATCATATAGAAGTGAATTTATCTATTTTTAGGAGAAAAAATATTTGAAAAAATTCTGACATTTTTCTAAGGTTATAACCTTGCTTTTTTCTCAAAAAACTGCCCTTTTAAAAACACCTCATTTTCCCGAAAAAAATGATTTTAAATGGCAACCAAATGCATTAAAGGTCTATTTACATCATATAGAAGTGAATTAATCTCTTTCTAGAAGAAAAAATATTTCAAAAATTTCGGAGATTTTTCTAAGGTTATAGCCTTGCTTTTTTCTCAAAGATTTGCCCCTTTAAAAACACCTCATTTTCCTGAAAAAAATGATTTTAAATGGCAACCAAATGCATTAGAGGTCAATTTACATCATAGAGAAGTGAATTATTTTCTTTCTAGAAGAAAAAATTTTTGAAAAAATTCTGACATTTTTCTAAGGTTATAGCCTTGCTTTTTTCTCAAAACTTTGCCCCTTTAAAAACACCTCATTTTCCTGAAAAAAATGATTTTAAATGGCAACCAAATGCATTAGAGGTCAATTTACATCATAGAAAAGTGAATTATTTTCTTTCTAGAAGAAAAAATTTTTGAAAAAATTCTGACATTTTTCTAAGGTTATAACCTTGCTTTTTTCTCAAAAATTTGCCCCTTTAAAAACACCTCATTTTCCTGAAAAAAATGATTTTAAATGGCAACCAAATGCATTAGAGGTCTATTTATATCATATAGAAGTGAATTAATCTCTTTTTAGAAGAAAAATATTTGAAAAAATTCTGACATTTTTCTAAGGTTATAACCTTGCTTTTTTCTTAAAAAATTGCCCTTCAAAAACACCTCATTTTCTCGAAAAAAATGATTTTAAAAGGCAATCAAATGCATTAGAGGTCTATTTATATCATATAGAAGTGAATTAATCTATTTTTAGAAGAAAAAATATTTGAAAAATTTCGGAGATTTTTCTAAGGTTATAACCTTGCTTTTTTCTCAAAAAACTGCCCTGTTAAAAACACCTCATTTTCCCTAAAAAAATGATTTTAAATGGCAACCAAATGCATTAGAGGTCAATTTACATCATATAGAAGTGAATTATTCTCTTTCTAGAAGAAAAAATATTTGAAAATTTTCGAAGATTTTTCTAAGGTTTTAGCCTTGCTTTTTTCTCAAAAATTTACCCCTTTAAAAACACATCATTTTCCCGAAAAAAATGATTTTAAATGGCAACCAAATGCATTAGAGGTCTATTTATATCATATAGAAGTGAATTAATCTCTTTTTAGAAGAAAAAATATTTGAAAAAATTCTGACATTTTTCTAAGGTTATAACCTTGCTTTTTTCTCAAAAAATTGCCCTTTAAAAACACCTCATTTTCCCGAAAAAAATGATTTTAAAAGGCAATCAAATGCATTAGAGGTCTATTTATATCATATAGAAGTGAATTTATCTATTTTTAGGAGAAAAAATATTTGAAAAAATTCTGACATTTTTCTAAGGTTATAACCTTGCTTTTTTCTCAAAAAATTGCCCTTTAAAAACACCTCATTTTACCGAAAAAAATGATTTTAAAAGGCAATCAAATGCATTAGAGGTCTATTTATATCATATAGAAGTGAATTTATCTATTTTTAGGAGAAAAAATATTTGAAAAAATTCTGACATTTTTCTAAGGTTATAACCTTGCTTTTTTCTCAAAAAACTGCCCTGTTAAAAACACCTCATTTTCCCGAAAAAAATGATTTTAAATGGCAACCAAATGCATTAAAGGTCTATTTACATCATATAGAAGTGAATTAATCTCTTTCTAGAAGAAAAAATATTTCAAAAATTTCGGAGATTTTTCTAAGGTTATAGCCTTGCTTTTTTCTCAAAGATTTGCCCCTTTAAAAACACCTCATTTTCCTGAAAAAAATGATTTTAAATGGCAACCAAATGCATTAAAGGTCTATTTACATCATATAGAAGTGAATTAATCTCTTTCTAGAAGAAAAAATATTTCAAAAATTTCGGAGATTTTTCTAAGATTATAGCCTTGCTTTTTTCTCAAAACTTTGCCCCTTTAAAAACACCTCATTTTCCTGAAAAAAATGATTTTAAATGGCAACCAAATGCATTAGAGGTCAATTTACATCATAGAGAAGTGAATTATTTTCTTTCTAGAAGAAAAAATTTTTGAAAAAATTCTGACATTTTTCTAAGGTTATAACCTTGCTTTTTTCTCAAAAATTTGCCCCTTTAAAAACACCTCATTTTCCTGAAAAAAATGATTTTAAATGGCAACCAAATGCATTAAAGGTCTATTTACATCATATAGAAGTGAATTAATCTCTTTCTAGAAGAAAAAATATTTCAAAAATTTCGGAGATTTTTCTAAGGTTATAGCCTTGCTTTTTTCTCAAAACTTTGCCCCTTTAAAAACACCTCATTTTCCTGAAAAAAATGATTTTAAATGGCAACCAAATGCATTAGAGGTCAATTTACATCATAGAGAAGTGAATTATTTTCTTTCTAGAAGAAGAAATTTTTGAATAAATTCTGACATTTTTCTAAGGTTATAACCTTGCTTTTTTCTCAAAAATTTGCCCCTTTAAAAACACCTCATTTTCCTGAAAAAAATGATTTTAAATGGCAACCAAATGCATTAGAGGTCTATTTATATCATATAGAAGTGAATTAATCTCTTTTTAGAAGAAAAAATATTTGAAAAAATTCTGACATTTTTCTAAGGTTATAACCTTGCTTTTTTCTTAAAAAATTGCCCTTCAAAAACACCTCATTTTCTCGAAAAAAATGATTTTAAAAGGCAATCAAATGCATTAGAGGTCTATTTATATCATATAGAAATGAATTAATCTATTTTTAGAAGAAAAAATATTTGAAAAATTTCGGAGATTTTTCTAAGGTTATAACCTTGCTTTTTTCTCAAAAAACTGCCCTGTTAAAAACACCTCATTTTCCCTAAAAAAATGATTTTAAATGGCAACCAAATGCATTAAAGGTCTATTTACATCATATAGAAGTGAATTAATCTCTTTCTAGAAGAAAAAATATTTGAAAATTTTCGAAGATTTTTCTAAGGTTATAACCTTGCTTTTTTCTCAAAAAACTGCCCTGTTAAAAACACCTCATTTTCCCGAAAAAAATGATTTTAAATGGCAACCAAATGCATTAGAGGTCTATTTACATCATATAGAAGTGAATTAATCCATTTTTAGAAGAAAAAATATTTGAAAAAATTCGGAGATTTTTCTAAGGTTATAGCCTTGCTTTTTTCTCAAAAATTTGCCCCTTTGAAAACACCTCATTTCCCCGAAAAAAATGATTATAAATGGCAACGAAATGCATTAGAGGTCTAATTACATTATATAGAAGTGAATTAATCTCTTTCTAGAAGAAAAAATATTTGAAAAAATTCTGACATTTTTCTAAGGTTATAACCTTGCTTTTTTCTCAAAAATTTGCCTTTTTAAAACACCTAATTTTCCCGAAAAAAAATGATTTTAAATGGCAACCAAATGCATTAGAGGTCTATTTACATCATATAGAAGTGAATTAATCCATTTTTAGAAGAAAAAATATTTGAAAAAATTCTGACATTTTTCTAAGGTTATAACCTTGCTTTTTTCTCAAAAAATTGCCCTTTAAAAACACCTCATTTTCCCGAAAAAAATGATTTTAAAAGGCAATCAAATGCATTAGAGGTCTATTTATATCATATAGAAGTGAATTAATCTATTTTTAGAGGAAAAAATATTTGAAAAAATTCTGACATTTTTCTAAGGTTATAACCTTGCTTTTTTCTCAAAAATTTGCCCCTTTAAAAACTACTCATTTTCTTGAAAAAAATGATTTTAAATGGCAACCAAATGCATTAGAGGTCTATTTACATCATATAGAAGTGAATTATTCTCTTTCTAGAAGAAAAAATATTTGAAAATTTTCGAAGATTTTTCTAAGGTTATAGTCTTGCTTTTTTCTCAAAAATTTGCCTCTTTAAAAACACCTAATTTCACCGAAAAAAATGATTTTAAATGGCAACCAAATGCATTAGAGGTCTATTTACATCATATAGAAGTGAATTAATCTCTTTTTAGAAGAAAAAATATTTGAAAAAATTCGGAAATTTTCCTAAGGTTATAGCCTTGCTTTTTTCTCAAAAATTTGCTCTGTTAAAAACACCTCATTTTCCCGAAAAAAATGATTTTAAATGGCAACCAAATGCATTAAAGGTCTATTTACATCATATAGAAGTGAATTAATCTCTTTCTAGAAGAAAAAATATTTCAAAAATTTCGGAGATTTTTCTAAGGTTATAGCCTTGCTTTTTTCTCAAAGATTTGCCCCTTTAAAAACACCTCATTTTCCTGAAAAAAATGATTTTAAATGGCAACCAAATGCATTAGAGGTCTATTTACATCATATAGAAGTGAATTATTCTCTTTCTAGAAGAAAAAATATTTGAAAATTTTCGAAGATTTTTCTAAGGTTTTAGCCTTGCTTTTTTCTCAAAAATTAACCATTTTAAAAACACCTCATTTTCTGGAAAAAAATGATTTTAAATGGCAACCAAATGCATTAGAGGTCAATTTACATCATATAGAAGTGGATTATTCTCTTTCTAGAAGAAAAAATATTTGAAAAAATTCTGACATTTTTCTAAGGTTATAACCTTGCTTTTTTCTCAAAAATCTGCCTTTTTAAAAACACCTAATTTTCCCGAAAAAAAATGATTTTAAATGGCAACCAAATGCATTAGAGGTCTATTTACATCATATAGAAGTGAATTAATCCATTTTTAGAAGAAAAAATATTTGAAAAAATTCGGAGATTTTTCTAAGGTTATAGCCTTGCTTTTTTCTCAAAAATTTGCCCCTTTGAAAACACCTCATTTCCCCGAAAAAAATGATTATAAATGGCAACGAAATGCATTAGAGGTCTAATTACATTATATAGAAGTGAATTAATCTCTTTCTAGAGGAAAAAATATTTGAAAAAATTCGGAGATTTTTCTAAGGTTTTAGCCTTGCTTTTTTCTCAAAAATTTGCCTCTTTAAAAACACCTCATTTTCCTGAAAAAAATGATTTTAAATGGCAACCAAATGCATTAAAGGTCACTTTACATCATATAGAAGTGAATTATTCTCTTTCTAGAAGAAAAAATATTTGAAAATTTTCGAAGATTTTTCTAAGGTTTTAGCCTTGCTTTTTTCTCAAAAATTTGCCTCTTTAAAAACACCTCATTTTCCCGAAAAAAATGATTTTAAATGGCAACCAAACGCATTAGAGGTCTATTTACATCATATAGAAGTGAATTAATCTCTTTTTAGAAGAAAAAATATTTGAAAAATTTCGGAGATTTTTCTAAGGTTATAGCCTTGCTTTTTTCTCAAAAATTTACCCCTTTAAAAACACCTCATTTTCCCGAAAAAAATGATTTTAAATGGCAACCAAACGCATTAGAGGTCTATTTACATCATATAGAAGTGAATTAATCTCTTTTTAGAAGAATAATATTTGAAAAAAATTCGGAGATTTTTCTAAGGTTATAGCCTTGCTTTTTTCTCAAAAATTTGCCCCTTCAAAAACACCTCATTTTCCCGAAAAAAATGATTTTAAATGGCAACCAAATGCATTAGAGGTCTATTTACATCATATAAAAATGAATTAATCCATTTTTAAAAGAAAAAATATCAGAAAATTTTCGAAGATTTTTCTAAGGTTATAGCCTTGCTTTTTTCTCAAAAATTTGCCCCTTTAAAAACACCTCATTTTCCCGAAAAAAATGATTTTAAATGGCAACCAAATGCATTAGAGGTCTATTTACATCATATAAAAATGAATTAATCCATTTTTAAAAGAAAAAATATCAGAAAATTTTCGAAGATTTTTCTAAGGTTATAGCCTTGCTTTTTTCTCAAAAATTTGCCCCTTTAAAAACACCTCATTTTCCCGAACAAAATGATTTTGAATGGCAAACAAAGGTATTAGAGGTCTATTTACATCATATAGAAGTGAATTAATCTCTTTTTAGAAGAAAAAATATTTGAAAAAATTCGGAGATTTTTCTAAGGTTATAGCCTTGCTTTTTTCTCAAAAATTTGCCCCTTTAAAAACACCTCATTTTCCCGAAAAAAATGATTTTAAATGGCAACCAAATGCATTAGAGGTCTATTTACATCAAATAAAAATGAATTAATCCATTTTTAAAAGAAAAAATATTAGAAAATTTTCGAAGATTTTTCTAAGGTTATAACCTTGCTTTTTTCTCAAAAATTTGCCCCTTTAAAAACACCTCATTTTCCCGAAAAAAATGATTTTAAATGGCAACCAAACGCATTAGAGGTCTATTTACATCATATAGAAGTGAATTAATCTCTTTTTAGAAGAAAAAATATTTGAAAAAATTCGGAGATTTTTCTAAGGTTATAGCCTTGCTTTTTTCTCAAAAATTTACCCCTTTAAAAACACCTCATTTTCCCGAAAAAAATGATTTTAAATGGCAATCAAACGCATTAGAGGTCTATTTACATCATATAGAAGTGAATTATTCTCTTTTTAGAAGAAAAAATATTTGAAAAAATTCGGAGATTTTTCTAAGGTTATAGCCTTGCTTTTTTCTCAAAAATTTGCCCCTTTAAAAACACCTCATTTTCCCGAAAAAAATGATTTTAAATGGCAACCAAATGCATTAGAGGTCTATTTACATCAAATAAAAATGAATTAATCCATTTTTAAAAGAAAAAATATTAGAAAATTTTTGAAGATTTTTCTAAGGTTATAGCCTTGCTTTTTTCTGAAAAATTTGCCTCTTTAAAAACACCTCATTTTCCCGAAAAAAATGATTTTAAATGGCAACCAAATGCATTAGAGGTCTATTTACATCATATAGAAGTGAATTAATCTCTTTCTAGACGAAAAAATATTTGAAAAATTTCTTAGATTTTTCTAAGGTTATAGCCTTGCTTTTTTCTCAAAAATTTGCCCCTTCAAAAACACCTCATTTTCCCGAAAAAAATGATTTTAAATGGCAACCAAATGCATTAGAGGTCTATTTACATCATATAAAAATGAATTAATCCATTTTTAAAAGAAAAAATATTAGAAAATTTTCGAAGATTTTTCTAAGGTTATAGCCTTGCTTTTTTCTCAAAAATTTGCCCCTTTAAAAACACCTCATTTTCCCGAACAAAATGATTTTGAATGGCAAACAAAGGTATTAGAGGTCTATTTACATCATATAGAAGTGAATTAATCTCTTTTTAGAAGAAAAAATATTTGAAAAAATTCGGAGATTTTTCTAAGGATATAGCCTTGCTTTTTTCTCAAAAATTTACCCCTTTAAAAACACCTCATTTTCCCGAAAAAAATGATTTTAAATGGCAATCAAACGCATTAGAGGTCTATTTACATCATATAGAAGTGAATTATTCTCTTTTAAGAAGAAAAAATATTTGAAAAAATTCGGAGATTTTTCTAAGGTTATAGCCTTGCTTTTTTCTCAAAAATTTGCCCCTTTAAAAACACCTCATTTTCCCGAAAAAAATGATTTTAAATGGCAACCAAATGCATAAGAGGTCTATTTACATCAAATAAAAATGAATTAATCCATTTTTAAAAGAAAAAATATTAGAAAATTTTTGAAGATTTTTCTAAGGTTATAGCCTTGCTTTTTTCTCAAAAATTTGCCTCTTTAAAAACACCTCATTTTCCCGAAAAAAATGATTTTAAATGGCAACCAAATGCATTAGAGGTCTATTTACATCATATAGAAGTGAATTAATCTCTTTCTAGACGAAAAAATATTTGAAAAATTTCTTAGATTTTTCTAAGGTTATAGCCTTGCTTTTTTCTCAAAAATTTGCCCCTTCAAAAACACCTCATTTTCCCGAAAAAAATGATTTTAAATGGCAACCAAATGCATTAGAGGTCTATTTACATCATATAAAAATGAATTAATCCATTTTTAAAAGAAAAAATATTAGAAAATTTTCGAAGATTTTTCTAAGGTTATAGCCTTGCTTTTTTCTCAAAAATTTGCCCCTTTAAAAACACCTCATTTTCCCGAAAAAAATGATTTTGAATGGCAATCAAAGGTATTAGAGGTCTATTTAAATCAGATAGAAGTGAATTAATCTCTTTCTAGAAGAAAAAATATTTAAAAATTTTCGGAGATTTTTCTAAGGTTATAGCCTTGCTTTTTTCTCAAAAATTTGCCCCTTTAAAAACACCTCATTTTCCCGAAAAAAATGATTTTAAATGGCAACCAAATGCATTAGAGGTCTATTTACATCATATAGAAGTGAATTAATCTTTTTCTAGAATAAAAAATATTTGAAAAAATTCGGACATTTTTCTAAGGTTATAGCCTTGCTTTTTTCTCAAGAATTTGTCCCTTTAAAAACACCTCATTTTCCCGAAAAAAATGATTTTAAATGGCAACCAAACGCATTAGAGGTCTATTTACATCATATAGAAGTGAATTAATCTCTTTTTAGAAGAAAAAATATTTGAAAAAATTCGGAGATTTTTCTAAGGTTATAGCCTTGCTTTTTTCTCAAAAATTTACCCCTTTAAAAACACCTCATTTTCCCGAAAAAAATGATTTTAAATGGCAATCAAACGCATTAGAGGTCTATTTACATCATATAGAAGTGAATTATTCTCTTTTTAGAAGAAAAAATATTTGAAAAAATTCGGAGGTTTTTCTAAGGTTATAGCCTTGCTTTTTTCTCAAAAATTTTCCCCTTTAAAAACACCTCATTTTCCCGAAAAAAATGATTTTAAATGGCAACCAAATGCATTAGAGGTCTATTTACATCAAATAAAAATGAATTAATCCATTTTTAAAAGAAAAAATATTAGAAAATTTTTGAAGATTTTTCTAAGGTTATAGCCTTGCTTTTTTCTCAAAAATTTGCCTCTTTAAAAACACCTCATTTTCCCGAAAAAAATGATTTTAAATGGCAACCAAATGCATTAGAGGTCTATTTACATCATATAGAAGTGAATTAATCTCTTTCTAGACGAAAAAATATTTGAAAAATTTCTTAGATTTTTCTAAGGTTATAGCCTTGCTTTTTCTCAAAAATTTGCCTCTTTAAAAACACCTCATTTTCCCTAAAAAAATGATTTTAAATGGCAACCAAATGTATTAGAACTCCATTTACATCATATAAAAGAGAATTAATCTTTTTTTAGAAGAAAATAGTTTTGAAAAAGTTCGGAGATTTTCCGAAAGCTACAGCCTTGCTTTTTTTCAAAAACTGACCCCGCAAACAAAAGCGTTATTTTCCCGAAAGAAATGATTTCAAAAAGCAACCAAATGCATTAGAACTCTATTCACATTATATAGAGGTGAATTAATCTGTTTTTAGAAGAAAAAAAGTTCAAAATTCCGAAATTTTTCAAAGCATTTGTTGTTAATGGGTTTTAGCAAGAATTGACCCTCCTAAAAGCGTGTTATTTTGCACGGCTTTTCTACAAAAAATGTATAATATACCCAAATGATTCACACAAACACTTGATATATATCTCGTGACAGATATACAAGTAGTTGAACAAGCGGTCGGCTTAAAATAATAGTCCACATAAAATAACGAATAACTATAAGTTTTTTTGAGAATTCTTATGTTTTTAATATTGTCGCAGATCCGGCTACAAAAGCTTAGGCCCAGTCACTGGCCATTTCTCAGGCAACTTTCGTTATGGTTTACTTATTATGCAACATTACAGAAATTTTTCGATGTACTTTAAGACTTCTTGGTCAAAAGTAAAAATTCTTAAAATAGATAATTAAAAAGTCTTACTTTGGAACTCTTCTATCCGCGACACGTCAACTGAGAAGCAGAATAATTGGAAAAAATATCAGCGATCTCCAACAACTATCTTGTGTAGCTTTTAATCCTACAGTTACAAACAGCATGTTTTAATCACAAATATACATCTGCTGAAAATATTTTCACTTCGAAGAAACCCAACGACCAATACAATGGAAGCCTGAAACGTCTCTCTCGATCAAGGGCACAGTAAAAGCAGCTAGGCTCAAACATATTTGACGTCACGAGACCGAGGGTAAGCAATCTGAATGTTTGACGGCTTTGATATTAATGAGACTACTATCAGTGAAGGGGGTAGAAACTCTGTCACAGTCGCTCAATGAGGGGTCAATGAGTTGTCACGAATATATAACTGCCCCTATGCCATTAGGTGCCTTTTTAACTGATCATAGCTGAATTCTATAGAATTGCAAAATAAGTTTATTAGCGTGTTTGTTTAGGTGGACGAGTGTGCAAGGATATAAAAAAGCTTCAACTCCTCACAATAAAATTTCGAAGGTTAGATTCCTCTGAAGCAAATACGTTTGAGCCTAAAATCAACACATACAAAATCCTAATTGCGAAAGGACTTTATGAAAAACAATGCTCTTACCCATGTTAAAAACGGTTATAAATTCACAAACCCTCAATTCTACATCTTAATATAATATATATATTCATTTAATATACTAAATTCTCTAGGCACAAAGCGCTGACGCAAAACTACACATATAACAACAATATGATAAATGCATGGAATATATTCAATTTAATATACAAAAATAAATCCTTTACCAAAAGGCATCCTTGCATTGTATCAACTACAAAATAATCCAACAACATTCTGAAATGCTTAATCAACGGTCTCGGAACAGACCGATTTATGGAATAGAGGCTCCAAAGAGTCGCGCTACCGGAGTGGCAAATTGTTTCTGGAAGCCTCAAAACGAGTTAACTAAAACGCAAGAGCAACAACGCCTGTGGCTCTGCTGCACATGAAACAATGCAACCAAAGGGGCCATAGCTTCTTTTAAGGGCAATGTCGTTCTTTGTCATGAGTAAACAGCCACGGAGCAATATCCTTGGCTTGTGGCATTACCTCTGAGACAGGTTTTGTTGCTACGAGGGTTATGAATACTTGAACCGCAGACAAACAGCATATTCTAATTTACGCTTCTATTGGCCTAGCCTAACAAACGTTTCGATACTTCTACGCAACACAAACGCTACTTTTTCGAGCTACGTATCGCAACTGTATCGCATTGTCGCGTAACAACCAAACACAAATTTATATAAATGTAAGCAGCTGAGCCACCTTTTCATCATTATAGAGCTTTGTTCTGTTCAGTCTTTTACCAATTTGTAAATAAGATGTTGGGCGCCAAGCTCACTAGTTGAAACTTCGAAAACGTAAGAGAGACAAAGCAACGTTTCCTGGGTATCCCTTTTGGAAACGACCTGTGAAGAAAGGAAGGGTTTTGTTACAATTGCAAAATAATATCCAAATAAAGTTTATTTGCCTACAGAAAGACTAATACAGCGATGCATCTGCTGGTTAAATGAAAGCGATTTAAGAAAGGGTGTAATAAGGGTAATGTCTGGTCTAGAGATAGCCAGCCTTTGTTATTATAAGCGTAAATTTGGTTTCG
The DNA here is from genome assembly GCF_057945365.1 of Rhopilema esculentum. Classification (NCBI taxonomy): domain Eukaryota; kingdom Metazoa; phylum Cnidaria; class Scyphozoa; order Rhizostomeae; family Rhizostomatidae; genus Rhopilema; species Rhopilema esculentum. Next base: position 4,115,900 of record NC_142831.1, read on the forward strand.
TCACATCAATAGAAGCAAGAGAACTTGATAAGAATCTCGCTCTCTTATCTAGTCTTATCAGAAAACAAGTGGAAACACAGCCAAAAGTGACAAAAGCATTCACCATGATTGTCAAATTCGCCATGGATGTGAACCTGTGAAAATGCAATAATCTATTTTCTGTGCACAAAGATATGGCTTCATAGTTAGAGCTTTCGAGAATAAAAAAAGAGCATGATTCTACAAACATCTTAGAAGAGTACAGAGGGTTAGAGGGTGTTGGCATGCTCCAAGGAAAGTCAAAACCAATAAAAAGTACCTGGAGGATAGTGAAGTTTTCCAGCACGCTGTTCATCATGTATTTTTCAGGTAAGTGTTTGAGCTTGTGTATAAAATTGATCATGTATTCACACATGGCTGATCGATGGATTCTATAAACGTAGCGTCCGTTCTCAAAGCGTGCGAGTTCTGTCTCGACCTTCTCAACCACCTGCTTCCCAAATGAGCATACTTTTGTCGAGCAGGAAATCGTCATGTTCTCATTCGATTCATAACTGTGAAAAAAGGACAAAAGAGAATAGAATTACGAAATTATGAATGCATTTAACCATGAAATATGATTGGACTCGAAACATGATGGAACTCATGAAACAAGATGAAACTTAAAATTGGTTACAGTTGGCATTTTAGTTGAGCTCTTATATGCAAGTTAATAAAAAAAGATAAATATTGCATGTTATGGACCTCAAAGAAAGCACGACTTATCTATCTTGGTTCATTTATAAGTATTGGAGAAATGACAATCACAAAATGCAGATATTTAGGGAAGATTTCAAAAGAATTTTCATTACAAATAAACTTAATCGGATGAAAACAAATTGATTTAGTATAAGCAGATAATTTGATTGCATTAGTGTTGCTTTTTAATATGGAATTTATAGTAATGTGCGAGATAGCAAATTCCCTTAAAATACAATGACCTCATAAAGAGAAATATTAAGGGGTGAAGAAATCTCGCTATGTTTGTTCTTTGATGGTTTAAAATCGTGCACAATAATTCTTTCAATTGGACGAGGAACAACCATCATCGACACGTAGAAGCAATACTGATCCACAGAAGAATTTGAGTATTTTCAACAAGCAACCCCCCTTTAGAGTTTGTTAACAAGTCAGTCAGTCAGTGACATGTCTATATATGAAGAAAATGCTTGGGGGGGGGGGCTGAAATTGATTAATAGTATCAAAAGATACTCACGTGCTAGAGACACCGTAAAAGGCGCCTGTGTCGTCTGAGATGTTGGTATTTAGATCCGCCCAAAACTTTACTAAGAAAAACACATTGCTTGGGCCTTTTTCGTAAAGCTCTTTTAGGCCGCCTTTCTTCTCGGGAAATTTGTCGTATATTTGTCGAATATCAATCGGCTCCATACGAGCATCCGAGAAGTTTGGTTGATTCATGTGAACAAACAGATGCTTGTGGTACTGAAACGCAAAATGCAATTACGGTTGTAGAAAACAAATTCAGTGTTAATTAAAGAACTAACTATCGGAAATCAGTTCTGTGTTGTTACGTTTTCGCACTACGATGAAAACACGAGATTAGAATTGAAAGGAGCTGAGGAACATAGAAAAACAACGTCTGAAATACAGATGATCGAACATGTTTCTTTGCCATCTGTAGCGATGAAGACAAATACAAGCTCACATGTTCATGTCATATTCAATCCAACAACTGAACTTCACAATTTAGATCTAATCATTCTTAACAACATCACAGTTTGTTAATCAACACATCAAGACAGAACAACAGACATACTGTACAAACAACAGAGTACAAAGATTCAGATAAAGACGATGACATTATTGAATGACATACAATAACAATCAGTTTCGGGGAAGCACATGCTACACATCGTTATAAAGATATTCTTCATAAAAGCCAGAATTTCTTCACGAATCTTCATGAAAGTGATTCAGAAATACGTCTTCCACACTTAGCAGAGCACAGTATCACGTAATAATTTGCTGTTCTTTAATTTTAGAACGATAAAAAAGATACTCTCTATCCATTGTCTAAATCTTTCAGCCCCTCTTCTTTTCATTTGTCAACCATTCAAAATTTATAAGTTTTTTCTTGTCATCCTTGCCTACTTTCCTTTTCATCGACATAAACTTTTTTGTTCCATAGCCCTTTCACTTTTTTTTCCTTTTCTTTATTCCTCCTCTTTACCTCGCTTTCTATGCTTAATCACCCTGCACTTTCCTTTATAATTACCATCTCCTATTCAACCCATATGCTTTAACTTCTCCTTATTAAAAGCCCTTCTCTCTTTTCTTAATCTTTGATTTTCCCTTCATTTGTTTCAACGAAAATCCATTTTGTTAACAAGATACCTGGCTGAAACGTTATCAGCAAACTATCGTAAAAGCTAAAAAAATCTTTCTTCTACAGATATATACAAGACCTGTCTTGCAAAAACGAAGCAAATGAATTACTGTTTCAAACATAGGGAAAAGATATTGAACATTTTAACGCCAATAAGAAACTAAAATAGACTTACATTGTCGGGTTGGTCTGCTCGTTGTGTTTCAACAAATGCAGAGAAGTCGACCAATCTAAGAGGCTACAGACAAAAACAGTTTATAAGTCGACTTGATTGGCATTGTAAAAAAAATATTGACATTGAGATATCGTGGAATTGCTTTACAATGTTACCGGGTTATTTTTGATCGGATCTGATATCTTTCCAACATTTTAGATATAGTCATTTATTTTACAAGCAGAATACATGAATTTGGGAACACTATTCTCCAATGAATGCGTGTACCTTCTATTATTTACCATCAAAAACGGTGTTTAAAGACTCATTGCTAACAATGGGCCTTTGCGAGCGTGGCGACGGTCCAAACAATGGCAGTAAACTTCTACGGATTAACCAAAATTGATTTCAGACAGTCTAAAAATGCATTATGGGATGCTTGCTTAGCGCAGTGACTCATTGTTAGCAACGAGTCTTTAATTAAAAAACAACCTGTAATGAATCTTGGAAAACTACTAGGGTAGCACATAAATATAGTCTAATAATCTAGCAAGGAATCCAGCAAGCCTTTAAACAGTTTTTTGATAAGACCGTATTTCATAGAATGCCAGCCTTAAAATGGTAAGACAATCTCTGAAATTTATTTGGTTTATCCATCATCAAAGATGAGCCACTATAATATTCGCATTGCTTACAAATTGATAAAAAACTCACAAGTGGTTGCGGAGCTCTTGAGTGCCAAGGAGACCCTGGTACCATTATGGCTGAGCCACTTAGGCCACTGCTTGTTCCAAGCGATCTCTGGGGAAAAGAAGATATCTATATATATATACTTGGCTATGTGACCAAATGGTTAAAAAGTGGGAGGGGGGGCAAGGGAAAAGTTAACACACATAACAAAATATTTTGCAAAAAGCTTTATTGTTTTGCAAAAAAAGTAGGGAGAGGACATGGCCCCTCCCGCCCCCCTTTGTTGGAGGTCCTGTTAATGAAGTTAATACATGGTGGTATAAGAACCCTCCCAAGCCCGAGCATTTTGTGCACAATTCAAGAATGTTCCAGCTAATACTTGGTCTGGAAGAGCTTAATATACGTTCTTATCACTTTTAAAAGCGAAAACAAAATACAATATTATGTGCCATCCACAGCAGAAATGGACATGACGTCATCTGGTTCTGGCTATGAATGGCAATGAACGAATACTTTTACAATAAGCTTATAAAACAAAAACATTTTGAACAATGGCACAATTTCATTTGGCAGGCGATAGAATGCGCCAGTTGAGGGCAGGCAAATAAGCTAAAAAAAATTAGATCTAAATATTTTGCTAGTATTTAGGAAATACTCAGTATTCTCTGATCTCCTTTTATATCCCCAGGCAAAGGCGTACATGGAAGTATTAACGTACCATTTGTTCGTGGGACGGCAGTACACTTGAATGACTTGACATGGTGATAGAAGATGTAGACTGTGGCTCCGGCGAACCTTGGGACATCGCAGATACCGGCACCAATGGACCAGGGTAAAAAGGTGCAGGTCCTGCATATGGATATCCAAGGGTTGGTGATCCTACGGTTTGCGGAATAGAGCCAGGCGGCCAGAACTGGATAAAAAAATATTTTGTTAGATAAGCTGTTTGAGGGCCGCTGTGATGCAGCACTCTTTGATCAATGAATAGAGGGGTCGCATATTTTCAATCAAATTCTTTTTTTTACATTGAACAGTTAATCTTCATAAATGTCTTGAAATGACTCTTATACTATTATATATTTCAACTTGTTAGACGTCCTGAAGCTTTAACCTGCCCTGATTTTTAGACAACAGGAGACTCAATCGCAGAAGGAAAAAAACTGATAAATCTTTGAAGTTACCATTGTGAAATTCTTTCAAAAAAGGTGACAGCCTATATATGTAGCTTTAAAATTCCAAATTTTGAGGCGGAGACTATTTTTTCCACAGAACAGGTGTTAAACACGGTGGCGCGGACATTTGGTCAAATATGGGGGAGGGGGTGGGAAGCTAACTGATAAATTCACGTAAAATTTTCTCATTGTTTCATAACAAAAGGCCTTTGTTTAGTAAATATTAGGAATTTATCTAACAAAAGTAAATATTGGGGGGAGGGCGACTGCCGAGCAAATTGCATTGGAGACAATCTGGAATGGGATGACAGAGAAAAACACTGTTAAGTCATCTTAGGTAGCTATGGAACACTTGTTTCTTACCGAAATGCAAAATAAGGAATACGAGGAAGCTTCAGTGAACTAAGTAAAGTAAGATTAAATCGACATGGAACGTGGCGTTCACTTAAACGACAAAACACTTTAAGTAAAGCCATGCTGAAGAAGAGCGTTTAATAACCACAAATGAGAAGGCACCTTAAGTCAAACTGTAACATCTTTAACAGAAAAGCTTCCTCTCTATTATTACGCACTAGCACTTCGTTAAAGGCAATACAATATCAATGATGGATAGAATGGAATGTAACAATATCCCTTTCAAGGCATTTTATGAATCACGCATCTCGCAACCACAAAAATTCTAGCAGCTCACCAAAAAAGGGTTAGTAGCTCTGGCTGCCATGATGGAAGCCTAAATATCAAGAGAGAGGAAAAGGTGTGAGCCATCTTTTTACTGGAATCAATCACAAATCCGGCCCATTAAAAGGGGACCTGATGTGTTAGCCTAATCAGCTAGAATGGTTAGTAATAGCTGGGAAATGCGGAACCACGAAACGAAATAGCAATGAACCCGCAAAACAATGTTTCTAAGGAGTTTTTCTTTGAAGAATCTTAAATGGGATGTCGAGATTGTCTTCTGGATTGGTAGCCTTTCTCCCATAGCATTGCCAAGGTCTTAAAAGTAAAATGGTTTAAGTTTCATGGATAAGAAAGTTCGGGTTTTAGGGCTAACAGATTCGAATTGGAGGGAGGATAAGGGGATGGGAGGGGTAAGGGAGAGGGAAGGGGCAGTGGCGGACACTTGGGGGGCAAGGGGGGCAACAGCCCCCAATACTTTAGAGGACAATGGTCTTTTGTTATAAAACAATGAGAAATGTGACGTCATCTTATTAAAACAATAGGCTTGCCCCCAATATTTGATCAAGTGTCCGCCCCTGGGAAGGGGGAAGGGAGGGGGTAGAGATATGAGAGGAAGAAGATAGAGGTAAGGGAAGAGAGAGGGAGGGGAGAGCTAAGGGGGAAGGGAGAGATAAGGTGAAGGGAGAGGTAAGCAAAGAAGGAAAGGAAGAGAGAAGTTAGCAAAAGAAGGAAAGGAAGAGAGAAGGGAGGAGTTAGAGATTCTAGAGGAGGATAATAGAGGTAAGGGTAGGAGAAGGGAGAGTTATGGGATGGGAAGAGAGATATAATGGGGACGGGAGAGATATGGAGAAGGGAGAGGTAAGGGGGAGAGAGAGGTAAGAGAGAAGGAGTGCCAACACAAACACAAAAGATAAAAAAGTAATCAAGTAAATAAAGTTTGTTTAACACAGCCTGTGTGTTTGGTCCTGGGTTGCAAAAGTAATGGGGCATCTCTCTCTCTGACCACCACTTACCCTGTGACCCTTAGGTGGAAAAAGCAATCTGGTATAACAGTCAAAAAACTCCCTTCCGCTAAACAACAAGTAACTTTCAGCAGAAAATGTAAACATGACAATATCTATAGAATAAATTATATCTATCAACAAACAGATGCATGAAATGATAACTTACGGAAGGTGGTGGCAGACCCTGTGGCATCTCGGATTTTATGGTAGGAACATCCATGCCAGGGTTGACACCCATTTTGTTATGCAAAGCAGTAGCTGAGACAATTTGGGCAGATGACATAGTAGCCATGGCCTGAAGTGCCTTGTCTTTGGATCCTTGGTCCTGATAGCAAAATTTCAGTTATTAGTGTGAACTATGGTTTTAAAAAAATGGCTTATAATAAATGGTATTGCCCCTGAAACATGGGATTTCCTTTTGGGAAAATCTTGCTTTAAACAATAGGGATTCAATAGGATGCGTCAACAACAACAAACTGTGCCAAAATTTGCTAATCATTTCTGGAAAAAGGAGACAGCTAAATGTTATAGATTTAATATATAATTAAATCTGTTATCTGTGACTAGACTAAAGTCATTGAAAGGAAGGCTTCAGATTTCATATTGTCCAATAACAATGTCACATGATACATTTCAGTTTGAAAGGATCTTCCCTGACTTAGAGTTTTTCCAGGTTCTCTGTACTAAAAAGGACAATGTATTTAGGCAGTATGGTCAAGCTTCCTTGGTTCAAATGGGGTTTGAGGTTTGAAAAGATCAGTCTAATACCATTCTGATTTTGAGACTTTCCATTTGGGAGCTTTGTCAATTAGCTAGAAAAGGGTTGCTAGGAAAGTCTAAAAATCCTTTTCTCCCCTAAACATGAAATTCCTTTTTACTGTTCACAGGATGATTTTTGTTAATTTTGCCACCAGAAAAATTGGAAATGAAGGAGTTTTTCATCATGTCCTGTCTCTTTTTTTAACTAGTATACCTAGCTTAAAACAACTTACGGAAGCTTAGTCATAGCTGGTAAGGCACTGCAGAAAAGGAAACAATTATAGGTTATAGATTATCTTCAAAGAAATGCAGTTTGGTAGGTTAGGGGTGCTGTTGGCTACAATGAAAGTTACTCTTCACAATGGGTATCCTACTAAAAACATATTACAAAAACCCTTTCATTATTATCTTATCAAAATATCCTAGCAACCACAAAAGATGTTAGCTTATTTTCATCTAGAAAATCTGGAACATAATTAGACAGGGGTTTGGTGTTTTGTTCCCATTTTTACCTACAGGGGCATTACCAACCTTTAATTTAGACTGAATTTCTCTTGCCTTTCTCCTTGCAAGCACTTGGATATGGCTGGAAACCTAAAGAACAAACAAGAAATACCATCAGTAACTAACCTTGAAATGAAGTTTTATTGTAGACTCAAATGGTACGTAAATGAATGACAAATGATGTCATCTCCTGTTCATAATTTAGTCTAGTAAAAATTTCTTTAATAAATTACTTTAGATATTCTAGTCATAAAAACTTTATCAAATGTTGTAGATACATCCCTCAAGATGACTATAATAGCCTCAGACCGAGGCGGACACTTGGGAGGAGCAAGGGGGGCAACTGCCCCCAATACTTTAGAGAACAATGGTCTTTTGTTCTAAAACAATGGGAAATGTGATGTCATCTTACTAAAACAATAGGCTTGCCCCCAATATTTGACCAACTATCCGCCCCTGCCTCGGACCCTAATTTTTCTTCACTACAGCTGCTCCATAACCTAGATCATAACTAAATCAATGCTTGCCAATAAAATTGTTGAACTACAATAAAACATAAACAACATTTTATATGATTGTACTATTAGGCCATAGCTTCAGTGGAAATTGCTCAAAGACACACTGAATAAAATGCAAAATATATATATATAAATCAATTGAAAAAAAATACAAAGATCTATTACCTGCTTTCTTGATCTTGTCTTTCCTGTTCGTAGTTTTATGTATCTTGCTATAAGTTCATTTCGGCCTAGAAAACAAAATTTTTATAAAAACTCTGTTTTTTCTTTCAGAAACTCTGATTTTTTAAAAATTTCAATACCCTGTTTGTTATTCCAGAAACACGATGTATTGCTTGAAAACATATGCTTCAAGTTGTAATTAGGCATAAATTACAAAGGCATCACCAAATTTAATAAACTAATAAATAAATTTAATAAATCTAATTATCTTTATATTTCAAGGAATAAGCTTTCCTAAACCTTCCAATAAAACTTCTGGTGGTATCCAAAGCTTTAAGAGATTACAAATGAATGTACAGTTCAAAGTACACAATTTGCTTATTGCAAAAAATGTTTATCGCTAGAAAAAAATTTGATTGATTTCTTACATTTTGGACTAAATGATTAACTTATGAAAAAACTTTTCATCCACATCAAATTATGATCAACCAATTCAGTGATCTATCAGTATGTGAGCAGATCATTGATTGAGATACAGATTGTATGATAAAAAAATTAAACTCAAATGTGGTTGATCAATATTCAAGCTAGAACTGAGGAAAATAAGTCATTTGTTTATTTTCGTAGGAATGTGGTTCTAGCCGGCCTGGCCATAAGAGTTTTAGTAAGGGAGCAGTAAGCAGCTCTCCTGGTAATTACCAAGTAAGCTGTTTGTAGATAAATAGGAATAGAAACAAAGGAAAAATTTATTCCAAGGAAAGCAATTTGGTTTTTGAAGCAATTTAAAGAGCAATCTGTAGCTCCCCTCTAACATTTGAGGAAAGCCTGGTGAGGGGGAAGAACTATGGCCTCCCTCAAATGTCCAGGCTTGGGTTTTAGGGATATAAGGAAGTTTATAGCTAGAAAATATTTTTGCTCACTACAGGATATATCAGTTGCCCAGGGTGGTGAATCTTACGCAAAGGAAACAAATTTGCTAACAAAGGTATTCAAGAAACCTTCCAGAATCAATCTGGCTTTGTGCAAATTGTCCTAGGAGAGCAATGCCAAATTCAAAATAATTAACTCAATTTTCTTATTAAAAACTTAGTAGGCAATTGCAAGACTAATTAACTGTATGTAAGTATTCCCAATCATTTCATATTGAGACCCCTGACAGGGGTTATGCCAGTTTCAAGTTATCTGCATAATTCAGCCCAGGAACCCTCAAAATGAAGACTACAATTTCAATACATCCCCTACTGTGTGCCTAATCATATCATTTGAGTGTAAGAGCAAGGGAAATCCTTAGGACAATTGATAGGCTAATACATGCCATTTCTTTTTGTTGCCTTTGAGAAGTTAAGTCAATAACAAGATAGTTATTACGAACAAACTCAGCCAACATACGGGGATTATGTTGGTCAATCTTCAGATTATTTCCTGGTACTTAGAAACTAATTTCGCTTGATTCAATTCTTTGACTCTTTTCTTTGATCTGAATTATCACTTCACGGAGCTTGTTTAGACTGGTTACGAAACTGAAATTTGTCACAGAGGAATCCTCCTCTTTTGAAATACATGTGCACAATAAGACATGTTTTGAATTACAACAGATCATGTGTCCCTGGATAAACACAATAGATGATTGTAGTGACATTTGGTGGAACAATGCAATAGCTTATAAGTTATCGAAATCGGGTGTCGATCCAAGCAACGTTGCGCCCCTTTGTCGCGATGGAAGCCAAACATGAATTCTTTTGACGAGGGCACATAGCCTAGCAACGAAGGCTTGAAAACCAAAGTGAAACTCAATATGCCTTTTTGTCTGTCAAGTTCCTCCTGTTTGCGCGTACATCTATTCAGAGATAATCTAGGGCAAACAAATTATAAAACCACAGATTTTATCACGAGGATAGATAGACGTCATATACTTTGCTAAGCCGGCCATGACGGGAACCTGTGGGATTGAGAGGGGGTGGGGGTTTAGTTCTGGTGATTTACTGGAGAAACTTTGAAAATTGATCTTCCGAAATTACATAAAAAAATTTTCAAGATCATCCATTACATTTGATAGGTGGGGATATTACTGCAATGAAACTTCGCTCGTGCATCTAGTACAGCGTTTTAAAAAATCAGCGTAATTGGTGATGCAAACTTTATTCTGTAGAAAATGTGATAAAAAGCTTGAAAATAACAGCACACATTTGGGCAATAGAATCTAGACTAACCGTTTCCCCAGCACGTGTACGCTACTACGTTTGCGATCAGCTCTTCGTTTATCCAAATTATGAGTCACGCCTTGCGATTGACTAAACTAGCTCAAAGTGAGCAGTCAACAGGCTAAAGCAGCGAACAGACAGTTATACAAACAAGAGGCATTCGAAATATGTCGGAATTTTCCCCATGCACACAGACCAATTAATCGCCGAAGTTTTCAAATCGGCTACATACTTCTACGAATAACACGAATACCCCCAAAAGAGCAACCAATTTATTCACAAGTGCACAAAAGGCCATCTCACCGTACATCTTTCCTTCATCAGATAAAATGATTTTTCTTCTCCCACATGGCGGGTATATTGCAAGAGCTTCTTGGAAACTTTGTTCTATATCTGGAGACCAAACACCTTCAGCGTCGTTGGCCATTTGTGAAGGATCCGATGGAGACAGCTCACTTCCTTGGGGCGATGTTTCTCCATTGTCAGCCATTTTACTAGGACTTGCCTCTAAAATTTATGGAAAAAAGATAAAGATATCTGGGAAAGGATTGCTGCAAAGAGGAATTTAAACGTTCCCCTTGTTAGCGCCGGGTTGGGAATTGTTTAGATTTAACGGTACAAACAGGAAGAAATTCGAACATAGGAATGAAAACCTTGACATAAAGAAAGGTAGTTGAAATCTGAGGCAAATTCAAGATCGAAGTACTTCAAGGGAGTTCCACGTTTCACAACATTAAGGCGAGTATTCTACATCAAAATGTAAACTGTTTGATCTACAGTGTCTAGAGAATTCAGCTAAACATACCGGAAGCAACCCTCGTCGATAAGTATGGTAAAAATGTCGTCAAAAATGCGAACAACGTTCACGTATAAAGAGCGGGGAGCGCCAACGATTTTACAAATTTTCCTTCAGGCCCGCGAGAATTCTACACGTGCGATTATTATAGTTTAATACATACCCGATATGTGCTGGGCGATTCTTGGTCAATTCTCGTGAGCAGATGGTTATTTACGATGCAGCTTGAATCAAATTCCTTTGCCAGACGGACAGATTCAGGATTGAAGAAAAGAATCTGAAATATGGCGAGAAGAATGCTCGGCGCGCCCACATTACCTGCTATGTTTTGATGTATACATCGAGTGAAGCCTCATGGGAAAAAGAACAATCGCCAAGAACAATGGTTTCTATAGACAATAGGTTTCGTACACAAAAGGTTCTATGCCGCATGCGCATTGATCGTTCCACTCGTCTCGTTTCACCTAAATTACACGATTTTATTTTTAATACGATTGCAAAATTAGCAAATCGCGACGATCCAGCATTTCTGGCATTTCTGTCGATGAAAAGGCATCTACAACCCAACCCGCTTTCCAAGGACTTCAACGTCAGAATTTACAATGGTCGTCGAGGCGATTAAAGGCTAGTAAGGTGGCAGGGCTATGAAAAGAACAAAGGGGGGGGGGGGTCGGGGCATGGAAGTGGGTATGGGAGGCAAGCAATCATGTGGCAATCAGGATAGTGGTGCTTCCCCACGATTAAATTGCTTTTCTATCCGCTTTCTTTAATTTTGTAACCAAATTTATAAATTGCACGTAAAAGTATTTTAGCAAAGGTGACTGACCCGTATTTTTAAACAGAAACTCGTTGCATGTTTTTCTCGATCTCTTTAATTCACCTTTGTTTATCATGTTTGGTATCTATAACTGGACAGGGTATGTTAAACGGGGATCCACGAGTCCTCTCACTGGCAAGGACTGTTATCGTAAAAAGCCGGTACTTTCAATATCACCGAATAAACAGGATTAAGATCTCGTACAACAGTGTTGGCGGAAAAGACCGTTATCTTACTTCAGACTTCCGACTGTCTGGTCTTGCAGTGATTCAAGCCAGTTTGATCAAGGGGAGACGGAGCAGGAGGCGAAGGGAGGGGGGGAGGGGGGTGATTGCCACATTGCTCTAGTAAGATTTAGCAATTTTATTCAATTTGTAATTGTTTTTCCATTTCTCTTTGCGCTTCGCCACTTCCCTGCCTTGACGCTTTTCGCGAGTCTCGCGTTCGGTCTGACATTCTACATGCAAGAGCTCACTGGTATAATTTTATTTGATAATGTTAGAGAAGTTGGTAATGTCGGGGAGGAACCCGGGGGAATATAGTAAAGCCATAACAAGGAAAATTGAGCCAGAAGAGAGATCAAGGAAAAACATGGTTGTGGAAATCTGGAAAAAATAACCTGCGAGAACATAACATAAGGTAAAATTCTAAATCTTCAATAAAAGCAAAGGGAAAGGACTCCCTGATCATCAAAAGTTTTATGAAAAAAATATTCGCTTATTTTAAACAAAATTTTACGATTCTGTGAAATCAAGTGTCCCATGTTTTCGCTTTTCGTACTGTTTTCAAATTTGGCCGTTTCAAAGGCTTACCTGAAAGTAAAGAGTAAAGAAACTCTATGACGAAACTAGGTGTAGGGCGTGGTTTTTAGATATTCCGCATTCAAAATGGATCAGTATATAATCCGTAGAAACCTTCAATTAGAGTTCACAACGGAAAGACAAGCATAGCACCAAATTCTTTCATTATTTGACGTAAGCCGGGACCGATTGCCCAGTCCCCTTGGTTTCATACCACAATTTCCCAGAGTTTAATATCGCATTAGAAAGAGAACCAACACGAACCTGGGGCCTAAGGACCTAAAACTTAGCGCGTTTGTATTTTAAAGCATTATGGGTTAATTTTCAACATCAGACGTTTTTCAGAACTGAAGGCATGCCTTCTAAATCAGATTTTCTACTGACCACGCAACTTGTTTGAAAAATAAACTTCCCCGAATTCCCTCTCAGGTAGGCCCTTGGTTTTGATAAATCTAGTAGATGTGAAAACAACAAGAATGTACTTAACTAACAGGAGACAATGTTTCGCCTGCTCGAGGCAATAAAATTTGCCCATTTCATAATTTCTTTAGAATAGATTTGAATTTTCCTTAAAAAACACACTTTTAAAGCGAACTAAGCTCTGGTTTAGTACTCAGTTTCTTAACCGTTGCTTGATAATAATAATAAGGGGGTTTCTTATTCCTCTTCATATTTTGGGCCTACATCTTAGATGAAAGATGTAGGCCTAAAATACGTTCGAGTACGTCGATAAGGCCATAAAATGTGGCATTTGTTTTCTTCGCACAAATACACAAAAGCTACCATAAACAACGGTGTTAGGAAATAAAATAAAAGCAAGCCTGTGCTTTGGATCAGCACACCAACTTTTCGAGTTTATGTTATTAGCTGTAATGGAGGACAAACATGGGCGGTTGAAACACCTGTGGCTGGAAGGGGCCCAGAACCATGGCAACACAAAATCACGTAAAGTATTTGTAATCCTCCATATTGCCAAAAACACGTGGTTGATTCCGATTGCCAAATTTGTGCATCGAAATTTCTCGATAAGATCTTGATAAGTTTCTTTGACCTTCTTAAAAGCTGTCATTATATTACCAACAAGAGAAACGGGTAGTCCACCAAAAATGAGGTTTTGCTCATGGTACCAGGCTGAATAGATTAGAAATAGAATCATGTAGAGAGGATCATCGTAAAATGATTCATTCGGCTCGATCATGTTTGATGAGTGATAAGGATGAAGACAATGATAATGGCTGATCATTCTAATGTGTACAGAAATGGCGACTGATGGGAATTTAGGCCCTTGATGATAATGAACGATGGCTAATGGTACCCAATACGTAGCTCACAAATATGACTCATTGTAAGCAACCAGAGAATGTAATTTTGGACTCGATTTTGGACACAGTGTCGAGGTAGACTTGCTCTAAGTCTAATTCGTGCTTGAGAGTGGAGTATTTTCTTCCTTCGCAGAGGTAGACAGGAAGGAAACAAATGTTCCTCTCTCAAGCACGAGATAGACTTTTCGCATGGGGCTATTTGCCACAACAAGCATAACAAAAATTGAACACCCTCGTAAACATAAATTTTGACATATCATGCTTTATTCTGACACAATTTACATCTGTATACTTCTTTAAATTTCAGGTTAGAAATTCAGGCTACACTTCCTAATGTTGGTTTCTCTTCGAGTTTGTCATAGTCTACATGAAATTCCTTCGGAACTTTCCGCCAACTATGATAGTCAAAGCAGTAATACATTCCGCGTTCATATGAACTTGTTTTCACTTGTGGATCCATACCAGGGGCTCTTGTGATCCAAACTCTCTCCTCCTTGTGATACCTCCAGTCTCTAGAATATCTGCAACAAAACACAGTGTAAACAAAGTGGTTCAAAATTCGGGACTATCTAATTAAAAACAAGGAAAATATTCCAATGTTGGGAGTTTGAGGGTATTCTTTTATAAAAAAGCTTTTGGTACCTCAAAAATTCAAAATGTCATAGAAAACAGTAACATGGCAATGCGGGAAGCTTAGAATGCTTAATTCTCGCTGTTTCGTAATTTTTTCAAATACAAGCAGGGTTTGGTATGAGCTGGATTCTACTCTATGAGAAAGGGTAGCAATCAGAAGGCTGACCTTTGGTTTATTGCACTACCACTACCCTTAGGGTATCAACTTCTAGGGAGCGTTAATATCTGAAACTGCAGGGTATTGGTGACTTTTGGGGTTGATCTCACTGAATGATAACATTTTTTATAGGTACAAGCTGGAAAGGTCATGACCCCAGGCCCCTGCTTTTTTAACCCTTAAACCCCATCATAAGTCATTGGATGGAATCGGTGCTGATGATGTCCGTTTGAATTTAAAAACCAAGTATTTTACCTGCCTATTGAGTGGTATCCATAGTTTGTTCAGATGATCTCCCCGACACCCGCCATCTAAGAAATACCCTTGCTACCAGCCGTCTATTTCTTGCCAATCGAAGTTTTTTAACACATTGTGTCACAAGCCCCCTTTTTAGCTAAGAAAGATACATCCTCGCAAAAAGAACCTAAAATTTTAGAATCTACAAACTGTCTTTTTTGATTAAGAACATTTTTGTTCGAGATCAATTGTTTGCCCTACAAAGCTTTCTAAACCTCTGATTGTCATCCTTATTACCTGCAATTACTAACCCAAAATATTATCTTTCATATAAGAACCTAATGTAAGAACCTTGAACATTGCAACTTATATATTTATCATCAAAACAAGCCCCAAGAACTGTTTTTTGAAAAAGGGTCTCTTGATAGTCTAGCAGACACCACCCCTCTTTGATGATCGCAAAGGAAACGTCTATTTTGATGCATTCACTTTTGACGTTATGTAACTCCTAAATTTAATCGCAAACTTTTTCAATCGAAAAGAATATTATTTGTAAAACATCAAATGGACAACAGTAGCGCTGTTTATTGTAGCATATCAGATCAGTTGGAGTTCGCGAAATTTTGAAGCGTCCAGGTGCAAAACATTATCGTTAAGGTCCTAAATTCAAATACTGAAAAACGCAATTTTAAAGAACTTTAGCACGTTCAGTTCTATTGTTGGTTGTATGAAAACAAACCAGGAGACAAAATAACACGATGTCGATGTTCTTTTCGAATAAAAACATTATCGTCTTAAACACGCACAATTTTGCCATAATTTATGAATCAAGAGGATTTTTTATTGATTAGCAAACTCTCAGAAATATAAACACAAAACCAAACGATACAAAATCAATGACAGTAATTTATAATTCGATAAACGAGATATCAAAGCTAAAAGCGCAGCTGTCGTGTTCATATCAACTTTGTCGAAAATTGAGCAAGGAGAAAAAGCAAAAATTGATATGGCATAACAAAAAGTCTTATTTCACACGGGAGTCACGGGAAATACTCAGCTGAACATTCAGTCCTCTTTTATCAGTTTTCTTTTGTTGTCAAATTTTTGTTAGAAAACGAAGAACGACCAACAAAGTCTCTGGGCATCGTTATACGAGACCGCAAACATTTGATTTGCTAGGATCCTGAAAATGAACCTTAGGTTATTCTGCACTTTTCACAATTTTTGAGTCAGGAGTTTTTTGATCCATTGACTCCTGGGAAATATATTGTCCTTTTCCATTCGCTATGGATTGACCAAGCTAGCCCATACATCTTTATACTAAGGCGAGGTTCGAGGTTTTAGCTCATTGGAAGTGGGTTGGAAAACACAAATCAGTGTTCCGAAACCGTTTTAGGTCAGATTTGAAATTTTTGGCCAATTGGTCTTCTCAAACCATACCCGGTAAATTTCGATGTACATATCAATTTAATTTCATTGCATGTAGGGTCAAGGAAAGCTGACGAAACTTCTACCAGCGCACAATCCAACTTTGTTATTCAAATAACACTATGGGTGGGAAAATGAAATTAAGCTTAAGGTGGGTATGACGTCATAAAAAACAATTGAGGAGGAGATAATGATCATGAAACGTTACAGTTGCTTAAGCAAAGATAACTGCATTGTCACTTCAATATGAAGATCCGCGCTTGCTTGAAAATAAGTGTGCTCTAATCTTTTAACAAGGTAGGCTTTTCTCGTTAACAATTGGTTCGAGTAACTGCGGTTGCAAAAGGAAACCACGTGACATGTTATCTGCTTCGCATTAAACGATATTAATACGTTCAGGAGAAAGAAACCCAGCCTACTAAGAACATATCAACAAAAGGTATATTGATGAATAAATTTTCATTAAGACATGTCAATTTTACTGTTTCCACAATCCCATTCTCATTATGCCAGTGTTGACATTAGAACAAAATACTCAGTAAACAGGGTCTGCATGACAAATCTGAATTCACAACTTCATAGCTCCGAAAACGTCTACTTCAAGCCACCAATGTTTAAACGTAACAGAGCTGTCACAAACTAACAAATATCGCAATGCAGTATACCAGGTCTCTTTCCTTACTTCAAATAAATTTCAGCCTGTTTCAGCTATTGCAAAAAATAGGTTCAGAAGCACTGACCCTGTCTCACAAACTTAATTTAAATCATCGTCTGCCTGATAAGAGTTCAAAGAATTCTTCCACTAACATCTGACAATCACTTTGAATTTTGTAGAAAATTTCGCTGGTCGAAAATCACAAATCGATATCAAACTTTTGTCCCAATCCACAAAATGCTATCACATTGGTTGATATTTGGTTGTTCAATTGGTTGCTGGCTCAATTAGATTAGCTGCCCAATCAGAGTAAGACTTGGTACAGCCCACGTGTTTCGCAAGCTCAGCGCCTGTGTAACGGATAGCACTTTGAGCAGTGGGGCGGTCAAGGGGGGAGTTTGCGCACAGTCTTGCGTCAGGGTCCTGGTAAATCAGGAAACGATTCGATGTTTCTCTTCAGATAATTAAACGAGGATTTCGCGTTACATATTCTAGCCATGTTGGTTGGGCCATGGAACACCTCAGATTCGGGACACTGATATAAACCTCAGTCGTTATCAAAGGCAAGGACCAAAAAGTTATAGGCTAGGTATTATCAAGTGGAAATAACGACAATTGACAAAGCAGAGCGTCTTCTTAGATCCATATTGGAATAAAATAGATCCAATCAAGGGTACAAGGTCTAATCATGAATATGAACGGCCAAAGTAAGCCCTGCTAAGAAAAAAACAGTTCTATTTTCTCATTAGAACTGGCAAAACTGCTAACAAGGTCGTTTACTTACAGTTCTGCTGCAGCGGCTAGTTGTAGAATATCACCACAGTTCGTATAATACAAATAGAACAGCAAATCCTCGCCGTATCGATTTAGTCGTATATTCGCCAGTCGATCTCGGATTGTAGTGTTTACTAAGTATTCTGGAGGCACGTAGAAATCTAGAAACAAAGAGAGAGTAATCAGCGTCAAAATCTAAAGAGTCAAAATCTAAAAGGAAAGATATCGCCTTAGTTGGTACGTGAATGCGAGGCCATGCAGTCCTATCAAATGTAATCATCAAACTAAAAGATTCAACATCGACGCCAAAAAGGATTTGCTCAGGGGTCAGACTTAAGAGATACTGTATTGAGACCTTAGGCATATTTCTTAGGCGTGACAAGGTGTTTAACTTGCAAAAATGGGCAATTAAATACACATAAATTGCACTTCATGTATCTTAAAATTTCAACCAAACTCAACTTGGGCTGTCTTGTTGTCTTCTTGGGTTTACAATAATATCCTGTGACCTCCAAAGTGAAAGCTTTTTAAAGCTGTCAAGTTTTTTTCAATGAGCTGGAAACCAAAACAATAGAGCCACAGGTCCTCAACGTTTAAAATATAAAAAAAACAGCAAGCGTACTTTCCACCACTGAAAGGGAGGGCGCTTTCAAACCGTTCTTGGATAGTCCAAATGCCAAAGACGTACAACAAAATACTGCAAAGTTTCCCTTGACAGTTGTATGGTTTCAAAGATTACGCTTGCAAACCCCTCTGCAGGGGTCAAAATCGAGAAAAGAAATGCTTACAGAAGAGGACTAATTCAGTGACAATGGGATTGTGAAAATTGTGTAAACATTCTGAAGAAAGTAGTATGATTGTGAAAATCAGTTATAATGATCAGGATTTAACACAGGATCACGTAATATTTCCTTTTTGAGCTACCCTCTGCCTGCAATATTACCTGATATGACAAGATACTTCCCTAAAGTGTTCCAATTATCAATAGAGCTTTTTTTAAGTTAACAAAGCTAGCTAGAATGTGGCCCCTAGTAGAGGATGGAAACTGTTTATTGAGCAAAATTTGACGCTAAGAAACTCGTCTAGGTAAAAACCGGCTTTTAACTACGATAATGCATAAACTTGCTGCATCTGAAATTTTTTCAACGTGCATTCGAGTGAAATTGGTACGATGTAGCTAATTGGACCGATGTACTAATGTGTAAAATCCCATTAGCTGATATTAAAAAATTAACCACTGGTGATATCAAAACAAAAGGCCCGAGCTAATGTAACTTTTAATACCTAATCTGGCAGCAACAATACAATAGGTTTAAGAAAAGACGTTCTCGAATCTGGAGCAGCGAATCGATTAAACAGAAATCCCAACGTTCTGCCAAGACGTGTTTCAAATTTGAAATCAAATTAAAATTTGGTTTTGAGTAGAGAACACTTCTAGTAATCTTTCCGGGCATTGCTTTTCCACTTTGGGATTTTGAGACGTTTGAAGATACCGGAGGATGGAGACTCTAGGAACATTTACTTTAACTGATTTTTATTACCTATAAAGGGTAGAGGCACCAATTTTAAACACTGCTATACAGCTTGCTATGAAACTGGCTATCTTCATTGTTTATTAAAATACATTTCACAACGTTTTGTTCTTAGACACAGCTCAATAGTAATGCAATGTAAGGTAAATTGAATGGATTTGGAAATTATTTCCGGCGATTCTCATTAAAGTTTGGTAAGTTCCTAAACCAGCAAATTTTTCTAAGTGCATTAGAGAATAGAGTTTATTGTCTAACACCTTTGTTGAAAAGACAGAAAAAGGTCTGAACAAACAAACATTTGTAATAACATTCTCTTGAAAAACGTAGGCCTCGTTTAGCCAGTGACGTCACGATTTCGATTCGTTACAGAAGCGTTTTGGAAAGGCCTCCTTTTCAAAAATCGCTGAACAGTTACAGATAGATATCGTTGGTAAACTTGCTTACGCTTAGTAAAGCAAACACAAAGTATGTGTTACTTTATAAACCCTTGTATCCAGTTATATGGTACCGAAATGAGGTTCACGGCGAACCGAAAACGAGGTTTTATTTCTACCGGCCACAAAGTTATGTCACTGAACTCGCGAAACCAATCACGGATAGCGCTGGATCATTATTTAAGGGTTGGATCAATCGCTATCTGAATGGGCAACACAATAGAAAAAGTTCTTTCAGCTTTGTTTTACGAATAGAGCCAGAATGAGTCACGAGCAAACGAAAAACGCAAAGGTGAAAAAGACAGCTCCAATCAAGATAAATAGTTGTGACGAGCGGTGGTGGTGCAAAAAAGTGGTTAGCATTGAGGGGTCTAAAAACTAAGACATCATAACTAGTGGTTCGACCAAATACCACACTTTGTGTCAATAATGGACCAAAGAAAAGTACCATAGGGTTAGGGAGGGGGAGGAGTGGTGCGAGAGACACAAGCGTACCGAGCATCCAAGATAATACTCTTTCCACCATGGACCTCCCGGCCAGTAGTATGACCACATAGATTATAAGGTCTTTGAAGTCAATACTGAGTATTGATAAACTTTTTTGCAACAATACTGAACAAATTTCGATTCAATAATCTTTTATTTTGTTATAATTTCTATTGTTTATAAAAACAAAGTTCTTTATAAATCAACTCTTATACACTTGGTTTCAATTCTTTTCAAAATTATCAAAAATAAAAGTGGCAGAATGGAAGCTGAATGTAGACCACCAACATAATACGAGAGACCTGGAAACAAATGACGTCAACACTTCATATATATATATATATATATAGCAGTGTTTCCATAACAAAAAGGTTAGTTGACTTGACCGTTAATAAAAAACAAGGACATTTCTTTAACATTGACGCAATAATCATGAGTCATGACGAGGTGTTTTTTTAGATTATATTTTTAATTTCTTTATTAACAAAACATATCAATCGAATTCCTCCAACAGCCAAAGATAGAACAGTGCAACAACGAAAAAGGAAACAACACTACCAACTTTGCAAAAATGGCCTGGAAAAATGACGTCAAGAGTTTCAAATATAGACCACGTTTTCTTTAGTAAGGAAACTGATGCACTGAGCTATAACTTTACCCATCCATTATTACTTTTGCGAAAACTATCCCTTTATTTCTACATTTTTTTTGCATACAAAACAGGCTTTGTAAAGGAACCTTTCAAACAATTTCAATTCCTAGGTATGGTTAAAAATATTGTAAGAAATCTAAATATAATTTCTACTATTTAGGCTCCACCTACGGTTGCACCTATTCGCACGATGGAAGCATAGGCATTGAAGCAAGGTGACAAACTTTACTCCAGAGGCCTGGACACAGATTGCTTACAGCATGGGTAGAATTACGTAACTTCAAGCTTGAATTGGGGTTACGTCAATTGTTTCAAACTTAAAACTGAGGGAAGCAAACGAGACAGAATGGAAATGCAATGAAGTCAATAGGGGATAAATTTCAAAAGAAAATGAAGAATAAATAGTAAGAATCACCAAAATTGGGAGCAGGTATTTCAGTTCAAGTTTTCTGCACAAGAAAGACAAAAGTCTTAGCAACGACTGTCTCGAAGGTTTCGTGACAACGTGATCGCAATTGATGGCTGAGAGCTGGTCAGAAAATAGATTATCCTCCAGAAATCTTCTAGCAATCTAATCTTTCCGCGGCTTCAAGGCTGAGTTCAAAACACCAGGCTTTCGAACGGCTAAGGAAGGCCTGGAAAACAAAGCTGCTACCAGACAAGGACAACTCCTTGCTTCTACTGTTTCTTTGACTCCGCCACGACGATTTCTACATTCCTGCGCAAGACTCAGTGGATTTCTTGGATTTCGTGGAGTTCAATGGATTTCTTGACCCAGTGAAAAATTAATGCAGAACGGAAGCTTAGTTAATGAGAAAGGCACCCAAGGTTGAGCTTTGTCTGATTTTGAACTTAAGCCGAAACAAATCGTGAGCACTGATATGTGATCGTCTTCCCTGCTTATCATGTCTACTTTTGACTGCCTTCTCCGAATACTTCCCGCGATGGCTCTCTAGATAAAGGAGTTCTCATATTCTCCAAACTTAAGAATTTTCTTTGGGGTTTTAGAATCCTTTAGCCTTAAACACAAAATGCAGCTTCAAACAGCTCCGTCCAACAATCTTCTGACACTAGAGATAATCTCCCTAAATGCATAGTGATAAAGGTGAATCCCATATGGTCTGGCAAGGTACTTAAGATGTGCCTATCTGGGAAGGCATTTACTATAGGCCAGCAGCACGAGGACAGTCACAAGTACCTCGATGCTTTTAGCCCCCCCCCCCTGGATGGAAATAAAGTATATCTATTGTTTTAGGGGGGGTTCGTGTCCAACTCATAACCATTGTACCTATGGCCTGCCATTGGCTGCTGGGTAAATAGAAGGCGAGTGTACAAGTGGTGGCTTGAAATCTGGCTTTAACTTAAAACCTTCAGCATTTCCCGTAAACAGAACTGTTTCTGAAGCCCCCGAGTAATCTCAGTAAAACGGAAACCTTAATCGCAGTGGTTATCTTAAATAATAAGTATTCAGGAACTACGTCATCGGTTAATGGTAATAAGGGTTAAGTAGAGAAATGACAATACTCACCAATTTCATGCGGTCGACACGTGGTGTCTGAGAAGGGTGATCCAAAAGTATGATACAGGCTTCTTTAAAAAGAAAAAAACAAAAATGAAGCTGAAAGACGTACTAGTATAGACTACTCCTGAGATTGCGCGTGTTTACAGTGGCGATAACTAAAATAAGCCCCGCATCTGTACCAAACAGTAGCAGAAAAAATACAGGATAAAATTAAATCCAATAGGCGAAATTTGTGCCCCTAGATATAAAGCCCCTTGTCTCTAGATATGAAAACGTTCAAGGTTTTATGGAGCGTTGTTGAGAACGATTTAACAGAACATCAGCGAAGCACCAGTCCACGCAACGGTAGTCAAGATGCGCGAGGGTGGCTCGGTGGTTAGGGTCTATAAATCCAAGTGATTAATAATAGCGAGGAGATTCGCCAGCTCTCTGTTATTAAAAATACGAGGGGTAGTTGCATCGAATGGAAGGACCAGGACACTGCTCGATAAGCATGAGCTTCTCAGTGTCCTAAAAACTACTACAGAAGCTAGGTAAAAACAAATATATATGGAGTTTCTTTTAGCGCCAAACTTAAAACAAATAGATAGTTGTCTACAAGGTCGTATGCTATATGAAAATGCTGGGAGACGAGGGGCCATTTCACTTTTGCAAATAGCGTACGAGATTATGCCTAAAACAAAAGGATTTATGGGGGGAAGGATTACATTTTTAGATAAAACAATAGGATTTTCACAAAAGGTGTATGAGATTTTCTTAGAGTGATTTGCCCCTCGCTGGGAGAGTTTTAACACCTCAAAATGAACATCACTGGACAGCGCTCTACAAATTTTGAGCAATGTTCAGTTATATGTTGAGTGTTTCAAAAAGGCTTAAACCTAGAATTCCTTGAACTATTTGAAATGAGAAGGTTTTTATTTATCTCAACATCGACAAAACCTTTGAAGACCATGGTACTATAAAAAACCTCAACAAAGATAGGTTTCGTCAATACCGGTTTTGGTGGGCCTACAGTCCTTCTGCGAACGGGGAAATCTCCACGATTATTCAGAACATCCCAGAACCCTTGAAACACGATTCACAGTAAGAAATAACCATCAGTGTTTCCTAAAAATTCCACACACTATTGTATTGCTAATCCTGGCTAAAAACGTCATCATAATTGCAATAATGGATTTAGGGCTCTTCAAGTATAATGGGACATAAGTTCGTTTTAACACCTCCAAAAAGAATATCACTTTAAGTCTCTTAATAATACACAGATAAAATCTTATCCTGTAGGATACCATCAGTTCACAAGTCATTTTTCATACGAATTTTGAAAGGCCAAGTTACAATGATGACTTTAGCCAAGCTATAAAATTTTGGCCAGTTTTAATATGGGCGGAATTGTGGTTAGATTTATGTTTTAACGCGTATTACTTTGGTCATGTACATACTAACTGAACCAGTCAACGTATTCTATTTTTGGCACCAATGGAAAGACAAGCTTTATCCATGGAAATCTGCAATAATAATTTGATAGGATATAAGCCTGAATATAAATACACCCCGATATATAGTGAGTCGTTTTGAATTCCGTGAAACTTATGCCTTGAATACAACCATGGTAGAAAAAAGAACAAATTATACCATGTGCTTTCAATAAAAACTGTAGGAAAATGTGCAAGTAAACACGATCATGAACTTCCCGTGAGAGGTCTGGAGACGAATGACGTCAAAAGCTCTAATTGTAGGGTAGACATTTTATAAAAGCCTTTTCTGACGCCACTGATAGGTTGAATGTTTCCTAGCTTTTCTTACTGTCTATCTACAAGGTCATTGAAAAAAGTTCTCGACATTATACACGCCCACTTCTTCTCAAAGGCTCCTGGGTAATCTTTCCTTGGTCGTTTCGCTTCGATTCCAAAAAAATGTCTTCTTTACGCCTTAATCGGTGTTCGAATCGAAAAAGGAATAGAATGGATGCTTCGTTGCTTAAAAAAGCGCTGTGATACAAAAATTACTCGGCATTCATTGTCAAAACAATCTGTCTTCGGAGAAGAACAACGTGAACACAACATATACGTTTTTCTATAGAAATGAGGTAGCGTAGACAAACAAATCGTGTTTGTTTACGTTACCTTAAGACAGACAAACAGCGTGTCTAAGTAAGTCGACAGACAAATCGTTGTGGAAATTGCATCATCTATTTTCCAGTAACCTAATTCTCTCAACTTTATGATCACCACATCTGTGAATCCAATGGCCTTCCTTTTGTTATATCCATCATTCCATTAGAAATACTCCTCAAAATTATCTTTATCTTATCCTCCATGAAATCGTTTTCCTCCGTCGTTTACAGCTTCGTAATGCTCAACAAATTCTCAGTTGCCCTCGATTAGACCGCATTTAACCTTGGATTTTCCCATTTCTGAAGCCTAACGTAAGCAGCATATCCCTTTTCGAAATCAGAGAATTAAAATCTAACTGCGGGGAAAATATCTCTTCTTCAGTCTCAAAGAAAAATATCAACTGATTCATAAAACAAAAAAGTACTTACTCTGTTGAGTTTAAATTCAGTCCAAGGGTCGTTAAATCGCTAAAAATACGAAAAATAAAAGTTAAATTCACATTCGCTGTCACTGTCTCAATGTGACTGTATAGAAATTTTAAGAGTGAGGTCATCAAATTATATATCCGGATGGGGAGAACGCCTGTCCTCAAATGGTCATGTGTAAGCCAACAGGCAACAGATTCATTTAATTTTGTACAATTAGAGACAGTTTGTGATCCTTTTTAGGAAATGTAATCCATAACTTAAAAATTCTAAAAAGTATACTCCTGACGTCATCAAATAAGGGCTCTTTTGGAAGGATGAGCAGATAGGGTTCCTTTCAACTTCATTTGTAACATTTAAGCATGATACTTCAAAGAGACGTGTGTGTACTTTTAACATACAAATGATCGCTTTCTTTACTAAGAGGAGATCATGTATCAACCTTAAGGTTACGGTAAACGTTTTCTGGATGAAAAAACCCATTTTCGA
Organism: Rhopilema esculentum; assembly: GCF_057945365.1. Lineage (NCBI taxonomy): Eukaryota > Metazoa > Cnidaria > Scyphozoa > Rhizostomeae > Rhizostomatidae > Rhopilema > Rhopilema esculentum. The sequence goes on from NC_142831.1 coordinate 4,141,380, forward strand.
TTTTTCACGTTCAAGTAGGCGAACTTTCAAGGCACACAATAATACCAAATTTGAAACTAATAGAAATTTCGAAAATGGAAAAAATCCCATGTGAACGAAGGTTTCCATAATTTCTTTATCAAAGCTTTTAGTTGAGGTCTGAAAATCTCTTGACCTGTTAAGCCGATTATCGTTGCTTTGCGGTTGTGGTCGCATTTCCATTTACAATATCGCATGGAACATCCATGTATCCCATGTACGGCTGTGTTTATTTAAACAGGCTTATTGATCTGAAAGCTTTAAGTGACTTGACCCGGATTTCACTGTGGTTTACGAGTGTACCTTGCAAGTGCGATCAGTAAAATGCCGTTTTCTACAGACTTACAATTCCTCAACATACAGGTACGAAAAGCTATTTTGTACCCAAGGAACCAATTTGACAGGATATAGTTTCAAGGGGAGGAGGAATTTGAAAATTCTGAGACACAATTTGGTAGCTAAGGACCTGCGCTTTTTGGTGATATAAGTCAGATTTTGTTACCGCAAATGCAAGGGTACAAAAATAGCTTTTTAAGATGGTACACTCATGTAAGCAATAAATTTGCCTGGAAAGTATCATTTTACAATATTTGCCAATTATGTTTATATGGTTGGAATGACCACGTTCTTGTGCATCGAATGATGTATAGTTTAATCTGATTCCGTTAACAGTTTTGCTTTTAGGGAGAGAAAATCAAATATCGTGTCAAAATGTTTACCGTAACCTTAAAGCTATCTTGTGAGTATTTGACAATGGCTATATTGCCTGATGTCACAGCACAAGAGAAAGATAAAACAAATATACAGTTGCAAACTGTTTCAAACAGTTGTGAACTGTTTTAAACTGCTTTAAACTTTCGCAAAAAAATCATATAAACAAGTGCCAAAACTCGTATTAAAATGACAAGGCTCTTGCACTTGCTTTAATACGGTAACGATGCCGTTAGCAGTTTGTCGTTAACTATTGTAAACCTTTGTACATTGTCTTAAACTAACTATTGTAAACAATGGTGAACAGTTGTGACCTGTGGCGAACTGCTGTAAATAGTTCAAAGTAACGATCAAAACAAGGCTGAAATGTAACATGGCTCTTACGCATGCTGTTACGCTTAAGTAATACCATGTTTCATACTAACTTTTATAAACTATTGTAAACTTTTGTTTAGACTTGTAAAACTGTTTTAATCTGTTTTGAAATGTTGTAGACTTGTTGTTGACTGGTGTAAACAGATGTAAACTAAAGATGAGATGTTTGATACACAGGTTAACAAAAGCTTGATGAAACGAACAAACAAACCTTCCAAGGGCCAAAGTGACCAAATTCGGTTCCGTCTCTGCTGCTCGGATGAACGTTAACAGTCCAATCATACCAAACTGATCAGTAACCATTCCGACGGGAATATTGGTAATAACACCTACAGGAAATTTGTGTATTAGCAGAAAAGTCGAATATTTCACTAAAAGTGACTATATTTATGGATTGATTATTGACTACAGAGAAAATATGCTCGTGCACACTCTTTGTGGTATGGTACTATCTTGTCCTTGTAGTAAGTTGTAGTACTGTAATATTGTAGTATTATTGCAATCTAGTAATTGTATTATTTGTAATATTGTAATGTATGATTTTATATCTTAATATCTAAGTGTTGCAGTTTTTGACCTTCAAGGCTCACATAAAAAGAAAAATGAGGTATTAAATCGTTACAGTTGACAATAAAGAAATTTATATGTTATACAAAACTGAAACTTTTTGAATGTTCATTGTATCAAACGCGAAAAGGATACTAAAGCAGATATATTTCACTAATAACCTTTTACTTTTCTAACAGCTATGCCCGCCCTACACTTAGTTCTCAATACGTCTATGTTTAAACTGTCAGTCAAGTATCAGTTACATTTCAAACTAATGTTTTTAAAAAGACCTTTAAAAAAATTGCTGCTTAAGCCATCTGTCATATAACTCTTGATGCCATGCAGAGCAGGACAGATGTAAGTTGAAATTCTGAGTTTCACGCTTAATGGATCATTAGGCAACTGTCGATATAAATAGACGCTTTGGCGCAGATAACAGGACGGTTCTAAGATGAAACTCAGAATTTTATGCCAAATGCGATCATCAATTAACAAAAAACCTTTATGTGTTAAAATAATGTCTATCTTACCAGATGAGCTCGTTTGTATCCCAGCAGAGCCTGGAGTTCTTGACTTTTTATCACTAAAAGGCCTACAAAGATCAAGAAAAGCAGATAATAAAGCATTTACAAACAGCCAACAGTCAAAAAAATTAAGGTATCTAATTGGCAAGCTTTTTACTCAATTACTGATAAAGTGAGAAAAACGGAAAGGGATTTCTATAAAATCACGCGGCTGAAAAGAAAGTAGCAGCTAATAATTTGCTCATCATTAAAAAATGCGAAACAGCTGCTCAGAATCTGATGCTCCAAAAAATCTCGGCGTTTAGTGAAAGGAAAAGAAGACGTGGAGAACGGCTGCCCATTGACACAGAACATTTAGAACTGCTCATTTGCAGATATCATCGCGAATGCTGAACAAAAGTAGCAAATGGCGAAATCGATACTTTTAGTCGTATATCGATAGAAATGGTCAAATCTTGCCGAAATAACAATACATAAAAAAATATGTGATATAATTTGTCACTAGAAAGCAATGTCAATAATGTGTCAAAAATAAAGAACCAACAGCCTAATCAGTCCAATCAACTATGATCGCTTGCCATCATATCATCAATCAAATAATCATCAATCACTTACCATCAATCATAAATCGAATAATAATTAACTTTTAACTTGTTTATAGCCTAGCAACAATGACTGCCATTAATCATAGTAAATGTCAAGGATTGTCTTGAATCGTGCCATCACAAAATCATCGAACAACAAAGTCCCCAATCGTTAATAACTGAATCACAATCAGTCGCAAAATTAATCTCACACCGAAACCACGAACCATCATGAATGGAAAACAGCTTCAATAACTCATTATAAAGCCGAAAATTAAAAAGTGATTAATCAACAATCATGACGATCATTCGACAATCATGACGATCATTCAACAATCATGACAATCACATGTCAATCATGATAATCACTCGACAATTATTAATGACATACCTGCCGTCTTTTACCACACTTTCGTAAGAAGATCCTGAGCTCATTAGTAACTCCTGGTACACTGTGGAAACAAGAAAATTACTCATCAGATACCTTATCTAAAAACAACAAAGTAAGTGATACAAATGACAAAATTATGCCTGATATTGACACTTAATGTTTAATTACAGCCTTAATCACGCTTGTAACTGCAACTGTTGAATGTGCGCTATTTTGAATACCATGATGAGCATTCTGTTTATTTTTACGAGCCACCTTATATTGCAAAAATGCTGAACAGAATCACCTGAAAACGACTTTCCTCGTAACAAGAAAACCACGCATAAAAACAAAGATTCAAAAACAAGACTTTTTCAATTGTTTTTCTACTTAAAAACGAAATATTATGGAAAAGATTACACCTAAGCAAAAGAAACTGGCCTGATGAAGAATCATTTGGTAATTTACACCGATATTTTATCTGCAGGAATAAAGTGCAGACAGTTTTTTAAGGCCCACAGATAATCTAATGTCCCTCGTTAAATTTTCAGTGGCAAACGTAACTATAATTTGAGGCACGGGCCATTCTGAATAACCCAAGGCATTAGAAAGTCCAAGTCGTCTAACAATTCGGAACATTTCCCTTTCGGATTCCAGTACCCTCCACAACAAATTAAAGACATTTATGACAATTTAGTTAAAAAAATTGGTCTGCATCAATTGCTGATGTATCAATCTGAACCCTCCTTGTGATCTTTATGAATGAAGAGCATACATTTCGAGAGAGCGTTTCGGTGACAATCTGTTAATTCCTCTAAGATGGGCCTACACTGTTGCTGCGCGGGTTAATCTGTTGTACGCCACAATAAACATAAGGGGATCGATCAATGGTATCGCTGGCTGCTCAGAGAGCCACGGTAAAAGCTATATCAGGCCATGTATACCCCGCCCCAGTGTAGCGCTATGGGGGGGGGGGGCTGACTACAGATCTAAGGGTCTGTGGTTCTAGACCCTGGCATGACCGCTCTCTGTAATTCAAGGTCGAGGAATCACGAGGTGTGGTCACATCGAGAGGTAGGAGGAGGACACTGCTCGATAGGCCTAGCTTTTCAGTGTCCTAAAAAATAACCTTCAGATGCAGATTTTACTTTCGGCAATACCGCATCGACCAACCGCTTGAATTAGGCTCGCTAAAGGATAGGTTAAAATTGTCATAGTTAAAAAGCACTGGAATATTAAAGCTTTTAAAGCGACAAACAAGCTAAAACTGACAGTGGCTGGCTGATTAACAAATAGCTAGTTTATAGACCCTGTTTACTTTGACACCAAGAATTCATGTCAAAATTCAACAGCGTGGCTTCTAAATAGCCTTGAAAGCTTCGAAAAGTGATCTTTTCATGAAACTTTGTTTGCTGATAAAAAATTAAACAAACACACCTGCAATTAAATCACAGTTAAAAGAAACTGTCTTAGTACAAATTACATTTAAGTATACATTTAAGGGTGTATCACAGAACCTCGAATAAAGATGAGGGGCATTGATGTCAATGTCTTATGAGCCAAAATAATGATCAAAACCATTACTGTTATAGTTAGAGTCAAGGCTATTATGTCTCTACTGGAATGAAAACAATACTCGGGATAAAAAATTGTCATTACCCCCATTGGCAGTTTCATAACAAACAAAAGAAAATCTAAAATGCTATAAAATAATATCATATCGTTTCGCTACAAACACAAAATATTTATCCTATAGATAAATCGTTGGTATTTCACATCTATCCTGTTTTTAATTTGTTTTGAGATAGCTACATTTGATACGTATTGTATTGCATTTTGCAATTACAGTTAACAGTTAAGGCTTTATTAGCTCTGCTTCCTCTACTTTGTCGCATAGATTCCCTATTTTTGGTTAGACCTTGTACTAGGATGTACTTCTATGCAGGGGCGGACACTTCGTCAAATATTGAGGGGGGGGCAAGCCTATTGTTTAAATAAGATGACGTCACATTTCCCATTGTTTTAGAGCAAAAGACCATTGTCCTCTAAAGTATTGGGGCCAGTCACCCCCCCCCCCCCCCTTGCCCCCCCCCAAGTGTCCGCCACTGCTTCTATGAACAATTTGGATTGCTTTTCGCGATTTCGCTTGCTTTAACATCTTATCGAAGTCAATTTCAGGTTATATGAATGATTTATACAGCGAACATACATAAACGCAGTGCCCAGAAAATACAAAGTTTTGCTTTGTCAATAGAACTGGAGTAGAATTCACTCACCCAGTGATTTGTTTTCTTGATGTAATGAAGAATCTGACTGCGAAGATCCCGGGAGAGCTGGAAAGTCTTCATTTTGAATTTGAAACTCGCTAACTGAGTCTTGACTTTTGTTTGTTACCATGACAACTAGAATGAGGGTAGACATAGCCTTACGAAATATATAGAGCAGGGGCGGATCCAGAGCAAACTTGAAGGAGGGGCAGTTGGTAGTGGGGGCGCTGAAAAATTTGACGATGAGAGAACATTGTATACAACAATTTCAGATCCATTTTCGGAATAAACAAGATAACTTTGAAGTAATCCTTGAAGCAAATTAACCTATTGGTCTCAGAAACTTTTTTACCGGATTCTCATTCTTCGAAAGGGGCGCACAATTTCCAAAAAAGGGGCGCCATACTTGCTTCAACTCGTCGAGGGAGGGGTAACTGCCCCTAGTTGCCCCCCCTCCTAAATCCGCCACTGATATAGAGCGACTTAAGAAGAGTATAAACGAAGGGGAAGGGTGACTTAATCGAAAATTTAATGTGAATATACAAGATTTTAGTGTTGCTAAGGATGTAGATACTAGGACTAAATTTGCTATGTGATGAATATTCTTTGAAGATGGCAAAAAATACAGCGGAAACACAGCATAATGAAGCTCTACGTCCGACATTCCTCAGAGTATAAGCGTCGGACAATGACCGAAAGTAAGCTGGAAACCTATATATATAACAAGGTGTTGATCGAAAGCAAAGTGAGAGGAAGAAAGACGCATTTGATTGGCTCATTTGTTTTTAAAATTTACATTTATGTATTTACAGAAGACTCCAAAGAAAACAATGAGATACTTACATGATTCTAAATCATGATTTTGAAGAGCACCACCTAAGGTAGAAATATGAACATAGTCAAGAAAAATAAAAAAAATATCTGCTTTAAATAATTGTTAATAATATAGGTATAGCAAGACAATAAACGGAAAACTTTCATATCACACAGGCGATGATATAATTCTTGCTCCCATCAAGAGGGGCGTCAAACAGACGATTCAACGTAACTGTGGCAAGGAACAAATAAAGGAATCGTGTTGCATGTCGTTGCAAAAAATTTCAAACCGTTGGGGAATTGCATTTTGTAGTCTCCTTTTACAATTAATCAATTAATTTTACAATTGTATTCGCCTTTTATGCCCCAACCTTGAATGATATTCCACCCTGACATACCAGTTCTAAGGGTGAGGTTAGATGGGTACATACATGGTTATCATGTGAGGAATAACACATTCAACGGGCAATTACATATTCAATATTGCCTCGCAGAATGTTTCGTTTCTGAAATAAACTTGAAAAATAATGTGAAAATGCCTCAAAAGAGCTATTTGCATGGCGACCATCAAGTAGATTTTAAAAGGCCCCTCCACGAAGCAGCCCAAAAAGCTCAGCCTAAATGAAGAAGCTCCCCTCTCCCCCTGTATCAAATAATTTGTAAGCTAATTCGAAGATCAACAATAATAAAAAACAAAGACGAACCGTAGCCCGTTCTTGAAGGCAGTGACGCACTTTGTGAACTTGAGGGTGACGATGATGATGAAGCTCCTCTGTTTGCCAGTGCAGGGAAGTCTACGTCAAAATTACTGATTCCTGAACCGATTGGCTGTGTAAGATTGTCTGATGACCCTGCGTAAAAATAATCAGGATTACAAGTATTGAAAAGATATATCAAAACTGTAGTATCGTAGGGCAAAAGGAATTCCAGCGTTTGAACTGACGGGTAAAAGTTGGCTTGCGAAATACACTGTTGAGAAATCAAGTGTCAGACTTTTCGACCAAAACCTCTAAAAAAGGCAAGAATCACTTTTTCCTTTTCGAATATAAAATGGGCGCTGAGTGTAGGCTATGAGGGCGTTTTATAAAAATATCAAACTCAGCCTCTGATTTGGAAATGGTGAATGTGTCGTCAACAAATCGAAAAAAGACACCAGGATTTTGGTCTCAGTCGAAACGTTTTATACTCTGAGAAAAGTCAGACAAAAAGTTTTAGGCATGTTGTAAAATGTTTGCTTTTTTTCAATGCCATTTTCAAATTATGTATCGTGAAACAATTCTACAAAGTTCTTATAAGAATACCTTAATTTTTGCTGAGCTTCGATATTGTTAAAAATTTGTGATTCTCAGAGTAAAATTATTCTTAAAACATTCTTTAGAAAAAAAATTAAGTTATTTGCTTCTCCTCTTCTCTATCGCGAAAACAGTGCAGGAAAAAAAGAAAGCCAAACGAGGGTACCTGAAAAATGCTGTTTGAAAGTAAGGTACGTCTTGTTTGCTCAAAGTCTCATACAGAAAATAAGCCTTACTGTTGATAAAAATTAAGCCCTTGCTATTATTTTTAATTAGTTCTTAAGTTAAAGCAATTTCGAGCCTTAATATTCTATTGAAATGTATTCTTATAAAAATGTGTATTTACGTGTTATCGTTATACAGCCATGCCTTAACGTCCATAAGCACTTTATGACAGACTGGTAAACAGAAATTTTTATTAACTTCATTTAAACATTGTTACAGATAAAACCAGAAATAAAACCACTACTTACCTGAGAAAACTGATGCCATTGTTGATTGTAAAGATGATACCGCGTGCCCTGCTGATACATTTTGTAACTGGCCAAGTAAACCACCCTGAAAAATCGGGTGTTAATTAAAAAAAACAATTATATGAGAAAACAGAAATACGTATTTCGCGCAAAAAGTGCAATTGGAGTTCAAGTCGATGAAAAAATTTATAAAAACTTGTAGAGCTATCAGAAACTTCCTCTCCCAAAAATTTCTATCGAATAAATTATGTTTCCAAGAAGAATCGATAGATCTATCAACTCAAAAACTTTCAAAACGAGAAAAACTATCCCGAGAACCAGAAGACCGTTCTTATAAGCAATAACCATTTCCATCTAGCAGGTATTGCAATATTTAATGCCAATAGCATGACAATTAACGAAGAAATAATCATCAACATTTCAATGAGGACACTATCAAGAGCTTCAATTTACAATTTCTTACAAAGTACGAAGCAAGAGGCAGCCTCTTTTTAAAACAAAACTCAAAATGAGGCTTTAACAAAATAGGAAGATAAATAAAAGTTTGCTGCTTTTTAAAGACTTTTTACAGTATAAGCTCATCACCAATAAAGGTATACAAACGTACCTGGCTACCAGATGATGAGAAAGGTCTTGTTCCGATTCCTGACAACGGTCCGCCTCCGGACAAGCTGCTTAAGCTGCAGATAGATTATATTTATATCATCAAAATCATCATGATCAATTCAAATATTGAAAACAGTTAACTGACGATGCTAACAAAATCTAGCGAACGGTTACAAATGGTTGGTGGTGCTGACCCTACTAACGTGGCTCTACTAGAAAAACAGCACGTATATTACAATCAATTTGATGTTCTTTCTAACCACTAAGTCAAAACTTTACTAATGAACACCACATACGGACATTTCCCAATAACGGACACCCTACAGCAACCGAGAAATGATTTCAGTCCGAAATATTTTGAGTGTGATCGAAATCTCACATAACGAACCCATAGTTTTACGACACCTTTCTTCAACGGGCATAATATCTTATCCGTTATGTTGATGTTTACTTTAATAATCAAAAATGAAACAATAACAAGCCAAACATAATTATAGAAATATCTTGCAAAAAGATTCTTGAAACTAATGAAAATATATCAACTCTTATATTTAAGAAAGCTTAGTTTACCTTCCAAAACTTCCAACTCTGTTCGGTTGTTGATTTGATGTTTGTATTTGTGAAACTTGTTGCTGATGTACAGGCTGGGTCAGTCCAAGAGGTAATAAATTTGGGGAACTTCGGGAGCCACTAAATGAAACACAAAAAATTAAATCGATTTGATGATCCAGAATATAAAATTAAATCAGCGGAACTAACTTTAAAAGCAAAACTTATTGACTAGGTCAGAATAAAAATATGAAGTAAATAGTATGAACTTTAATAGATTCTTTAAGAGAAAACTTACTAACCTGTGGGATTTTCTGGAATCACATGAAAATTGTAAAATCTTTCGTGTATTGAATTATCGAATATTCAAATCCTATATATAGATTTCACGTATTCCTTTAAAACCAAACAACAGGCGCACTCTTGCAGTCACCTAATTGATATTTTTCATTCTAAACAGGATCAGCCGATTACACTAAGATTAAAACAGGGCCAGGAAACGGACAAGGTGTCTTGAAAAGGGAATCTTCTCGACCAACTGATCCAAATAAAATTGATGTACCTGCTTAAAACAGAGGGTAATCCTGCAGTTCTTCCTGTCTTTTGTATTGAGTTATTTATTGCTGATTGGCTCTGTGAATTAGACGCAAGACTTGACGGTAACTGCTGTCCAATTGTTGATCGTCCACCCATTGATAGCAATCCATTCCTGCTTAAACAAGAAAAAAACGTTTAGCAAAAAACATTAAACATTCACACATTTCTAAAATAAAGATTGCATTTTTTGCATGCATGACAATTAGAACTTAGAATTAGAAATTAAACGATATGGTCTCCATTATGATATTAGACGATGGGTTGCTTCGAAAGACTGATATTGGGGGGGGGGGGGCGGGGTGTATGGTCAGGATCACCATAACCTACCCGCTTAAACCGCATCTGCATCCACCAAACTTGCACCAAAACCTTTAAGAGTTCTGAAGAATCATCCTTCTATTTAATCTGAGGCGTGGCATGTCTAGTGCTCCTCTTATTTTTTGGTAAATCGAGCCTTGGTCTTCTTATAAAGTCTTTTGCTTTAAAAAAAATGTTTCTTCGTAAATTATTCCAAGTGGTGGGTGAAGAATTTGATGACTTCCTAATCGTGTGCCCTATCCAAATTCGCCAAAGCATGTTCCGCAAATCTTACAACCTACCGGGATTCAAAACTTTGGTATATACCTTATCCGCATTTGCTAATACGTCCAACGGTTTGCAACGCATTTGCTAATCAGTTAATACTACAACCGGTTGAAGATTAAATGAAGGTAGGACAATCATAAATTCAGGTGAGAAGTAATCTCCTGAAACTTTGCTTACCTGCCAGGGGACGTCTGACCAGATGTAGAAGATGAACTGTGGTGAAATCCAGTAGAAATAGGCGGCATTCCTGTACCAGATAAACCGCCAAACCTGTCACTTCCAGATGCAATCGGCGGCGTAGAAAAACTCCGCGAGAACTGCAAAGGAAAAAACCAAACAATTCGTTATCCTGGTTTCCTCCGAAATAACTCAACAATGTCTACCACCAGAATGGATCCTTGTAAACATCGTGTTCTTTCCATTAATGATTCTTTTTAAAAACAGCAAACGTCATAATGTTTCCAACCACAACGACGCTAGTTGACAAGTTAATGATCGAAACAAATAGACGGATTATGTTGTTTCATACTGAAAATGGCAGCAGAAAAACCGACATAGCTTTTTCCATCGTTTGCAGAAAATGCTTGGGGACATATTTTTAAAAACCCTTTTGGTGTTGTTCAAGTCAATTTAACCTTCAAAAACGAGGTAATTTATTCGCAACAAACAAAGGAACATCGACATACATTATTCAACATACATTCTGTAATTACATACATCCCTTTGGTTGCTGTATCACAAAGAAAGATCCTTAAGTGCTTGTAGGCACTACAAATCTTATAGCACTGTTTGTTCCTCACTACACATTACCTGTGTTGTACTAATCTGCCCTCTTGATGTTTGTGTCATTTGTCCTGAACTGTACATTGGTAAAACTCCTCCTAAAACACGACAATGAAAAGCTGAGGGCATGCCAATCTACCTTAAGTTGCTTAAGTATATGTGTAACAAAGACAAAGGTCGTGTATACAGATGTAATATATTTTTTATGTCGCATATACCTTCAAAAGGTAATACTCTATATTCTGGGAAAATGACTCACATTGTTCTGATAAAGCATCCAAGACGAAATTACTTCTTGTGTAAATAGAGTTCTTAAGTGTGACGTCAAAGAATTATTTATTTTTGACTATGAAATTAAAAACTCTCTTAAGTGCAAATGCATTGAATCTGCTATGAATTGGTCACATCTCAGCAAAGTCGAAATACATTTAACTGATTGTCCACATAAAAAGGATGGCATAATTGTTCTTGGCAGGTTATGTGGTCTAAATTAAAAGGCTTTAAAGATAGATCTTTAATGACGTCATAACTAAAGAGCTCGAGTGACCCTCTCAAGGGTTCGTTTGGAAAACCCGTTGCACGTTAGATAATGGTATTTGCTGCTGGGAAAACAGCGGATAGAGTTTTCAATATACTGTATACGTTTTTAAGGCTAGAAGGGCTTAGGAAATATTCGTAAGGTTTAAAAATTTAGATAAGGTGGCTTTAGTACATGTTTCTGAAATTATGATACTCTGTGGCAAAGTTTTCACAAGACACTAGAAGTGAGGAAAATTATGGTGCTATTCTTCAAAATTTCTTTAAAAAATGCGATATGGTTAGAGCAAGCAGAAGTTTTTGGGAATCGTGAATCAGGAGAATATTCTATTTAACAAGGGGCCGTATCCAAGTAGCAGGGGCCGGTGAAAGACTCATTATATGACAAAAGTTAGCCAGGATTTTGTTTCATTCCAGGTCGCCATTTTTCCCGCATGTTGGAAATTTGGTTTCTACTTACGGGCGATTTGGACCAGTATGGCCTTCCCAGTATTTTGTGCTTTTTAGTAAATCATTGCGTCGAAGGTCAAGAAGATTTTCTATTCACAAGTATATTTCTTCTCTTGTGGAAATTCAGCATGGGATGAAACAGTAAACTGGAGTTGCTGTGTTGTCAGCTGCTGAACTTAGACTAGATCCGGGTTGAAATGTTTTATGCAAGGGGTTTCTGTAGATAAACTTAATGGGTTAGAAATCAATTTAGGATGTTAGCAAAAAACATACCTGGCTGACTAGTCGACCTCCATAAATCGGCTGAAACGTCTAAAAAAGGAGGAAATTTGATATAACAATAGGCAGACAGATGGCAGATAAATATAGAAGGTAACAAATCAACAGTTCAAATCAACGATAAAAGAGCAACGCAAAAAGTTGAGTAAATTTAAATTAAAAATAGACAAGCATTGATGAAAATCCATTCTTGTACTTAGACATAGCTCCATATGATATAATTTTTTATTTAATAATTCAATATAGTCATTTTTTAAAATTGCCCTTTTCTTGATATAGCCCCTTTCTGGGTTTAGCCCTATTCTAAATATAGCCCCTTTTTGGGGTATAGCCCCTTTTTGGATCAAGCCCCTTATCGAAAATAGCCTCTTTCTGGAAACTGCATCACTTGCCAACTACAGCTGCTATATGGATGTTGCCTTTTCTGGATTTTCTTTCTGATAATTAGAGAGTTTGCATGATAAATTTTTACGAAATATATAATGGTTAAAAGGAATTTTAGGCTTTTGTCAAGCCATAGTCAGATAAAGTGAAATTAGGCCGTACCATCTAACGACTGTCCACCATTCCATGCAGCCGACCGTGGATCTGATGGAACAAAAATAATTTATAAACATCAAAAGTAAATACGCATAAACCACTTGAGGCTTGGCTAGCAAATCCCCTCACCATGAAGAGTATTTGAAATAATCAAATCAAATAGGCAAGAGAACTCTAACCAATACTGCAGAAAACCATTTAGTAACAAAACAATGGCTAGATACATCTTCCCAGATTCTAGTGTGAAACCCCCCTCAAATTCCTAAAAATTGACAACGGTAGCATAAACCCCGCATCTCCGTCCCATAAAAAGAGACAAAATACTTGCCATCAAAAGTTTGTCCTGAACCATTCCAAGTGCCAACTCTCGGATCTGAAAGTAAGAACAGAAAACCTTTAATGTTGATACAGAACATTCCGCTGCAAACCAACTCTTACAAAACTACCTCATGTTAAATGACACCAATTGGAACAGACCTACTGTCCTTTTTATGAAGCACAGTATATAATAATAACTGCTAAAATGCACATGGCAGAGTGTTCGATGCAGCACTGACAGAACTGTGCGTGCTTTGGCAGATGATCTACCTAAGAACAAAACTTGGACGTTCAACCCAGAACCGTTCTACACGCAAACGCTCAGTATACACTGATTAGGTTGCTCAAAAATCTATCGTTTTCGTAAATAAACATAACAGATGTTGTCTAAATGGATGTCTTCACATGAATGATTAACATGTATGGCATGATGCAATAATTTTGACATCTGTGCTAAAAGCTCTGAACAGTGGGATGTGCTTGTCAGACCATTGCTCAAAAGAAATACGATCTGATAAGCATGGTTGATATTGCTTGGAATTTCTGATAATATACTGCTATAGAGACCCGTATTTTTTACTAATTAAACATTTTCTAAACGATTCAGTTGAATACTAATTGATAAAAGGGGATTTCATGACATAAAGATGTGCCTGATGCAAGCTGACAAACTTGAAATCTCACATTTGACAGCCTACATTTTTTAGGTTTGCCAAGGTTGACAATATAACTTGAAAATAAGGTGAAAGTGTCCTGGAAAATAAGCGAATTAAAAGCAAGACGTTTCGAGTGTAGCCCGTTATCAAGTGAAAATAGAAAGTGGTGATAGAATTATATACGTAAAAGGAAGAGGGGGTTCGAGAGAGCCTAGGCTGGTTCTCATTCAAAAAATATTTCTCACCAATTTAGGGTTTAGATTCATATAATATTGGTGCTCCCAGTATGCAATGATTTCAGGTATTTTGTCCTTGTTTTCTGATTCACCTAATTAAGTGTTAGTTTTGTTGGACCTCTAATATTAACACTGAAAATTGAAGTCTAGCTTATTCTTTATCAGAAACCTTCTTTGGATATTACGGTAAACAAGTTACCTATTAAACTTGGGCACAAATACAGCTTTCTAGGCTACAGATTCTATAAAATGTGATCTTATAAGACGGTATTTTAAAGTAATAAATTCCCGGGGTCAGCGAAGTATAAGGTGGAAATCACACAAACCTGACTGGGATCCATATAAACTTAACTGTGACATTTGTTGACTGATCTAAAATATAAAAACGTCAAACTACAGTTTCCGTTTTTTTGGCATTATTCAGCCTATGCCACACAATGAGAAGGTCGCAAAATTATCTTTTACTGGCATCTTAAAGGTTTTATAAACAATATTTGGCGGTACAGATTTGAAAAAAATGGCTTTGGAAAAAGTAAACATTTTTTGACAAACTAAAAGCTTTTCGTCCGACACTCTTCAGAGCATAAAACTTAAGAATGCTGATCGATAATTCAAAACAATTTTCAAAATATTTGATGTTTTAGCACATGATTTTAATATGAACCTGGTGGTAAATTTAATTGGCTAAATAATATGACTACCAATCAAAACAAGATTCTAGCTGGCTGGCCTTTGTATAAATTCAAAGAAATATCATCTGTCATTGTTTTTCCCCTAAACTCCTACTTTTGCCAAAAGAAACAGCTTATGATAAAATTAATGGAAGACAGCAGCTTACATCTCTGTCTGAGGGTCTTTGCGGAAATCCTGGTTTGCTAAGCAATGGGTTGTTGAAATCTTCTTCAGTTTCATTTTCGTCTTTATACATTCCCATTTTGTAACCTTGTTTTCCATGTCCGAATCCACTGCCAAGATTTGGTTTTCGTCCACCTACATCGAAAATTGGAGTTGACGAGGGAACTGCCTTTACTTAAAAACACAACTGAATGAATTCCTTTAAAAGAAATAAACCAACATTCTGCTTTTTCTGCACTTGAATGTTCAATGTTTCCAAGGAGCATCCCTTAAGGTAAGCTAATAGATTTTCACAGTGATCATGCCATTCTCGTAGGCTGTAGAATTTTTGGACACTTCTATACCTACTTACTTTATGCCTTCAAATTCTTTGTGTTGCAATTTCATCGACTCGTGATTTTTTCAATTTCTGAAGATTAAGCATTGGTGAAAAAGTTGTTTCGCTCGAGAGGCAAGAATCTCGTGTCATAAACTGTCAGTACATAGTGGGATGTGGCAAATTTTTACACTTTTTCGTAACGCAAACATTTGCCGCATAAATAAACCTTGGAAAAAAGCTTTATTTCGAATCGGTTCCAGTTAAGAAAATGTTGCAATTATTCAAAGTTTAAGTAATATCACCCAGTAAAGGCAGGCTCTTATCAGAATAGAGATAAGTTCGGTCTGGGAATCGAAAGCCACGATACCATTTGAACACATTCAAACATCATTAGCCGCATGGAGCAGGTAATCCAAATGCTGGTGACATTGCTTCAAAATATTCTAAAAGGCATTAAAAATTTGATTTACAGAGATTTGGCTCTCGGCTCCCCAAAGAATGTCAGAATATCAGAAAATTTCATACCTGGTGATAAATCTTGCGGTTGTTTTCTATAGGAGCCTTGAAACCTACAAAAATAAAAAACATTTATGAGTGTTCAATAACCCTTATAATATCATAAAGCAAAACTGTGTTCCCAAAACCCTTTGACAATTTGGGTGAAGACACTCTGACTGAGGGGCAAATCACTCCAAGAAAATCTCGTACACCTTTTGTGAAAATCCTATTGTTATATTTGAAAATCGACAGAAATCCTTTTGTTTTAGGAAAAATCTCGTGCGCTATTTGCAAGAGTGAATTGCCCCTCGACTCTGGCCACACTTAAAAATCTTATTATTGGAATAAAAAAGGGTGCCACATTTCGTCTGCTATAACTTTTCTACATCAAAATTGCGATTCGATTCTGCATGATTTGTAGAGGAAAAGCCTGCTTCGGCTATAGAATGCATTTAAAGGACATAGCAATACATAAGGAAACCAATGCCTGAGGGCTGCAGGAGTGGAAGCTGCCTGTTCCAATAATCCCCCAAAACATCCACTGCCCTTATTTTCTATCATATTCAAAATATCGCTGACTTTATCTCTTACATCCCAACCCCCTTCCAATCCACAGTATGCCGTAATAACTATGTGCAAGGGGAGGGGGGCATTGCGGAGTGACAATTCTTGAAGTAGCGATAAAAACATTCTATGGGTTTTTAGTCATCAAGGGTCGATTTATTTGGAAAGAGGATTCCAGTAAATAAGCCTGATAGCAAAATCTGGAAGCGAGAAATAATGAGGTGGGGTTTAAGGAATTTTAAAGCCGGACACACTCTATAAAGTACGATACTATTTTTGGTAAATTAAGGGCTTATTTCAGAATAACACACTGCCAACCCGCTTCTCTTTCTCTCATGTGAAATAAAGTTGACATCGCCGTTTTCGACAAGTATTCTTCCTTTAACCATAAACTCAAATAAATGACCTTCCTTATGCAAAATACACAACACTCTTTTTCTTAGCAGTAGGGCATAAGAACTAAATTTGATCCTAAAATATAATACTGAAGGTAACAAGCATTAGACAGCCAGCGATGGCTGTTTACGAGTTATTCGCAAGAAATGGGATTGATTTCCAAACAAACAGCTGTACTGGTTGTGTTTGATTGGATTTCCTGCCACAACTATTTTATAAACCATAAACTATTTCTTAACTGATCAAAACATCACCAGACACTTCCATAATTGCGTTCCAGGCTCTTACTACAACCCATTTACGGTGGGGTAATGTGTATACCATGACAGGGTCTTTGTCACAGAACGGTGATCATGTAATAAAAGTAGCATTTCACTTTAAGGGCTGTTTACTAGATGCTTTGATAAGTCGCAGATTAAGCAGACCATTTAACGTCTTAACAAGTTAGGAAAAACCCAATAAAAAGACCAGATCAACATTAATCCAGTCTAGCTTGAAACAAGGTTTCTTCTCAGTTTCAAAAAGTCTTTGGGGATATGACATTTAACAGGAAAATAAAAAAAACTAGATTAATTTTGAAAATTTAAAAACAATTGTTCTCATCGTGCGTAAAACAAGAAACTCTAAAAATGTTTATACTGTGCTCAAGTGACAAATCAGTAAGTTTCAATTAAAAATTCAAGTGGATGAGCAAAATGAAAAAAGGACAAATGAGCTAAATTTCAATTTTCAAGCCATGTCAAAGGGAACCTAAGATAGGTGCAAAAAAGAAGGATTTATTATGAAAAGACAGTGGATATATGAATATTTGAAGTAATTATGAATATGGAAAATAACAGTAGAAAGAAACAGACATGTCATTTCTAAAGGAGATTGTCACTAACAGAGATACTAGAATCATTTATTCCCTAGCAAATGGATGCATAGACATAACAGCTTATGAAAATGTAACAGTTAACTTAAAGAATTATGAAATGAGTGTCAGCATAGAAAATATATTCCAAAACATTATTTGCAAGAAATTTTTATTGGAACATCTAATAGCTACACTAATAATCCAAATATTTTTCGCTTCTTCTCTTCCTGGATGCTATTTCTTCCGCGCCCTCTCTTGCTCCCTCACACAATGTTGATAATTTTTGGAAAATATTCCATGATTCCTAATCTATTATGTAATTTTAAAGTAAACAAATGGGAAAGGGAAGAATGGTTGAATTCACTTAAAATCAAAACTTTTAATGTTACTGTTTCAACACTTTTGACAGTGGTTTCATTTGCAGAAAGGCTTTGAGTGATAAAACTTTTGGCAGTGGTATGAGAGACTTTACTATAAGGGTTATATTTACAAAAATGTCTAGCAAGATCAACATGAGATTGAAAAGGTTTCTGATGGAGAGACCTTAACTTAAAACTGGTTAACATTTTCAGCCTTTTTCAGAGACAAAGCATTTTTTCATTTAAATTACCAGGTACATGAAAGATTGAGCAGGAAAAAAGGTGGAGCAGAAAGTTTACTCTTAAAGTTACTGTTTTACTAACAAATGCTTTCTGTAACTTCGCTTAAAGTAGTCATCCCAAGTGAAAGCACAGAAAAACATGAATTTTCCCTTTAGACATTAGTACAAGTTCTAATAGCTTTCCAGCTAGTGCAAGTTACTGTAGCTAGATTACCAGAAAGCAGAGACAATGCAAATAATGTATTATATGATAGACTTTGCTTAAAGTCACCCCAAATGTTGCTGGAAATAAGGCTAAATTGACTAGTTTTGGATATTTTTGATAAAATTTTATGGTCATAACTAAGACCAGCACTCAGTGTATAAGATCTTGGATTAAATTGCTTATGATGAATAATGTAAATCAGCAAAGGATGGTACAGTTTAGAAAGGGATGACAAAAGTATTTACAATAATATTGAAACTAGGCTTAAACTATAGAAACTTATAACTTATCCCTGTATACAGGGGGAGGGCTTATAACTGTTTCTACCTAGCATATGAAGGTAGTTTTTAGGACACTGAGAAGCTTATGCTTATTGAGCAGTGTTCTGGTCCTTCCTCTCAATGTGACCACACCTCGTGATTCCTTTGCCTGGAATTACAGAGAGCTGGAAACTCTCCTCACTCTGGGTGAAAGTTTGGTCATGCCAGGGAGTCAGTGCCTCTAGCAACTGAGCCATCCTCACACATTTTGAAGGGCTTCATATTTATATGGTAGAGAAGGATTTAAGTTAAATTTTTAACCAAAAACTAGCTGTCTGCTTTAATATCTTCAGGGCATTTTCTTATTGGAAATCCCTGTGTTGATAATTAAAACCAAGATCCAAAGCTCTTATAAGGAATAATTGAAAGAAAAGTAAAGATTTAAGTCTGATTTTTCAGGGAATCAAGAATTAAGCATAACCATACCTGTACAATGCTAAAGCATATTTGATAAATTTGACATTTAATGTGTTTCAATTTTTTTGATAAGCAAAAAATTAATAACTGTCATTATATTTTTAATTTAGCATTTAGCATTTTGTTCTGACATCATGAATAAAAATTAACAATTCTTAATCTTAACTCTCTCAGCAGTGTGAAACGTCTGGAGTGTCAGAGATCTGATTAATCAATAATAACTACATTATTGACCAGAATACATGATAAACATTGAAAACTATTGAATACAATTTGACTTTTTTCAGAATAATGGGACTTATGTCTTCTTTATGTACAACAAAAAACATTTATTAAGGTGTTTAAAAAAATATTTGATAAGCTGTTGCCATCTTAAAATGGTACTTACTGGTTCATCCCTAAAATATTATCTCCAAAACCTCCACCAACAGACATTAAACCAAATAAATCTTTGATCTGTATATGAATTGTTTATGCTAAGAAAGAAGGAAAAGAGGTGTTAGTTGTTACCATATCAAGTACTAGCTTTCAATAATTATTAGAGAAAAAATATTCTGAAGTGTGACCTTAACTGTTAAGAGAAAATGATCAACAGGTCCAAATTAGTGATTCACTAATTTAACAATTTGCAATCAAGATCTCATTTTCATGAGTAGACTTTCTGCAAAAACTTGTGAATTGTCAAAGCATTATATGAGTGAAATTTTTCTCTAAGTTAAAGATGTCCAAAATTACAACATACAGCAATGAATTTTCATAAAGTTGTATAAAATTTTCTGATTCGCTGTACAAAACAGGCCTGCCTGTTCGGGGCAAGTGATAGCTCACACTCGCCTCAGTGCTCAGTATTCAGAGAACCCTGAACAACCTATAAGATGATTAATTGGTTGAACAAAAATATGCGATTCTGCTATCGGGCAGCATTTACTGGAAAACACAGGTTGTGCGAAAAATTATAGTGGCAACATGTTTCGATTTATTGGTAAAGCTTGATCGTTGTTCCATCTAGCAGTTTTGCAATGCACCTACTTAAACATGAAAAAGCCGGTATTGTCTAGACAGGAGTTCGTTTTCACCTAAAGATCTGTTGGTAATATTTTCCATTTGCCATAGGCAAGTGGTACTGATTGGGCAACCTCAATAGTTGTGCTCATGTTTCTGATTGGCCTATTTATATCCACAATTGGATATATATATTTCCTAGCATAGAGTTTTTGATCTATGTTCTGATGATTTATACTCTGAAGTGTGTCTGAGGAAAAACTTAAGTCCATTTCAAAATGTGTTTTGCAAAGCCATTTTTAAACTCTGTGCAACAAAAAGATTGTTATTTTTGTGTTGTGCGAGCTTTACACGAAACTGAAAGAGTGCTTTCTTTTAAATCCTTTCAGCAAAGGCGGTGTCTTAGTCACGGCTAAAGCAAATACAAATTGAAAGAAGTAAAACAGCATACTCCTGACTGAGGCTATTAAAGGCAACCGACAGATACTAAAGTGGCTTAAGTCATCTGTCGATTGTCTTTAAAGTACATTCTATGTGTTACTGATTCAGCTTGCCATAGCAAATTAGGGGAGAGATTCACGGCTCACCTACAAAAATACAAACAACTAGGCCTGCAATAGTTATCATGAGTGCTAGATTGTTGTCAACATTGATGCCTTTACCATCAAGAAGAAAAAAATCAAGATAATCAGTAAGCCTTTGTTCTGCAATGTCTTAGTTTCATGGATACATTGCTAAACATGATTTCACAGTAAGAAAACCCGAATAAAAGATTTAAGTCATGCAGTTAATAATATTGTCAAACATTTGTGATTGTTGTGTCTTGAAGACTGGAAAAAATATGACAACAATAGCTTGATCAATAAAACATGATGCTTAGTTTCATCAATATGTTAAAAGATGTCTAGTTTTCAGGAGAAGCCAATGTGTTGAGCTATAAACAAAAAAACTTATCATATGATTGCATTGTTAAAAAATAATAACAAAAAATGCATAAATTGAATCAAAGCAGTGAATAATTTATCAAGATACAACCACATATCAATTGAAAATCCTTGATATCTTTTGTTAACTGGGTAAGAATCTGAATAATTCCATAATTGTCTCAAAGTGTATAAATAATCTTTGGTAAAGAAAGCTTGATTCTGAAATTGCCACATCTCCAAAAAGTTTTTTCAATTCATGAGATAATTATCTAATCAAAAATTTAGATATGGCACTAAACTCTTTTGATTATCTTTTAATACTTGAATATATCCAAGCAGTGATCAAATTTAAATACTGAAAAATATCCATCTACAGCTCTGCAAATTGAAGAAACTCAAAACAATTTTCACTGATACATCAGGTACCATGAGTGTTGAGAAGGGTTATGGGTCTAAAAAAAGTGCAAGGGATATAACCAAACAAAAACAGAGCTTTAATGGTGGTTCACTTCTTAATATCTTGCATCGTTTGCAAAAAGTGGGGTAAGGCTCCCCATGCCCCCTCCTTCGCAGTGCCTGTACATGATGTGAAAAACACAATAAATAAAGGAAAAAAGACATGTTTTTTATTGCCGCTGAAGGATATTGTCATTTTAAAAACCTAATTCTAAAAATGTATAATAACTACTACTTTTCACCTACACCTTAATGGATGTAAAATAATCATAATGACCAAAATGGTAAGCTTCTGTGAATTTATACCCAGATGTGGATTGAAAGTAAGGTGTCAGGAAGAATCATGTGTTGATAAACCTATTTTGTCATACTTTGAGGGGTATAAAAAACACTTCATTATGGCTTATTCTTTTTCTTTTCTGTGCCATTTTCAAACACAAATAAAAGTGTGTTAAACTATGCACCAAGACTTGTGGAAAAGTTAGAAACAACTAACTTGCTTCATAATTCAAGTATTTTTACGAGCATTTTAGTTTCAAAATACAGAAACAGCTAAAATGCACAAGAGGCAGAAAAATATCAATTTCCTTATTTCATAGCAGAAATATCTAAGGCAAAAAGTTGCTTCAAATGTTATGCTTAGTGCCTTGAAAATAAACTTTGATAAACTCTGTCATTCCTTGTTTAATTTTGTGCAAGACCTGTCTCTAGCACCATCATTGAATAATAACCAAGTATCAAAATGTTTTGAAAAAAATAGCTGTAAAAAGATGCATTGTTGGAGTATGGTTGTCTGAAATAGGACATAAGAAAATATATATATACAAGGCTCGACGAATTTAATGATGGAATAAAATTTATTAGCAAATTTTGAGCAAAAAAACCCATGTGAAAATTCTCAAATTGATAAAAGTAATGCTTATAGCCAGTCAAATCTAACCAAACCTTAATTTATGTTATTTGGAAGTCATTGTAAACCAAAAAAATATTCTAGTACAAGAGATTTTCTATAAAGCAGCAATTACATCAAACTTGGTATAAATTTTGCAGAAAGAATATTGCTTTGGTATGAAAAAAACAAAGAGAAAAAATGGCCACAAGAAGAAGAAAACATACACAGAACATTATAGACAGAAAAATACATAGATACATTGCCATCAATTATCAGCTCAACTTAATTGTAATGTTAGAAGAAGCTTTTAGCTTTCTTAAGAGATGAGGTACTTTAATTTGTTTGATTTTTGCATATGGAAGCTAATTTGGAACTGAATTAAAGTGCATCTGAAGATCGCTTGGTGATAGGATTGTGTATACAAAGTAAGTATGAAATGCCCCTTCAAGGTTTGGACAGATCATGTAAGAAACCTTACACACCATACTATGAATCATACATGCCCTCTCTCTTGTTTCCTCAGAACAACGTTGATGGTTTTGGAAAATGTCATACAAGTTCCATGAAAAAACACAATTCCTAATCTGTTGTGTCATTTTAGATGGGAATGAGAAGAAAGGTTGAATTTACTTTGAGGGGTGTAATCAAATCAATTTGCAAATGATGTTAAACAATGATGAAGATTTTTTTAACCTTAAATATTTTAATGCACACAGAGATTTCAGGCAAGGCACAGAAGTTCTTCCATTTACATAACAAACTTTTCATCTGGGGCACATATCCCAATTAAAGATAATTTTGGGCGAGCATTGCTGCACACAGTTTTAGTATATGAGGTGGAGTTGCAAATGGAGAGAAATAGCGCACAAGCATAATTTTTCATTGCTGTCTATTAGATGCAAGACTTCTTTGATAGGAGGGTAAGATAAATTGGCGGTTTGCATCTGGGTCTGTTCTTTAATCATTGTTATTTTATAATAATTGTAGTTAGTTAATATCATAAATATATATTCATTGATAGTGTATATGATAATAAAAGGTTTTTATAATTGGGCCCTTGAAAATCAGCTTTGCTTTAGGACAGCCCCTCAAATGAAATGAAAACTTATGTGCAGTAATATAATGGAGCAGTCTTGAGTCCCTTAGGAAAGAATCTCTTGTGGGGCTTTGCTAATAAAAATATTGTCCTTTAGGTTGTCTTACAAACTGTTAGCTTTCTACCCAAACACTTCAAGATCAAAATGCCGATTTCAGTATGCAACTGTAAGTATGTGCAAGTTTTCCAGCTTGAGACATTTTCCAGCTTCAATCAATATGATCTGGTGAAGTCTTCATTGTCTACCAAAACTATTTTCAATTACATCTCCTTACTATCTAAACTATAGAACTAACTATTTATTGTTGCATTTGGTTAATTTGTAGAACAAATAATCAAAGCATATTGCTATAAAATCCTAGCTTGTCTCAAAGCAATCTTTAAAAAACTGTTGGCCCTAATTTCATTGGCAATGAGGCATGAAAGGATATCGTCTGCTTTAAACCAATAACGGTTTCCTGTTTCTTTGTTGTAATTCTCATGATAAAATCCACATTTAATAAACAGTACACAATAAAGAAACGAAACGAATATTCGAATTTTCTTCATAAGCTTGATAAAATGCAACAATCTTGCATTATTATCATAATATTTCAGCTTGCGCCACAACAAAGTAGTTCCAGGAAATTTTAATGAAAACATAGCAAAACCGATAATCTTAAGGACATCTAATTCTTAATGTTCCTACGCACAAATACAAGTCAACTCATCAAACAGTATCGTTATCGAAGAATTTTGATATTAATAGATAGATGCGCATAATGTTTGATTCAAACGTAGATTACCGCCCTTCTTCGTTTGGGCCTAGCCTCAAGATATCGGAAAACTTCCCTCACTTCGCGTCATTCATAAAGCAAAAATAGAGCCGATACATACCTCATAAGTTTATTTAAACCAAGTAGAAAGATGAAGCTTGATGATATTTACAGCAGATTTACAAGCAAGACATACCAATACAAATAATAATTATTCAAAATATCCTAAGCAGTTTTTACAAAAGTGGAAACCCCGACTTATCAAGCAGTCGCGCATAAAAAGAATCAATAACGCATGCGTGTGCCTGCAGCCTCAGCTCCATAACGAAACGAAATTGCTGGCTGTATAAATTTACTTGCAACGTTCTTTTGGTAAAGTTATGTGTTTTCTCAAACCTGCAATATTTTTCATCATCAAAATAGACGTTAGTAGAACAGTGATTATCGTTTTAAATGAACAAAATGCACAATTTTTATTTGACAATAACTGTTCACAATTCATGTGGTTACCATTCGAAGTTATCAATTTCTATTTTCACATTTGCCAAAAAATGGATCATAGAATCTGAATCTTGAAGTTAAAATTAGTCTGTGCCTAAAAATTGGCCGTGAATCATGCCATTTTCAAAATCAAGCTTTTCCGTTACAACTCATTGAAATTTTCACTGAAAATATTTCAAAAACTACAAGCAGTATCTCGCGAATGAACAGTCAAAACTACATGAGATTTTAATTGTAGACTGATTTCAACAGGATGATTTCAAATCTAATTTCTCAATGCTGGCAAAGTTTTCAAAATAGCGACATACAAAACCTACATCAAATTGAATCCGCGAATTAGCCACAATTTGGCTGTTTTTGTATATGTTCTTTGGCAGGCCGAATTTGGCAATCGTTCGTAAAATATGTGGCTGCCAAAAATTCGAGATATCTGGCAACCCTGCACAAAAGGATAGAATAAGGCTACGTTCACACTACTCCGTATTCGTTTCGCTCCGTTTTCGTTGGTGAAAACGATGTCCGTTCACACTACACTCTTTTTTTATAAGAACCAGTAAATTTGAGTTCAGGCTGACTGTCCTTAATTTTTTCGAAAATCTGAGGCTGAATTGTTCTTAATTTGTTTTTAAATTAAGAGGGTGTAAGCAGTGCTATTGCTAGCTTTTTCGCTCTAAGGAGGTGTTCAGGCCTCATTTGCCAATAAAGTGAGAGACAGTCTTAATTTGCTGACAAATTTGAATATTCACCGAAAAAGCACCCACACATCGCTTCAAAATCGTCGATTTTGAGAAAAAAGTTATTCAAAATTGCATTTTGCAGAAGCTCAGTCTCAGCTTGTTCTTAATTTGTTCTTAACTTTTGACCAGTTTTGAGTTTCGTGTTCTTATAAAATTGTTCTTATAAAAAAAGTGTAATCCGTTTTCGTATGAAACGCTTTGAATACGATAGGTGCTCACACTACTCCAACAAAAACGCTTGTGGTTGCCTCTTTTTTGGGAAGAGACGTTCACGAATCCACAACAAATTGGCGTCATTATAAATGAAATTAAATAAAATCGTGAAAAACTTTGTTGTAACAGCTACAAGTCTATTGTGAAATCTCAATTTAAAAATTTTTAGATTTGGTGTGCTAGAAAGCACGTATTTTGTTGCCGTTGCTAGCGTATTCAAATGTCTCCGTTTTTGGTGCTCACACTGAAAATGGAGCGTATTCGAAAGTATCCGTTTTCATTGGCGTTTTCAAACGACTCCATTTTCATAGCAGAGTAGTGTGAACGCAAGGCAAAAATCGGATAAGTTTGACTCCGTTTTCATTTGAAAACGGAGTAGTGTGAACTAAGGCGTTTTCCATATAACTTTCATACGACCCTGTTTTCAAAATTAGTCTGCTTAATTGTCAATTACATCTATCCGCCCAATCTTGTTTTTAATATAATTGATAATAATTCATCATATTTCATAAGGACTATATTCAATCTTCTAAATGATACTTGCAGTAGAACCTATTTATTATGAAGATGCATAGGGACCATCGATGCTTATAAAAGGTTTAGGAAAGTACCGGTTTAAATGATGGCCTATCAGAAATCATCAGGTCATATCAAGCATTGAATAATTTCAACAAGCATGCTTCTGTTTGGCATTAACCATTTTATATTTAAAGATAATTTTTTTTCAAAGCAGAGTTTAAGCTTCAGAGTTGTTCAAGAACTTTTGACAACTGTTCAAGTTGATATTTTTATTGTTGTATTGGACAACCAAACTGGTCAGATATTTGGAAATATAGCACAACATTTTGAATCTTGGATTCATTTCTGTTCAAAATAATATATGTTTGCGAAAATCACCCAATATTTTTTAGCAATGGACATAGCAACGCTCTTTGGGTTTTTTAGAATTTTTCGTTCAAGTTGATAAAAAATACATCATTCATATTGATAATTCAGTCATGATCATCTGATGACAGGGAAAGTTGCAATTTCGTAAATTTTGTAAAAGATTTTTTAATCGCAGAGAGAATGGATGATCTATGGCTGTTCGATTTTGCAAAGCACCCAGCTTTTGAAGTTGGAAAGCAATTTACCATTTATACCATCACAACCATTAAAGATATGAACAAAACACAGCGTGGCACACCAAGTGTTTTAAAAGAGCATGCCATGGAATGTTACGGAAAAGGAGCTTGATTCTGGTAACATGTAAAAATAGATAACTGTCCCTTTAATCGTAACGGTCACCACTTAGGCCACTTTGACATCAAGGTAGCTGAGAATTTCTGCAGAAAGAGGTAATTAATTAGATTTCTGTTTTTGAACGCTTTTCTTTGCCCTTTTATTCAAATGATTCTTTCTCATATCTGTCTAAAATAGATGCAAAGTGAACAAAACTTTGATATAGACAAATTCAAAGCTTTGCCATGTAAAAATTATACACATGCTGTTTCTGTCATACAAACTTTTGTATATAAGAATACCCTAATTATTGCTAATTCTCAATATTCTTAAAAATTCGTGACTCTGAGCCTAAAATCATTCTTGTGAGCAAAGATCAAAATTCATCACGAAAACATTGTAGAAAACGAAACGTGATAGCATAATAAAGCATGTCGTGTGTTTCTCAATTTTTTGCATTTAATTCACGCTTGTCTGTTGGCTCAAATAGCTCATGTGATTAAATAGTCAAATTGTAATGAAAATTAAATTTTGCTTTCGTTTTTATCAAATCGTAATTTCTACCTGTTTTTAGCCTTTATATTTCTTGTAAAATCTATTCTTACAATATAGTGTGTAGTTTTCATACTGTTTATAAAGCTTTGGTTATAATAATACTTGCAGGTTCACAACCAAAAACCTTTCAATGGCAGAAGTAACGGGTCTTTAAATAATGATCAGTTTAGTGCAAGGAGTGCTTGAAAAAGCCTTCTTTGCAAATATGCCTATGTGAAAAAGTCTTTGACAGCTTAACTGTCAAATAAAGAAGAAAAATTGTTAATTTTTCTAGACAGTTTCTAGAAAGTAAAATTGTTAATGGGAAAGTTTAAAGATAAAATCGGATGCTCACTGAAATACGATTGATGGTAAAATATGACATTTGTCAGAAAAACAAATAGAAAGAAGACACACATTTCACTACATGAAAATAAAACGAACAATACCGAACAAAATCCTAAGATTTACAAACAATTTACGTCATTGGCCTTTCACCTTTTATCAATTGGCCTTTGACCTTTGCTACTGTCTTTGTCAAACATGGGTAAGTACAAAGTCAAGATCTTCCAATAAAACTATAAACAGTGCTTTTTCCAAAATGAAAAGTCAAGTATGATAAAGTTCATAAACAAAAGAAGTTGGAGAAAATATTTCAAATTGCCACTGTTTTGTATTCAGAAGAAGATTCTAAGAATTATGAAACTAAGAGGAAAGAAGAAGGCTTTCAGTGTCTGTTCACTCGTTCGTTCTATAAATGAGATCATCGGCTGCGTTATTTGAAATGTGAAGGAGCCAACAGATTTTAGTCTTACTTTTGCATTTTAGATGACATTTTCAAACTCTATATCTGACACACAAAACAGTGGTTTGTGTAAATGAAACGCTAGGGTGGGTTATTTGCAAAAGTCAAGGGGAATTTATAACTGTCTTTTTATCAAATCATATTGTTATAGACTATGCCATTTCCAAATGTACATGGAATAGTCCTGAAAATCACTTGATATTAAAAGTTACATTTTGGAACATCGTGAAGTCATATGTCCATAGTTTAGAATTGGGGTCGGAATACTCTATTGACGGGATTGACTTTGCTCTTTGTCTGGGCCTTAGCCTTTTTTGCGAGCCATCTCTTTTGTACGAAGCAACAAGTTGGTGTGCAGGTTGGTGCACATGTAGAGGGGCATCCTACTGCACAGCCGGCTGGTGCGGGTGGTGGTGGAGGTGGCATAGGTTGGGCCATTGGAACTGGGACATAAATGGTCTGCTCGTTTCCTTGTTCACCTCCGCAGCATGATGCATCGCATGCTGGGGCACAGGTCTGTGGGCATCCTCCCATACAAGCTGCTCCGGCTGGGGCTCCTCCGACGAGGAGATTCTGGTCGAGGTCGGCTAGAAGAAGAAAAGGAATGATGTTTATGAAGGTAGAGTAACATGTGACGGAAGCAAAGTACCAGAGTTAAAAGTATAACATAATTATTCTGTATTTGTGACAGGACAAGGGCGTTGTTTGATGACTTGGCATATAAAAAAGAGCATCAGAATCGATTCCCCACAAGGTTTTGCAAATCATTCAAAAATTGCACTGCAAGACCAAAAATGTGCCGTTTCTCTTTATCAAGTTGAATTTGAATAAACGGCCCGTTTTATAAGAGCTGCTTGTACGGTTTGTCATATAATAGTTCAAATCAAATCTCAACTACTGATTATAAAGGCTAATAATCTAAAAAGGGGGCGAGGTTAAGGCACCGTAAAATGTGTTTGAAACCATAGAAAAACGCTTTGCTCTTGGTTTTTAACAGATTCAGCCCCCCAAATATTTCAACCCCTTCAATCTGCTTTGTGCTTCGCGGTCCCTCAATGTGGGTTAAGGTGCCATTCCCTTGCTGCACTCTCCCAATTCTTTGAATGAAACCTACGTCTGTAACTTTTGTTATGTGTTTGCAGTTGGTCCAGGATTTTATCTCACCTCTATAGCTTACACATACTCGGTCATGTGAATAGCACAAACTGGTACCTGTACTTGCATATCGATAGTGGAAGTCAGTCAAGCGCAATAAAACAAGAAGTACTTACTGACTTCAATGTAACTTGGTTGAATCTCAAGTTCACCAATTTTGCCAGCTTGAACTGCTTGGGAAAAGATATTCATGTGGCCTTTTGCCTTCTTTGTGAATCGAATGGCAAAGTGTGCCAAAATTCCTCCCTCAGTACACCTGAATCAAATAAAGAATTAAAAATGACGATGACGACAAAATTATCCTTTCATTCAAAGATTCTTTTAGGGACTAGCTAAGAAAAATTTTACTCCATTCTACAGATATTTATTTACTAAAAGTTTCTCTGTGAACGGTTTTGGACCGTACAGAACTTGAAAATGGTTTTCAAAAAGCAAACATTTGAAACGTTCTCTTGGTATAAAGTTTCTCTTTGGTTTTTAATGATAACTGCAGGACATAAAAAACTTCTGCGAGGCCTAAGCCTATCTGTTCATAGAACAACGTACTTCAATTCAACATCAACATGAAATTTTATCTTTGCTATGGATATTGATACCTCACGATCCCTTGTTAAGCAAGAAAGTTGCTACAATATAACAAACGGGATACATGGTGGTTGAAAAACAAGAGAGTTTCACAGTGAAAAGGTTATATCCATGTCTAAGAACATAATATTTTTCATGTCATTATTTATTTTTCTTATATACATGTAACCAAGTTTTTTTCTTAAAAACATCAGCCAGAAATCAATCAGAAACTAACAGCCTTATCCCTAAACATTTATTTAGTAGAAACATGTCTTCATTTATTTATGTCTTTATTTTCCATTTTTGTGTCATTTATCTGTTGATCCTATTTCATCGTATTAATCTAAAGCATCTTTTAAATTATACTTAATGATTATAGATTTTCTCTAACCATTTCATATATTCTACATAACTAGCAAAAATCCTCCTCTCTTGATTTCTAATAGAAATAGATTTTCTAGATAAAGACAAAGGTAGGATATGCATAAAAAGCGAAAAACCGTTTCATTACTCTTTCTTTTATGCATCGCTCTTTATAAGTATTTGTTGTTCATTGCAAACCTGTAACTTAATGTTCGTTGCATACCTGAAAGTGTCCATTCTTTGAGCATTGCTTATTTGCAACTCTATCTGAGGCATTTACTCTTTGTTACATTTGTTTATGTTTAACGTAGCTATCAATTTCCTAGTGGTGTCAACTAAAAACTAGCATTATATTGTAAACAATTAGCTAGCAAGCTTGCCGTAGCTTTCGGAGATGTAGTTGCGAATGAAGATGAAGACAAATGAGTACTATAACGTAAAACTTACTCGAAGCTTAGTGCAAGCAAATCTTGATAATAATCGTAGTTTGCGTACATTTGAAGGGTCTGTAATAGAAATTATGGCTAAATGCATATTTTCCTTGTAGAAAAGGATCATATCAATATTTGAGCAAACAAATGCTAAAAGACGTATTACATTGTAAGAAATCTTTGGAACATTAATATTGACATAAGATATTTGTTTAAAAACATACACAAGATATTAACTGTTTTGTTTATTGAAATCGATTTTGTGACGAAGTAAGATGCACATATATGCAAGGTGTGTTTGTAAATGGTACCACGATATAATAAGGCATCTGGCGTCCTGTATTGTAGTCTAGGTACATTTTAATGCATAGAAAGTAAAAAAGAAAGTGTGATGAATAAGATGATGTTTGAGGAAGTGATAAAGAATAAAGAGGAATTGATTGATTATGACTTGAGTAAATACATCAAAATAAGAAAGGAGATAAAGCAGAACACTTTATTCATCTAGAGGCAAGTGATGCTCTTTTTCTTTATATACAGACTCAGGGCTAACACGAAAAAACAGTATTCGACATTATCAACAAAGATAAAAAATATTTTCCTTCATGTTATTTTTTTGTTTTTTCTTCATATTTGATCTTATAGATGTCTGTTTTTAGATTGGGTCATTTTGTTATTTTTCGGTTATATCTTCATATTTTACTATTATTGTTAAGTTTCTTACTGTATTTAACAATAAGATTATGCAGCTATATAGAATGAATGGATAATAAAAACAGAATGGAGTCTGCTTACAGCATCGTAGAGTTTTCCTCTGAGTTCCTGGAATTTTGCACTTGCAACATTGGTTAAATCAGCACTGCATTCTTGCCCAAGAATTTTCAATGTGACGTAATAGTCTTTTCCTACCATTGATAAAGAAGAGAAAAAATTCATCATTTAGTCTAAACTCTCTGGCTTATTTAAATACAGCAAATATGAGACTCAGCATACAGATATTGAAAGGTTAAGGAATCAAATTAGGCGGAATATTGTGCAAAAATGGCTAGTTTTAAAATGAAAATTGTATCTGGTTTACTTACCTTCAGCTGGTGGTGTTGGCGGTTTTGTAGGTTTGGGCGTCGTAACCTTTGGTGTTGTTGGTTTTTTGGTTGGTTTTGGTTTATCTGCATCAACAGCGAGGTCTGGAAACGAAGCAACGCAAAATCATTCTAGCTTTATTAAACGTTTTCCGGAAACATCGAGATTCCTTTTGAAATAAACGAAAGCTTCTGTTGTGTTGAACTGGTGAATCTATTTTCAAGCAGATTCTTAGACTTGAAGTCTATACCCATAAAGTTTATAACAAGGGTCTTTCCTCAGAAAAAAAGTCATTTTTTGCTGTAGTGCATATTATCATGATATAATTGTTTGTCAGCCAAGGGGTCGTTCACACCCCATTTCCACACTCTATCTACACGCAAATTTGGCTAAGGAATTTATAATTATAAACATTCATCATGGAAAATGGAGAAATTAAATTTACTGTGAAGATCATGGCCTTAATTTTATATTTTGAATGCACAATGATGAACACTATTCATGTCGCCAATGCATGAGTTTGGCATCTCTCTTATGTGCTATTTATCATTGTTAATCAACTCAAGAAAAAAAGTACTTATTGCAAAGCTAATGCAAAGAAATAATAACGATCAATATAAGTAAACTGTACCAGGAAAATTTTTTTCTAAAATAACTAATGACGTTTCGAGCATAGCCCGTTATCAAGTGACACATTTTTCCTGGTACAATTTACTTACATTAATCGTTATCATAGCATCATATTGTACCGCACGCATTTTAGTATATTTATGGAATCTAAAGCAAAGAACACGGTTTACGAAATACCATTAGATTGAGATATAAGGATACACAGTAGAAAATTATCATGAAATAATATAACGCTCCTCGGTAATGATATAAAATCTGAAGAAGTAGACTTAGATCTTATTGCGTTATAAGAATCGGAAGTTAAAATACTTACAACTAATGGATAACAGCACCAGGACAGCTAAGAGTTTGTGGCTGCGAAAGGCCTATAGCAAAAAAATTGTATAGCATTTATTGAGCAGAAAGAGTATTTTAACTATTTTGAGTGGCGTGAGGTGTTTAAAAGGTATCGAGGCAATTAAAAAATGCCTCATATATTCGCTATTCTCTCTTTTCAAAAGAACTGTAAAGAAATGAAAAAAAAGCATTAGAATATTTTTGAATTCATTTCTTGATCTTAGATTTTGATTGGAATGCCGTCTATTTGCAGTATTCATGAACCCCACACGCGCCATTACAAGTATGCCAAAACAGCTTTTGATGTACAATAGAAGAAACAAATATATATTTTCCGCAATGCATCATTGCTTTGACACAGTACAATTTTAAAAACCACCAAAGTATAACCCGGGCTAGATATTTATTATATAAAATTTCAGTAACATCATTTTTGTATCGGAATATGTTACAGGGCAACAAAGACGCTACAATCTAGACACTTACTATATTAACAAAAAGGTTTTTAAGGAAAAACTGGATCTATTTTTGAAATGAAGTAGCTTTGATAAACTAGGCTTTTAAAATTCATCATGAACTTTTAACACGTTCATAGTTATGAAATAGTAAATTAGGCTTTTGACATTTCTTTTCTTCTCTTTTTAGCAGGACAAGCATTGAAAACAGCGTTACTTATGTTGAAGCTTTTATCCTGTTGAAATATTCGTATTATTATCTTTATTATTATTATTATCATTATTATTTTTGTTATTATGAGTTCATTTCACACCGTCATTGGTGGATTTCTTGAAGGTCCAGTGGCAACAAGCCTCCTTAGAGCTCCAAGACTTTCCTTATGATCCTGGCTGTGTTCAGCAACGCGGTGGTCTGCATGGTTTCAATCTTTGTTCAGATTCCAATTTGGTCTAATCTTTTTTTTATATTATTATTATTATTATTATTACTATTATTGTTATTATATTTATGTGTACGAATACCGTCTTTACACTTATACCATATAGCTAAACCTTATTCAGATGAATTGAAAGAAGTGACTACATCTCAACAACATCAAAGTCTCTATGTGCCCTATTGAATTAGAGAAGGTGTTGTTCAGTACCCCAGAAGCACTGTATTTAATCGTGACTTTTTGTCACCTTATATTGTGATAGTACAGACAAATAGAAGATATTCTTAAAAGCACAAAGCTTTTTTGAAGGCATTTTTTCGAAATGATCATAAGATGGCTAATGTTGTTAAACGCAATGTTATTTTGAAAAAACAAATCTGTCTTTTTGCAAAATACACACATTGACATGCAATTGGCCATGATGTCTCTCGGGCAACATACAATCCAAGTGCACTGTCAAGGTCTGAAAAGAGGGTATTGCTATTCCTGAACACAATCAGGAAAAATAACCTTGCTGTAAATAATAGTTTAAGTAATATGATCGCAGAATCTATAAGAAAAAGCATTCAAAATTTGCTATGTTCTTCTGTGTTTGCAAAGCTTGTTTGATTCGTCTAGATATTTAGGTTAAACATATTTGTCAGCATCCTTAAAGTAAAGATTCAAATATTGTTCGAGTTTTGAAACGAGTCACGTAAAGTTTTTGATAGACATTACTTGAAATTGGTTTATACCAGGGCACGAGATGAAATGTTTAGCTTCTAATTTGAAAAATAGTAGCCCATATTACTTGACAAATCTATAACCCTATCTGTAATAGGATCCTGTCAAAAGATTAAAAAGATTGAAAAAACGAAGGTACAAAAGTAACAGTCTGTGACGCCTTCATAACAGATCGTCTCAGTCTTTCAAGTTTTTCTCTTGCATTAAACCATGTACAAAGATGAGCGATCAAGAATATATTGCAGCGAATCTGTATTCCAAACACTCTATAAATTCTTAATTCTTATTCTTTAAATGAATTTTCGGATATCATAGAAAATAGCATTACGCAACAAGCATCACAAAGTTTGGCGGCATTCGCATCGATGCTTGCCAATGCTGCACCTCTAACTAAAGAGAAACAGCTGCAAAATATTGCTTATAAAAATGCTATTAAATTAACGCTATCAATATCGAATTTCAGTAAAAGCTATTTTAGCAAAGAAAAATGATATTCTTACCTCCATTTTCGTGTTTAAGGATGGCCTACGTTACGATCCAGGCTCGAGCATTAACAAAAATATTTACAACGTGTGATCACATTGAGAGAGGAGTCATTTCACAAGATCAAAAGGGCAGTGACGTCTGGTCAAGCATAAAGGGCTACCCGTCGTTATAATGGACCCAAGGCAGTTGTCCAATGGCGACTGGAAGAGTATTTGAAAGACGAAAAGGCCAGCAAAGTTAAATTTTTCGTAAGATATTTCCCAAGCGAAGATGCTAAGAAAGGAATGGTATTACCATTGGCAGAAAAATAAAAGTTTAAGTCAGAATGCGGCGTTGAAAAGAACAAAACCTCCTGCCTAGGCCATATCATGAAGAGCTTCGGCTCACGCATCAGCGACCTGCTGGTTGAATAGGTGACCGAGCCCCAGGTCAAGGCCATTGAGCATCATTGGCTTTCAAACAAACTAATGCAGAATTTGGAAATTTAAATGTCATTATAGCATTCGTTTTAAGTTTGCTGCTTTTTAAACAAACAACTATAACACAAGGTGTCATAAACATCTCAAGGTTTAGTAGCGAGAAGAGAACAAAGTACGACAGATAGATATCCCAACGGGTACTTGCTCTATCTTTGCAACTGTTTAGAGGGGGGTACATGTAAAGGGATGGGCTGCCCTTGCAATTTTTTAACAACGAAGGAGAGCTCTGTTTGCCTTTCCCTGAAGATCGCTGTTGAATCAGATTTTGCACACTCTACTAAAAATACTCATGGGTTCCCCCTAAATGGAATAACTGCTTTGACAATGTTGCTAGAGTTTTTGAATTTCTAGCACACTGTTCTTCAGTCCTTTACAATCTTTTAATAAAACTGCTGTGGAGGACGAAATTCGTTTTTTATCAGTTTGTCCCCTTTACGAGACTGCTAGGAATTTTTTGTTATCTATGACATATTCAAAATTCCCCAAATAATCATGCCTTGACCTTTGTGATAAGTTTATTTGGTTGTTGAGTCAAGAAGATACGGATTGTCTGATATCAATAGCTATTTTACATCGCTGGCTTTTGAATCACGGGAATCTTTTGGGAAGTCCTTTATGTGCATATCCTCGTAACGTAAACTTTCTAGCTTATAATCATTTTTTCATCTGTTTATCTTCGTATTAGCTGTTGCTGTTTTCTGAGAGTTATTGTTAATTTGTAATTATTTTAATTTGTAAGTATAGTAATTGTGTTGGCGATGGGCTATTTCGGCCTACAAGCTTTATTGTAAAAAAAAATAACAATGATGACTATTTATTCCCACCTTTGTCTTTCAACATGCGTTAATCACAATCTGTTTTTAAAACAGCCTTACCTATTTTTTCCCTGATAGCTTCAAGGCATATGGCTAACTTGCATTAGTTTATTCTTCTTATTGCTTGTTATTATCTTTCACTATGAATCAAGCGGTTATTCAACATCCTATCGCTGAAAAGTTACTTTAGCTAACCGTAAGTCAGTCTATGGAAGACACAGGTTTGTATAATCAAATTCTGGGGGACCTTTTAAGGAACATTGCCTTTTTACAAATATATACAAAAAATTTTGTACCTCTCAGTGATTAAAGATGATACAGCGTACATGGAGGAGAAAAACTTGGTGAATAAACAAGATACAAAGAGAGGAAACAGAAACAATAATTAGACGCATCTCACCTGGAAGGGGTAATGACATTTTAGATCACATATGCAATTGAAGTGCGCAAAGAACTCAGGCTGTGCAAGGGTCGTTGTACTGATGAAGATTCACCTAAAGAGTTGGTTGAAAATTATTGTCATTCCAAACAGACAAAAAGCTGATTTAGGGGCATTTCGTTAACAATCGGCTCACCTAGGAAGTTACATCAATAGCTATTCACTGAAGGTGAGTGAAAGTGAGCGCTCACAAGGTAACAAAGAATCGAAAGACCTACAGGCAACAGTCAACAGTCAACAGAATCGGAGCATATGGAAATGTACTGGAGCCTAGATATTCAAACTTAGTTTTAGAAATAAGAAAAACAAAAAGAGAAAAATATCAGAGTAGTGGCAATACAACAAGTTGCAGGGAGGCAGAAAGAAAATGTAAGGTTCGCTAAAAAGTAAGATTAAATTTGACCACAAATCACAGAAGACTCTATGTGATGTAAATAAAAAAAATGTTCCAGCTTATATTCTTGTTATGAAAACAAGATTTCAAAACAAAATAGAAGCTAGATTCTTGCTGCTGCCTGCCTTCGTAACATCTTTTGCAAATATCTTAGATAATTTTTACTGAATTTTTGCCAATCATCAAGCGATGACTAGCGCATCTGTTTTATCTAGCTGATATGGCTCCCAGCTTTTGGGTCTCATCTAAAACGTGCACGATCAGGGAGAATTGATTGAAGTCCAACAAAAGAGATCATCAACATATAATAAACCTCTTTGCTAGTTCCATTGCTTTGAGAATTTGTAATAATTTTTTAAAACACAGTCTAGAAATTAAAATCACGTCTTTCTGACAGGTATCAATTGTTAAGCAAAAAAAATAAAGAGTCGCAATTTTTGGCTTAAACTTCTAGGTAAGATGAGTTCATTTAATTTGTCACGTATTAGTGAAAAAAACATAAATCTGTGCGGTTAATGCAGAATCTACATTGTCAGTAAGCATCGGCAAGGATGTATCGAAAGGAAAACTAAAGAATCGGTAATCGATAAAATTTTAGTAAAATATATGAAAAGTGCTTGCGATTGTAAATAAACTCTACAGCAATGATATAAACTAGACTATATGATATTATATATATACATTCCAGATCCAGTCTAATTCTAAATACAATGCTACAACAATGAATCCGTCACTGAGACGAAAGTTCGTCGTGTTTATGACTGCAAACAGCTATCTACCGATTGAACATGATGACATCATTTCATAAATTCAGCCACTTACAATGCAATTATCTACATACAAACTTGACGGCGTAAATAAGAAATGCACCGTTCATTTTACGGTGAATAAATTTGTTCAGAAATGGGATCCAGTTTCCACTGTTGCTTTGCAAATTCAAAAAAAGCTTAGAAGTCGTCTGCATCATATTTCTTTGCAAAAATTGTTCTTTGAAGTTTAATATTTCGTTGAATACGAGTTAGCTTCAAAAGGAGGCTACCATATCTCATCCGGCATGGGAATGACTTCTTCCTCCTCATCGTCATCAATTCCTCCCTCATTTCCACCAGCCTTTTTGTTTAGGTAATGTTTTACAACGAAAATCAAGCCTGCTGTTCCGCAAATTGTACCAGCAACAAAGCTTCCAATAGCAACGGCCATTCCAGATGAGCTCTTTGACGTCGTAGCAAACCCAGGTAGCTAAACGAGAAAATGTGGGTTTTCATATTTTGCTACCCTTACTTAATGTACCTTTTGTACCTAGTGTTGGGGAATTAAGTTAATTATTAATGGAAACACAAACAAAAATATCTTATTCGAATAAAAATTGGGCAATAACAACAACATAACGGCAAAAAGTTGAAAACATCTATTTAGCTGAAGTGAATCGCATCGAGAATGTATATTATTTTTTGTGACAGAGATTGCTGATTTTACAATAAAGAAGGTTTTCACACAAAGCTCAGCCTATAAGACCAGGTCAGGCTAACATTGAAACTGGTCTCAAAATTGCTAGAATTTGCTAATGTAGTCTACAGACAAGGAAACATTTACAAGTTATAAAAATGCACAGAAAATGTGGGAGTTGACAATTCTGGAAGTACAGGAGTAAATAATTGATTCTTTCAACAATATCAAGACACAAAAGAAATCAGGCAAGAAATACAAATGGTGAGCGCTTTGGATCTATTTACATGGCCTTTTCTAAGAGAAATCATCTTAGGAGTTGGGATCGAGCCTTTGTTTTTATAAAGAGGTGGACGGAAGACTATTGTTATAAAAAATGGAAGATAAACAATAGGCCAATTGGGCTGGAGGGACAATGTTCCCCTTAGTTAGTGAGCTAAAAAGTCTAAACACTTTTGCCTTTCTCTTCTCTGCTAACATGAGTGTCATTATAACTTAGCAAAAAGTTTGCAAAACAAAGGAACATACATCTGCTCTCTTTGAACTAATGTCAACAACCGCACTCTTGGCCGCTTGAGTATCATCGTGATCAGTTGAATTTGTACACACTGCCCCGTTGACTCCACATCCACCTGTAACAAAACGCAATAATAAAATGGAACAACTGGAAAATATTAAGCATATGAGCAACGGTTGGATACCATTAAATGTGCAATATCTGTTATATCTGCCACAGATCACGAGAGATCTGGAAAATAAAAGATTGGAGGTTGCTGACGAATTTTTGTTATTTTTGCTTGGTTCATAAATTTATTTGAGATTTGATGGGTAAAGAGCCAGTGCTAATTTGGCAATTTAAGGCAATTCGCACTAGATACAAACGATTTGGCACATTTAGAGGTATCTTTTGGTGTTCTTTGGACTATATGCTCAAGTTGAATTCTAAAAATAGTTTTCGCTGATGTCATGACCTTACCGCTCTATGGTGATGTAAAACCCTAACAACTCACTGTACGTTTCTGAAGGGGGAATCGAAGAGATGAACAATCAAAATGGAGGAAAAGTAACTTCAAAGGAACTTCAAAGGAGGCTTTTTAAATCATAAAAAAGTGCATTTGGCTGTCAAAAGTTAAGGGGTAAGAACAAGCAAAGGAATGGAAATTTTTCACGACATTAAACAGTGGGGAGGCAGCAAATAATTTTGCCCGAACTTTCTGCTACGATCAAAGCCTACTCTAATTAATTTCCGGACAACGGACATATTCCCCATTCGGACAGCTATTCGGGCCATACAGTTGTTCACTGTACCTTGGAGTTTCATTGTATAGACAAACATATGTAGCACAATATTTCTTACCAAATTCGTAATAACAGAAGTAAATCTTTGTGTTCCATCGTCCCTTCTTGACGTCGTAAGGAACAATGCGGCTATTGTCATTTCTGTTTCCTTTATCTTCATCATCCCATTTGATAAATTCCGACAAAGATCTTGCACCAGAAACTGTTTGACATTCAGAAGATCCAAAAGCAAGCAGATAAAATGGTTGTGCCAATGGTAGGGATATGGGTACCTACAAAGATGAATCAAAATAAGAACACGCTTCTAATGTTTTATTAGCTTAGTTGAATCGCGTGTAGAGGAAGTCTCTTGAATTTTCCATACACTGAATACGAAAAAATGTTTCAAACCACAGCTAGAAGGAAATAGACGCCAGTTATATTCATGTCGTATTTAGAGCTATACCAAAAGCAATAGAAAAAATACTTCGGCGCTCACTCCAGCAATATAAAATTCCTATAGTCAAGAGGATTTCACGTGACCTTATCTAAGTTGACCAATCAAATTTCATATATTGTATAGTCTCTCTGGGGCATCAGCTTACATCACCGTCACCCTATTTGCTCTATGCAGATAAATTTGCTTCATATATTCTATATTGGACGAAATTTCCGTTTAATGTTCCTTGTTCAATATTTTTAAGCAAGAGCGAATATCGAAACTTTCGATCTTGCTATCAAAAGAACGAAATGGAGTCGAGTTTATGGGTAAGGTACATAGGTAAAACTTTTTCAAAATACAGTCATCGTATCGAACAAGAATGGGAGACGCCAATTTATGTAGAGCAAGAATTCAGAGTGAGTACAAACCTTTTTGTCCCCATCTGTTCTACAGCATGTGTATATCAATGTGTCTTTTTCATAGATGCCCGCAGGAACGTAGCCTTGGTACAAGCTTTCTGAATCGATCATCTCGTCATTTTCATCATCCCAAAAAATCCAACCTGCAACAAAAATCGACATGATAACAAGGAGTTGCACCAGAAATTCTCCGAAGTGGAGGCTGACTACTGCGAAAGGGAGGCTAAATAATTTCCAAGACTACATATCTATAAATCATTGAATACCTATATAACGATGCATGATTCTCCTTCAAAAAAGGTCTAGAACGAAGTGGGCTGCTACACCCCAAGCCCTACTCCAATATCAAATAGGAATATTAGGATTATAATAGAATTTTCAACTATGCTCATGACAACGAACAGGTTTGCCAATTATCAGTGTAAGTCTAGCATTTCTGCCTGCAGGATACAGATTTTTGTTTACTGCTTTAACGTTATCGGATATTATAACATTGCTACAGCCTTGGTAAGTAATTCAAGCAAGCTGTTTTATGTGTCCCATTACTCAGGGACCGTGTAAGCGGGGGGAGGGGCTAAGGGGGCTCTAGCACCTACAATTAGTTCTAAAGTATACTCTAAACTATGCAAAAAATTGTCTTGCTCTGGTTTTTAGCATGTTAAGCCCCCTAAAACGTTTTAGCACCCTCAATCTGTTTTATGCTCCACGATCCTTGCCGTTACTTGGTTCATAATCAGGCTTTAAATGTTGCATGTGTCAAAAG
This sequence comes from Rhopilema esculentum, assembly GCF_057945365.1. Taxonomy (NCBI): domain Eukaryota; kingdom Metazoa; phylum Cnidaria; class Scyphozoa; order Rhizostomeae; family Rhizostomatidae; genus Rhopilema; species Rhopilema esculentum. The sequence continues at coordinate 4,182,799 of NC_142831.1, forward strand.
TTCTTTCCATTAAAAACTATACGTTTTCATAGAAATTCTTGGAAATGATAGTAGTAAAAAAGATTTGCATATAAATTCCAATTGAAATGAAATTAGCCAACTCCCACCTTCTATTAGGCCCTGTGGACATGTTGGTCCATAACGATATATACAATACTGTCCAGTGGGCCAATCCCCGGTGCCATCATTTGAATCAAATTTGGTGCAAAATTCCTGCCTGACACCGTGCTTATTGACAGTGCCTGCTAAATGGTAAGATTCTGATCGACCATTGGAATTCAAGACGTTTTCTGAATCTTGGTATCTCATCCCTTCTTTCCAGTCGGGAGGGCATCCAGTTATGGGCCTAGGCAGTGAATAGGTACCTAAAGGCCATTCTAGTGAAGCTAAAATATAGAGGAATCATAAAGAATAGGCATTGATTTAAATTGCGCTGATCAAATCATAATATTTTAAGGCACGGAAAAGGAAACAACATAGGCTGGTGCAAATAAATGGGCATCTTAATGAATTCCTGAATCAATGGTTTTTTATTGTTATTTCCAAATGATGACAGCGGCTTAAAACACAGAATTTAGAAAAATTTATTTGGTATGGAGATGATTAAACAGGGTTATTCCTGGAAACACTACAGTTTTTTAGTTACAATTCCATTGTCCCTGTTTGCGCTGCACGTCTTTTATGAAACTTACCAGCGTTTGAATAAAAAAAATCCACCATGAATGATCGAATCATGAGTTGGGGAATGACAAAATTCAACTAAAGGATCCTTGAAAAGAAAAAACGTTGTTTACACATGAACTGTTTTAGAGATAATCTTTTTGACGCTTTGAAAGCAGTCATGGTGGTACGGTATGATGCTTATATTTCATAAAAATCAATTTCTTTGCAAAGCAGATTGTGTAAAAATTGTGCACAGGTCTAGAAAATAAATCAGCGAGAGATTTCACTTACTAACCTTTAATTTGGATTACAGCTTCCATGAAAAACAGTATTTGCAGAATCATCTGGACATTCTTTATTCATATTTCAAGATACTCGCTCAAAATCATTTTTAAAAGGCAATCATAGTAACATCTTTGGAAACGTCTTGATATTATCATTTCTGTATAACCAGCTACAGCATATTTCCAATAATTTCCGCTTCTGTTTACAATTAAATTTTGCTCGATGAATGCAATGTTCATAAAAATTGTAGCCGCCCTTATTAAAAATTCATATTGAAACCAATGCAATGCGCAGGAAGAACTGAAGTGAAGCCGCTACATGCTTTCCGCTTGAGCGCGCACGATTGGACACTTCCGGTAAAGATCTAATCTCTTACCATCATTAGCAAGGATTTCTTCGCAACAACCAGCAAACTGGTCAAACCGTTATCACTAGACTGAGAAGGAACTTCGCAGTTAAGATAAGATGTGCTACTCAAATCTGCTTTGCTGTCAACGGTTTCGCAGTTGGCCTTTTTTCTACATTCTCAGATCCTTTGATTCCACTCGCTTCATTTTGCTGGAAGTTTTGCATTCCCCCCTTGGCAAAGAAATGCATTTTTATGCAAAGCAAAGCTTTTAAACATATAAAAGCTAGGCAACGCCAAGTCAAGGTGTAATTTAATATTATTGTTTATAACAACAGCTAAAATTCTTGCACAGCAAAACTTTTTGACTGATGGGAAAGTTAGAATGAATCTGAAAACAGATTTCTTTGTAATGGCTTTGGAAAAAGCATTTTTCAAGGCCATTTTCAAGTTCTGTACCGCCAAAAAACTGTTCAGATTTCTTGGTACAGTACATGCTAATAGAAGCATATTGACCCAAGGAAAAGAAGTTGAAAAGGTAACTACTTTGTGAATACTTTAAGAATCTCTGTTAAATGTTTAACGAATTGTGGCAGACGAAATACTACACGGTTTCCTACCGTAGTTTCTTGTCACTAGCTCTATTTTGTTTTGGTTCATGCTGCCTTTCTTTCTAATTTTGTTGGCAAATTTGACAGTAGCAAAAACATACAATTTCATACAGATTTATACAATTTCGGGGTCTCAAGATATCAATGAAAATTTCATACTTTATAAAGCCCTTCTTCTTTCACTCCTTAGCTAGTGAAAGTAAGGAATATCGAAATTTAAACTTTAGACAAATAATATATTTTGATCACCACACAACAATCTATCCTGTGATGTAATTGGGCGTCACTCACGAAGAAAAAGGATTATAAATATCAAGTAAGACAAAATTCTGCTTGAAATATAAAATTTATATATAGAAGAATTTTCAGACACTTTTCAAGATCCTTGATCGTCATCTTACTGTTTACGAACTGACATTTCAAAGTCACTTTAAAGGATTAGCATAAAGATTGACGGATTCATTGAAATAAAAAAGATAAATATAAGATTTCCAAAATTCACGAGAGTTATTTGATTTGCTCAGGTGATAATTTCTAATTGTAGAACTTCCTTGATTTGTTGTCCCCAAATAATCGATTTCTGATTTCTGGAAGCATCTGAAATGACAGAAAAAGAATAATGTAGAATTTTAGTAAAAGGATGGCTAATATTTATCTTATATCAATTTTAATTGAAATTACTATTGTATCACTCATATTGTAATCGATGCCACAAAGGCAGAGCGTTATACATTTTGGTGTATAGTTCTATAGGTTCGGTTCTAAGATGCAACCACGCGTTACCTGCTTAATGTGATTAACAGACAACTGCCCTATATTGATTATATCGATTTGAAATAAAAATTGGCTTTTATCGTTAGGGCAAAGTGTCAGGGTCAGGAGGAACATACACTACACATTCACAACAAACCTTGCAATCGCCATGCATCAATTGGATTCCCACTGACGATATCCTAGACTTTACTTTTCTAAGTTGGAATAGACTCAAAATTGTACAAAGTAACCTCTCTTTTGTGTCTCAGAATCCTCTCCAGAAGTGATTCCCATTGACCAATCAAGGGGACCAGGTCTTAATCAAGGGGACCTTTGCAAATGGCGAAAATATTGTTCAAACTATATAAAGCAAAAAGCTTGAACTTCAAATTTCCCTGATGGGTCGGTGGGAAAAATCAAGAACTTTACGGCCAACAACAGACATTTTTTTCTCACTTACATGAATATGTTTACTTTAATGAAAGAAAATTATTGTAACTTACCTGTCTGCTCAGAAGCTCAAGACGACTCTCTAGAGTATTGATAACTCGAATCTTGCCATCTTTGGCAATCAATTCAACCCCACCAGAACTTCAGGAAGGAGAAAAAAAGAATTTCAATAAAGATGGATGATATGGTGTGAAAAAGAAAAATGATGATTTCAAATAATTTGAAAATCAAATGCTTGGTTTGCAAACTACTTCCATCTTGAAGAAGCTTATAAAATTTTTGAAATTAATATGTTATGTAAGGGTATTAAATATAGTTATGTAGTTACATCACCGTAATGCCTCGAACAAGTGCCCCCCTCAAATAAGAGCCCACCTTCGAATAAGCGCCCACCCTAGAGGTAAAGTTATTGGATAAGCGTCCCCTCTAATAAGCACCCATTCTTCAACCTTCAGAAATGGGTGCTTATTCGAATTTCCAATGAAAACATAACTGGAAAGCAATTCAACACAAAAGATCAATGAAGAACACAATTTGTACCCAAATCTACTTCTTAAATAAGTGCCCCCCTCAATTAAGCACCTTCCTCAAATAAACGCCCATCCTGGAGCCTTGAAAATTAAATAAGCGCCCGGGCACTTATTCCAGGCATTACGGTATATAATAAAAGTGTAATGATTTAACTTACCAGTCACTTCCTAAAAAGTTCTCCTTATCAACCACAACTTTGCAGTCTTTCCCAGTCTTCTCCTTGTACACTTTCACAGCCTTATCTTTTGTTTCCTGCAGCAAAATGAAGAAAATAAAAGAGAAAATTCATGAAACATAATCTTGGCTTGATATTGACTTCTTTTAAATTTTCCTAGCATTAAATGTTTAGACAGTCTGAAACATGTGATCTAGATCAGCACTGCAAACATAAAAACCATGCTTTGAACCAATAAGGTTGGCTATTCTATGCAGACCTGATTATCTTATCTGGTTGGCATGCAAAAAATTGAATGAGAAAAAGTTTTCTTCTTCATGGCAGATCTCAAATAATATTTGAACTGCCATTGCCAACATAACAATTTCTGCATTCTTAAGTGACAACTCAATTCTTCAGACTTTCCAGAGCAGATGTGTTCCTTTTGGTAGTTGAAATTAGCAGCATTACCTAAATAAACTATGGACTTTGTTCAAAATGAATCTAATATAATTATACTATAAACTGTAACCCTAGTCAGCATACTTCATTAAAAATACAGTAACTTAAAAATGTTAAGTAAAGCTTACCGTGACTAAAGTGACATCAGCTTTGCGGCATCTTAAAATTACTGTTGGCTCCAGAATTTGAAAAAGTCCCTAATAAAATATAAAGAATATAGAATTAATCAGTGTTGTTACATGCGGAATATGCAGTACTAATCCTAATTGAAGCTGAATGCCACACAAGTTAGGAAAGGAAGCCCCTCAAGAAGGTGATCAATTGAGCAATAAAGATCTTTGTAATTTAATTTTGGACAATAATTGTAGTTATCACTCAATTCACTTCTCAATTTAAAAAAATATGTCTGTTTTTTGAGTCCCTGTTGTAATTTGAGACATTACAACAGGGATTGAACCATCATTTAGTGTTGACCTTTTTACTTTGTATTGTTATGCTGTTATTTGTATGTAGCCCCTTATTGTAAGATAATCAGTTCACAAAAAAACAAGCAGCAGTTCACTTTTGGGTGAACTCCCTTCCACTTGGAATATTACACCTGTCAAATTTCATTTCAAAATTATAATGTTTTTTATTACTTTCTGTCCCTATTTTTTGATTGCTTTTTCAACCAATCTCAAGTAAAAAACACATGCATATGCATACGTACCTGGGTAATCAGCCCCTCTAGAACACTCTTGTACTTCGCAGTATCATCTGTAACATGGCCTAACTTGCTCCTTGTTTCATCTAAAAGTGTCTATTAAAAGAAATTGTGTTTTTGGAAAAAATGAATAAATTGTTAAAAAATTAAACCAGCAATTTGTGAATGAATGTGGAGAGAGAAAGAGGACCTAAAATCCCACCAACAATAGTGAAGGCTATTCAAGAAAAAATGATGTTTTTCTTTCTTTTCAAAAATAGCTTTCCATTGTACACTGATTTATTGTGAATTAAAGTTTTTGAAGCACAAAGGATAGGACTATATCTTTAATTGATATAAGGCATTTTGGGGGATTTGGATTTTCAGGGGCAACGCAAAGTCAGAAATCTCAAAAATTGTAATTTGTCTTAACAATTTCTTGCAGGACTGTAGCAGAGAATGTTAAGGAATGAACAAATACTTTGCTATAGGAGCCAAATGGAGACTATTGGCAGGGTTACTGAGCTAGAGATTTGTTATCTGTATGAGAAGCTACATATATATAAATTTTTGTCTTTTCGTCCAACATAAATTTTTGTCTTTTCAAAAAGCTTTGTCTTGGTGGTTTCTTTTTAGTACAGGGACTGCGGAAGGAGGGAAGAGGGCTCAGGGGACTCAGTCTCCCAAAATATGTCAAAGTGTTCCTAAAATTATACAAAAAATTACCTTGCTCTCTAATTTTGTAGCTTAGCCCCCCAAAAAAACTTTTTAGCCCCTTGATCACCACAGTCTTTGTAGTTTTTTAGTAAACTGCTAATACTGGTTTTTCTTTAGGTTTGCGTTGTTTGTGATTAGGAGGGCATGTTATTGTTTGATTTTGAGGTGACATCTCTCATTGATGTATGAGATGAATTGTCTAAAGAACTATATCAAATCATATCTTGTATGAAGGCAACTGTTGTTAATAACAGCAACAGTTGCCAATTTATTTCTTGAAAGGCAGTCTGTTCCCTCAGTGTCCCCTCAATATGAAAAAATGACATGGTCTTCCTGCCTGAACAGCGTAGGCTGCTCGCTTCGGCTGGCTTAGCTGGGGTAGTGGACGACATTTGAAACTGCGAGCAAAAAGCTATCAGAAATGGCAAGAAGATTTACTACCTGGAATTTAATGATGATAATGGAAGCATTTCCTTTTGCTTTTGACATATCTGTTACACAAACCAAACAGAGAGAACATTTTTTTAGTCACAGCTTCACTTAAACAAAAACACAGCCATTTGATTCGAAAGCTCTGGAATCAAAGTTGTCTCTGATTGGTTTAAATAATTTAATTATTGATCAAGCTCAACGGTACATAAATTTCACTCCCGTGAAAATAAATTTCAGCACAATAGGGGACAGACTGCCTTTTAATTATATAACTTCATTAGCATAATTGCATATCTATAAAAATTATTTCAAGCATCTACCTGAATTTGATCATCTTGAGACTTTAAAATCTTTAACCGGGACTGATTCAAGAAGTTTGATCTTTGGCTAAACACAAAACATAAAAAGCTTTTACTATCATCTTGAAAAAAATGTAATAACATTTTGTTAATAAATTTAAAAAGTACCAAGAAATGATTAAGCCTGTCAGTACAGTGATATCATACTTATGGATATATCAAAAATATTTCACTGAAATAATTCAATATCCAACAAAAAGTAAAATTTATGGACTTTAGACTTAATTGTGAAAGGAAAAAAGTTGGCACTCCTTCTGCAAATATTTTTGCTTCGAGCAGAAAGACAGTCTCAGATACATACATTTTCATCTGCAATTCAATCTGCTTCTCCTTTCTCTCATAAAAAGCCATGATCTTCAAACGCTCTTGTTGCACTAGCCTTCCTTTCTCTATGTTGAACTCCTCTTCAGCCTGGAAATCAATTTAATAACAAATTATTTAGTATGCATAAAAATGTTTTCATTACCAATCATTGAAGAGTGGTATGCTGGTGAAAAGTGAGAATAAATGAAGACTTTCTGACTTTGTAGAGACAGATGATGACAATGCTTGAGAATGAGAAACTTGTAAATAATCATCATGGATATCATAAAAACATCAAAACCTTTTCAACAGAAAACAAAGCCATTGAAAATAATAGCAAAAAAGCAAGCAAAATACCTTAGCTTCAATCTCATCAGCTTTCTCTTTGGCTTCTTGATGGATAAAATCCATCATGTGCTGAATCTGGGAAAAACAATTTCTTTTATTAGCAGATTGTATTGCCCTTTTTTTCAAAAATACTATCTACACTAGTGGCAGTTTGAAACAAAGCACACGTCAAATCTTTAATTTTGTCGATCAGCTAGTAAAAGAACAGACTATTTTTGACAATAAGCAATGGGAAAAAAGACAGGAATTATGCATTTCTCTTTGGATCCACAAAAATGGCAAAAGCTGCTGGCATGTAACTCTTTTGAAAAAATACAAACAGGCAGTAAAGCAATCAGCACTGTCAGATTTTATAATACATGGCATATCATGACTATTGCAATTTCAACGTCATAGCATTAATAATTTCAAATCTTAGTAATTAAACCTAGTAATTAAACGAATAAAAAATCTAAAAATGAAATGAACGTTCCTGTTTAGTTAACCAAACTTTGAAAAATCACAGGATCCTTTCCAAAAGCAGTTCATCTTTAAGATGGATTCGAAATAAAATGTTTACTCTATTCATACTATAGTGTTTTCTTTTTTTTAATTCGGACATAAACAAGCAAACTTTGTTTGGTATCGTCAGCATCAAGAATGGTGATCCGTGATCGCAATCGCATTGCACGCTAAGACATATCAACTTTACAATTGCACGCAAACACATCCATTTAATCGGAACATTGAAAAATGAACTTTCCAACTACCAAAATTTTCCCAGATTTAAGTGCTTTAGCGAGGAATTAAGCAGGGTTTCACGTGAGATTTTCGGATCTTCATGGAGCGAGAAAACGGCCTAGCTGAAAGCATTTCATCTGCTGGAAAACCGTTACCAAAACTTAAAAAAAAAGACTTTGCAAAAGAATATAAAATGCATTATTTATATACCTGCTTCTTCACTTCTGCGTCGTTTAGCCCCATTTTGATCGTCTTTACTAGAACTGTAAAATATTACAAGATGAAGAGAACAACCAGTTTCGAAGCTGTGTTTATGACTCCACCTCGAGGTCATCCAACGCATGCGTGACTTCTCCTCTCACGGTCATGAGATTTCTCCCGCAAAGTTTTTTTCCTCCACAGTGGTCTCTGAATTTCGTGGACGATGACGTCATAAATCTATTTTTTGAATTTTTTACTTTACATCACACGAATTCAAAAAGAATTTGGAAATGTTTCTTAATGTGCATTATCAACTAAATATACTACAAATTGTCTGAGATATGGCAATATGAGCAAAGGCTGGTTCCAAAATTGGTAAACAAGGCAAGAACTCTTCTCTTGCCATGTCTCAGTCAAGGTGTTTCTTTAGGTTTTATCTGTAAGAAGTTCATGATGATTAACCAAGTAGATGATACTCAGAATGGCTATAGTCCTTCTTGCTTTGACCATCCTTTCTAAAATGTTCTCCTTCGCTTACAGCAGATACACATGAAAAAACGTTTAGCACTATGTATCCTTCGTCCAAGATTGATATCCTTGAAAAGTCTTCTTAATCTTAAATTTTCTTATCAGATTTGACCGAATACATGTAACTGTTAGGACCTGGAGCTGATGAAATCTTGGACAGTTCAAATTTTTGGAGATCTCCACAAGGATTGCTCTTATGTTGTGTTCTGTACATGTTTTCATATTTCAATCAACGATTACAGTTGACTATTGTCGGGGGTCAAGGATATATAAAATTTCGAGGCAAGCGATATTCAAAGGGGCCACAAAGTACTTCGGATCTTCGGATAAAATAGCTGTGGGTAAAAGAAACTGCACCATATTTGTGGGGGAGCGAAAATTCTCTATGAAAAAATGTTCAAAAGTAGGTTTATTTATCAACATCAATAAGTTTGTAGCATAGCTTAAAAATCATGTTTTTAGTGCATGAAATTATTCGACAAAAAAAAAATGAAAGGCCAGGTTTTGAAAAAACATTATCAAATTATTCTGGTTAATTATTTTAGGGATACGCATTCTTGAACTGGAACTATAAGGAAGTTAAAAGGCAAAGGAGTAACTTAGTTTGATCAGAGCTAAAATGTACTGGGCAACCACAAAAGGTCACAAGACCATAAATAATGAAATTTTTGGTCTTGCTTTCAAGCTTTGTGCGTCGATTGACTTTGTGCAATAAAGAAAACGAGAAAGAGATCACCACAATTCAGTTATAGCGCAAATCGAAACAAATTCTCAATTGAAGCTAAAATAGTTACAAAATATTATAAGAACATAATCTAGCTAAAGCAAACGAATATCATTTCAAACATTTCCAAGCAATTAATTTGAGAAGAATGGTTTCTTTCTGATAACAGATTAAGATTTAGAAAGGGCCGAATGAAGTGACGTCCTGAATCAGAGGTCTCTCAGTCCTGCAAGATCCCCCTTCAGAGACTTGCCAGCCCCATTCCTTAAATAACACAGAACAAAAACATTGTTAATATTTCATCAACCAAATAAAAATACTATCAACAAACATAAAGCACGTATACAAGAACGCAAGGAGTCGACATCAAAGTATGTTTTCGATACTTTATTGATTGTATTAACCAAATGATGCTGAAATTCAGGTAATCGATGGCGGGTTTCCTTTACATCTAAAAGTAAACTTCCCTAAAAAGGAGCTATTTTCAAATGGAAGTTTACAAATAGTTATCTTTGATTATCGCTTTCAAACCTTTGCCACACGTCACAAACCAATACGTTCCTTGGCAAGAATTGGGCTGATTAAGACACTTAAAGCAAAAGAAAAAATATACGTAGAATTTCATACTGCAGATCCTTTCAGAACAACACTTTTTCATTTATTAGGATATATTCTGTACATCAAAGCAACTTTCTCTGAACTTTCGGTATCGCACCATCTTAGGCCAAAATGACATTTATCTAAATCAAATTAAAAGTGGGATAAGCTAATGAGGTTTTCCTGCAATGAAGTTTATTTTTCTTTGTTTTTTTCATAATCTTAATTGATAATATCAATTTTTTTACTAAAAAGTAAATTTCATGTTAGCAAATTTAACATCTTCCTTAAATAATTAGTTGATTGGGAAGGCTTGATGCAAGTGGCATCAAGTGTTGGCATGTAAATGTATCTGTGGATACATGACTATCGTTTTTTAGAACTTTAATGCAGGATTATTAACGGAGATATTCTTGAAAATGAAACTGTTTGAAAGAGGAGAGCATGTGGTCTTCAATCAATCTATTGTTGCAGGTGGGTAGGAAAATATTGAAACTTGAGGGATACAGCAAAAAGGGCACTGTCTGGTAAGGGCGAGCAAAAGGGGTTTTTACAATAAAAGGGGCTTTAGTGATAAAAGGTATAAAGCCTAGTATATCTGTTTCAAGGATGAGGTAACGAAAGGCATTAATAATGTACTGTCTTGAATTATCAATGCCCCACAAATTTGAACCAAGTGGTGCGATGCCTTAGAATAGGGAATGGAATTTAAACAACAACGAACAATTTTGCCTGGAAGCTAATCATTTAACGTATAAGGAAGCTGCAGTTCGATCTATTCCAAGGTCTTCATTAACTTGATGATGTCAGGGTATATCAATTTGTAGGCATCTTGCCCCCAAATGAAATCAAGGTGATTCCACACTTCAATATTTTTGCTGTAAATCAGGTTTTTTATTTGGGGTTTTAACCAAGCTACATCGGTCGGATCAGCAAGCCAGTCTTGAGTGCCTGTGAATAGGGCAGTTGGCACAGGGCTGTCCCCAACGTTGTATAATGGTGGAGTTTCCTGTTAGAGAAATCAATAAAACAATTGAAATAAACTGGTTTTGTTGGTGCAAAAAGAGACTATAGTGTACGATGAAGCAATACCACCATAAGTAAATTCTATACGGAAAACTTACTACAGGCCCATATTGTACAATGAGGAAGTTGAAGTAAGATAGGGTAGCAAAGAGGAAAAGTAAGAAGAAGGAGTTTCATGCTATGGAGTCAGGTTTGGGGGCAAGAACACTAATCAACTGCCCTATTTCCATCTTTAAAAACGTAGAAAGGAATGGAAGGGTGATGAATGCAACTGCCGATTATGCAAGACTTTCTTAACACAATTTGGGTTTTTAAATTAACCTTGTTTTTATCTAAATTCGAAACTTGCCTGTAAATATGTAACATATGTATGTATATATAAATATCACGTGGCATTAAAAAATGAAGTTTGAGAGAAGACGTTGGATCAGATTGGGAAGAAAGGAATTCTAAATTTATTAGGTTTGGGTTTACCCTTTCATAATGGTAACACAGGTAGAACGAATTTTTGCATGACAGGAAACTGTATAGGTTATTTACGTGTCTTGTTGCCAGTTCAATCGCTGGATGAACGTCATAAAGTAACAAAGGAAAGAGAGAGCGAACATATTAAAACGAAAACAATAAAAAGTTGACGGTTGAACGCTAAAGACGGGACTGGGCGTAAAAAGGATTGAGAATGAATAGCCCGAAAGGTATATCGTGACGACAAAACGTTACCTGGTGGTAATGCTTCATGTTGCCATCTTTTCCGTAATCATATGCCTGGAATTTGTTTGCTTGGACCATCTACGAAGATAAAAAGTTCATGCCTAAACTTGGCAAATTTAACCTGTTTCAAATGAACCGAAAGTCTACGAGATTTCAGCAAAACTAAGCATTCCTATGTTTGTATTATCGTTCAACAAACGCCGTTTGTGTCATTACTACCGAGAAGCCCTTTGTGCAAAAACTTCGCGACAAAAAGACATTTAAATCTATCATCCTTTTAACAAATTACGTGAACAAGTTTGATATCTTATTAAGCATGGTTACGTATATTATACGACTCGTCTTTATTTGCATCTTTATTTAATTGTCATGATTAGCAGGCAGGAATTAGTCGATCACTAAGCTTCAAAGGAAAGGTCTGTCGTCTTTCTGATCCTCGTCTTCGCGCCTTGAACATTAACAGACTTTACATGCAATTTTTATATAATTTGCGTTCATACCACCTCTACCTTTAGGTTTTAAATTATTTCTTATTTAAAGTTCTATGTGCTGATCACGATCAAGAAATACATGAAGCTTTTCTTGGAAACTAAGAGCCAGTCTCCAAAAAACGTAACAAATGGAGCATAGTTATTTGTTTGTTTTTTGTCTCCCACCTATCTCAACGATAATTATTATCATTTTTGAATCTTCAGTCAGGAGCTGGCGTAGCCGAGTCCAACTGAGGTATTTTAGTGGAATAGTTGAACATAAAAAAATCGGACGTCCTTCTTGACACTAAGCGTTGACTTAGGCTGAGAGAAAGCTCAAACTTCGAACCTTTTGTCTTCAGTTTTAGGTCGAGCTTTTTATCAACTTGGTCATGGCGGCGCAGTGATAACGATCAATCAGTGACTAGAAATGCAAACGTTTGAAGGCGCAGAGTGGAAACTATCGATTTTAAAACGGCTGTTTTCGTAGAGACGCAAAGATTTCGACTCGTTTTTATTAACATGAAAGGTAGCCTTTTAAAAATGTGTACTCAAAGGGAACCTTTGTGTATTAAGGCGGATTCTAAGGAACGTCTTTTTCTCCATAAAAATAAAACTCTATTCACTTTAATTTAAAGTGTTCATTTTCATTTAAACATTTAAACATGGTAGCCCCTCCGATAATAAAACATGATGTGTATAACTAAAAAGGAATGTTTGTGTCCTTAAAATCGAAAAATGATACATCACCTGAGCAAAATGGATGATATCCTGAGTTGATGCTCCAGCTGGTGTATGGCTGATGTATACAGGCAATCTTGTCTGAAAGATTTAATATAAAGGAAGCTTTAAATCGTTAAGATGGTATTACTGCCTGGTGAAACTTTGAGAATTCACTGACAATGATAGGCAGTCGTAGCGGGGAATCAAAATATGGATTAAAACTGTTATGGGCGTCATGATTAATTGCAGGGGGATTTTACAGCTATGGATAGGATAATATAACTTTAAACTAAGGTAAAGTAAAACAAATACTATCTTAATTTCAAGTTTTACAGTCACATCTTATTGTTTGACACGCAAGCTAATACATTTATGGAATTTTAATTGATAGGATAACCCAAAAGAAAGTACAGATAAAGCCTACTTAGTCATAAAGTATAAAAACAGAACAGGGTTTCTGCAAATGTTGAGAATTTACATCAAGACGGGCAATGGTGTTATAGATGTAAATATAGAGCTAATAGTAAATGGGTGAAAATTTTGGCACTTACATCATTTAGATTTGTAGTATCGTAGCCACAAAGTAAGAATATGATATTGGCACAGACACTCTCAGTCACGTGACTATTGCAAAGCGTATCTGCAAACAACTTCATCAACCAGTTTGAAGGAGCAAAGTCTCTCACTCCGAGAATTTTCAGAAGATACTGTTGACAGAAAGAATAAGTCATTTCTTAGGACATCAGCAAGAAAAGTTTCTCAGTGGTTGCATGAACAGGGGGATATCTATGAAAAGAGAAGAGCAAATGTTGCTTGCGGTGAGTTAAACCTCCCGTTTTACGTGTTCGTCTTTAAATGAAAGATGCGTTATTTTAAATATGACCAGGTGCTAAGACGACACCTTATTTTATCCACGTAAAAAATGTATGTTTTCTACAAGTTAAGAACTAAGTGTAGTGCAGCTTGGTGACAAGTACTTTCATCTCAGATACTAAATATAGCAAGCTTGTCCGTCAATAACGTTAATCTTAATTTTGAACTTGTGAAGAAGAAGTGTTTATCAGAAGACATGCAATTTGTAAAACGATCGAATGTAAAACCTTCGGCAAATTAATTGTTGTTGTCATTTCGTCAGTAAGGAAGAAGGGAATTTGTGCCTTAACCTGGCATGTTTGTTATTTCTCGTCGATTTTGGGTACATGTGGGATGAAGTTCTGTTCAGAACAAATAGGACATCAGGAGAAATCTGAAGTGAAAGTATTTTGGGCTTTTAAATAACATTCGTTGATATCTGGAAATTCAAAGGGGGTGTCAACCAGCCAATTTGCAAAATAAAGACATGGAAACTTTCTGTTTACTCTGAACATTTAACACTAAGCAAGTTCAATTAAAAATGTGAGTTATCTCTCCAAAGATCAATATTCGTGGATGCTGCCTAATAGTGCAGGTCGCTTGCGAAAGTATTTCATGTTTTGTTTACATATAATTCCAGCTCTCAATAAGTGCAGAACGATGTTAAAAAACCCATAGTTTCCGACTGAACTCTAAAATTGTTCACCAATGTAATTTTCGATACATCATCAAAGAGTTTTAGCAACATAAATAAATTTAGTGATCTCATAGTAAAAAATTAACACGTGGTTACAATTAAACAATGATACCTCTAGCTCTGGTGTAAAATGAGATATCAATTTGATTGCCCCTTCGATGTGTCCAACTCTAGCCACTGGTGCAAGTGCGAAGAAGCCTTTGATCTTTTTGGCAAGCTCAAGGTCCTGGCCAAAACCAGCAAAGCCAATCAATGTTCCTTGCGAATGACCAACATAAAACAACTGCTGTTGTTTGGATACTTTTAGGACGTAATTCACAGAGGCAGGTAAGTCGTATTTCGCCATCTCGTCCCAACTGCAACAAAGAGCATGTTTATTAGTTGAGTACGGCACGTAATTCAAAGATTACTTGTTTTGATGATACAAAGAGGGTTTCAAAAGCAAATACACTGCTTATAATGGTTATAAACAGTTCTGAATTAGTTGTAGAAAGACTCGAACGAATGACATGCATGCTTAGGCCATCATGAAATAGCAGCCATAGCAAAACTCATGATCTACTAAAGCGATAAAAAAGTCTGGGCTCTAGTCCTAATAACAGTGAGTGCCGGGATTCAATATAGTTTTGTAATAGGATTGCTTCAGGAAAAGTCCAGAAAAGTTGGTGGTCACACATGTTGAAGGTCGGTGATTCCAAGGTTCAGAAGAAGATTCAAAGTACCCACACTTAGATCTCACATTGTTTACATAGAATGTTTTGGTTTTTGGGCCAGGGCAAATGAATACTTGCTCTCGACTATGTCTTAAGCGTGATGGGGACTGTTCTTTATTAAAACAACGTAAATTCTATACAATTTAAAACTACCTGAAAGCCCAGAATTTCGGATCATCATTGGAAAGATTAACATGTTTATTTGAATATGTGTTGCCTCTGCTGTTGCCAAGCCATACGTCATAACCAAGATCGGCGAGAATGAAACCGAGGCTTTCCTCCGGCAGATTCATGACGTAATCAGCGCTTGAAGACACAAGACCATGCTGCATGAAAACTACTTGACCATTCGGTTCAACTCCCTTTCTTCCTCTCGGGATACGTTGCAAACTCAGAATGTAGCCATCCTCTGTTATAACATAATGCTCTTCCGCAGGGTACCCAAAGTATTTGATCATTTGAGACTGGAATGAGAAGAGTGGTTGGTCACCTTATTTATTTCTGGCTCTTGGTAATAGAATTCTTAAGTGATGGATTTTAAATTTTGATCCCAAACCTGAAAAGAGCATCGGGGAATACCTCTTAATATGCAAAATTAGTTAAATGTGTTACGAATTGGTAGAGATATGGCCATATCAGTACAGGCTTTTGCCCTACCAAACCTTTGTAGTTTGGTCTCTAGCGAAAATGACAGGGATCCGTTAGCAAATTTCAAACCTCTTACTGGCTATATTTCACCCGGTTTTTGATTCATTGACCCGATTTTGCATATTTGGAAGAATTTCGTTGAGCTCTTTTATTTCATGAAGTCAAATTTTAAAATTCTAAAAATAGTTTGCGTGACGTCATATTTATGTTTTCAGAAAATCAGAAAAGAAAAGCTTACTAAAGCGGGATTTGCGTCTAAGGCACTTGGAAACTTTTCAACTGAGAATTTATTGTTGGGATTTTATTACTTTTGATAAAACAAACGTATTACATCGTGTTCACCACATTTTTTGGCAGCAAAACTTTGTCAACAGCTTGTCTCCGGAAATAAAGACAAAATAAAAACGTTTTTGATGATTAGTGCACACAACACGCGGCTTGGAACAACAATTTACTATACAATTCACCTTTCATCAGACGGCGCCAGATACAACCATTAAAGCATGGTAGAATTAAGAAAAGAGCGTAGAGAAAAAATGAAACTGCAGCGAATTCGCAAGAAAGTAGAAAAGAGTTCTACTTTTTCTCGGCGAAATATTTCGCAGCACCTAATAGCCAGTCAAAGCATGGTAAATTCGCTTGATTTGTGAGAAAACAATCTTGGAACATTCGCCATGCGTGCAGTTCTGAAAATGGGCGCCTTAAAGTTGAGTTTTGGGGGAAATTATTATATAATTTCGCAGCGAATTCGCCGTCTCGTGGAAATCAAAGACAATTTCGAAGCGAATTCGGTGCGAAATTCGCCTCGTGGAAATCAGCCTCTTTGCTCCTGAGTTCTAGCCACAAGTAAAGGCAAAAATCAAAATTCGTATGTTTTTCCTGTTTCTGTACTATTTTTATGGCATTTAATGTGCAATGAAAATTAAGGAACTATTAAGGAACTTTTGGTACTACAATTTGATGATTTGAGGTCTACGAATAAGGAACTTTTGAAACTAGGCCTTGAGGTAAGTTCCTTATAAAATACGTGTATTTGTAAGAACAAGATAAAGTAACGATTACACTCAATTCTTTACAAGAAACTTATAAACCGCCAAGAACCTTTGTGCTCAGTTTTTGTTCCCTTCGTCAAGAACAAGTTAATTTCATTTTTTAAAAGCGTACCGAATGGCCCGCAAGGACCTGCCCCCAGAAAGAATTTTTGAGGCTCAAGTATTTTTAAAGTTTTTCTTATCCCAATATTAACTATTCTGCAACTTCATACAATAAATTTTTTATAAGATCATTTAATAACAATTTTGTATGACATTAATAATACACTCATTTCTTTATAAGAAACTGGCTATAAAAAACGAGTACTGGACAGTCAGAAAAAATTAAGAAACTTCAGTACTCGAAGCAAAAAAAATAAGGAAATATTAAATCGTGATAAAACAGAGAAAAAAGAAATTTTCTAAAATCCAAGAACATGATTGCCCTGTTGGCCTAGAACTCAAGACACAAGGGATGAAAATGTACTTCCCACATCTAATACAGCATCGGAATGGAAGCGAATCTCTTGACGTGAAAAAAGGTCACGAAGATTTCATAACATCATTCATATGAACTCATAATAAAGAAACTCTTAAGAAACAGTGAGTATTGAAATTTCCAGAACATTAAGAAACTGGAGTACTTAACATCGAACTTTGCTTCTTATAAAAAAATATGTAGCACGGTTAAACAACATAAGAGAGGTTTTTAAAAACATTGTTTTTCTTCTGTTATTTTACCTGAGGTTGGATTACAGGGTGGCCGTGATACACCGATGTATAAAGAATATTTTAACAGTTTATATTGTAAGCATAGCATTTTTAAAGACTTTCCTAGGCCGCAAAAAGCAACATGGCAATTTACACTAGACTCACAGAGTTATAGGACCATATTGCTTACATGATATAAACTAATAGGCTTGAAAATATCCAATTCAAAAAAACATATTTTCCATTTCTACTTGAAAGACAGTGCAAAGAGGGAACAGAGCTCAAAATCACAGTCTGTAGTTTGCATTCTTGCGTGTAGCGTCAATTTCGAAGAATTTGTAACTTCCGTTTCGTTATGAAACATTGTTTTGCAAATGAAAAGTTAAAATTTGCGAGCATACCGTATTTAGTTTTGCCTCAGGAGGGACATCGTGCAAATGGTATGGCTTGGCGGTGCAATGTGAAACAAGGCACAAAGCAAGAGCTAGAATAACCAGACGTTCCATCTTCTTTGTTTAAAAGTTCACAGGCGGCCTTGATGCTGCTCCACTGCCAAACAAACCTAGACACACAACATCTGAGCGTGATGTTCGAATTTATGCAACTGTCATGTGCTTAGCAGGTGACATCTGTATGGCTGCTCATTGTTACTGGGACATTTACTTTGAAAGATCGAATTCCAAGAACAATAGGGCTCGATAGGTTTTATAGGGACAAAAAGTCATCAGATTGTCATCTCTGTGGCACGAAAGCCAAAAAGATTGTTTTTACAACAAAGGCCTTTCTTGTCACGAAAAAAGACAAGGAAGGGGTGGCAGAAGGCCGAAAGGGGTGGCAGAAGGGTGGAGTCTCGCTAGATCGAATATACTCTCAAGTTCCTGAAGGGGGTTGGCATTTTTTAAAAAACCCTAAAATGGGGGGATCATAATAGATTGAAATGCTTAGATTTTCCGAAAAAATGTTTAAATTGGGGGTTGTTTAAATAGGAATTTTTGCATGAAATACATAATTAGGGAGGGTGTTGATAAATTGAAATGGTTATGCGAAATTTCTGAAAAATGGAGCCCCCCCCCCTACAATTAGGAATTTGAGAGTAAGTGTGTGAGAGTAAGAGAGTAAGAGTAAGTGCGTTTTTAGGATTTGTAAACTCAGTTACTGTTGCGTCTTAATGTCACATGTTTATTTGTCGCGCTGTTGTGTTAGTAACCTCCTTTCCGGGAAACATGCGTCACTGTCATCGTGTTATGTGATGTTTCACAGTGTTCCTTTGTTTGTGTTGAATATAATGTAATCCAAGTAAGAATAATGTAGTCTTACTGTTTTGACCATAAAGATAACATCAAAGAACGAGTATATATCTCTTGTGTGCTATCTATTTGGGGCTTAGGCCCGTTGGCCTAGCCCATCGCTCCATTAACGAGCTTGGTTATTAACTGGTTCTTCACCGTCCTGACAAGAACCCTTATCGCTATAAGTGTTTAAAGTTTGGGTAAATTATTTCGGAAATTGTCGCAAATAGTGGAATCAATGTTTACTTTGTAACTGTGTTTTTAATTTCTAATATGACAACATGTCTAGTTTCTTTTTGTTGCTTCTGGAAATGAGAATATGTACTTTAGAATAGTGCTAACATAGAAGATCATTTTCCACAAAAATAGAAATCAAGGATTGGTTTTCACTTGAATTATTTTGGTAGCCTGAAACAGAACGAAGAAAATATGAAAATTGGCCGAAACCAATGGGAACCTTGTTTTCTAAAAATGCGCACTCATTAACAAGTTGTAGATATTTTTGTTAATTTTTTAACTTCGAGAGTTATTTATTAATATTAAATTGTGTCTTTCATAATCAACTGTGTCTTCTACCAAAAACCCTTGATCCATATAATACCAAAAACACGTGCATTAACTGCTCCGCTAAAGAAGATTTAAAAGTTTCAAGACACAAGGTTGTATTTTCTTTCTTTATTTTTGACAACAGTTGGTACTGGCAAAATCCAAAATTTAGTCTTTTTGATGGCATGATTTGCTCTTTCAAGAAACGAGCAGAATTTCCATTAAACCAATTGGGTTTCTAGAAATTTTCAGATAAAATAATATGATTTTCACCGAAGGTGTACGGGATTCCATGGCGTGTTCTTCCACTTGGTTTCTTATGATTCTAGAACCAAAAGCTTACATACTAAACTTTATCTACCATTGCACCCGTTCGGAGGATAACTATTAGCCATATCTTTTATGTACAGTGCAAACGAAGTTCCTTAGCAAATTGGCCTTCTTAAAAACGGAAATATTACACTATCTAAAAATTTGGTGACAGGATACAGTCTTTATTTCGCCAGAAAAGGACCCTGGAAATGCATACAGTAAAAACCAGCGTGATAGAACCTACTTTTTTCAAAGTTTGGCAAAACAGGTTCTTGTATTATGGGGTACTTATTGACAGTTTAGGCTAAATTGCTTCTTAATTAGGTTCTTAATTTCTATAAAGTAGATATTGTTGTTGATTATCAGAAAACAACATTAAATCTGGCCTGTACTTCATTCTAAATATTTATTAGTGTACCAATGTTGCCAAAGTCCACCAACAATTGATCAATGATACAATACTGTATATTTAATAGTAGCAATAATTGTTTCATAATATAATTTCAAATTTAACACACATTGTGCTCTTTGAGTTTTATTTAACAATTCAGTATTCTGTCACCTTTTTTGTTTTCGGTAAAAAAAATATTAAATGGTGAAACCCTACATATAAGAACCTGTTGGTAATGGTTTGGCTAATTAGATTCTTATATTTTGAAGTATCAAAAAAGCAAATTTCTGCCAGAAGGTTCTTAAAACTCTAGGTTCTTACACGCGGATTTTTACTGTATCCCTTTTTTACTAAAAAACCCAGCTTTTCTTATAGGAAACGGCTTCACAACATGAACTTAAGTATATTGATCATTACGTCATTCTCTTAAATTGACGAATGGGGCAGATTCTCCTAAGATATCACCTTGGTTTGTCCGATAGGGGCATGGTATTCAAGGCATACGAATCAAGGGCTCATAAGCAAAAGGTAGGTAAAGTGACAACACAACAAAATTTTCCTTCACCAGTTTTTCCCAATTTTGGTAGAAGAAAGAACCCGGGATAGTTTAAAAAGACTGTTTTGAAGTCTATAGGACACTTTTACGATGATATTAAACCACATATCATGTATGTCATTTAGGATTCAAGTAACGCCATAGCTTTGTCAAATCCAGGGTCATATTATCACAAGTACAAAGATCACATGATCACAAGTTACAGTCACGTTTTTAACGAACTTCTTCTCAAATGTCACAAGGGTCTAGGTTCAAAAAAATGGTATCTCTATATTCTTAATGACCTAAGAAGAGCTTTTACTTGGAGCCTAAATGCAAACAAAGTCGTTGTTTATCTCTGACTTGGTGTGATCCAAACCTGTAAAGTGTGTTTGTAAGGTGAAGATGTAAATTTATAACTAAAAGGAGACGGATTGAAAAACTAGGCCCTAAAAATGACGAAGCTAAAATATCCCGCAAATTAGAACTATCACTCAAGGGAAAGGCTAACCAAGCAACTGTTGCAGACATAACTTAAGAAGATGACTCCTTACACTAGAAACTGAACGCAATACTGTTGAAAATACTGTTGAAATATAAATTCTGCAAAATTTAAATATAGGAAATCATTACCGATAAAACACTGAGGAATACAATATTTTGAAACAATATTTATAATTTAAAGTCTGTTTTGACGATTTACGATCTTTATGCACTGATCAGTTAAAAAATTCGGAATCCAGCACCATCAGAAACAGGGAGAATCCTTCAGGTTTTCGGTCAAAAAAGTTCAAATTATCAATTGAAAATTGGCGATCGGAGAAACGCGTTTCTGTACCTCTAAGTAAATTCAATATCTTTCTGATGGCGCTGTAATCAAGTAAAAATTGATAATTCTGCAAACTACAATTCAAAATTTTGCGTTGAATCTTTCTCTCAGGCATCATAAAATTTATTTGCTTGGGTGAAAAGACATCTTCCAAAAAGTCAGATCATCTCAATTTGATTTACTACTTTTTAGTTCACGCCAATCAGTCATCATTGCATGGATAATATCTTTGTAAATGAGACTGGTTGCATCCATGCCCCAGATAAAATCAAGGTGCATCCATGCATCTATTTGCTTATTTTTCAGCACGTTTTTAGGGGCAAGTGTGGCTATAAGTCGTGTGACGTCATCTGGGTCAGCCAACCAGTCGTTCCCTCCAGAGTACAAGATCGTTTCAACGTTGAAATTTTCTAGATTATATTCAGGTGGGGTCGCCTATAGAAAGAAAATGAATTTCAAACTAAAGTAACAAAGATCGTCTTATCAGGTAACATATCTTCTAGTTATATATTACCCCTAGAAACACTAGAATAAAATTTGCTGTGTAGCTTTTTGAGCTTTAATCTCAACGGGCTATCTTGAAAGTTCAAAATTTTACAGAGAAAATAGACAGATTCAAGCTTCGGGCACTAGCTTACAAAAAAGGGTTGGAAAGGTTCGAATTTTATCCCTGACTTCTTATTTCTTTACTAGTTATGATATAGAAACTTTTGGCATGTTTAATGATAATGGCAAAAAAATGTAATAGATGGCTATAAAATGTAGAATTACTGGTTGACTGGGGCTCCTGCAGACCCACTATTCAATTAACCTTGAATTATAGTATATAAAATCCAGTTAACATGACAATGTTGAACAAAAGTGTAATCTTTATATTAACTTATAAATGCAACAAAAAAACTTACTTGATGGTAGACATCCATGTTTTCTTTTTCACCATAGTCATATTTCATAAACTTCTTTGATTTGTAAGCCTGAAAAAAATTAGGAGCATGTGTCAATGCAACAATGTTAACAATAGACATAAATAGAGTTTCTTGCTTGACACAGGCATATTGAGGAATGAAATGATTATGGCCGGAAAGCTTTGATGAAAAAAAAATGTCACAAGGATACCAATATAAAACTGACACCCCTAAACATTAGACAGATATCTTTGTCCCAGGTGGTCAAAATGCTCTTAAAGGAACCTCTTTACAGTGGATGCCTCTAAACAATAGACAAATACACTGGCCCAAATGGTGTTTGTTAAATGGAGGCTCCAATGTATTTCATGCGTTGTTGCCGCAAATATACAATACATCTTTATTTAAGTCGAAGCTGCAAAATTATCCAATTAATAAGCTCAAACATAAATACAAAAGTTAACCAATGATTCATATTACCTGGGCATAATGAATCATATTTTGCACAGAAGTCCCTGCTGGCGAGTGTGTTGTGTAAACATCTAAACGTGTCTACAAAATGAAAATTGCAAGAGCTGCATTAAGTATTGAATTTTTTCTTTACTTAGGAGAGGTCAAATAATGATTGAAAAGAAGTTATGAACAGGTATTGATATCTAGAATACATGATAGCAGCTACAGTAATGACTGAATAAATTCAGGATTAATTTTTGGCATTGCAAAAAATTTGTTACACAATGTTAATCAGTATAAACACACACTACAACATCCTGTCATACAACAAAATTTGAAGATTTCACCAAACATCTAAGACATTTTGCAACATACATTTGAAGGATTTTTGGTCTGGCAATTCTCTGAGTATGAGCTAAGGGATAATAACCAAAATATTCCTCGTCAAAATACCCCATCAAAAAAATGCAATGCTGGGAATATAACACAGATCACAAAATGGGTACTAAATAAACAGGCCTTTTAGAGAACTTGAGATAACATGCTTGAAAGAAAACTGTAACACCTGAATATGTAAAATATATAAAGACAGTGAAATACTTATACATTCTAGAAAAGCAGAGCATACCTCGTTCATTTGTGGTACATCATAGCCACATAGACTAAATATGATATTGGCACAAACTTTCTCACCAAAGGATAAGGTGCAGATATGTGATGCAAACCATTTGATCAACCAGGACTGAGGCATAAAGTCTCTGACACCCAATATTTTGAACAATAACTATCAGAAAATGATAAACCTCAAATGATAAACTGAAACTGAATCACGACCTAAGGGTCACAAAATTTGTTAAGGGAAACAAAAGGCTTCATTAAGCCAATCCCAAATCGGGGCTTTATCCTTTCTTTGTCATAACCTAGTACTTTTTTACCTCTGTTTAAAAACATATGAAAATGATAGATCCATAAAGAGATTGATCTTTCTGTATCATAGAAATATTTAAATGTTAATATATTTAAATGTATACTTTCAGTTATGCATGTAAAGTTGGATTTTTAAGTATAAAAGCTTGCCCTAAAAGCCAAATATTGGGCATGGGATGACAATGACCTACACCTCCCAATTGATCCTTTTTAGTAGAGTGATGTAAAAATGTTGGGTGTTTGTAGCAAATAAGAAATAATGAAATGGCTGTGTTAGTCAGATTTGAATTAAAGGACAGTTTCAATTTAGATTTGAATTAAAGGACAGTTCAAATTCAGAGGCAATTTTTAACGGCATAATTGTCTTGATATGCTTTAGTTTTGATCATAAATAGCAGAGCTCTTGTCAGAAGGTTTAATAAAGAAAGCAAGAATCAAACCTTTAATTCTGGAACAAGGTCAGCCAAGTACTTCAAAGGACTTTTCATGTTTCCAAGATATGTCACTGGGCCTAGTGCAAAGAACTTTCTCACTGACTTTGCAAGCTCTTGGTTTGATGAAAATTCAGCAAAAGCAATCATTGTTCCTTGAGAATGGCCAACATAGTATAACTGTTCTTGGTTTGTGTTTTGTTTTATGTATCCGAGGATAGCTGGGAGGTCAAAACTGGCCATTTGATCCCAGCTGAAAAACAGAGAGAAAACATGTTTTGTCACAACCCCATTATAATAAAAAATATGTCATAGAGCAGCAAGCTCTTTCATAAGTGTAAACTGATCATAAAAACATGCTGTTTAAATAATGCAGTAATGCAGTTAAATGCTGTTTAAATGAAATAGGTATATTGAAAAATGTACAGGAACTTTAAGAAATATTGAAAACTATAGGGAATGCCAGACCCTACAACCCATGGACATTACATCTGGGTCAATCTAGATCCAGCATGGGGGTGGTGATGATAAATTTGAGATAGATACAAGATATGAACCAGCCTATGCATGCATAAAATTCTCATAGTTCTCTTGCGAGCTAAGAACCTCAGGTGAAGAAAAAGTGAGGGATGTAGAAATAGTTATCATCATCGTTATATGTTATACATATGATTCTATGCTAGCATGAGTTGGATGGGATATTCACTTAATTTGCATAAATAATCTCAACATTAAAATTGTAATTTTTCAAATGTTGTTTGTTGGATTATGACCACCAAGTTGGTGAAACCATGAGTTGTAATATGGGATAACCAATACAGTTTTTTTAAGCATTACCTTAACATTTATGTTCTTTACTTATATTCTTACAAAAAAATATATTCAGAAACTCTTGAGACAGTTTATTGCAATGATGAAAACCTTGAAAATTAATTTCTAAAAGTCCATGATTTGAAAGTTTTGAATAGATTGATTCAAAGGGTTACCTAAGAAAGCCATCCTGTGTTTGATATTTTCAAGGCTTTAAAATATGTTATCAAAATGCACATTATGGCATAAAAACACTTACCTGAACCTCCAAAATTCATCGGAGTCAACCTTTAGTGAAACATGGTTTCTAGAGTATGTATTTCCTCGACTATTTCCTAACCAAACATCAAAACCAGCATCAGCCAATAGAAAACCAAGACTCTCATTTCTAAGATTAACAATCCAGTCTGCACTGGAGCAGAGCAAACCATGTTGGAGGTAAGCAACAGGCCTGGATTCATTCAGACCCTTGTCATTGCGTCCATATGGGATTCTATGAATGCCGAGGATATAGCCATCTTTAGTTTGCACAAAATGCTCTTCAACTGGATATCCATTGTAGGCTATTATTTCAGGCTGTAAAAATTAAGAAAAAATACGCGTGAATTTTCAAAAGTTGCAAAATAAATACAACCTAAAATTTCTGGACTTTTTAATATATAAATAGAACCCCTAGTTCCCTGACAATAACTTAATTGCTGTGATAAAATAGCAATATAATCAATCCTGTTATCTCAACGATAAGCAAGAAAACTAAGTATGCCTTGACAATTCACTTCAGTCACCTTCACTTGCTCAAACTGGAAGTGAGAGCTCCAGATATTTGACAGGGGAATGACAAAAACTGATTCTTTTATTACACACAGACACACAGAAAAAATTCCTAATTTTTCAAACTTTGTTTGGTTAGGTAAAAAAGTTGTTAAAGTGGCAGATGACCCAAGGGTTTTCACAGTGGTGTGTGGCAAAAAGTTGAAGTTTTAATACAGAAGTAAAAAATTTACTACTTGGGCCAAAACTTATTTGGATATATTCACTATTTTGCATAAACAATGCAACACACACAACAGAACAGGGGGACTGGGAGGGCTTTAGCAAGAAGTGCAAAATTTTTAGAAATTTTAAAAGTTAGATATTTAGAAGAATGAAAAATAGTTTTCAATTTGATGAAAAGAAAGTGGATTTCAATTGTTTACAAGTGTACATACTTCCGTTTTATTAACCACCAATTTCCAGCCACCATACCACAATTTTTTTTGTGAAATTCTGAAATTTGCGAAAAGCGATTCCTGAAAATAAAACAGCATATTGGAGAAATCTTACCACAGACATGTGTGCTTCTGGATCTGCACCAAACGAGTGTGTCACAATTAGGCCATAGGCCATAAACATTTGGAGAGCGTACCCTAGCATCCTTCTTCTTGTCGTTCAAAAAAGAAAACAAGGTTGCCACTTAAAGTAAAACGATCATGCTCGCATTGCTATTGTTTTTTGGTGAACTATGATCTCTGAACACAACTGGACAACGCCAAAAACATCAGAGATCTTACGATTTTGTGTTGTCCCTGTGTCCTCGTTTTGAAAATGTACGGTAGTTTTCGATGATATAGAAGCGCCGAAGGCGCTAGATGTCTAACTCGGGTCCGTAAACAGAAAGAGAAGCGAATGAGCGTACTCTTATCTTCTATTTCCGCTTATTCTAATTTATGTGGCTCTGATGCCCAGGCTATCTGACTGTCAGAGACAGTGCTGTGGGAACGTAATTCATATTGGGGGGGGGGGGGGCGGCTGCTCATTGTATTTATTTCCACCTAGTACACTGTTTTGCAGGATATAAGGCTTAGGCTGCAATTATTGGGAGGGGGCTTCAGTAAATGAAAATAACGTAAAATTCAAAACAGGGAATTCAGAAGAGAGATGACAAGGGGTCGTCACTATCATCTGGTTACAGAGATCTGTATCAGGATTTAACGATGCTAAGAAGATTTGTTGACACAAAGGGAAAGCAAACGAGCAATAAGAGCCTTTTTTCAAGATTTTAAATTCATAGAATGTCAGAATTGCTGGCATTTGCAAATTGCTACCAGCAGCTTATCGATCAAGTGAAAACAACAACTGGTGGAAATAGAGATCCTGAAAACAGATGTTCTCAAGGAACAAGCTCTTAGAGATGAAACATATGGAGAGGAAAACTGTGACTTTCAAGGTGGGGATTCACAAAGAGAGAAAGGACCTCAAAGTCGACATCGACACCTTTTATCAAAAGGGTAAAAACTCGCCAACTGTGCATACCCTGCGCATTCTAAACTTTGTACTGACGCCCATTTTTATTTCATTTTTATATATTTATATCTTTTAACATATATAACAATTTTATAAGAATATGAGCATCAAAACTGGTCAAAAGTTGCGATCAAATTAGGAACAAGCTAAGGCTGAGTTACTGTTTAATGCATTTTTGAACGACATTTTAACCCA
Source organism: Rhopilema esculentum (assembly GCF_057945365.1). Classification (NCBI taxonomy): domain Eukaryota; kingdom Metazoa; phylum Cnidaria; class Scyphozoa; order Rhizostomeae; family Rhizostomatidae; genus Rhopilema; species Rhopilema esculentum. The sequence goes on from NC_142831.1 coordinate 4,210,153, forward strand.
AAACGAGGATTTTTAGCCATGTGTGGTTCCTTTCCGGTGAATATTCAATCTTGTCGTCAAATGAAGGCTGTCTCACTCACTTTGTTGACAAATAATGCCTGAACACCTCCCAAGAGCGAAAAAGCTAGCAATCGCACTGCTTACACCCTATTAATTTAAGAATAAATTAAGGACAATCCACCCTCGGATTTTTGCGAAAATTAGGAACAGTCAGCCTGAACCTAAATTTACTGGTTGTTATAAAAAATTAGTGAATACAACATGCACCTAGCAGCATACCCTTCTCTCTACAACGCGTATAAATGCTTGATGACACTTAGCTGCACCCAAGTTTCCTTTGAAAGATTATTCAGCCCTACTGATAATTTCAAAAGAAGATAAAACTTTCCACTTGATTACGAGCAAGTCATTGGCCAATTTGCTGATTCATTTGCACTTCTTCGAAAAGAGTTGAAACTCTGAGAATTTAAATAAATTTTGATCTTGATTCTTAACTCTTCATGGGATTTTAAAGCTTGTTTACACGAGAGGAAAGGTATGGATCCAATTGGGTCCGAATTTACGAATTAAAGTCGATATACTGCTGCTGTTTAGCGCATTGCTTTATTATCAGTTTTTTTAATCAATCGTATTCTAAGCCACATTTTTAGTGGGTGTGGCTCAATTCCCCTGCCACGTTCTAAACCGGGCCCTTGAGTTTTCTAGCCACCCTGCGATTTTGACGCCAGACCGCCCCTGGTTTCGAAGTTGCTTATATCTTGGCCATAGTGCTGGATCTCTCTCAGCCCGTCTCCTAATATGGTCTCTCTCGCACATCAAATTCTTGATGCTTGGAGAAATCCATGGTACATGTGCATGCCCCGTCTTAGCGGTCCTTTTTTCAACGGGGCATGCACATTCAAGACAGCGAGAAAGAGATCGTAGAAATTGCTAGCCATCCTATTAGGGTCATCCGATATTAAGGAAAGAGTCACGGTCATAATTTTCCAAACTGCGTGACTCTGTCTTAAATTTCACGTGATTGACATGAACTCTAGCGTTTAATTTTCTAAAACCGTATGTCATATAGTGGTCTGTGATACCGATTTTTACGACCGATACATTTTACCGGTTGTTGGGTCTGTTTGAAGAAAGGTGATGTATTAACTAAAAAGTTTTCTTAGGCTCTTTATCTTTATTTTAGTGAAGTTAAGTGAGCTTCTGCTAGATGCCCAGAGCATGATAGGGCAACTGATAAATTATTACTGAATGTTTTATCTTCGACAAGATCAAATTACGAAAATTACATAAATGCTGAAATTTACAGGAGATGTTTTGTTTTTGGTTCTGGGCATTTCCCTTTGTTTTAAGTTTTGATAAGAGAGTCTTTCCGATGGTTATACAAGAATTACAATACATGACGAGGAAAATTCACATTTTTGAACAAAGCAGGAATCTGGGATAGCCACAAATAGACATTTTCTCAAATCCCAAAATTCAATACTGCACATTTTCGAAATCAATACTGCACGTTTTTAAATTAATACTGCACAAAGTGTGTAATACTGCACACTAAAATAGGCCCTGAAAAGAGTATTATCATTCAAGAAAGGAACATGCACAAATTACATTACAAAATATAGGCAACATTGGAAAAATCCTCTTCCCCCTAAATTATCATCTAATTTGCATCATTTATTGATCATTATGACCGTAAACATTTGTGTGAACCCCCTCCCTCCATCTTTGGTTAGGTAATATGTGAACGTTCCCATACCCAACAGCCAACACATCGATAATCTTATCCAGATACAACCATTCTGAATGGAAAGAACATAGGATAGAACCCTCTCAGCTATTCGATATCAGGCATTTGAAATAATTCGCATTAGTCATAAGTGAAGAAACTAATTTGCGTTAGTCATAAGTCTTGGTTAATCACAAGTCTTGGGCGTTTTCGAAGATTTCGGAAAACCATTCAACAAATTATACAATTATGAGGAATTGGCAAAAACTGGTGGAAATTTGATACATCATTGATATAGTTTTACTCAATTTAATGGTGAAGCTAAAGCCTGGTTTCCATATAGCCGTAAGGCTGCCTGCGGCTGCCTGCGACTGCTTTCTGCCATCTTCCATCTTCCATCCCTACGGTATCGCCGGCAGATAATTCTTTATGGAAACGCTTTCTAACGGTACCGCAGGCAGCTGTTTGAAGTGCCGTAAGACTGCCGGGAGAGCCGGGAGAAAGTTGAACGAGTTCAACTTTTCCCGGCTCTTACGGCAGCCTCCCCGTACCGCCGGCAGACAAATTACAAATGGAAACGCCTTGCCTGCGGCTGCCTGCGGCATTCTTTTGTTCAAACGAATCATGTGATGTGCAAGAACCAATTGAAACAGGGCTTTGTTGTTGAATTTTGCCCGCCAGTTTTTCCCGCTCAAACATTACCTAGTTACTGGCATAGTTACCGATACCGCAGGCAATTGAAAACAGAACGTTTCCATTTCCCGGCGATACTGTACGGGTGGAAGATGGAAGATGGCAGAAAGCAGTCGCAGGCAGTCGCAGGCAGCCTTACGGCTATATGGAAACCAGGCTTAAACTAAACTGTAAAATCTATGACGCCGAAACCATAACAACGGCGAACTTTTTATGCAAACGTTCTTTCGAGAGGTCAATTGATGGTTGTAATCAATTTTAGTTCTGTGCGAATATTAATAATTGCCTTTCGAAAGTTTTCAAGTTTTTTGAAAAATATAACTCGAAGCAAGGGCGTAACGGGAAATTTCGAAGTGTCCTGGTAGGCCGAGAAGCGATGGGTTGAGAAAAACTGTGGGTAATTTTTCGCAGGTAGAAAGGCCAAAATTTGGTGTATCGTACAGAGCAGTGAGAGATCGCTTCCAGAATATTTTCACCAACAAAAAGTCCAAAAATAGAAGAGAAGAAAGTGCAAGTGGAATTAATCCTGAGCACACAGAAAACATGTTCTCCTTGCAAGATAAGGGAGCTTTTTGATGCAGCAATTGCTGATCAGCAAGCAGCATCCCAGCAAGTTGAAGAAAAACAAACAGCAGAAATGGAAAAAGCTGAAGAAATGAGAAGGAAATCAGTAGAAATAATGAGAGGAAGCAGGAAGAGAAAGGAAGGGGAGGTAAAAAATGTAAGTGAAAAAAAAAGGAACGTTCGGCAGAAAACCTTCAAAATTATTCAAGAAAGAATCAGAGTTGACAGTTGACTCAATCCGGGCTGACTCACAAATGCGTTTGGAAATCAAGTTTAGACTCTAATTCCGTTTAAAATACAAATTGAAGAGAGGTTACCCTGTGTGAACTCAACACAGGTTGAGCCCGGGTAGCTTTTGGAGTGTAAACCGGGCTTTCGATTGGAAATAATTTCACTTGCTTTCATTAATAAGCGTCAGACGAAGAGTTCAAGTGACTTTTGTTCCACTTTTCCGAGGTATTTTAAACATTATTTCTTCCTGGTACTCATATTGTAATTTTCTTAATGTAACATCAGTCATTCTATCAAGTCAATTTTGCGTAGACACGACATGCTCAATGCATTCTAAACAACATGTTTAAAATGAGTCAGCCCGGGCCGCTGACTCGGCCCGGGCTGACTCGGCCCGGGCTGACTCGGCCCGGGCTGACTCGGCCCGGGCTGACTCGGCCCGGGCCGCTGACTCGGCCCGGGCCGCTGACTCGGCCCGGGCCGCTGACTCGGCCCGGGCCGCTGATTCGGCCCGGGCCGCTGATTCGGCCCGGGCTGACTCGGCCCGGGCTGACTCGGCCCGGGCTGACTCGGCCCGGGCTGACTCGGCCCGGGCTGACTCGGCCCGGGCTGACTCGGCCCGGGCTGACTCGGCCCGGGCTGACTCGGCCCGGGCTGACTCGGCCCGGGCTGACTCGGCCCGGGCTGACTCGGCCCGGGCTGACTCGGCCCGGGCTGACTCGGCCCGGGCTGACTCGGCCCGGGCTGACTCGGCCCGGGCTGACTCGGCCCGGGCTGACTCGGCCCGGGCTGACTCGGCCCGGGCTGACTCGGCCCGGGCTGACTCGGCCCGGGCTGACTCGGCCCGGGCTGACTCGGCCCGGGCTGACTCGGCCCGGGCTGACTCGGCCCGGGCTGACTCGGCCCGGGCTGACTCGGCCCGGGCTGACTCGGCCCGGGCTGACTCGGCCCGGGCTGACTCGGCCCGGGCTGACTCGGCCCGGGCTGACTCGGCCCGGGCTGACTCGGCCCGGGCTGACTCGGCCCGGGCTGACTCGGCCCGGGCTGACTCGGCCCGGGCTGACTCGGCCCGGGCTGACTCGGCCCGGGCTGACTCGGCCCGGGCTGACTCGGCCCGGGCTGACTCGGCCCGGGCTGACTCGGCCCTGACTCATTTGGATAGAAATAATGTATTGTAAAGGCGAAAGAGGGTAGGGCCTGGTCAACTTTTCCACTGCGCATGCGGAATAAGGTTGTGAATTGAAAAAGACGAACTTTTAAGGCACACAATTAAAATGTGTGAGAAGGAAGAACCGCAGGATAGGCTGTCCACCGGATTCTGTGAATCTTACAACGAGATTTTAAAATGAAAGATATACAGGAACAACGCAATACGACGATGAGAATTCATTGTGATGAAATAAAATTTTCAAAATAAATTAAATTTAAAGAATAATAATAATTATTCATTTCCTGTTCCTCGTACACAATCCATGTAAGTGGATTCATATCAGATTATTATTCAAACATTTGAAGTTCAAATTGACGAAAACTGGCTTGAAAGTTTCATCAAGCTGCGATGATGGAATTCCCCCTTCTGAAGACGTCCTGAATAATTTTTTCTAATCCAGTATCGCTTTTTGCTGTTTTGCTCGCTTTTTTGATAAATTTAAAATTTAAAACTTTCTGATAAGAGCACTCTTCGGACAGTCGCTATATTCTTTTTTAATACTCGCAGCGAATTCGCATAAAAATTTCTGCCAGTGTAAATTGAACTTCGACTTCGAGTGAAAAATTCGCAGCTAAAAAATTCGTGGCGAAAAATTCGCTTCGCCCGAAAAATTCGTCTCATGTAAATAAGGCTTAACTTTTAACCCGGTTTTGTTTTAGCCCGGGCTCGTCTAGAAAGCAAGATGGCAGCCTCAAAGTCAAGTGATGAGGAAGTTAACAACGATCAAGATTTGGCCTTCGTGGCAAACATGGGAAAATTAATAGAGCACAATGCTCTTGGCATATCTTTAGCCATTGGTTACCGTGTAGGACTGATTGAAGTTCTTGCAAATCTTGACGAACCCAAGACTTCGATTGAAATTGCTGACAAAGCTGGCCTAAATGAGAGGTTTGTCTTCAGCAATGACTCGTTTCTAACAACGAAATTATGATATTTGAAATTTTCAAGGAGTTTAATTTACTTGAATGGTGGGTGGGGGAAGATACTGTTAGATATTTATTGTTATTATCTCTTTTGTTAAAACAGCTTGAACTATGGTATGGTTGCATGCGTGCGCTGGACGGATTCAAGAGAGGATAGGATAGTGTCACCAGCAAACGTCTTTTCAGCTTCATAGACAGCTTAAAACTGCTAGAAGCTTAACCAGTAACAATTCGGTGTTTTTTTCAGTGGTGGCTCCAGGGGAGGGCTAGGGGGGCTACAGCCCTCCGTCGGAAGCATCTAGCCCCCCCCCCCCATCGGAGGAAATTTTAGGTTATTGTCGGAGCAAATTTGACAAAATAACGTACGAAAACTGCTTATTTTAGTCATTTTAGCCCCCCTGTCGGAAGCTCCAGCCCCTCTGTCGGAAGATTTCTGCCGCCACCTCTGGTTTTTTTATCAGAAACTTTTTCAACCTACATAGTGTATTGGGGTACCTCTATGCAAAACATCTAAACAGTACAAAGTTCAACTTGCTGAATTTACTGGCACTTTCACAAATGTACTAAACAGGAAAATACAAATTTCAACTTGTAATTCTTTAATTTAGAGAGCCTGCAAGTAGTCATTTCACAGTGAACAATAACCAAACTTTGTTAATTTGCAGTGTTACCAAAAAAATCCATCTTTGCCCTTTTTTCTCAGAAATGGTCAACCTTTTAGTTTCACCTTTATGTATAACCCAGGGTGGAATTCATGTGAAACTCACGCCGGACATATGCCAATAAACTATAGAAAGACAATGGGAAATCGTTAGTCTACGCCGGATATATCCGGTGTAAGCTACATGGATTCGACACTTGGATTTTTTTCAGTTATGACATGCAGCCATCTATCTAACAGTCAGTAATGATATATATTATCATCTTAATTTTGATTAATTATTTGAAATTGGTTTTCGTTATTTATACTTATTAAACATAAGCAATTTTTTTCAAACGTGATTACACTTTCTGTTTTTCCTGTGAAAAGAATGAGGTTTCTGTTGCATACAACAAATACAACTTTTCAAACAAACTACAAATCTAATTTTGATTTTTCTGCAGAACTGATTCTTGTGGTAAAGCTGCTATCAAACGTGACAAGTGCCACAAGTGTGACAACTGCTAGTGATCCTTCTGTTTGTTCAATTTGCCATGCACTGAAACAGCTTCTCTATACGGATTACTCTTTTATATAAATGAAACGCCATCTTGGTTAAAAAAGTCATCACTACAAAAACAGGCCTTGTTAAAGTGCTTGAGCACCGCTCACAGGCAAAATGTGCCAATCATATTACGTCTGCAGGCACATCTGAATGAGCGGTCTTAGATAGATTTGTTCAAAGTTTTCAATTGTTTAAGAATTTAGAGAAAAAATTAAGCTACAAGTTTCACCATGTTAATATTAAGCTTTGTCGAAGTGATTTATGTAGCAAAAAGAGAATAATAGATTTTTCTAATTAGGAAGAACAAAATTTCCAAAGATCTTGTTATGATTATTTATTCTGTTTACATTGCTGCAGGAAGCTATTGGTTAAATCGGTCATTGATTGAAGGCTTCCGTTTAAAAATATTCAGGACAGACTACCAATCTGGGTGGGGCGTGCAAGAGATGGAAATTGTGATTGCTGTTAATGGTTAAAATATTAAAAAAGCTGAAAGAATCCTTAGTTATAGTATCAAACAATATCAAGCAATAAAACCAGCTGCCATTTGTTTTTTTGCTTGAAAAAAATTAAGGACTCAATCACTACAAATTTTCGGCGTGACTTATTGGTCTCAATGATAACCTCAGTGCATGCCTGCATGCTCGCACGCTATCGCACCCCATTGGAAGCACCATAAAATAGTTCCTATGGAATAATATATAAAATCAGGGCTTCCTTGAGTGCGTTCCATTGAAAGCCCTGATTTTATATACTACGCATTGCATATGAAAAAAGTCTTGTAGGCACCCTTTGCAGAACAGTTTGTGCTTGCAGCCACAACAAATTTGAAGGGAGGTATATCCAAAAGAGACTGTTGTATTTTTTATTGCCTCTCTCGCAAATTTACGTGTTTTAATCTGTCATCGAGCAATAAACCAGGCACTGAAATTGAATGTCTTTTGAGATGCGCTATTAATTTTATAGCTGTTTAGAGAGTAAATCAATTTATTTAAAATGTATTGTTTCTTCATATTGTGTATGTATAATCAAAATTTATCTTTTACATCAGATATGTTAGAGAATGGTTGGCAATCTTGGCAGTTGCAAGGGTGATAAATGTTGACAAAGAGACTAATACCTATTTCCTTCCAAGGAACCGTAGGAAATTTCTAAACAGCCCTTATACCAGATTCAACTTTGAAGTATTCTTCACAATGTTCCCACCAATTATACCTCAGTTAGAAACATGTTTTAGTAAGGGTGGAGGCATATCATATGATAGCTATGCTGGATTCCATGCGTGGATGGACTCATTGTCATCGTATGGCCACAAGATGACATTGTTACAACATCACATACCATCAATAGAAGGCTTGCATGAGAAGCTGGAGTCAGGTATATGTTGCCTGGATGTAGGATGTGGGATGGGAAGCCCAGGGCTCTTATTAGCAAAACAGTATCCAAAAAGTCAATTCTATGGTTTTGACTTATCTGAAGAGGCAATAACTCATGCTAAAGAAGAGGCAAATAAATTGGGATTGCAAAATATTAATTTCTTGGTGAAAGACTGTGCAAAGTTTTATCCAGAATATGAGGAAATGTTTGACTACATATCAGCCCATGATGCAATCCATGATCAAGCATATCCAGCTGCTGTTTTGTCATCCATTTTCAAGATGATGAAAAAGGGTGGGATTTTCTCAATGATTGATGTTGAGGCACACAGTCATCCTGCTGACAATATAGATGTTTCAAAAGCAACTTTGAAGTATACCTATAGTCTTATGCATTGCATGCCTGTCAGTCTTTATTTTGAAGGTGGAGCTGGCCTGGGTACTTGCTGGGGAAGGGAGCTGGCTACACAAATGCTGAAAGAAGCAGGCTTTTCAAAAGTTGTCATGAAAAATTATGCCGGAGAATCATTCAATCTAAGTTATGTTGCAACAAAAGAATAAACATTTTTAAAGATAATCTTATACTTTTCCAAACAAATATATATATAGTACATCGGTAATAAATTTATGTTTATGAGTAAGCTTTATAACATAGATGATTAAAATGACATGACAGATACAAATAAGACAAAAAATGCAAGAATATTTTGAACTTTTTGTATTATGATGGAAAATGGAAACAAAAAATCTGGCAACAAGAAATCCAGCAACTAAATTTTGATCCAATTTGATCAGTTTTAATGATTTATATATGATTCTTATATACCCTTCCTTTTTAGATTTGGTGTTAATAAATTATACAGTATTTTTTCCAATAAAAGTCATATTTTTTGTTTTGACTTAAGTCAAGGATTTTGAAAATTAGATTTATATTTAAATCAAGAAACAATCTTCAAAAATCATATCACTGTAAAGTGTTGTGTGCATGGAGAGTCAGCTGCTTTGTTCTTGTTTGTGAGTTTTGTGTTGTTGCTTGTTTCCTCTGTTGACATTGTTTGCTGTGCGCCCTTGAGCTATTATTATGTGTTGTTGTTTATGAGTGTCATTGTTTTTGGTGTGAGCCTGAAGTGTGATTGTTTTGCATGTGTGTTGGGAAATTTGACATTTTTTGCTTGCGTTTGAGCATTGATTTAGAAATTCAACAACGTAGAATGCAAAGTTTTTTATTTGATGAATCGGCCCTAAAAACATTCTTTCTAGGTTGATTTTGGGATGTAATTAGATAGAGGTTTTTATAAATGAGATAAAATATGTATTGACAAGTATTTTTATGCTGTGGATGTAAAAATTGCGGTTTTTAGATAATTAGATAATTAGATAATGCCAGATTTGGCTGTGTGTTGAAGATTAATATAATTGCAACACTCTACACCTAATAGAAATTTTGTGGCTGTGACATATAAATGTACTGAATGAAACCATTGTGTGTATAAAATTGTCAAGTGTTCTAGAAACACGTGATTGTGATTAGAAGGCATAAATAAGAAGGTACCATTGAAACAATTCTAAAATGAGGTTTGAATGCCCTAAAAAGTAACATTTATTGATGGAGAACTAGACCATTTTGCTTACCAACTAGCAATTTTGCAAAACCAGTAATGACTGTAGCGATCAAACCATGTAACAACATATCCCCTTGTTGGAATATTATGGTTGTGGATAATATCCGTTGCATTTGTGAATATCTGCATTTATATGTTACATAATCATGGGCAAAGCAGATTCAAAACTTTTAAGGGGGCTTGCCAGAATTTCACTGCTAAACTGCCTGAATGGAGCCTGAAGTGCAATACATTTTGCCTGATCAGGGGGGCTGCAACCCTCCTTCCCGATGCCTCCTAGGCCCACAAACATAATTTCTGGTACAATGGACCTTTTCAGTTCTATTGACCTTTTCTCAAAATTTTTCAAGTTTGTCCAATTTATTCCTTACTTACAAACAGGTCTGTGAGATGAAGCAGGTTTTAAGTATCAATGGGTTGTAGACAGAAAGTAGCTCAAAGCAGTGAATTATCTATTCAGCTATGAACACACATCTTTGAAATATCAACATAATTTACAAGTCATTTGTGAAAAAATATATACTTATCTCTACCCTTGTAATCAGGACAAGAGTGCATATTACAGAGTTGATGCAGGGCTGAAAAAAGTTGGGAGGGGGTTCAACACGTTAAAAGCTAAGGTAAATATAGTTTATTGTATAATTAAAGTACACTTTGAAAATTATCAGGAGGCTTGAATAAGGGATACATAATTTTAGGTCAAGTTTGGATTGGGAATAAATAGATGGTAAGCCTTTATTAGCCATTTTAATGCTAGGATGAGGATAATTCGAGGAGGCTTATACTAAGGGGTAGGGTGATTCGAGAATTTACGGTACCTTCACAGGTGCACCATCGTCAAAAAGACAGTCACCCACTTAGCTAATGGGTGTTAGATATCTCACCATCATAATTGCTCGCTTTAGAATATGCCAACTTGTAATAACTTACCTTTGAAAAACCAAACACTCCAAATAATTATACTTAGGGAAATTTAAACACCGTTTCACCATATAAATCCAGTATTCTAATTTGTCGTATTCCAATCTGTTGGGACTGCAATACATTAGAACCACTACCGATAGAGTAGGTATCTTTATTGCAGCGCTCGTTTCTCTTCGCTAGCTGAGAAAATTCCAAAGCTTTACAATGCAGTCTTGTGATGCAGTGACTATTCTCGCTTCGTCAAAAACCACGCTTGTTATAGCGTCCTCGTGGCCTCTGAACGAGTTCAAGCAAACGCAACTGTAATATAGAAAGTTTTTAGGTAAAATCCAGGAAAACATTTATTGGTTTATATTTGAAGATTTGCAAGCCCATAATTTTCATTCTGTCTTTTGCTTGGCTAAAACTTTTGCGGCTAAAACAATATTTCCGCGCCACGATTTCAAAAACCAGTGTTTTGTTTGAAAATATAACAAAACCCTGACCTACCCCAACACAAAAGTTCTTATTGATCTTGAATAGTTTAAGGTGGGGAGTTTGGTATTTAATCGCATTGCACCACCCACCACCACTGCCTCAGAAGCCATGCCAAAAAACATTTTTAGTCGCGGTAATTCGTTCCCTAAATAGTTATGTAAAAGAGGTTGCTTCAAAAAAGCATATCCCCTATCCTTGAAACCAGTTTTTCATTACGTACCGCCACAACCTTGAAACAAACTTTATTTTTAGAAGACAAGAAATCTTGCACACTGCCCCGACTTAAAGGCGCGGTTGCAAGGGGTGCAAAAGCACCAATTACGTTGGGAAATTTTCGCAAATTCGCTACTTTGTCGGAGTTATTGGAAAATAAAGCCCCCCTTAAAATATACGCAGGCGATTGCCCTGTTCTATAGGTTTATTTGATAATAAATACAAACAAGAAGACATCTAATATTCTAGGTTACTCACAAAATTGTATTTCACCAAGAACACAAAATTGCAGCATACCTTTCTGCATTCCAATATTTGATCTTCCCATCTCTGGAACAACTCACTATAACCTTTAGCGGCCTTTTTCGATTAGCTTCTCTAGAGGATATTTGCAATGCCTCTATCCTATAAGTAAAGAAATAAACGCACTCAGAATCTAGCTTAACAAGCCAACCGAAAGGTAAATGAGATGTAAGAACTGGAGCGAACAGATCTTCTTTAGAGCACATGTCTTGCTTCACTAGCGTTTTAAAATCGTAAAACTGATAGGCTCCAATTAGTTACCGTAGTACGATGGAGGGAGATACTGTTTCTATGCAGCCTCACGGACAGACCTTGTAGGATCCTGTCTGTATTATTTTCCATTACCCATTCCTGGTTGACATAAACATGTTATTGACATGGACAGGAAAATCGTTTTATTTAATGATCAGTCTAAAATAAACTTGTTCAAGTGTTAAATGAAGCTTAAGTACAGTACTGAAGAAGCAAAATATGGCAAATGCCAACTACAAGAGGCTTCTACTGGCAAACAACCTTGTTCCTATTTTTATTGGTACTAAATTAAAGATGTTCGATTTTTGGAAAAATTAATGACCTGATACTGTTATTAATAGTTATTACTTATGGAATCTTTAAAAGAGGTTTTGAATCAAAAAACGTGTTTTGCTGCCTTAGGTATAAAAATGTTCCTCCATAAAAAGAGTATTGAGGTTTCTAAGAGCCTTATAAACTTCAGGTGCGAGCAATCTTTCGAAGTACAAGTTATTCCGAATAAGCAAGCAGATTGTTGTACGATTAAAAACGGTCCAAGTAACACCCTCTCTTTTCCCTGGTTTTTCCTGAATTCATTTGCCCTATATCATCAGTATTCACATAGTGTAGAACATATAATGTTTTCTATTTTCCTCTTCCAAAAACTGACCTCGTTTGCCTTTTTTGAGACTTTTACAGACTTTTTACTGATTTTATCGTCATAATAATCAAGTTTCAACCCTTCATGTAGGTAATCAACGAGAAAGAAAAAAGAAAAAAAACCAAACCTTTCTTTGTGGCCTTTGAAGTCCCCGATGTTTTCCCATGTGTGTGTGTCCCAAAGAGACAAATTGTTTCCAAAGGAACAAGCTAGAACACCCTACAAAAATATGGACGGAATAACTAGAAAAAGTCCTTAAAATCCAATTAATAGCCGTATAAATTTAGAGAAAAATTTGTGGTTTTATCCTGGGATATACTCATGACTTAATTCAATGATTTGTCATCATCTTTGGGAATAGGATTTTTTTTAAAGACATTTATCTACATTACCAATAGATATTGTAAGATAGTTGAAAAAATTATTGATTTTAACACACAATGGCGTCGCAAAATATCTGGTCTTCTATGACACTTTTCAAACTTAATAGTTTAAGTTCAAAGTGGGTAGCCATAGTAAATCGAGGTTAGGCTCAGTGGTTTACAACAGGCCTAACATTGAAAAAAGTTAATAAAATAGAATCAAGTTAACATCCAAAGTATGTTTAAACCATAAATCGAAAAAAGACCCTTTGAGGCGCTGTTCTAAATGGTATCTCAAATAAACTCAAAAGGTATGGCCTTATTTTTCGATTACAGAAACGAATGACAATTCTATTGAAGGCACAAAGTGGTAATAACCGATGCTATAATGGAGACATGCTGGCAGAGCCCGATCGTCATTCCATCTAGCAGTTTTAAAATCCAAGAATACAAGAATACAATATAGTTTTAGAATGGAAACTAAAGAACCGCTTTTGTGTAGAAAAGTAGGCGATTTCTGATTGGCCTATTCCGATCCACAAATGGGTATATGAAAATTACTGTTTACCGGTCTGCCATAAAGTGCCCCATGCCGTATAGGCAGAGCATTGCACACTGCCTGATGCTCGTATTAACGTGAAACTTGCAATAGCAACTAACAACTGTCCTGTTCTATACAAAAAAGAACAACTGGGTACACGTATTCCCTAGCCCAGAGTTTTAAAACAAAATTATGACGTTTTTTACATTGAAGTGTGTCAGTAAAAATTTTGGAATTATAAAGTAAGGTATGCTACCTGTAATACGACATTAATGTTGCAGAAATTGTCATACCTCGTGGTATCCTACAGCAGTGACCGGGTGGTGACCTGAAGAAATCATGATGCATTTCACGCATTCAGTTGTTACCATATTCCACATGCGAATAGTCTGGCAGAAAATAAAATAGGAAATACAGTATAATCCGGTTATAACGTACTTTAAGGGACCAGCGTATTAAGTACGTTATATCCGAAGTACGTTGTAACGTGGGTAAGCAAAAATTAACTAAAACCAAGCACATCTTTTGCCAGGACATAGTACACCGGTACGTTATATCCGAAAGTACGTAATAACCGAGTACGTTATAGCGTGATTCTACTGTAGTAAAATTCTTCATAACTACAGCTGCTGACTGGGCAGTCTTTGTTGTGACTTGGGCGAGACATAGGTGTGTACCATAGAGAGAGACATGTCTTCTAATAAGAATATATATCAATATATACATATATGATGATTATAGAAATTTGTCTTTTGATACTTCCGTAGCATAGTGCTCAATACGTTAGCACGTAGAGCGTGATATATCATAGATTGAAGAAAGTAAAACTACATGGTTTATCTCTACAAGCCTGTTTCGTGAGTAACTCACTTTTCAGGAGATATATGATGATTATATGTAATTATTTATACTCAAGAGAGAGAACCTCTCTCCATGCCTCGTACATCTAACTCTAAATCAATACAAAAGATGAGAGGGCGTAATGCGAAGAGATTCCGGAAATGCCAAATATGGTGAGACCTTCTCACTATGTGTCCCGGAGCCCTGGACCCAAATGGAGGTTTTCTGTCTCCTTTGCAAAAGTCTTTTTAGTTCTTTAAATGTTTTAATCTTAACAAGTTTTACTTACTTGCAAAAACATAAGTTATGTGTTAGAAAAGCAATACAGTTTAGCGTTAAATGTGAAAAATTAAATTTAGAAGGAAGGAAATCAAATTTTGTACATATCAGACAAGCATGTATATATCATGAATATTTCATTTTGTATATATGTAGGGTGGGTTTGATTGGGTTCCAGGGCCTCAGTGAAAAGATGGTCGAAAAGTGGGCTCGTCTTACGAGGAAAAGAACTCTCTTTAAGACAGTCTCGATAGTCTCAGCACTGCTTTGCGGTGCTGTTCTTGGTGATATTTCTTAAAGAGAATGTAGAGTTTCTTGCGTACTTCTTTTCCTTTCGACACTTCCTCCCACATGCATTGCCACTGACAGCCTAATTGCTTGCCCAACTGTACCGAGGAGCCCTGATATGGGGCGAAACCAGTCTGACAGCCAACTGTTAGAAGTGAAAGTGGTTTTCTTTACTGTTTCCTTGACCCACTGTTTCCTTGACCCACTGTTTCCCTGACCCACTGTTTTTCTGACCCACTGTTTTTCTGACCCACTGTTTGTGTTTCCCTGACCCACTGTTTGTGTTTCCCTGACCCACTGTTCGTGTTTCCCTGACCCACTGTTTGTATTTCCCTGACCCATTGTTTCCCTGACCCACTAGTTCCCTGACCCACTGTTTTTCTGACCCACTGTTTGTGTTTCCCTGACCCACTGTTTGTGTTTCCCTGACCCACTGTTTGTGTTTCCCTGACCCACTGTTTCCCTGACCCACTGGTTCCCTGACCCACTTTTTCACTGAGGCTCTGGCATCCAAGCTATATATCAATAATGGCGACATTCTTTCCCTACATAAATGGAAACAGCCATGCATCTAAGCTGCTTTTAATTGATATTATCAATGAATACCTTATCAGCTGATCCTGTGAATACAAATCCACGCTGTGGGTCAAAATCGATACCAAATATTGCACCAGAGTGACCAGAGAAAGTCGCTTTTAATCTGCAATGTCTTAGGTTCCAGAGGCGTGCCTGAAATAAAGTAAAGACGAATTTCAGTGAACAAAACATTACGCATAGAAATCAACTCGTCCCAGAAATCTTGGCCATGCATAAAATAATCTCGTAGGAAGGAATCGAATCAGTTGGAGCATACCGTTTTATCGACAGAGCCACTGACCAAGAGATCGCCTTTGCGTTCAATACACCAAACGCCTCCATCGTGGCCTAAAAATGTCCTAAGATGAAGAAAAAGAGCTGCATATATTGATAATGTATGAAAAAGCATGAAATGACACTCTTAAAGGAAGACTTAAAACATTACTGTATTGATTACATATTTTCTTTGGTTCAACATGTAGTGATTTAATCAAACATAGAGCAAATCAGCCTTCTTTTTTGATGAAAGATGACTTTGAAAAGATACCGAGTCAGATGTACAATACCCCCAAACATTACTTGCAACACCTTAATATTTCGGGACATTTTTGCGAGTTTCATTTCTCTTACATGTTGCTAATAGACTAACCCCCTCTTCCTAAAACAATTTTGGTTCCAAAATAGCGAATTAAACAAGTCATGATAAAAAGTTTGTCAAAAATATTTCTTAATTTTGCTACATGACAACATTGTTTGAAGGAGGAGGGGAATGTACAGGGATCTTGGAAGGGGAAGGGGGCTGAGGGGCTCGAGTTCACTAATGATTTTTAGAAATGTACTCAAAAGAATACAATAATAACCTTGCTTTTTGCCTTTTGTTTATTAGCCCTTTAAACGTTGGCAGAATTCAGTTTTACTGAGATTAAACATCATGGCAGGACAACATGTCAAGCCACGTGGACAAAGGCAAACTGCAGAGATTGAAAAATCGCAAAGAGCACGACCTTAAAAAGTATCATGTGTAAATAAGAAAGATACAGAAGACAGGGGCACCATCTTGCTCAATGCTAGAGGCTACGAGAAAATTTGTGTTTCTAATTGGCATGCAAATAAGCAAGTTAACCTTGCACACGTGTTCGTCCGAAGATTCCAGATCTAGATGAGAGAAAAGATTAATAATCAATATAAATGAAACTTAACAATTGATAATAAAAAATAAAATCAAGATCAATGCTCAAATTTACCAATATTTAATTTGTAATGTACCTTGAAATGAAATATGTCTGTTGGAGAAATTTTTAATCTTTCACGCCCTAGTTTTGCCTTTCTAAGCATTGTCTATTTTTAGGCTGTATTAATAAAGCGACATTTCATTGGATCAAATTTTCTAAGCTAACACTATATTTTACCTTGAGTTATTAATTCTTATACAAGAAGCGTTCTGTAGTGAGAAATTGTACAATTTCTTACCAAAACATGTGTAGGTTAACAAATAAAAGATACAGGTGAGGAAGAACCAGACTAGAGTATAGTTATATCCAAATGCAGAGGTAAATCCAAAAATAATATAGCAAGGTTGCCGCGACATTAATAGTCTGCCTTATATCCTTAAAGTAGTTCTTATATTTCAGGTTGTAGTTCCCAATTGGATGAAAGCATTCCAAGCACTTTCCATATGGTATAATCAAATGAAAATGGTATGTTATATCTATTAATTTAAGTATGCTTTATGTACAGCAAACATACTAACAAAAACATTGGTACAAATAAAACAATTACATTTATTAAGCTGATTTTCTTGCATAAACTATTTCACAAGACCAAAATAATTTTTCCGATAAACGATGTTATTGTTAACAATCTTTTCGTGGTACAAAATATAAAAATGGCTTTGAAAAAGCACTTTGACGAAAACGAAAATGAGCATAACAGACGAAAAGCTTTAAAAAAATTATCCAAAATGTTTACTTTTTCAAAAGTATATTGTTTTTGAATAATTTGAGGCTTATCTCTATTCTTATTTTCAAATTGATTTTTCAACAACCACAAACTATCAAATTTTCGGATATGTAGCAGTTTTGCATGATATTCTAAGCAGCATGGTTTGTTAGTTGCTAAAAACTGTTCTGTTTTTCAACAGAAGAGAAAAATTACGAAAACATTTTGTTTTTTCTTCTTCTAATTATTTATCTGAGGCTAGGCATGGCTCCGACTGTTTTAATTTTCAGGTGTTCTTATAAAGCGTGTTCTTATTGAAAGAATTGAAACGAGAAATAAAACCCAGGTGAGCGCTAATTGGAAATTTCATAATACCTTGATTGTGTGATCATTTGAGCAGCTTATAAGCAGTGTTCTTGACATGAAACGAAGGCCCCAAACTCCTTTCTAGAAAAAATGTCAATCGTTATTGTTAAATTTAATCCAATTATTGAAAAGCATACTTAATTGTATTTGGTATTTTCAAACATTAGTTTGCACCCAACAGTGCTAAGATCTTAATTAGAAATTCTTACGATTTAAGCCGACTGTGAATATCATTTTCGCTAAATAGCGAGACAGCCATTGAAAAATCAACTCTGATAAAACATTTGTGATACAGCAACAATGCCGGCCATAAGTCTTGGACAGTAACGACAATTTTCAAAGGCAAATTCAGCCATCTCCCTACCCCTTGAAATAATGCCAGTTCACTATGAATCAAAGAAGGAGACAGCCAGTAAGTACGTTGTTCTTCTGACATGTATGATATATGTCTAGACAATCAACATTTTTTTAGGACGAGGAGGTGGCGGACGTAGTAGTATTTGAGAAAAGAAATTAAAAATTCAAAATACAACGCAACGTGCCAGTCCAGACAATTACGACATGCATTCTCGAAACTTAGAAAAAATGAATGATAAACATAAAAAAAATTCATTCTCATTTCCTCAAAAAAACAGGAAGAGCAAAACATCGTTAGCCCAAAAACAGCAAATGAAGATAACAGCAAATGAAGATAACATAAAATGAAGATAGAAGAACATTTAAAGATAAGTATTTTGGTGTTGAAATATCAGCAAATGATCAAGAGGTGCATTAACCGTGAAGGAAAGAAGAGGGATTATAAAATTTACTGTAGCGTTTAAAAGGAAGATTAAACGTAATTCCTGATGAAAAAAGCATTTCAGCCGAGCACGGAAGCTTCTTTGAAAACGCAAAAACGAAATTTTCAGCCAAATAGCAAAAAAACGTAAAAATCTTGTGAGTCTAGCCTAATTGCTTTAAGTTATTAACTAAGCAATCCAATATTATTTTGTACGGGAACGTGCATTATTTTACGCTTAAAATTGTTTGACTTTGTATGCAGACATTGCAAATTATTGTGTTGTGGGGTTCCAAGTTAAATAAGGGTTTGGAATTGTTTCTTGACTTGTTAAAGGGTCTTGGGCAACCCTCATACTTTGCAGTAGTTTGTGTTGTAAGCGAGACAAAAAAGGCTTTATTTTATGTTTTCATGCAATACGATATTTTGAGTATAGAGGCAGGTTTTGAAAATTTAATTCAAAGCATTTCGGTTGCGCAAGAGCCTTTAAGACAACATTTTATCGTAAGGTGCATTACTGCACACAGGTATTTCACTACTGCACACAAAGGTAGTCGCTGCCTTATTTCGGAGCCAAAATAAGCGGTCCCTGCGCCCAGGTCCACATACGTCAAATGGATGGAAATGTCCGATGACAGTCTTCCATCTGGTAACTTATTTTTTCTTCAAATTTCAAAAATTTGGAGAATGAATTGCGTTTGACAGCAAGCGATGGAAAATCCGTTTGCCGACCATTCACTTTATTTAGGAAGAGAACAGTGTGGAAAATGGCTGTGGTAAGATGGCTAATAAATAACATTTATATTGACCCTGAGTAGAAAAAATAGCGATTAACATTTTAAAAAAGCTTAGGTCGAGCTGATTTCCAAGTAATCTAGTTTTCTTTTTGCTCAATGCAATCTGGAAAAATAATTAAAAGGTAATGAGTACCCAACTTAAAACTTAGTGCTCCCGGTTAAAAATTTAATGAGCACCCCTGGCGAACTTAAGAGGATTACAGTAAATTGTTACTGAATCAGTCACTAGCGACTCGTGAAACAAGAACCTTACCCTGGGAATCAGAGCCACACAAGATTGAGCGCGGAAATAGAAGAGCTGAGCTGAAAAGCGGAGGAGCGTCTAGCTGAGATAAAGGATTTTCCCCGTTCCACTTTTCCTTCTTCTCAGCTGGACGCTCCTCCGTTCCTCCGCTCTTGGGTTTCCACACTCGAATCAAATTTCCCATAGATGAAATCGCTGATATTATTGATTCCGTACTGTACGATTGATATACTTCCAAACAGAATGAAGAGCCGCTGAATGCAAACGGTAGGCTGGGCCTAGGATGCAATCGCTTCCCAGGATCCCTTGCCCGGCTGTGCAAACAATCAAGAAACGAGGTGCAAACATGCCCCTATTTTCCCCGTCCTAGCAGTTCAATCTTTCAACTCACAGAGAATCAGAAAACTCTAATTGCATTGTTGTTTCGGATTTCCAGCAACTAGGAACTACATAATCTTGCTGTATCCACTTTCAATAAAAAGTGCATTAAGGGATTGTAAAATGTATGAAAATGCTAAGTCGCAGCTATAGGTAGATTTGGAAAAAAGGTCAAGAAACATGAAACAGAACAATAAAATGAAACTTTGTAACTGCTCTGATTCGTTTTGGATTAACAACCAGAAATCGGATAAACCACATATAAAAATTTAATGTACCTTGTTGATCCAAAAACTCAATAACAATGGAAAACTAAGGAATAATCCCTGTGAAGGATTATTAAATATTCTTAATTTCTGTTAATCCTGAGGGCAAGTTTCTGATACTTTGTCAGGCAACTTTGTCTAATTAAAAGCAAATATTTATGCTTGAATATCAACAGCTACGTTTAGCAATAAAGCTTGGCTAAACGCAACTATTTCTAACAAAACAATGGATAGGTCAATGTTAAGGTTTATTGTGGCCCTTGGCGTTATGGCTGTACACATTTGCAATAATTATGCTTAAATAATCTGTCAGAAATTATGTGCGTGGAAAATACATTAAAGTATTCGATGTTAACTTACTTATCACATATTCTGTCAAAGAACTGTGGGCAAACTTGACTTACAGAACTTTTCATAGGCACCAACTTTTTGTTCTCCATTGGTTGACTCAAAACTCAAAATAAAAACAATGTTACAAAAAGGGGCTCTTATCTTTTGGAAAATGATACATCTTTGATTTGCAGAATCTTAAATGAAGAAAAGCATTTTTAAGGTATTTTTTGGCCAGTTTTTTGCTATGCCATTACTCAAGGATGTTCCTTTGTGACGAAATTCTGATTGAAGGAGGTTTGAATAGAGTAAAAGTAATTACTTTTAGAGGTGATTAATGTATTGTAAGTTCGCTTCAATATGAGCTGGCATCAATTAGCTGGCCATTTAAAACACAACTTTTCGCTTCCAGCCCTCCCCTAAATGAACCTAAAATTTCAGAGGTCATTGCGTAGAAAGAGCTTGGAGATCAATTTCACAAAGGCCACGACCGAAAAGGTTTATATAACATACTAACTACACTTACTCTATTTAAAATACTAATTATTTAACATAAAAAACTTTACTTAACATACTAACATACTTTACATAGATGATTCGCTTACTTTAAATAGATGATTCACTTAATCGAATCCATTATTATTCTGCTAGGTTATATTTGTAGTTTATGATGTAAGTTTGATCGTCTATAAACAGTGATAAATGAAATGAAATACCATGGCACCATTAACAGAACAATTAGGTTACGTTATCAAGGGCTGTAAAATGCGTTATTTTTATTCTTGAAATTAGTATTCTAAGACAAAAAGAGGTAGTTTAGAGGAAGGACTCGTATATTCAATGCTAGACAAATTTACAAATTTATCCTTGACATGCAAATACAAACTTTTAATGCAGTGGTGCAATGTTGGGTTGATTAAGAAGCAGAATAGTTTGCCAAGGATTTGTGTGAGCAGAGAAAACCAGCAATTTGAACAATTAAGGGTAATCTCTTGTTACAGCAGCTGTGGTTCTCTCTAGCTCCAGAAATCCGTTGACATACTATAAAAACCAATTCTCAGTTACCTCTAAGCTCATCCAGATTATCAGTCTGAATATCATCTTCGTCTACAGTGGGGGAGCGTAAAATAAGGGATTTTAAATAAATCCTTATTATACTCTTCATAGAATATCCCCTCGAACTTCTGAGCGAATGAAGAAATCAGTCTGCAAGTGGCTGGATATCTTTGAAGATTAGCTCACTACTCGAAACAACTCTCTCAAATAAAGGTTTTTACAAAATGAAACAACAGTTTCAAATAGAACGGACTTATCAGGTTAAAAAGGCGGCAGACTTGTTCATATTTTTAATGTTGCACAGTCGTGTAACGATCATTTCGTGCCATTTTTGCGTTTTCAAGTGTTGGCGGGGCAATGTGCGTTTGTTGGCTTCCTTAAAATATCTTACGTCGATTTCCAACAATCTACACGTAACACGACTCACCGATACGTTTTTGCAATATAAAAAGATCGAATCATCTACTTCCCTGCCCAAGTTGGGTGCCATTGAAAAATTATAAAATCAATATGTTCATATGTAGACCGACAAAGTTTTCATCTATTCTCTCGTAGGGATATTTTCCTTCCAAATTCCATCCTCATATCTTTAAACTGTCTCTTTACAACGTTTCTTGTAATATCACAAAAGGTATTTAGCCTAACTAATGCCATTAAATTGCTGCAAATAAACACCAGTCGGTAAAATGCAAACAAATAATCAAGTCTGGCAAAATGCACAGTAGAGATATAAAAGGATAAGACACGTAGAGTCGATGATACGCATAAACAAATAAAATATAACTCACAGAATGACCTTTGAGTGTTTGAACGAGTTCCCCTGTATCAGTATTCCATATCCTGTTTGTTAAAGAAAAAAATATAGACAGAACGAAAAGGGGAAGGGGGCTGCCTCAGCTTCAAACAGAAGGGATTTATTGCACATTTCTGGGGCTAGATGGGTCAAAATCACATTTTATCGGTGCTAACAGTGCGGAAAACAAATATTGGATGAACTTCAATGAACAAGTAAATGAAATCAAAAACGTAAGTATATCTTGACGTATCAGAAATTATTCCAACTGTTTTTAAAGATTAATTTTTTTGTTAACGTATTGGGTCACTGTACTACACGTTTTCAAAAGATTGGTCAGAAAAACAAAAACATGGAACCAGAAATATTATCAAAGGAAAGCAGAAAGACGAAATATTGTGAAATGGAAAACAGTGTAGAGAAACTAACTTGATTGTTTTATCGACGCTCCCACTTGCAAGCAAATTCTTGTAAAGTTGGACTGAAATAACACTAGAAAAAATTAAGCAGCATTAGCTTATGTTCAGAACAGTGGATATTGATCTGAGTGTTGTTGCTCAGAAAATACACTTACAACACTTCGTAATAGGAACAGCCTCAAAGCTGCAGTTACTAGCCGCGTAATCGTGTTATAAGTTTATATATTGTAAGAGCTTCTTTTACAATATATGCCAATTTTTTTCTAGCTTAGGTTCCTTCTTATTGATGACGAGGCAGAGCATGTAAAGGAGGTTCTTCTCATTTTGCTTTTTTCTTTGATTGAGATCTCGTTGAGGACTTAACTTATCGAATTTCTTGGACCAGGACATTATCAGAACATCGATTTGAAAAGAAATTAAGTTGTGAAGGCACCATCTTTCGTTGAGAATTTGACAAAAAGATTACTCTGATAAGATTCAAATAGTGAAAGCTTCCTCATTAAAAAACCAAATTTCTCTTTGGCTTTTAGGTCTGCTTTGACAAAACTCGATGTTCCCGGGCCCAAATACGCAGCTGAACTCAGGAGGTTCCAAGAATTGGTATATAACAAAGTGCAATAATCGACGAGGGAGAAGGTGATTAAAAACAATTTTGAATTTTAGTGAATCTAAATTTAGATGTGCCATACTTTTATTTGAAAATGCCAGCGTTTATAAGGATGTTGTCGACCTTCGTACTGATGCGCCAAAAACGTTACACAGATGTACCAAAACTCCGGACCTCTACATGGATGTGCCAACAATTAAATAGTGACGTGCCGGAAATGTTACACAGATATACGGAAACCACTAGTTAGATGTGCAAACAATTTATATAGATGTGCCAAATTTTTATAAGGATGTTCCAGAACTTTTCAAGGATGTGCCAATAACTTAATTTTGACATGGCAAAAACGTTACATAGATGCGCGAAAATGGTTTGTTAAATGTGCCAAATCATTCATATAAATTATACAAAAACCTGCCTAACAGTTGTGCTGAAAACCTGTTGTTACAAAACATAATTACAGACTTGCCTGACCTCTACAGTGATATGCTCGACTATAATCTGGATGTGCCGCAAAATAAAACATAGATGTAAAAGTCCCCTCAACATCCCATTTCAAACGCTCTAAGTGAGACGTAAATCTCGCCATTGCTTCTCGAAAGGAGCTTTATGATCCGATTACTTTAAAGGATTAACTAATTCCAATAGCTATAGAATTTTGTGGCTACACTTAGTGGGGTCATCTTAGCAATATTTATGAACTGAAATTAACCATAGTTCCTTACTTACAGTAAAGTCAGCGAAATATATGAAACTCGCAGGTCGAGGTCAGTCTGTCAAATTCTTAACTCGTACTTGCCACATCAAATACACTTCGATAATGAAGGCATAATTAGATATCATATTCGCTGACTCAAGAACTTATCTCAAACCTAGCTGACTAATCATCCCTTTACACTACAGTCAGCTTCCAGGCATATAAAAAATGAGTTAACAGCATCTGGTCCACATATATAGTAGAATATGACGCAAACCTTCCAGTGTGCCCAAGAAATTCAGTGACCGTGTATTTCCCCTTGCACCAGTTTTCCTCTAGGTTGTCATACCTAATGTACATGTCCTTCCAATTTACAGGCGTTTGGAAGAGACCTGAAATGATGACAGCACACAATGAAAGCAAAAACCATGGCTAGAGCAGACAGCAAAAAATATTTACAGCAACAAAGAATGCATAGTTCGTTTGTTGCTTATTTATTCTAAGGGGCAAGTCTTCTTGTAAAATGTTTTCTTTTATAAGAAACAAAAAGTACTTGAGGAAGACAAACAATATCAAAGTCATACGAAAAAGAAAATTCGAATGGTCTATGTGCACACAATATAGGGATAAATTGGCAGCCCAGAAATATAAGTCTTGGTTTGCATGGAAAAGGATTTGTCAGACTGAGCCTAGATTTGAAGATATCTCTTCTTTTGAGGGCCATAATGAGTTTCATTAGCGGAGAATTGAACCAATCAACACAAAGACGGTATAAACTTAAAATAATCAAAATAGATTACAGTAATGACAAGTTCCATTTTTGTACATTTCATTTGTTCAGGGCTCCTAGGGTTTCAAGAGACGTAAGACTTTCCTAAGACGAGCAAAAAGCTGGGTTTGAAGGAATAATTTGCATGTGATCTCACCCACTCGTCTTTCGCGACACTTTAGTCGCCATAGTTCATTGTCACTCGCCAGCTCTTTCCATTTATGAGACACCTGCGGGGGATTACAATCAAAATTGAGAAAATAATCAGTAAAATAGGCATTTTGGTTCCAGACATTAGCACCAGACATTTTTGCTAAACTTGTACGACCTTAGAATTTCACTTAAGAGACAAAATCACTAAAAATATTTAGAAACCTTAGATTCCAACATTTGGCCTTGGAATCTTGAAAAACCGATGCCTCCTTTACAACTTAAACTCAAAAACAAATTTTCTAGTTTCTTTACGGCTCCAGTAAATATTAGCAGGTTTTAATGACTTTCTCTGAAAAGGCTGGAATATTGCTAACAATGGTTGGAAGTGACGTATGACAATGTTGGATTCCATTTACAGTTGCAGAAACGGATGCAGAAATTGTTGATGAGAATGTTGGAGAAACTGTTAGAGAAACTTGTGAAGAAATTGCTCGAGAGACAGGAAAAGCGGTTAGAAAAACCGATGGAAAAGATGCTGTGGAAACTGTTTGAGAAAAGGTGAAAAAACCGTTCAAAGGACGCATAAGGGGGACTTTACCTTTGCGACTTTCAGCAGATCTGTTGGTGGTAGATATGACAATACTTTGATGGATAGGTTCCTTGGCAGGAGCGAAATAAAATCCCGATACAGCCGCACCTACAAATGAAATATGAATAAAATCTGGATCAAATTTGACCTCACTGTTTTTATCGTAATCGGGGCTCGCAAGCTAACTTAAAGTACATTTGGGCTGCCAAAAACGAAAAACCCCTTACTAACTAATGATGATTTTGATTCTACCCCCCCCCCCTTTTTAAAGGAGACAGGGGGCGATTTCCAGTCTTAGCTCCACTCTTGTAAAGCCTGGATATATAGCTTGTCATAGAACCTTAAATCAAACTAACTTGATGAAATACATTTTGAAAAGTGTAATGTAGTAGGAAAATTCAATGCACTTTAAAAAAATTTTGAAGATTTTGCTTTGGGATTTTAATTACTCTTCAGCGAGTTGAATTATATTCCCAGCAAAATTGTTATTCCCAGAATAAATTTTATTCCCAAAATAAATTATATTCTCAACATAAATAGTATTCCAGAAATTAATTGCATTCGCAACATGAATTAAATTCCCAATGTAAACTATACGCTCAAAATGAATTATATTTTAGCATAATTTATATAGGCAACATAAATTATAGTCTACAATTTGGATGGTAAAACTGTCTTCAATTTGCAGTGAACAAGGACTACGGTTCTGAAAATACTGGATTGTCAATAAACTACATTTTCAAAATTGGCAAAGGAATCGAGCATTTCTAGCTAAAAGTAAATTTTGCATTCCGATTAATATTACAGATGCATTTTCAAGCTCTAGCTTTATATCTTCATACTAATCGTTTTGCTTATCATGCCAGCAAGAGGGCGATGCTATCCCCCATCACTTAATAGCACTTGCTTAAAAGCAGATGCCACACCGAATCGATTTACAAATTAAGTTTCGTCACAATCATCTTTCATACAAAAACTTCGTGCAACTGTATTGATTTTTTCTTACTTTTACCTTAATGAATGACCAGCTTGGCGATGGCTAAGAGTGAAAATTTTCAATAATTGATAACGTGAAATTACCATGATCAGCCCATACAAAAGGTATAATTGACCGGTATCGAGGGTCTGAATAAACAGCTGCAAAAATTCCTTTTTCTGCCAATCTAAAACACGAGAAAGTATTTCTTTTAGTCATGATTTTTTTAATATAAAATTAATTAGCAAAAGTTTACACAAGATTCATGTTTTGATTTTTTATAGTCAAGATACAGTTTTATATAAATACGGTATTGATAATAAATAAAATGGTAGCAAAGAAGTCTTTAATAGAGAAAGCTCATAGGATAAAAAAGATATGACACAATAAATTAGAACTCATCAATATCCTAACAGCTTTAACTCCATTACAGATTGTGTAGGACACGTGACTTAATCCCTTAATTCTTTCATGCCTTTCAACTACATGGAGTACCGTTAATATGAACAGAGCTAATGCAAAACAATCGAAATTGATGTGCAATCAGTTATGTCAAAATTAAAACGACTATAGCGTAAGAATGAAATAAAAGTTTTCGACATTCTAAACTTAAGTCAAAAATAGAGATTCTCTGAAGCAGGTAAAATGCTGAAACAATCCAAATGCCAATTGGTGCAAATGAATGTGCTTGTTAAGTTGGCACATGAGATAAAATTTTACAACTGTGTCATAAATTGATTATCTGTATATATCATTATCAATAGAAATCATTTGAGAGGAAGGTCTCTCGGGAGTGTTTTTCACGAGGGAATCCTCTACAAGATTCCACTTGGTTTTACTCTGAAAATGGTCATCCAATATTTTTATCTAGAAAATGCCCCCTAGACTCACCATTCCAATGATTATGGAACCATTGAATAAGAATTTTGTCATGCTTATCCTCTGTCTCACTTTTAGCAAAGGTCGTTGTGAATGTTGACAATGAAGTTTGACTCTGTAACAAACAATATTTTTTCAAATTTTTATATAACAAGACTCTTTTCTCGATAGTAAAAAATTAAAAACTTCGCTACAAATATCAGTGTTTCTAGCTTTCGAAAATCGAAATATGTAGCAATTGGTGCAGAAACCTTTTAAAACATTAATACTATTTGTTTAGCGTGACTGATAATGCTTTATTCTGAAACATTGAAAATTAAAACACTTAATCACACTATAATCACGTGATTTTCATCAGCCAATCAAAACATCGATACTAATTTTTCGTACAAAAATTAAAACTAATGCAGGATATGAACCTAAACATTGAAGTGACAAAAACATTATTGATTATAATGACTGATTAAGAGCATCAAATTTGATGCGTGTGAAAAAATTTTTAACTTACTCTTGTATTTCTTGGTTTGCAATCTCTGCGAGACTCTTTGTAGCTATCCAGCGAAGAACATGATCGAGTCTTTAGAAAGACTTTCATGTGGCTTCTACAATATAAAAAAAGACAATTTCAAACATGAAAAATCTAACATTTCTTTGCAGATATTCGGGGCTTCCGGCAATGGGGAGGGGGTTTGGGGGTTCAAAGGGTCCAGATCTACGCATTTTTGCAAAAAAAAAGAGCCTGAATATTTTGTTTGAAATCTCTAGTTTGCCCTTGCCCCCTCCACTTTCCAACTTGCGTCGAGGCCCCTTTTTTACTCTTAGCAAATGAAATATTATCAGTTCTTAAAACGTTTAAAATTACGTCACGTAAAGTTTAGTGAAAAGCCTTGTTCGGTAAAAATACCTTTGTAAAAATCAGCACTTGAGCAGCATAAGTGCATTTGCTAAAGATCCCAAGGGATATCATGGCTTGTCCATAATAGGCCGTTAAAATCATGGCCTGAAATTGCAGTATCTGTATTGATATCAATCTAATTCAAAAGAAGCATTTAAACTTAAAGGTAGTATAAAAATGGAATCCCTTGCATCACGTGAAATATGTATAAGAAAAATGGGGAACGTCAATACTAAAAAATTTGCAATTTTCAGTCAGGTAATTAGGAAGGGAAGTGCAATAAAAACGTAGAGGGTAATTGTTGAGAATTGTTAGAGGGTTGACACCTGTGTGGGATTTCACTCTGTGTGAGTTTATTGTCTTAGTACGTGAGTTTAATGCAAAGAAGTGGGTGTTTTCCAAAAATGGACGAATAGACTGTGGATGAAATCCATCCAATGACGAAAATGCTGCTGTCACGTTTAGAAAGCACACTGTAAAAGCATTAAAAGAAACACCTGTCAATCTTGCAACGATTTCCTTAGACATAATTGATCTGGTTTAAAAATGAGAGAATTGTGCAACTTTAAAGGCGCAAAATATGATAAATGACCATAAAGCAGCAAGTCAACGTGGTGCGTAGGCGAGAAGAAAATTCGCTCATCTTCATTCAAAAAAATAAAACTACAATTTCAACGGTAAACAAAATCTGACCAGAATTATGATACAGAAATGCCACAGAATCACACTTTGTTCTGCCTGTTTGATTAGAATGCACTCGCTGCTGGGTTTTCGAAAATTTGCATTTGAATAGTCTTGTTTTTTATTTCCTTAAAGCATTTTCCACATCAAAACAAATTTTATCAATACGACCTAATGCTAGCAAAACGAATGAATGGAAATGACAGTGAATAGCAAGCCCAATGCTAGCTGATCTCAAATCTACCAAAGTACCAAAGGAAAATTGTTTGAATCAAAACAAAGACCGATTCTAATTTTATTTGCATCAAAAGCCACTAGATCGAAATATTAAAAAATATATATAGTAACGACTGTTAGAATTCGGTACTTTCATTAAGAAGTTCAAAGGCTATGTTAGGCTACCAATCAGGCCCGCCGAAAGTCCAAATGTACCATCAAGAATGTCCCATCTTGGCCAGGTCAGCCTTGAGATCCACTTCTCGTAAATTTTGTAAAATTATCAAATGCCATTGAAATTCTGGCTGCAGGCAAAGCAAACTGTGCAAATTGTGGAAATGGAAATAAACAAAAACTCGTATAAATACGAGTATTTAAATTGGTAGATACTTTAATTTTTCTTGGCTTTGCCCTGGTCATTTAATTTTTTGAAGAGAATTTCCCAATCTGGAAATTTTAAATACAGTTTCACCAGGTTTGTTTACATTTGCCTTTCAGGCAACAAAGGCAAAAGCCTAACAGATTTACCTAAAGTTCAGAATGGAGGAAGGTACTTGCCTCATTATAGGGTTCTACTATGATAGAAAGTAAGAATGTTAAACTTTTGGGAGTAACACTAGACCATCAACTTAGACCCCGTTTACACTGTCCCGTGCAAGTTTGGAACCGTGACAAAACTGTCGCGGTTCGCCCTTGCGTTTACACTAGCACTGTGGAACCGTGACGATTTTGCTCTGCTATCCGGAACAGTTTTTACCCTGCTTTGAAAGCGAACGAATTTTGTACCGTCACGGTTCCGTTTTTGAACGGGACAGTGTAAACACCTATCCGAGACGATTTTGTCACGGATTCACAAAGAGGTCTTTTGTATGGCTGTTTCAGGTAATCGAGGCTTTGATTGTGGCGTAACTACGTTCTCAAATTCTGAAGAAAAGGAAATTCTGAAGAAAAGACGACCACAGAAAAGGCTTGTAGTGTTTCCCAGTCCAAGCCTTGATTGGACTTTGCAGTTTTGTAGTCTAAAATAATACTGAAAATTAAAGCCACCTTGTCTCTCGTCCAAGTAAAGTTTTAATCGGCCTTCCGCTCCATTTTAACTCACAATAAAAATTCGATTGTTGACTTCAGCGGCAAAATAAAAGCCTTGGTTGACTAAATACAGCTTCTTCTGAACAATGTTCTACCATTAAATTAAGGTCGTACCGGTACAGTGTAAACGGAACAGCTAAACGGAACAATTTGGAACCGCGACAGTGTAAACACTTGCGAACCGTAACGGTACAAAATTGTCCCGGGACAGTGTAAACGGGGTCTTAGATTAGAAGAACATATTAAAGATTTTTGTAAAGAAGCCGGTGAAAAGGTAAACGCTCTAGCCAGGATTGCTTTGTATATGAACAAATCTAAGCAAATTCTTCTAATGAAAACGTTCATATTATCATATTTTAATTTTTGTCCTCTTATTTGGATGTTTTGCAAAAAAAAGTAATGAAAAAGTAATGTTTTGCATGATGATTGCGAATCAACTTTTGAACAACTTTTAACAAAGAATAAAACAATAACTTCTCATAAAAAAAATTTACAATATCTTGCGATAGAAATTTACTAAACATTTAACGGTTTCAATCCACTTTTCATGGATGAAATATTTTCCACAAATGAATGCCAATATTACTTAAGAAACTCCCAATTCAAAACAGCGGAGCCACATTACAAAATGTATGGATTTAATACCGTATCATACAGATGTAGCCAAATATGGAACTCAGTTCCAAACAAGATAAAGTACTCCCCTACTTTACAAATATTCAAGAAAAAAATCTCAGAATTTTCATCGTTTAAATGTACTTGTAATCTTTGCAAGGAATACGTTAGCAACATCAGTTACATTTTATTTACATTATATTTAGCGTTGGTCATCTAAATTAGTTGGTTTTAATTAGCTTGAGTATGCATAACTAGAAATTGTACCAACTTCAAATAAAGAAAAACAGGGATTCGATATACTTGAATTACAGCAGGTATGAAAACAAGACTTGTCCATCTGTAAAAACTAACTGAAAAAAGCAAATCGACTTTGTGAATACAGCTTGGCAGTTCAGAGATAGGGGGGGGGGGGGAGATAAATGCTACCGTGGAGAATAATTTCTGGTTTTTTCTCGGTGGGAACAGTGCTTTGGAAAAAATATGCAACAATTGTCATGTCAAATAGGCGACAGAGGTTGCTGGAACAGAAAAGATGGAAATGGAAATTAAGGCAAAAAAGAAGAACGGAAGAGTACCACATTTGAGTACCCCAAACTCTGTGTAATTATCGAGAATAATTTGGATTATTTCCTTGAGCCCTATTATGTTGATGTGGATTTTGGCGCAGCAAACAATAGCCCAATATTTTGACCCAAGTGTCCTGGCACTAAATAATGCATGATTTCACTGCTTTCTGGTTACCACCATTTCACACACTAATGACAGAGGATTAAAAAGAATCCACTACACTCTTAGAAAGCAACCATACACTCACTGTAGCGGGGAAAAATTATTGAAACTTCTTTTGATTTGCCAACCCCAGATAAAAAGTTATTAAGTACTGAGACAGAATTGCTCAACATCAAGCTAAAACATGCACTATCGATTTGATTTTGAAAGTTTGTCATTATTCTCAAGATGTTGTATGCGTCGTGAATCATATCCAGTTTTGATGAAAATACCTTTATTATGCACGTTTCTCAGTTGCATTTAAGATACTGAAGCAAAATCATAATAGGGGGTGGGGGGTTTGGGGGTCACGATCTTCTGTATTTAATTTTACCATTTTCCAGAGATTTAAAAGATAAAAACAAAGTTATAGAATATGCGAGGAATATTTTTCGTTTCTGTTTTTGTGTCAGTTGCTTAATTAAAGATCGTATGAAACTTTTAAAATACCTTTGGAATGGAGTGGTAATTCAAAGTTTCTGAATACCAGAGACTACTCTACTTGGCTGAAATGCTTTCTTAGTAGAACTTTATGTTTTTCATGGCTTTTTATAACATCTGCATAATGCTACAAGATATCTGTGCTACAATACAGATGATGAAATATGTTTGGTCGAGGCATCATGCTTAATATTGCAGACCGCTGAGCAGGGAGCTAAAGCTTAAAAAAACCAATCCAAAACAGTGAAAGCAACGTGTAGTATTAATGTTTTTCGATTAACTTTTGCTTTTCAATGACCTCTCTTTTAAATTTATCAGCATCGAATTTCCAAACAAAAATTGGGTTCTCTTTCAACACATTTTACACTTGTTATATTGTGAGTGTTGATCAAAACGTACAAAATAGGCCTAAATCTAGGTGCGAGGCACGTTTGTTGTCAAATTCTTTAGCTCCTATTGGTCATTATTGTATGAAGAATTTCAATTTAATCAAAACCCTTTTTGCCAATCAAAGATTTGGAAGAAAAGTTGTATTTATCAGCCATAAGACCACATCTCGTTCACTACAATGTGCCAATGTTCAGTGTCATATTTCTTCTTCCAGCTTTTCATGGCAGCTCTATCAGTTTGCTTTTAGTCTGCTGAACTTTCTAATAACGTAATTTCATCATGCAGTAAGTTATTTCATCATTTCATCTAATAACGTAAGTTAAAACAAGATTATGGAGTCTTATATTATCGATACAGGATATATGCTGAAAACACAAATCTCAAGTAGCAGAGAGCGAGGTACAACCGACGATTAATTTATTGTGTCATTGACCGAGACTGTGTGATGAAATTAAAAGCACGAAAATATGCTATATTTTAATTTAATTCTTTTTGCAGATGGCGAAAACGAGCAGTAATAGCTACCAATTCTGGTCTTTTTTAGGAAACTAGCTTTGAAAATTAATGAGAATATCAAGAAATTAGGTTGCCCTGAAGAGACTTGTTCAATTTTACATGAAAGTAGACACATGGAGCATATACAGCTTAATTATAAATCCGGCTTAACTTCAAATGAAACACATTTGACCTTGGTTAATCTTTTTGGCTGAAATTGGAATTGATATCGTGGGGTCTTGATCCTGTAGAGCCAGAAAGTTTGGCGAATGATTTATTAACATCTGCTCTTCTACATATTTGGAGTGTTATACTCAATTTTCACATAAATATTGTTCCGTTTTTGTACTTTAAGGAGCTTATCACTTATCATTGATCCCTCGTTCTGCTGTGCTCCTTGAAGCTCAAGCCAACTCAATTTGAAACTGGAGAAAGTTACTACAATTATCTCATCAAAAGTTGGCGACAAAACCTTCAGATACGTTAAACAATGCTGTTTCAAACTTGGTTTCTCAATTCTGGTAGAGCTGAAAGTTGCAAGATGACAGGCGACAGTTTATGATACTCATTCTGCTTCTGATGTTGGCAATCATGATTATAACATGAATGGAATCGAAGTATTGAGTGCAAGATAAGTGGCCAGGCCAGTCCCTAGATAATTCCTGAGGCAAGTGGGGGGGGGGGGGGGCATTCGACTACCCTTTTTAACGAGAAAAAATTCCTTCGTACCGAATAGAGAAAGAAGAAACCAAGAAAAATGTACCTATTGAAGATTTTTCTTCAGATTGTCACCAAATTACAGACTATTTCTCTACTGAATTTTTTAGGGAACCACATAATCTGTTGCTAGCATTTTGAAAATAAAATTGACCATATAATGCGTTACGTTCTAGTTATAAAAGATTTGAGTTCCTTCAGTAGTATATTGTCGTTACAGATGGCAATGTATAAAATCGCTGAAGCAGCTATCCCGATCATAAAACACCTTATGGAAAATGCACCCACCTTTCATGGCTGCTTCTGAATATCACCTCTCTGTCCTTTTGTGGTTTATTCTGGTAAAGTTCATCTTGCTGGAGATGTCTTTGCTTGGTTTGATGACGTAAGGGGATATCATTCAAAGACTTCTGTCTGCGAGAAGCGTGCCTGCTTCCAACTGATGTGCTACATTGCAACTGTATTAAGGGTAGAGCAGATTTGTCTTTTGTTACTGATGGAGAAGCCTTCGATCTAGAAAAGGTTAAAACAACTGTTTATGCAGTTATGGATACAGCAAAATAACGTAACTTACTGCAAAAATGTGGAAAGCAAAAGCGTCCTAGATAAAATTATCAAAGGTGGGACGGTATTTCCGAGGGGTGTGAATATTTGTGGGAGGTGTGGGTGCGACACCCCTAATATTTTTATGTTCTTTGGTAAATTTTGCTTCGATTCGGCAAAAACACTTTTTGGTAGAAAATAGTACTAAAACAATGTAAAATTCTACTGTATTCATCTTCTTATCTTCTTCATTATAAAGTTAAAAACTAAGTTTTAAAAACTGGTTTTTCTATCAATTTCCAGTCACTTGAAGGGTGTACCGCCAAAATATAATCATTATCTAACGCCCCCTTCCCCATCCTTGTCGCTCAAATCCACCCCTGTTAAAATGATCAGGTTCCCTACAAGCACTGATCTTCTTGAACTAAGGTTGCATTTTCAATTGTCTGATATTGCCCTCTCACTTTGTTAGAAATCGTTGACTAAATTCTTTAAACCCATGATAGCCAATAGGATTGCTGAAAACTGTTAGCACCAGCATGTTTTATCTGTACACTGAAAATACCCCCGAGATGTGGAGCTAGGGCTAAGTAGCCCTTTTTTACTAAAAAAACTTTTCTTGAAAAATTTTCCTCTCATAGTTGCATACCTAGGTATACCAAGAATTTACAGCTTTTGTTGTTGATTTAAAGTTGGCTGGGGACAATTAGAAAGTTTATACCATAAATGACATAAGATAATCCAACACTTATAACAACATAAATGTTTTACATATATGCATAGATGTTATTATTCGTAAAAAGAAATCGCTAAGGAATTCTTGATAAAACTGAATCACTAGATGCAAAACAGATTACAAAAAAAGAGGCAAAACTGAACAAAATTCACTTGTTCTAAAGACGATTGAGAAATAGTGCGTTTTGAATAATGGGGCTATATTCACAAACGTTTTATCCCACGATCAACTTCGGCTTCAAAAAGCTCAAGGGAGACGACAGGGATCCTTGCAATCATAATTATGGTATTTGCAGTACTCATGATAGATATAAATTAAAAATAAAATAGGAACGTAGACTGACAAATACCTAGTCAGAGTCAGTCTTGATTCCAAAATCTTTTCGTTTTCAAATCCTTTGATAACGGGCAGAACAGATTCACTTGCCCATCCTTTCACTGATGCCTATAAAAGGAAAAACACTAGTGAATGAATGCAAATAAACTAGCGATTGTTGAGACCATTGTTAGCGATTGTCGAAACGTGAGATTGACTAAATAACACGATCCCCGAAACCGTATTTATTGAAAATAGAGAAGGAAGACATGTTACGGATATTTGGTAGAGCTCGGTTAAGATTCCATCAAGCAGTTTTGAAATCCATCGACAAAAAAACGAAAAACCACCTTTGTTTTTGTTTAGACAGATGAAGTTAGTTTTTAGCTTTATCCTCTATTGATAAAATATTCAATAGACAAGCAGCGGTACTTATAGGGCAACCAGCCCTGTGCTCGCATTTCTGATTGGCCCCTTATATATATCTTAGCTTAAAACATTCGATTACTTATTTGACATTGTATATTTTGAAGAGTGTCAAATGAAAAGGTCAAGTGTGTTTTAAAATTTTTGCTTGTTCAAAGCTATTTTTAAATTTCGTGCCACCACGAAATTTTTGTACATCTTTCTTTAATTTTCCAGAAAAATTTAAGAACGTAGGAAATCTGGCTAAACATTAAAATTAAAAATACTCACTTCATCTTTTACGATGCTGCTTGGAATTCGATAGACTTCACCTCTTTTACGCTGCGAAGAAAAACGCTTTTCACAAATTGATCTTTCCTGCTACTTGC
The DNA here is from genome assembly GCF_057945365.1 of Rhopilema esculentum. NCBI lineage: Eukaryota > Metazoa > Cnidaria > Scyphozoa > Rhizostomeae > Rhizostomatidae > Rhopilema > Rhopilema esculentum. Next base: position 4,246,131 of record NC_142831.1, read on the forward strand.
AACCCACAACATCATTGTCAAATTTGCAAATATAATTGCCAAGGCCAAGGAGGAAATAACTGCCTATGAGAAGGAGAGCTGTTACACGGCCTAGAGATGCAAAAGAGGGAACATTCGACGTTCTCTAGCTTTTTGAATTAGAAAAGAGTTTAAAATCTTACAGGAAAATCATTTTATTACCGCAAAAATTGAAGATAGCACATAAAATCGCAGAAACATATAGTATGCAGTGTTGCAGTTATTTCGTTTAATCTTCAAATCATTTTATGTTCCTGCGAAAACAACGACTGCATTTCAAAGTTATGATTTCTGGCTGAAGAATTGAGTAAGAATAATTTTCTGATTGTCATTGCTTGCCTGGAAAACCTTAAATACGCCTTCAAAAACAATATCGATGATTCCATCCATTTAATGTAAACGATCCGTTCAACAAACGCAAACACTTGCGTTTATAAAGTACTTCAAATTAAAGCAGCTGGCTTCACACAGTTCAGTTAGCCGTTTTGATAAATGAAGCTTTCGATGATACTTTCAAAGAAGAAAATTAAAAGTGAACAACGCGGCTTCTTGTCAGTACAAATGTGAGATGTTCACGACGTTCTGATAATGATTGAAAAGAGATTTGAAAAGACGACAGGATCAGCAAATTTCGGTGCGACATTTTAAAGGATATCATTGTCAAACAAAGTTATTCAGCAGCCAAGATCTTCACTACATTTTGTAGATATGAGCTCAACCGTCAGTAGTTGAGATTTTTAACACACAGTTAAGATATGAGCTCAAACTCTTTGACAGTAGTCTGACCGATATGAGAAAAGCATTTCTCAAAAAGCAGTTTTCACTTAATTTATTTTTATCTTTTTGGTAACATTCTTCAAAGGTATTTTCAAATGAATCATCATTTCAATATTCTTTTAATTGATGACTGTAATTCTTCCTGCATAAGATGCACTATGTTCTGACATGCTTGTATTTTAGTTTGAGAGCGTAGCTAACGAATGAATGGCAAGGCTCGCACTGCCTAGCGTGTGATGTCTGCTATCTGCTTCATACAGGAAAGCTGCTGTTCTAGAAGACTAGCCATAAAGGAATCTCATAACAGCCGACTAAGGAGTATTATTGTACAAAAACAACAATGGTAAGCAAAAGATTGAAAGCTTTGTCATGATGAAAATGGCTGCATTGATGTGAAAAATTGCATTGGAGCAAAAGAATGGGAGTTTATTTTTTTGTGGACTAAGGTCAATATTTCCTATATTATTTCTTAGAAAAAATTTGGAAACTGTAGCCACCCTACTCCAAGCTGCTGTGCAATGGATTTACCTGATGATCAGGAAGGTTGACTTAATTTTGTTTTGGCTGGGGGATGTAGTCATTTTCAAAACTTTATTTATGAGGAGGAAAGCTTTCAAAATTAGCACATAAATAAGTTTTTCCCCTGAAAGAAAAATTGATTCCTCTGAAAGGATTGTTGCTAATGGCAAAAATTTAAAATGAAACTAATCAAACCGATTTTCGATAAATTCTAGGAAAGAACTCTAGGCTTGAAAGAAAGAGAATATTTGCAATAGCAACCAAAGAGAAAATATGGCATAGAGTTGTATACCAAGATTGATTTTGCAAGGAAAGACAATTAAAAAGTTAGTATCTTACCCTGTATTTATTGACAATCTTCTCTAACCTTCCATAAAGTTCTCTAGTAATATAACTGGACAGAGTATGAAAAGTGCTGCCTGGAAAGGGATCAAATTTGTTGTAGATAAAATCTCTGTGCACCAGTGGCTCCAAAACCTGTTGTCGTAAAAAACGAAATGTTAATAAAAAACTGACATTTAAAAAATCATTCAGTCTTAAACTGTAGCATATATGGTACTTTGATGAATTTAAACTTACAGAAAGTTAATATGGTATACATTTTGTGGGTTTCATCACCAGAAGCATTGATTTGTAATTCTTCTGTAATTTACAATTGATGTGATAAATTTAAACACTGTCGGGTCGTATAAGTCAAAACATTATCATATCACTTATCTTTGCCCAAATCTTCTTGTGACAGAATTTTAGTTCAAAGCCACAAGCCCTTGAGGAATAAGATTGATGCAAACCTCTTAACAATTACAAAAGTGTGTGTTTATTACCAATACAACAGTTATTGATAAGAAAGTTAAAAGTTTATTTGAATTAGAAGTAAATCCAGAAATACTTACAGTCCACAAAAACCTGATGATCATATAATTACAAACTTGGAGAAGTTGTTCCACAAAAGTGCATTTCTGCAAAAAATTAAAAGTATCAAAAATTTATTTACAGCAAAAGCATGCAAATTACACAACAGCCAATGTACAATTAAAAAACAACAAATATAAAAATGTTTGGATATAGAAACAAATAGTAAATAAATAATTTTACAACATTTTTCTTGTAAAATATGCTGACTGAAACACTATAGGATACAGTAATATCTTAGGATATAGTAAGCACAAGAACTACCAGCAAGATTTATGTGTGTGAAGCAGGGCAACTTTCCCACTACAAAATTCCCACTAAAATGTTTGAAACAAATATGTTCTCACCAAAAATTTTCAAACGCAAGAAAGCTGGCAACTTTTCCATTTTTTCATTTACAAACTTCAAACTTCAGTTTTTTCTTCATTTCGATATATCAAAAATTTCCATCTACGTCACGTTTGTCAAATTCGAATCTGTCATCAAATTGGGTTGTTTAGTGCATCAAGGAAGTTATGTATGAAGTCAAAAAAGGTATGATCAAAACTATGAAATGAAAGAATTTTTCAACGAAAATGTTGGTATTGATTTTTGGGAAATGGTACGTACAACTTGTGTGGGTGACATAACAAGCAAACATTCAATATAATTCAATTCAATAATTGCACTTTATTTATCTATTATGTGGCAATGATAAGTCATAATTATTGTGGTTTACCCACTTTTTCGAAATCCCAGTCAGCAGTCCAATGGAATATTCTGTCTAATTGCCTTTCAAATACCAAGGTTGTGTGAGGGCGGTTTTTGAATAAAGCTTCTTCTTCATATGGCTCTGCTAAATAATGGCTAGGCCGAGAGTCTCTATCAACATCACTTTTCTTCCGCGGATTTCTTGCATCCTGATTTCGTAAATCGCATTTTAAATCATGCGATAATAATTCATTCATTCTTTAAAGTCGAAAATCAAATTAAGATCTTTGCTCAAAGGAAACTTTCATGTGTTCTTTTGCATGAAACTTTCATTTCAAAATAGGGAAGCTCGTTGCCATGGAAGTGAGTAAAGATCAGCCTCTTTTATCGTTCTTTTTGTTCACAAAAAGGAGGCCAGGCCAATCTTAAGGCCGACCTCCACTTGGCCGCGCGTACGGTGCGGCCAAATCAGCGCATGCCCAGTGACTCGGTATGATGCAATATTCTTGCCCGTCACGTTCAAACTTTGTACGCTTTGAAAGTAGAACCTGGTTCTACTCTCAGAGCGGCCGCTCTACGTACGTCGGAGATTATCCAATCAAATTGCAAGGAAGTGAAAGCTGCGCTGACTTGGCCGCACCGTACGCGCGGCCAAGTGGAGGTCGGCCTTTAGCACAGCTTCCAAACGGACAACTCAGGAAGACCATTGGTACCAAGCGAAGAAAACATACCAATCAATTAGCTAAAAATGCACAGAAAAAGCTGCTCAAAAAGGCTATCCTTGCCACTAAACCAATCAATAACACTGTCAATCTATCCATAGCTCACATTTCAACAAGTGAGACATCTCTGCTGAACAGGGGGCTATAGTTTATCCCTGTCCCGGTCCGGTTGACAATGATCTCATTCTTTCCATTCCCCCCCCCCCCAAGGACGGAACCTGAACCCTTTAGAAAGAAATCATTTTGGGTCCCCCTTGATGATGTCTGTCCCCGATTATAAAAATTTTTTGATAAAATCTCCGTCGGCATCAACAAGATCACAAGGTCAGCTGCTAACCCCACACCCTATAACCTCACCCCAATAGAAACTGAGAGCACAAAGACCTTACGCACCCGAAAGGAAATAGACATCAAAGCCGCCGACAAAGGGGGGGCCATTGTCTGACGGTCTATAGAAGCTTACCTTAAGGAAGCTAACAATCAGCTGTCCAACCCCCTCCATTACCGTAAACAAGAACACGATGGAACACATCTGCTATCCACCCAGATTCTTAACACAGCTACTAGGTAGAAATCTTCTCGCACAGCAATGCTATGATTTCCTTGAACCAAGCCCTCGCCCCAGAATTCTACCTTCTACCAAAAATACACAAACCGAAGATTAACAACCTCACAACGGGCAGATCAATTATCGATGATATTTTCATGATAAGGCAATACAATGAAGCTTCCCTCACTGAATTTCTTGCTCATACCAATAATGTGCACAACACGATTAAATTTGAAGCATAACAATCTAGACCAAGAATAAATTTCCTTGACACCACAATTTATCTTAATAATAACAGTGGACTCCTGAAAAGCACCCTGTTTGTGAAGCCCATTTATATTATGCACCCTTTTACATGCTAAATCATTCCACCCACCTTCGTGTAAAAAAGTGTTATTTACAGCCAAGCACTTCGCTTCAGACGTTTGATTACAGACAACAATGAACATCTCAAAACACTTGAAAAAATCTAATCATAAGAGGTTATGAATAAAAGGATCTCACCACCGAATTTAGTGAACTGACATATGTCACCCAAAACGAGCTCCTCTTCCCAGGAAACCCCACCAACAAGGAAACCACCCCTCAGGGCGCCCAGACAGGGGGCCCGCACTACCTCAACTTCGAACCCCATCCACAAAAACCACAAGTTTTGACCGTTTCTTATTGGGCAGAATCAGGCTATGACAAAGGAATCTTCATGAACCCTCTGTCAATTACTGGTCAAATACAGGGCTTTCAACATAGAGAGTACATTAAACACACCATGAAAACAGTAACGCCCTTATCAGAAATTAATTAATATAATCCTAATGATTGCCAAAATCATTTAAAATTATCGCTGAAAATGGCTCAAATTTACTGACAGAGGCAAGAAGACATCACCGTTCCACGGCTATCAGCCGAAGAAAGGTAATCCAACGATGGTCTAATTTTGAGGAAGGCCACTTCATAACTTGACACGAGTTTAAAAAGTGAGAAAAATTTACTATCGTGCTTGAACTTTTCCTTTTTCCTCACAAAGCCAAAAGACCAAACCATAAAAGATTTTAATTAAATTCCATTTCTAAGAAACTTTCATTCAAAAGATGCCAAAAAAATTTGAGTAAAGCAACTAGGACAAAATTTCATTCGGAGAAATCCTGAGGCGTTTTCTGAACCTGATTACCGATTTAATCAAATAATTATGGGCGTTTTTATTCAAAGAACGAGAAAGTCAAATTTTTCTTATAACTGTAATTGGATTTACGGTAATATTTTTTGATGTTATTAACAAAGACTTTACTATCTTGCTTTTCTCATTCAGCCATGCTATTTCTAGAAAAAATTACAAGATGATAACAGAATTGATCTCTTCGATTAAACACATCAAAATGAGCTTTAATCAAAGTGGTTCAATCAGTTTTCATTCTCTTCAGACCAGAGAAGGATTGCTATATAGTGAGTGGGCGTTGATTTTTTGAAAATTGACGGCGTTTGCATTTTGGGGCTTATTGGCGGAAATCTGAACGTTGCTTCTTTAAAAACTTCCTACAAAACATAAAATTTTCTGATAAAAACATACTTTCAAATCATAAAGGTGTTTTGTAGAGGGGATGCTTTGCTGTCAAGAGTAGTTGAAACATCGAGATAGCACGTTTGATAAATGCATATTTTTCACTGCATTTTCCTACTTCAAGCAAAAAGGTCCCCCTCCCCTTAAAAGTGTGTTTGGAGGAAGATGAACATTTTGCTAAACCTTTTGTCGTCACTCTGACTCAACAATGGATTGGGGCTTGAAGAGGAGTCATTGAGTAGGATAAAGTATAATTGTTCGTAGACTTTTGGTGGACGATGTAGTTATTAAGAGCGGCGTTCGTTTCACTAGGGTTAGATATTTATTGGGTGAAAATTAGAGGGAGGCGTTAAAAGAGCAATGAGGTTGGGTTCATGATTTACTTGAGTAACAGGCTTAAAAGAAATTGGGTTTTATGGAAAGAGTGAAACAAAATGAACTGAAAAGAATGCTGTCTCACATTTGCTTCAATATCAAGACACACCATTTTTTTCTTGAATAACGTAGGAATTGAGTTTTTTGTGTGCAAATGTGCGAGATATTTTTTCAATTCCCCGATATAAACAATAGTTGCTGTGTCTAGAGCCCCGTTTCCATTTTTGGGTTGGTGTTTCCATTGCAAACAATCGAAACGGAGACATTTGAAAACGCTAAAACAACAACAACCGACTGGGCACCAACATCAAAGTAAACATTTATTTCTGCATTTCCTTGCTTTTGGAGTCTCGCAAAATAACAGTGAAGTGGAAATTTCAAATGCAGTGATATCTATGTCTTAGTAACTGATAGCTATAAAAACTCTACAGAGTACATTTCGTATTGTTTTGGCTATACAGGAACTACACTCTTTTTTATATGAACAATTTCATAAGAACACGAGCCTGTAAACTGGTCAAAAGTTAAGAACAAATTAAAAACAAGCTGAGGCTGAGCTTCTGCAAAATGCAATTTTGAACAATGTTTTTTCTCAAAATCGAGGATTTTCAGCAATGCGTGGGTGCTTTTTTGGTGAATATTCAAATTTGTCAGCAAATTAAGGCTGTCTCACTCACTTTGTTGGCAAATGAGGCCGGAACACCTCCTTAGAGCGAAAAAAGCTAGCAATCGCAATGCTTACACCCTCTTAATTTAAGAACAAATTAAGAACAACCCAGCCTCAGATTTTCGAAAAAATTAAGAACAGTCAGCCTGAACTCAAATTTACTGGTTCTTATAAAAAAGAGTATACATCAAGAACGTAAGAAGCGTAATATTAGCCAGTTTCTGGTGATGTCAAATGACTGTCGAAGACTACGGCCTTGCTTGGTGACTTTGCTTGCTGTGATTGAAAAGGTGGTGCCAAATCTATACAGCATCCTCGGTTTCAAAGCGAATGCAAACAAAGGAAATGAAAACGAACGAAAACGGAGTAATGGAAACATCCCCGTTTTCGTTCCAGGCTCTCTGGTTGAAAACGGTGTAATGGAGGCGGTTCAAGATCATCCGAAAACGGAGTGATATGAAAACGGAGACATTTGATAACGGAGTCATGGAAACGTAGCCCTAGGCTAAAAATATCTCGTCTTTATGCAACAAGTACCTCTGGAATTGGGTCATACATTAGCCACGCCTCATAAAAAACTCTTCAACTTTGCACCCCTTATAAAATGGTTCCTCAAGGCGAAGACTGTGTTATCTATCAATAAATAGATGTCACATGCAAATAAGGCTTGGCTGTCCTGATTGTAGAGCTTTCTCCTGTCTCACCTCATTTCTGAATGAGTTCAATGTTTTCGAAATCTTATCAGCAGATTCATGCCAGGCTTTCTGGTTGAAAACGGAGTAATGCGAGAATCAGCAGATCTGCAGCTGATTCTCGTTTGCCTAAATCCTTCCAGGAAAGAAAATATCTTCTTAAAACATCCCTTCACTGTCAACTGAAGCATATATCATAAGCAAGTTGTAGATAATAACAGGTCAAATTGTTAAAAAATCGAGTGTTTTGGTTATGTGGGTTGCGTATTCTTAATAACCATTCTCGACTTAAGTTCTCATCAGGTGCAGTTTGGTAGTCTAATGCACCGTGCTTTAGACAAAAATGCTATAAAAAGTTACGGTTTTGGGTCGCTTTGCTGACTGTTTTGATTCTTAACAAAGCAGCTAATCGATTTTACCAATCTTATGAAGGCAGTAATCTTGTACTTTAAAAAAGATCTAAATGTTACAGAAGTGGAAACCATGGGTGTTTCGGGGGCAACTATCCCTAAAGCTGAAGAAATCCAAAAATTTATCTCAAAATTGGATATTTTGACATGTTGAATAGAATGTAAGGAACAATTCTTTACAGATGAATAAGAAAATTCACACCCTTGCTATCACGGCCTCAAGGAGGAGTCGAGTCGAAGTGTGGAAAAGTGGCATCGAATAGTGGAAATGTGGAGTCGAAAAATGGAAATCGGTCTGCAACTGTTCGACCCCACTCTTCCACACTCTCTTCCACTGAAGCTCTGGTACCCAGGCAAGAATTCACTGTGCTAGACTTTCTCCTTAGAACTTCAATTTAATGAAGTTAGACTTTTCTAAATATCTTTTTAACGCCATAGTTCCTTAATAGTGTTTTGACCATATGGGACATAGTATCCGTCCATTGTTGGAATGTCGGCAAGATAGGGGTGTCCTTTATTGAAGGTTTAGCTGTGTTATTTCTCTCTTGTTTACAATTAAAGACAACCATCATAATTGTTATTATTATCGTGCATCATATTCCTATATATTCTTAGATATCAGACAACTCCTAAAGATCCAATTCATCCAAACGTTTCAATTTTGTTGTGGCACTTATTTTGGAGACCATGGCAACAAACAATAAAACTTCTCTTCCATGCTACATGGTTTAAGACGCTCACCAGTAAAATTGAATAGAATTAACACAATTCTATATCGACGATTGATCTGCAGTTAATTTTATGAATTATGACATGGTAACATATTTTTTCCAATTAATGAAGACATCGGTTACTGCAGAAACAAGAGTACCGCGAAGATTGCCCAGGATATATTTTGTACTGCAGTCAATCAGATGGCTCTTAATTTTTCTTGTCGATCAATTAGTACTTTTGGACACAGGTGAAACTGAGATGAAGAAATTGCAAATTTAGGCCTTATCTTTGTCGCATTGTGTCAAATAGAAATGGCATATAATTTTTTAAGTTTGCGAGTAGTTTGTATACGTTTTTCCTCCTTTTACTTTGTAGCAGGATCCTGAAGCTTACAGCATTATTAGAATGTTTATAGGTTGTCCTACATAAACATTCGTAATTTTTTTTACTTTTACACACCCAAAAATACATCATGGATGCACATAGGCCTCAATTTGGGCTATTTACTGGCTAGTAGCAAAATTTTGTGTACCTAAGTTACTTTGCTTTGTCATATGCTAAAGGAACCTCTATACAACGGACACCTATATACAGCGGGCAGTTACACTGGCCCGAATGGTGTCCGTTGCAAGGAGGATACCATTTTAGTTATGAAAAATCCCGGATCAAGACAAAATTGGACCTGGTGCCACAGTACAGTACATAGAGGTCCTATTATTTGCGCCTAGACCGGAAACCTTGTGTCTTGTGCGGACAAGTTCATATGTAGCTTTCGAAATATGTTGCGCATGCGCAGAACGGAGAATTGGGACCTGTATATAATTTTCCCTTTATAAGAAACTTAAGGTCACGTGGTTCGATCCTATCCATTATTCAACAAAAGGGGCACGACATGATAGTACTGGCATTGTCAAATGTCATTGCTCCCATGATTATAGGCATTGGTTATTTGGACTTTTCACTCAAAAAACGCGCGTCTATTGTCAGACCTGAGGGATTTGCGCGGCCAATTTTCAAAAGCCCGCGGGTACGAAATTTGGGTGTCCAGGCAATATATGGTGAGGATGCAACAAAGTTTTCTGTCTAGTATTGACCTATTAAGCTTCAGCAAATATATTTTCTGTTTATTTTCTGTGGCAATTTATGGAACCGGCCAAATACAGCAGCACAGGAGTGACAAAATAGAAGATATCAATTATTGCAATCATCAGAACAGCTAATGCGAGAAAAAAAATAAAGAATTCTAAGTGGCAAGCAAGAAATAAATTAATCTTTGCTTTCAAGCGCTTTACCAGATCAGATAAAAAATAAGAACTGTAGCTCGGCCCATCTGAAATTAATGATTTCATTATCCAGTGCAGGTGCATGAAATTATAGCACGTGACTTTGCACTTGTTTGTTATCTAAAATGACTTCACCTACAGCTGAATTTGAACTCAGTTTAGTTGCCTCGTGTTTTCAAGAAACAGGAACACTCGGCTAAGAGGGATAAAAAAAGTTGGAAAAAGCTGTTTTTATTTTCTAACTCTATTGATGTAAATAGACAAAACAAAGATTACGAGCTCAATGATCTTCTGCCATCGTCATTTTGCAAACTTGAAACATCAACACACTTCATTTCTAAATCAAGGTAAGAAAGAGTTTATATTTAAAGGGAATTAACTTTCTTACTTGTAAACGCTATTTAAATGATGAGGCAGATGGGTTTTAAGAATGTTAAAGCATTGAGAGGCCTATGTAAGTTTTATCTAATTTTCTATAATGAAATTTTCTAAATATTCATGCATTTTGCTAAATATTACCGAATCCTACAAAAACTTTATGTGGTTTTTTCAATAGCATTGGTAACTACAAAAAGTCATTAATACTAATTTGAGCTATAGTGAAATTATGTTTAATCCTATTTTTACACATTGTTTTCTATCTGAAATCCGAACTAAACCAGATCGTTATGTAATAGTGTAAAAAATGCTAATTTTAGTGTATAGAGCATTCGAAAAATGTGTAGTTTGTTACGAATTCTGAGTCGTTGATTCCTAAATTGTGTACACAAATGAAAACATTTTGTCATTTAAGCATAAGGGTTTCTTAAGTGGGAAAATCTTTAAGCACATTATCAATTACGTAAGTAAAGAAAAATTTGAAAGTGACAACTTAAAAACGTCAAAAAAATACAACTTAGGCCGAATTTTGTAAGTAAACCAACCATCTCGACAGAGGTGTGTTCCAAATGAGCAAATTGATCAACATTAGAATGGTCTTTCTCCAAGCTGTTTGTCATGGCTAAACTTATGTTTGTAAAAATTGTAGAATTAAATCAATTTGAGACATTTACAAAAATACTATTTCTGGCGATTTGTTTACAGTACAATTCCCAAATAGCTTTTCTCACGACTCTAAATTTGACCAGGTAGCTTTCTCCTCCAAAAATTCGAGTTGTTTTGGCATAGTCAAAAATAAAATCCTATAGTGATGACAAAAAGCACAGAAGCAACACAGGAAATAGACAGAATCATCAACATTACTGAATTCGATTAAGAAATTACGATGTATTAGTTACCTTCAAGAAAAAGATGTAAAATCCTCATAAAAAACATAAAAAATCCTCATAGTATATGGAGAAAAAATCAGAAGCTTCTAGCTTGCAGGCTCTTTAGAGGCGACCAGGTGCTAAAAGTTCGTCGAAATGATGAACTATGATGATATTAATGAAGGAATTTTGATAACGTCGAATCCACTTGAGCGACCGGAAAGAAAAATTCAAACTCGTGCTTTAAATAAACGTAAACTCAGGTATTATTGAATATTTGAAAATAAGTTAACTATATCAGCGTCGAACATTACAGCGAAATGAACAGCATAAAAAATTTCAGTCCTTTTCAATCCTTTCCAGTCCTGACCAACAAAAACAAAATTTGCATTTGCATTTGCTAGAAAGTTTTATGTAACGTTATACTGTGCAATGTATTTTAAATAGTTTTAATTAATCTCTACCTGTAATTCGCGACTTTAGCGACAGCTGCTGAGAACAAAACAGGGAGCTCAATATTGTTAGCGAATATTAAGCGAAGGGCTATGGAGAGATAATCAATATTGTTCTAACATTGAGCAAACAGTTTTATTTCTATAGAAAAGATACTCTTGGATCAACAAATAGAAACATCAAGTATCATGCGATTTTCCGTTAGAGTCAGGGGGTAGTGCTAGGGGAGCTGACCCCCCTTGTTAATGCGGGGAAAAGCCAATTCCTACTTTTGCAATTGTTTTTTGCAACATTTTGCATAAGAGCTCCCCTTGCTATATGATAGCGATACACCCCTGGTTAGAGTTATGCTAAACACATAAGTGTCATATCGGAGGGTCTCTTAAGAGCTAGCAATGTACTAAAGCAGAGCCCAGGGAAGCGGGCTTACGGGAGCATATGCGAGCATACGCGAGCCCGCGAGAGTATACGCGAGCCCACGAAAACGTAGGCGAGCCCACGAGAGCATACGCGAGCCCACGAGAGCATACGCGAGCCCACTAGAGCATACGCGAGCCCACTAGAGCATACGCGAGCTCACGAGAGCATACACGAGCCCACGAGAGCATACGCGAGCTCACGAGATCATACGCGAGCACACGAGAGGATACGCGAGCCCACGAGAGTATACGCGTGCCCGCGAGAGCATACGCGAGCCCACGGGACCACATGAGATTTTGCAATTTTCTTTGCTTTGTCCTTTTCCTGGTGCTTCGCCCCTTGCCCTACAGTTGTTCCAGCATCACTGGTTCAACGATTTTGTAAGGCACTGCTTTTTGTAAAGTCGTGTAATTTGGTCTTGCAAGAGTCGTTTTGCTGATATATTTTGTTACTTTGAGAACTATTTGCATATCCAAGGAAAGTGTGTAACATAAAAATATCAGGGTTACTTTATCAGATTTTTAGTTCCTTAACAACAGCGTTTTAAGCTAAGGACACTTGTTCACTATCAGTTCTATGTTTTCCGTATCATGCTTGCTTATTGTAGAAACTACGGGGATTTTAGAGTATTGATACTGGTTGCGTTTCCCGGATACCAGCGATCAGTGGCGGATTTAAGGGGGGGGGGGGGCAACTAGGGGCAGTTGGCCCTCTCTCACCGAGTAGAAACAAGTCTGGCACCCCTTTCTGGAAATTGTGCTCCCCTTTTGAAGGATGAGAACCAAGAAAATTTTTTTAGCGCCCCAACAACCAACTGCCCCCCTCCTCTAAATTTGCTCTGGATCCACCCCTGCCAGCGATGGCTGACAATCGCAGTATAATGCTCATAATTAAAAAAAATTGATGGTTATTTATAGGCAACGAAAAAGTAAGGTCAGTGGATTAGAAAATTTACACCTGTGCCATTTTCGCTGACAGGATTGTTTTTGTCAAGGTAACCTTGAGGATTCCTGAAAAATTTATTATATTTCATGTAGAAATCCAAAACAATACAAATTCATTTTATTGATCTTCATGGTTACTGAATTTAACGATGTTACTGATATAAGTTTTATTGTTCTTTACAATTCATGATATCTTTCGTGAATGTTTGATCTCAATCTGGGGCTTCAAGTTGCAATTTATGTAGCTTTGATATCAATAATGCTAGCAGAATCAAAAGATACTATGCCTACCCAAAATACATGGAGCACCGAGCAATTGGTGTTGTGAAGCAAAAACAAACTAAATGCCTCTCAGACTACACTTCATCGTATTCTAAACTTGTAGTCAAGGCTAAATCTACTACAATTCATATTCACTCCATTTGGCTGCTAGCACTAGAAGTTTACAAAACTCTGCACAACTTGAATCCAGCCTTTATGAAAGACTACTTTCTCTTAAAACCCAATAGCTATAATCTTCGAAAAATAGATACTCTATCTGTTTCAAAGGTTAAAACTACAAGTTGTGGTTTAAAATCTATAAGCTTTTTGGGTCCGAAGATTTGGAATTCCCTTCCAAATGAAATAAAATCATCCAAAAATGCAAGTCAATTCAAAGTTCTTATAAAAGATTGGTACTTCGAAAATCAATGCGCCTGTAACGCTTGCAGTCAATGAATTTCATAATGCAATCTCTTAAATTGCTTCATGTTAGTGTTTATTAGTGTTTACACTATTGTCAAACTAACAGTAAAAAAGGTATTATTATTATCATTATTATTGTTATTATTAACTAAAATTGGCTAAAAATTCGGAAGAAGTCTTTATAAAATATAGATTTTCAGCTAATTTATGTTGCTTTGCTCTGATGTGAGTGAGTGAGTGGGATGGCATTTCGTTTAAACTGAGCATACTTTGTAAGTGTAAGCAATTTTGCAGTAATTTCATTATCAAGACAAAAGACATTTCAAGAGCAAGCATATCGTGTGACCGAGAGATATATTCTTTATTAAAATTCACATAATATAGGTGGAGCCTCGACAGCATTTTATTACATTAACGTCCTATAACTGTGTGAAGTATTTCATAAGATGCCTCATGAATAATTGATGGTAGCATCGCATATTTTAAAAGGAAATTTCGGCTAAAGTTCAGTATGGAGAATTCTTTAATTGATAGCTAAATTTGAGTATTCACATTTCTTAGCAATTCCTTTTTCTTCATGTTTCTTTGCATCAAAACTATTTTTTTCTAATTGTTTAATCGTTTCAAAGCTCCTCAAGATCCTCTTCTGACTCACTGCACACGACATCTAAATGTAAAACACTTTTTCTTTCAGTTTGTATTAGCGAAAGCTCCCAGATTTTTTCCTTGTAACAAGCCTTGTACAATAAGTACAGCTTTAGCCAAAATAGTGGGACAGAATCATAGTGTAGCAGAGCAGGAACTTCTGTTCACTTTCTTCTTTTGTACAAAGTCTAGATATATATTTCAGTAAAAAGGGGATAAATAGTTCAGATAGAAGTCAGAGAAAAGGGACCTTTTTTAGATCACTCGTATGCTGGAAACATGATTGTATCAAGAAAAGGCGTGCAGGCTAGATAATGCTTTCATTTTCTAGACCTCGTGATACCATGTCCATTATCTTCCTTTGTTTTCCAGTACAATTATCTATGAGAATCTTGGTTCCACCCAATTCATGGGACAAGAACACATTTAGAATGTCGGTGTTCACCTGCCCAGTTTTTTAAAACTTTAGTAATCTGAAACTTGCATGAAATGATCACTGTCTGGCTAAAGAGTTCACTACGATCCTCTTTAATTGCAAGCTGAAATTAATTAAACAATATTTCTTTCCTTATTTCGTTGATACGGAAGCTGTTTAAGTCATATAACACCTTAATGTCAGGACTTGTTAAAACGTATAGCTAATCTCAACTCTCTGGTCCTTGTATTTGTCAAAGATATTCACAATCTTTGTGTACTTGTTTGGAATGGTAGCATTATTTCGGTCTCCACTTGTCTCTTGGTAGATCTAGGGCAAACCAAAAATTTGGCTGCCGCAAGTTCCAAGTTGCACCTGTTTAATTTATCCGCAGGTGACAGTTCTTCGGAGCTAAAATTGGCCACTTGTGCCAGTTTCATACAATTAAGCCCTAACAGTCTTTCTCATGGCACCCTCTCCAGTAATGAGATCCATTGACACAGGTGCAAGTGGATACGATAGCGTTGTCTAGAGAAAAACACCTGCATCGTGTTTCTTCGGGTGCAAAACTTTAAGGCCAAGAATGCTTCTCTTAAAATTGCTTATTTCTTTCATTAATTTTCAGCTTAATTTCGCAGACTAATCCTTGAAGGTTGGTTCCAGTTTTTTTTAAATCGAAGGCAAGTTTTTTCATGGGCACTGTCAGGTTTTAGCTCCTCTCAAGTTTTCAAAAATCCCGACAACATTGTCAGGTGTGCCCAAGCTCATTCGGAAGACGTCCAATGAAGGGGCGGGCTTTGGATGAAGAGGTACCTTACTGAACTTGGTGAAATCACTTAAAAAGGTGTTTTCTACAACCAGTTTAGGCCAAGATTTGGCTGCAGCAATATCTTTGCTGACAATATCAGAGGATCTCAAAGACTATTCAGAAAAAGCACCATCTCAATTTGATTCAATGCAACATTTGCAAGAATGGATTTTTGTATGTATAGAGGCTATTTCCTTTTTCACTTATCACTATAAAAATAAGAATCATACACCCCAGTCTTGTACAATAAGACCCCGTTTACACTGTCCCGGGACAATTTTGTACCGTTACGGTTCGCAAGTGTTTACACTGTCGCGGTTCCAAATTGTTTCGTTTAGCCGTTCCGTTTACACTGTACCGGTACAGTGTAATGGCTTCTGAATTTAATGGCAGAACATTGTTTAGAAGAAGCTGTATTTAGTCAACCAAGGCTTTTATTTTGCCGCCGAAGTCAACAATCGAATTTTTATTGAGAGTTGAAATGAAGTGGAAGGCCGATAAAAACTTTACTTGGACGAACGACAAGGTGGCTTTAATTTTCAGTGTTATTTTAGACTACAAAACTGCAAAGTCCAATCAAGACTTGGACTGGGAAACAATACAAGCCTTTTCTGTGGTTGTCTTTTCTTCAGAATTTCCTTTTCTTCAGAATTTGACAACGTAGTTACGCCACAATCAAAGCCTCGATTACCTGAAACAGCCATACAAAAGACCTCTTTGTGAATCCGTGACAAAATCGTCTCGGATAGGTGTTTACACTGTCCCGTTCAAAAACGGAACCGTGACGGTACAAAATTCGTTCGCTTTCAAAGCAGGGTCCAAACTGTTCCGGATAGCAGAGCAAAATCGTCACGGTTCCACAGTGCTAGTGTAAACGGAAGGGCGAACCGCGACAGTTTTGTCACGGTTCCAAACTTGCACGGGACAGTGTAAACGGGGTCTAAGTACAGCTTTAGCCAAAATAGTGTGACAGAATCATAGTGTAGCAGAGCAGGAACTTCTGTTCACTTTTTCCTTTTATACAAAGTCTAGTATTATATTTCAGTAAAAAGGGTATAAATAGTTCAAATAGAAGTCAGAGAAAAGGGATATTTTTTAGAACACTCGGATGAGCTTGGGTACACAACTGATTGAGAATGGATAAGCCAGGCAATGATTAAACAAAGTTTGTCGTGTGTGTTATAGAAATCAAAGAAAATCCAAAAATTTTAGTGCAGAAGTTCGAAAGAAAAAAGGAATCGAAGATTTCAATCTTTTGCTACCATGCAAAGAAAACTCAAGGCTTCCTATTATGCATGCAATCTAAATCGCTATGATTTTTAAGGTGATTTGATGCTTAAGTTGGGCTTCCTAGTAGATATATCATGGTTGGGATGATTGAGGATTCGTTTGTCAGGTTAATACTTGGTACAAAGAACATACTTGGGAGCTTTCGCTAAAACAAACTGAAGTAAAAAAGATTTTTACATTTAGATGTCGTGTGCAGTGAGTCAGAAGAGGATCTTGAGGAGCTTTCAAACGATTAAACTAAGTTAAGATGAGCCAGTAGTTTTCAATTAGTGTTATTTATCAGTTAGTAATGAATACTACTGCATAGTTCATATGGACGACAATTTAAAAATTAGCCCCACCAAAAGATGTATTAAACTTTATAAATGTCTATTCAAGGATAAAAATATACAATTAAACAATTTTCTTGTGAAAACCAGGCTCTGGCCCCCATTCAATTTTAGATTCAATTTTAAGCATTTATGCCAGGAAATATGCGTAATCGACTTTTAAATTGTAATCTATTTTCGTTTAAACTGTTTTCTCATTGATTACCTTCATATACGCAAAAACAAGACTTCAAACACGAGAAAGAAGGTGATGGCCCCAAAATCCCCGTATAACATTGATTTTCGAAATCGGCACCCTCGAATTGACCAAAAGCATTTGTTCCCACAAATCTCACTTTCGGACGACCACTTCCCCTACTCTTCGCCTGGCCTAATAAACAATGGAATTTTACCCCAGGAGTTCATAGTTGTCTACACAAGTTACCCTGGGTACCAGAGCCACATAATTTTGAGCGTATGGACAGAATGGAAACCAGAGAAGTGGAGGAGATAGACGCCCCATTTCTTCTCCACTCCTATCTTCTATTCCACTTTTGAATTTATGTGGCTCTGGTTCCCAGGGTAACACAAAGTGTTTTTCTGAACATTTGGAGCAGCCCCTACGGCACTAGAGAAGTTTGTTAAGAAAATATGCCTTCAAAAAATTTAGAAAACTTGACTTTAAGGCTGAGACGTCTTAATTCATATTTCATTTTGATTTTTGAAAATAATTAAAAATGGTTAAGCAATGATACGATAAAAAAACCTTTTAAGGAATTTTCAGGGTAACTTGTAGAATATTGACAAAATGTGCAACACCATCTACGTCTGTGCTAAATTGACTGAGATATGTCCACATATGATATGCACAGGCTTTGTCCCAAGCAAATCAATTTAATTTCTAATCTGTTCTAATATTTATAAGTTGTGTTGGGAAGAAACTATCAATTAGTGGAAGCGCCTGTTTTTAAGTAGTTACAGCTCATTGTATCCCTTGAAAAATATTCACCGATCTCGGTTAAAAAATATGACTTCCAGATTGCATTTTTCTCGAAAAAGAATTCATTAGGTTAGTACTAAATAGAATTAGCTCATTTGGAAATTGATTAAGTTTTGTGGCTATCCCTTTTAACTAATGGTATAATAAGCCAAAGTCGAGTTTCTGTTAGCTGTGACAAAACTTTTTTGTAACAAAGGCTATGTCTTGCAATTCAAAAGAGATGGAAATTTTTTTGCTATATCTAATTATCAACGTAGGGGCAACAAAAATAAGAGGATCTCATATCCACTTTGAACCTCAAAATTCTCATTTTTTCGCAAGAATAGAAAACATGTGTGTTTTGCAGACGGTTTGCCACCTGGAGCCCTTCCCACTTATGACAATAGACAAAATTTCTAATGACATGCCATTTTGGGACACATAACAACATATTTTAGCACTCTGACAGATATTTTGCCTTCAATTTGAATGTAAAAAATTATACTTTACAATGGTGCTAGGTTTTATTTTTCTAGAGGTAGATTGGGATTCGAAATCTCTCACATTTTGTACGTTGCAAAGTCTACCATATGTTGCATGCTACAGAATCTCTCACATGCTGCATGCAATATCTTTTAGATCTTGCATGTCTCATAAAGAAAGCCTATCAGGATCTATCTCCAATTTGAATGAACTTTCCTGTGGTAAACATTGGACCTCGATACAAAGAGGAGGCGAGAAAAAATTCAAATCAAGACCCACGCACAAAAGGCAGGTTGAAGTTCGCCGGTGCTTGTTTTCGTCTTGGAAGCTATTTCAAGTTTCTTCCTTATTTCTACCAAAAAAGTTTCTGTTACTTGTCCTCATTTCGAAATTACAAAATTGCGCAGCCATGTCAAGTTTTTGTTCCAATTTTCTTACCCTGTCACCTAAGCATAGATTTCATTGGCCGCCTTTCAATAGACTTATTGCTAATGAATAAAATCCCGATATACATGTTCATCAAGCTCTAAACCGTCTTTCCTCTCTCTCTCTCTCTTTTTATACACTCCAGCAGCAGAGTCATCGTATATTTTGGCTTCTTTCAGTCTGTAGTGTATGCAAATTAAAAGTTCGCCACAGTTTGTCTGGCAGCTTTCTTTGTAAACATAATGGCTCATTATTTTAAAAGAAATTTTCCTGGTACAATTTACTTACATTGATTTCGTTATTATAATGGCTTCTGTCTATTAATTGATTAGATTTTGTATTCTTCAGATTTAGCGCACATTGATTTGAAAAAATGTTTAACCTTGCAATATATATTTCAAAAACTCTCTTTTTATAAGAAAATTTAAGTTCAGGATGACTGTTCTTAGTTTTCTTGAAAATCTGAGGCTGGGTTTTTCTTTTTTTGTTCATAAATCAATAGAGTCTAGCTTTTTTGCTCCAGGCTCAGGCCTCGATTGCCAGCAATGTTAGTGAGACAACCTTAATTTGTCGACAAGTTTGAATATTTACCGAAAAACACCCACATATTTGCAAAATTGTTTTTGACAGTAGCTCAGCCTCAGCTTGTTCTTAACTTTTGACCAATTTTGAGGCTCGTGCTCTTATAAAATTGTTCTTATAAAAACAAAGAGCGTAAATGCCCTTTTCTAATGATCTTCTCTTCTGATGAAGTCTTAACTTAATTCAAAGATATAGAAACTGCAGCTTTAAACCTTAATTTAGAAGTTCATATGCCAAATGGCGAGAAGCAAGTAACTGCATGAAAATCTCGTATACCTTTCGTAAAAATCCTTTCTCTTCACTGAAAATCCATAAAAATTCTTTTGTTTTAGTGGAAATCTTGTAGCCTATAGAATAATTTCCTCTCGGCGAATGCTAAGAGAAAGGCTAATTTCGAATTTCGCCAAAAATAGCGGCTTTTAAGGTGGCGTGACAAAATTTATCACAAAACTAACGAAGAATAAAGAAAAGGTTTTAAATCATAAGCTACAGTAAATGCCAATTCAACATCTGCTTGTTTAACTTAGTCTACTTTTGAAAACAGAGCGATGGAGGGAGCTACTTTTACCTTAGCATTCCAGACAGATATCCCATGAAACGAGAATGCTCTTGACTATGAATTTTGTAATTAGTAGAGCAAGTTTAAGGTGGGCGACTAAATTCAAGGCACTTGGTTTAAAACTGAAATGACTGGTAACCATATCAGGTAAAGATATGAAGGTGATTGATTTTATCTTCTATGGAATGACGTTTTGTTCTTATCTGTAGATGTAACAAGTTGAACTTTGAAAACTCTCAGATCGAGAGTATTGATACGATAGAATTAGCAAATCTATGAGAGAAAAAAACATGACATTTTCACCGCATGGAATGGGAGTACCACAGGCAGGGATGGATTTACCGGGGAGTATAGAGAGTGACAACCCTCTAATATTTTCGTGTCCTCCAGTAAATTTTGCCTTGATTCTGTAAAAAGCATTGTTTGATTGTCAATAGTAAGAAAATACTGCAAAAATTTACTTAATTTATCTTCTTACCTTCTGTATCTTAAAGTTGAAAGCTAAATTTTTTTAGGCGGTAGTTTCCATAATTTTCCAGTCACCTGAAGTGCTTGGCACTAAAATCTGATCCATATCTAGCACCCCAATTTCTCCTTACCCACAGCACCTCCTTACCCCTTTGAGCTGCGATTCCCTGATGACCTGCAATCTACATTGTCGGTATAACAAAGATATTCTAAATTGCAACTTCTTGATTCACGCTTAATTAATGTCACCACCAGGGAAATTTTCTGTCTATATGACATCGAGAAGTTTATGACAAACCAGTTAAGAAGTATATTTTGCAGTGCAGCTTTTTGGAAAACAGCTTTTCATCCATGATAATGGTTGAGACTTTTTTCTTTAATATTCTTTATTATGGCCGATTTAAGCATGGGGTTTGGGGGTTTCAGCGCTCCCAAAAATTCCTACAAGACCTTTTTAAAACGAATATTAAAACTTCGAGTCCTGATTCTCTCAGAAAACTGTTGATAAGTAGACAAATGTCATACTACCCATTGAAAAACTTTTCCTTGCCGTGTCGATTTTTGAAGTAAACAAAGTATTTGGCAAAGTCTTTTTAATTGGATTAGAGGAAATTTAATTCGATATAAAAAATTAACGCTAGTGTTTCGAGACCTTTCACGGTGATAGTATCTGGGCCGCAGATGTCAGGTTCACATTCTTTGTCAAAGTATATTTTCTTACAAGAATATGTATAAGAAATTATCTCCTAGGGCCGTTGCTATTATCAATTTCTATTGATCACTGTTTTGAAAAAAATGCCGCTAGACTTCTAAGCGCTACTTTGTTTTTGAAAATTTTAAACGTAATTAATCAGTGCCGGTGATTTTACATCATTTGACTAAAGTGGAATTGAATTTTAGACACGGTTTTTCATCAAAGAGATAGTGGGTCGTCGGGTTCTGACTGTTGAAAGTCTTGTTGAAAGTTTAAGTTTCCCGGTGCTAAGCAAAAGCTCGATGTCAAATGAAATGAATTTAACGTAGATTTAATTGAAGGGCATATTTTGAAAATTTCGTACCCCTTCGGAAAAATCTTTCTTGTCAAGAAAATTCCCAAACAATCCTTAGAAATCCTAATGTTCTAAGAAGTCTCTTATACCGTTTGGAAAAGTTATTGATCTTATTCTGCAGCCACGATGAACATTTGTTTTCAAATTCATTCATGCTTCAGAACGCTTTTAAATATTCCATTGCTGCACACTCCTGTACATTAGCATCTACTTTTTGTCTGTTTACCCTGTATTCGTAATTAGTCTACCTAGTTTTAGTAATCTTACTTTCTATTCTTGTTTAATGCTGTGTGTTTTTATGTATTGGCCATGGGGGTAGTCATTGTCTTTCGCTCCCCATGCTATCGTCCCCGTAGTGTAGTACAGTAATTAGGGTGGTATAGTCAATGTAAAATTGTATTGTTATTAATTTCTATGAATAAAAAAAATAAAAAAAAAAACATTTGTTTGAAACTTTTGTATAATTGGTCTTAACCGGAAAGCAAAGTAAGCAGAACTCCTCAATAAATAACATATTATTAGCATATTCTTTCCACTTAAGTAATTTTCAAAACATGTTCATTTATTCAAATTAGGTACAAAATCTAGCTACACTAAAGGTAATTAAAGCCAACTACACTGAACTACCTCAGGAACACCAGAACCTGGGGGCTGGGGGAGGGGGGGGCCTGTAGCGTCCTCCTTTTGTTGAAGTATGATATAAAGGTTAAGGATCAAAGGAAATGATGGAAAAGAACCATAAAGATTGCCAATTGTCTACAGCACATGAGCCTGTTCTGGTCAACCTGAATTACTGCATAATCATCCTTAATTTTCATTTATTATAATAAATTTCTAAAAATCCAACGTCATTTGATAATACCTTTTGTAGCATTTAATTACTAGACCAAATTTGTTTAAACCAATTTCAAATCTTTTTTCCTTTTATTAGACTAACAGAAAGACGAAATAACTCAGAAAAGCTAAAATTATTCCTTTAAAAAAGTACCACTTTAAATAGCATACAACTAACCAGCGCAGACATTTCTATTAAAATGTTATGCAGGCAAACAACTTGGAATAAAATAAGTATAATAAAAAGCAATGACTTGAGAATGGATTCTTGCGGGAAGCACAGGATGTCTGACTGGTAGAGGAGCAGCTTTGAGAGTGATTTGAATAAAAAAACAAGCAAATAGCAGGTCCTATTTTAAACACAGTAGCTAAAAAACTTCAAGTTTTGTCCTCAGAAATAGATGTGTAAACTTTTTTGACGCCATTGGAGATAAGGGTCAAATTCAAAGAGCTAGCTTGCTACGCAAGCTCTCAAAAATCATGACTAATAAGGAGGAGTTGCTTGCATAATAAAAAGCAAATTGCTCAAATTCAAAACTGCGATGCGAATAAATCATAGCTGATAACAAACCGACAAGATTTCAAATTCTCTTGAGTTGTGAAATCTATATGTATCTAGTTAAACAATACGTCTTAAGGATAAGTGTTTTTCAAATCCTGCCTTGCATTTCGGAATGTTTTATTTGCTCCGTTTCAATCAAGCTTTCGCAAATGGAATCTTATCACGATCCTGACGCGTGCAAGTTGAATTTTCGTTCCGATCATCGCGGTAACATGTGAACAGGAGATAACGGATTTTTGTCTACTCTTCCTTCTTCCTGCTACACTTTTTATTATAAGAACACGTTTGATAAGAACATCGCGATCGAGACACTTCAGGTTTTGTACAGCAATTCTGTCTTTCTGTTTCCGCCAGCAGGGGCGTCACTTGGGGGGGATATATTGGAGGGGGGTTGTTCACTCCCCCAACCACGAAAATAGGACCTTCTCGAAGGGCAAAACTGATGGCAAATATTGTTCTTATATATCTGTAATAAGAAAGTAAAATGATACAGACTACCAGTGACACAAAATTGGAATTGAGCTTGAGCTGCGTGGAATAGATTTCTAAGTAAATTATGATTTTCTTTCACGGTGGACTCAAGTGTTACACGTTTGGTCGATATCTTACGAAAACATGAGTGTCTTATTTTAGAAACCATACAAAAAAGAAAAGCACCGCTTGTCAGAAAACAAAAAAAATGGTGTGTTACAAACCGGGCGTTAAAGAGAATTGATTTTAGATCTGATCTTGGAACGGGCTGACCTTGGAGAAAAGAGTTGATCAGTGAAATGATATTTTTGCTTAGTTTTTTGTTGTTAGACAAACCCGCTGCTGCAAATATTAAACTCGATGCGGGATTTATCATTTCGGTTTTCTCGTGCCAGCATGAGATCCCATTTCGGGGCTAAATGAAATAAAATCGAATTAAAATTGTTGTCCTACAATGTAAACACCATTTATTTCACTTCTGCCGAAATGAAATTCAGTTTTACCCGAAATGAATTTTTTATCGGCCTCAATTAATCTAGAGAGAAATATTGAGGCAAAATACATTCATGCTAGCTTTAGTTTCGTTTTGGGCTTTGCTTAACAGCAGTGTAGATATCCCAGTAAAGTATCGAGGTAGTGATATCTTCCCATGAGAGAGCTTGAATTAAAGAAAAAGGGTTGATTAAATGGTGTTTCACAAGGCCTCTTTGTAGGCCCAATGCTGTTCATTATGTATGTCAATTTCATGGTCATATGTGATGGTACAGCACCTCTTTCGTATGAATTAAATCTAGCGATCAAGTCAACTTAGGTTTGCATATCTTTTGATGAAAATTTCATTAAGCTAATATAGGAATTGATATAAAGACAGACCGTTAGGCTCAAATGACATCTGAAGCTAGCTTAACATCTGTTGCAGGTGTAGACCAATCAACCCTTTTTAAAATCCAGGAAAATCTGTATTAATTGAAAAAAATCTGTCCGAATGACTGAGTCTCACCCTTGAGAAAAATTATTTTTTGGAATCCGTCGCGTTTTTCTCGAGGGCTTTTTAAACTCCATGAATATGATAAAAACATGCTTTGAAATTCCACGCTGCAGAAACGATAACTGTAGGGGTACGCACGATAATTTCAGATTCGAGTTTCCCATCGTTAAAACAAAGACACGAATTTGAGATTTTCTTCCACCTTGCAAAGCCCTAACAGCAAGACCTTAATCACAGGGAGATACTTTCTCAAAGAAAAATTATCTCTGATCTTAAGCAACACCACAATAACCTACACCTTGTTGAGAACCTAAGAAAAAAACCACTTTTTGTTCATGCTGTTAGGTTAACCAAACCATCATCTTGAAAATTTTCACTGTTGGAGTAGCTATATTTCTAAATCTATTCCTTAAACCTTATGCCTACATTTACATCTAAGTACGCATATGCAAAGTGTACTTACTTTGTTGTATAGAACGCTGCCACTACGAGTTTCGCGACGGTTCTACGCTGCAACTACTAGTTTCGCGACATTTCTACGCTGCAACTACGAGTTTCGCGAAGGTTCTACGCTGCAACTTCTAGTTTCGCGACGGTTCTACGCTGCAACTACTAGTTTCGCGAAGGTTCTACGCTGCAACTACGAGTTTCGCGACGGTTCTACGCTGCAAGTACGAGTTTTGCGAAGGTTCTACGCTGCAACTACGAGTTTCGCGACGGTTCTACGCTGCAACTACGAGTTTCACCCTTAAGGAACCATCAAGAAACTGTTGAGCAAGGCATTGAACACCATAAAACTGTCATTAGATTTTCTAAAAACCGGCCATAAGAGAAAAACCACACATCTCCTAATAACAAAACACATCCATAAAGCTTTTATTCTATATATAAAATTTAATAAACAAATAAAAGCAACACTAGTATCAGTGCTGCTAAAAGGCCAGTAAATCACCGAGCTCTCTTCAACTTTGAATCTGTGTCCTTGCAAACAATAGCTCAAAAATAACTTCTTTAGATTCAAAAAGGGCAACTGGACCTGATGGTATACCATCGAAAGTTATCAAACAATCAATGTAACTGTAAGAACTTACTGAATCGTTTCAAATTCTTTTCAACCATTATTTTAAAATTAGTTAGTCTCCCAATACAATGAAACAAGCAAATGTATTAACGTTATTACAAATTTACCTAAAGGAGAGGACTCAAAGAGTGAAAATTAACTCTTAAACAAGCAAGTTGAGAAATATTACAAAAAGAGCTCCACAAGGATCAGTTCTCGGCCCCCTGCTATTCAACATTTTTCTAAGAATTACTTTCTATTTCATGATTACATATGCCAATTCAATATTATAAGAAGTTAACAACGTTGATGAAATAACCTATAAATTACAAATAGAAGTAGCATCTCTAAATAAACGGTTTAAGGATAATTTATCGTTACTAAATGAAGACAAAGGTAACTTTATGATCCTTGTACATAAACAAACTAGAACTGGAAAAGCAAATGTTAAAACAGGAAATACCACAATTGAAAAGATTAGTAGTACATAAACCGCAATGCGACGAGAATGAACAACAACAAACACACATAAATTAGTCGTGGCTATTATTTCGTCCCGGCATACGGGCTTCATCAAAGCGAAAGAGTAACTTAGAGTGACTTTAGACAGCAAACTGAACTTTGAAGAACACATAAAAAACCATTGTAAGGGAGCAAGTAAAAGATAAACTCCCTGACCAGATACGCCCCTATGAATGAATATAAAAGAGCACTACTGATTAAGACTTTTATGCTTGGATTTTTTAAATACTGTCCTTTTTCATGGATGCATTGAAGCCAAAAGTCTTCCAACGTATTCATAAACGGGGAATGAGAGTGGTTTACTGTGATTTTGAACCAATTCTCTCAAAAACAAACAATGTTAGGATACATCAAAAGAACCTCAAACTACTAGCAATAGAAATATACAAAACAGTGAATAACTTTAAGTTGCATATGATTTACGAAATCAATCGTTTATACAAAAAAGCCGAACACTGTAGTCGGTCGACAGAAAATTGTAAAGAATTCAAAACTAAAGCCAAACAAGCGGATCATAATAATAATAATGATAATAATAATTTCTTTATTTACAGTTGGTTTGAGCGATAGTTGATATACATAGATAATTATGTAAAACTAATTAATACCAACTATACATAAAAAAGTACAATAATAATCTATCTATTTACATATTTTGCAGCTACATTTGTCTCCATTCCAGGCATGTATGTCTTTTTTAAATTTGGAATTTTATTGCTAAATGTTGGTGTTAATTAGCTATTTATTAGCTATTACTGTGTAAACCAACATTAAGTAAAATTATATAAAATTATGACAGAAAGATATACAGCAATTTTCATTTAAGTCTAGAAAAATTTTTTTTACAAGACAACGCCAATTTCTAATTAACCCTGTGCAATCTGAAATTGCTTTCTAACAACGATTCATCAACGAAGATGATAAATGACAGCTACATTGTATACAACCTATATCGTTCCGTTGCAAAAATAAGTAACTAATTTTTTTGGTTCACTATTCAATAAACCCGGCAATCTTATAGCTGTAATCAGTACTTAAGTAATCAACGTTCCTCATCGGCTTTTATTTAGCGCCGCGGTATATAGAATCTTAAAAAGAAGCATTGCAAAGGGCTAGCAATAAACCTTATATATATATTGTGGTTTTCCTAAGGCGATTCTAATCATTATTGCTATTTTGCGACTAATAAATATAAGCTAGCGAAGGACATGTACCATGATTGCCTATTAATCAAGTTACTATAGCGCAGCAAATCAACAAAGATATGCAAGACCCTAACTCGATAAGACCCATTTATGACCCGTGTATTCCGAGAATCTAACTTTCATCAACGTCATGTCAGCTGTTGTCAACTCGTGGTGTGTTAAAAAACACCGAACTTTTGGGGCTTGAGAGAATGCAATACTTTTTTGGAGATTATCGCGGCTTTTCTGTTTCTTCTTTCCGCTTCACTATTTATTTGATAATGAAAACAAGAAACCGGAAGATCGAATTTTATAGAAAGATACATCATTTGTTTAGTATTGTAATTAAAGGGTCTTTGTTTGTTTTTTTTAGAGCTGCAATTATAATTAGCATTTAATCTATCTGCTTTCTGTGATTTCTATTCCCCCCTCCCCCCCCCTGAAAGTAGTTCCGATGAACCGACGGGGCAACAAGAATTAAAGGAATTGAATGAATGAATGAATGAAAAAAATTATCTCTCACCCGGAATTTCTGAAATGTTTACCTCTTGGTCACAAACCTCACTCGGACCCGTGTTAGTTCATGGTTTTTGTATAGATACACATTTTGAATGAAAGGACAAAATCCGTTTTGTCCAGGCTTCTAAATACCGGCTTCTAAATTTTAAAACCGGTTCAATTGCACCTTTATTTTTCTACCTTTAGTCGGACTGCTAAGGAATATAACCGTTTTAGCTCTTGTTTTCTGCAAATTTTAAGAAATTAGCTGGTGATGTAATTTATTTCATTGAATTCTCCTGAAGTTGGCATTTTTGTAATTATTGGCGGTGATTAAACTCAGTTCCTTCAATATCGGAAAAATGAAACGACTAAGTGTGAGAAATCTTTGCCTCTGCCGAGCTCTGAGAAGCTAAAGGTACTGCCCATTTCTGTGTTGTATTTTTATTCAAAGAGGTGATTTGAGAATACAAAGTATGAAATATACATCAATTCAGGTTTATCGACCACGGGTGCATTTTTATGAGCACCGGGTCTATTTCATGAGCACCCGGTCCATCTCAAATAATATAGGTTGGTTTAGATGATTTGAGAATGCGTAAGCATAAAAAACCGGTTCAATTGTCTATAAATCAATTCAGGTTTTAATCGTGGGTGCATTTTTATGAGCACCGGGTCTATTTCATGAACACCCGGTCCATCTCAAACGACACAGGTTGGTTTAGATGTTTTGAAGGTACATAAAAATTTCATGGCCAACAACCTAAGATTATTCATTATTATATTGTGACATACAGTCTTTGTGAGAATCACTACTATTCTACTTAAGCTGTGTGGCAGCAACATTGTTTTCATCCAAACACAGCAAAGAAGCTGAACTGAATATTTAATGCCACGCAGGGGGATCTGTCTTTATAAAGTGATATGATAAGCTTTTGGTCATCTGCTAACGCTGCACTTCACTCAAGGCGTATATCATTTTGTTCAGAAACGTGTCTTCAGTACAGACATATGATAGTCCATTTTGCTTTTTTTCAGAGGTACTGATTCGATGTATATAAAGTCAACTACTTTATTCATTTTGCGAAGAATTCAAAGAAGATTTGCTCAAGAGACCCGTTAATGCTTGGCTCCAAAATTCAGGTAAGATGTTCTTATAAAACATTTGAGAATGTTCAGTTTTCTGTTAAACGTAAAATACTTTTTTCATTTAAAAGCTAACCAAGATTCGATACTACATGCTGAAAGAATACGATGCCTTGGACGCGTTAAAGTATTTTTGAGACTAAGCCTTCAATTATTGTACTTTCTTCAAACCTGCGTTTTTCTGATTTCTAATATGTGAACCAACAGCTGAACGCTCTTATCAGATTAACTGTCCTATTATACTGTATTTGAGAAATTCTTTGATGATCGATCTTCTGTAGATGGTCTGCTTTTTTCATATGCTAATCATTATATTCAAATGCTGATCATTCAAATGCTATATAATTTCAAAATATTCCACGCTGCCTGTGGTATCGTCTGGTGAATTTGTATATGTTTTTTA
The DNA here is from genome assembly GCF_057945365.1 of Rhopilema esculentum. Lineage (NCBI taxonomy): Eukaryota > Metazoa > Cnidaria > Scyphozoa > Rhizostomeae > Rhizostomatidae > Rhopilema > Rhopilema esculentum. The sequence continues at coordinate 4,275,443 of NC_142831.1, forward strand.
AAAAATGTTTAGGTGATTATAAAAAAGAAAAAAATTGCTAATGAAATCTAGGGCTTTGAGGAAGCTTCTATGTCAAAAACATAACTAGTTTGACTTTTTCATTATTTTAAAATGGTAAATGAATGCTCTAGGATTGATGGATTCATTAGAATGCCAGGTTTTATTGTTCAGTATTTCGTTCTGCCTTGTGTTTTTCATTCGCTAATTAGCAACATATAATGCTTTTCAATAGTTGCGTTGATAAAATTTCTAGCATTTTCATAAAGTTATTGTTGTTAGTACAAAAATATTAATCTAACATAGGTATTCTCACAAAATCTTGGATGTTGCAAACCTGCATAAAAAACATTTTTATTGTATTCTCTATTGTCACATTAAACCAGCTTTCATAGCAAGTATACCGCACTTTAAAACACCGTACTTTTCAAATAATCAAAACACAACACAAAAATTCATACTGTTATTTACCGCTTTAACATTTTGCGAGGACCTGGGTCATTAAAAGTTCAGACAGTTGCCTGATAATCGCATTAAGCGTGAAACTCAGAGTTGCAACTTAGAAACATCGTGTTCTATACACCGAAGTTGCCTGATAATCGCATTAAGCGTGAAACGCAGAGTTGCAACTTAGAAACATCGTGTTCTATACACCGAAGTTGCCTGATAATCGCATTAAGCATGAAACTCAGAGTTGCAACTTAGAAACATCGTGTTCTATACACCGAAGTTGCCTGATTATCGCATTAAGCGTGAAACTCAGAGTTGCAACTTAGAACCATCGTGTTCTATACACCGAAGTTGCCTGATAATCGCATTAAGCGTGAAACGCAGAGTTGCAACTTAGAAACATTGTGTTCTATACACCGAAGTTGCCTGATAATCGCATTAAGCATGAAACTCAGAGTTGCAACTTAGAAACATCGTGTTCTATACACCGAAGTTGCCTGATTATCGCATTAAGCGTGAAACTCAGAGTTGCAACTTAGAAACATCGTGTTCTATACACCGAAGTTGCCTGATAATCGCATTAAGCGTGAAACGCAGAGTTGCAACTTAGAACCATCGTGTTCTATACACCGAAGTTGCCTGATAATCGCATTAAGCGTGAAACTCAGAGTTGCAACTTAGAAACATCGTGTTCTATACACCGAAGTTGCCTGAAAGTCGCATTAAGCGTGAAACTCAGAGTTGCAACTTAGAACCATCGTGTTCTATACACCGAAGTTGCCTGAAAGTCGCATTAAGCGTGAAACTCAGAGTTGCAACTTAGAAACATCGTGTTCTATACACCGAAGTTGCCTGAAAGTCGCATTAAGCGTGAAAATCAGAGTTGCAATTTAGAGCAGAATTTTTCTTTGGACCAGTGAGAACTCTTATACAAGTAGAAAAATGTGCCAGTGTTTTTTTGAAGGATAACTAGTAGTATTTCTTTGGTGTCTAGAGTTTTGCGGCACGAGAAAATTTCATGCAATTGTAACTAAAAGCTGTTATGATCCATCACGACAAAGCCACCTCACATCAGAATTGCATTCCCGCTCGTCCACTTCACATCAGAATTGCATTGCAATTTCAAATTATCATATTTCAACACTAACTGGGACAAATTATTATCTTTTAGCAATATTTACCTTTTTGCAGAGTAAATTTAATGTTTGTTACTAAAATAGGAATAAGTTTTGGCTAAGTAAGAGGATTGATTATATCTATCAAAAAACTTCTTATGTTCTCTTTATGCTTAATTTCATATTTTCATTGCTATGATCAGTCACAACCCAAAGTGTTAAGAAAATTTCCTGGGGCTATTCTTTCAGAGCATGTGGTGGCCATTTGATACGCATATGGCACGCTAGATGTAACTTCAAAGTGGAAAAAGAGGCACCTGATTTCCATATTTACTTCTGTTCACTCCATGCTGTCAATTGATCAAGACTTTTATCATTTTTTAACGATCAAGAACACCATGCTAAAGTAACTTGAGTTAAGCATAGACTCAAGTTCAGCAAATGAAATCACGTATAGGAAATGGTTTTGATAATATGATAACACACCGTACTTGAAACAATTCTTTTCGTCTCGTGAAAATGTCATCGACATACAAATCACTTCAACTATGATTTGCAAAACTTTTTAATGGATAATGAGAAGAATTTTTCATTCACTCTTCAATTTGCTTTAAATGTATTTTCTGTATTTGACTAACAATGAATCTGTTTCATTTTCTGTATTACTTATTTCACCGCTAATTTTTGTGCAGTCCAAATTTTCTTGACTGAAATTTTGGGGAACAGACTAACTACCATTTAAAATTTGAATTGCTTGATAATTTCAGAGAAGATTTCTTTATTCTCTTTTGATCCCTACAATCTGGCAATCTCTACTTTATTCTCTTCGTGGGTTTATGAAAAATATATCGTGCAGAGGTTATGGTTGCATAGAGACAAAACCTGAGGACAGTCAGAAGAAAAATATCAAGAGAAACTTTCTTCTGCATATCTAGCGTTGTGTATCGCCAAGTCTTTTTGCAATTCATGCTTGCACGCTTTAAAACATTTTTGTTTCTATTTGACCTATCATCAGACGATGAAATCCACAATCTAGTCATTTTGTTACCCAATAGAAGATATAACTGATTGATTCACGAATAATTGGATGGCGTCAATGATGGGTTGAAATGGGGATGTAAAGGTTTTCTCCCTCGGTGAAAATGCTTCAAAATGTTAATAACAAACAGTTTTAGATAGGATATGTCAACTTATGTAATACGAAGCTTGATGTTATGGCAAATGCAGCTGCCAAATTCAATTCTGATTACCAACAAGGCATTACAAGCACGTTGCCGGTGACCATAACCTAACAAGCTTAGTGCTTGAAACATTAAACAATGATTTTTTTTAAAAAGGTCCGTGGATGACAGTTGATGAAGAGCATTGACATGTGTTTGCACTGCCAGATGCCAGATGTTTTTAAATAAGCTTTAAAACTTATGCAAGAGGTTTGCTCATTGCCATCCATTTTTCAGAACTTAAGGCTATGCAATAGACTTATTCTTTATTTCCAACAACCTAAGAAACAGTCAAAGAAATTATACTCATTTTTGACCGCAACTTGAACGGATCGCAACAAATCGTAACCTAGACCGTAAAATGCCTGTTAGCGTAAAGAATTTACTCTTTTGACAGCCTTTTGTTTGTACTCAACCATCTAGCAATTGTTCAAGAGGAAAGGAACTCAACTTTGACAGTAACTTCTTTATACACAACTAAAAGAAGAAAATTCAATAACATACAACTACTGTGCCTATCATGGCGGGAATAGACTCTAGGTCATCGAAGAAATCACCATGAAAGGCACTTAAAATTCAAAAATTTACAATATTGTAAGTAAAAAGAAACTACGAAAGGGAAGTTTCTGTCTCACATTAGATGTAAGGCAACGATTTCTTTGCATGAATAAAGGAAAGGTCACGATAGCAGGCTGCTCGACGGACTCCCAGGAGTTCTTGCTGCGAAAAATCGATGAAAATGTAGCAAATAAGAAACACCGCAATGCGATGAGAATAAACAACAATAAATACACGAAAATAAATGAAAGCTAATATTTCGCCCTGACATACGGGGTTTCTTCAGAGCAAAAGTAAACGGACTAAGAATAGTACACATTTAAAAGAAGCGATGGTAGTGTCGGATTGGTTGATGTAGAATGGTGTGAATGCAGCGCAGAGGTGGAGGAGGGAAGGATGGCGAATGAGAGAGCGGTGGTGGTGGAATGAAAGGTTGTCTGACATCTAACGATGACGATGACAGCAACTTTAACAGACCGTAGCAAAAAGTAATAGCGATAATTGTTGATTTTGAGTCTGAAAGAATTTTGAAGTTCATTCGGTTTGGTTTTGTAAGACCCTTCTTGATATAATATGTTGCATAATAAATTTGAATCTGGTAATTTTCTGTATATTCAATTGGGCCCATCTTTGTTGACCATAATACTTTCAGGCTAAATCACAACTTAAATGCTGGTCTCTGAAGCCTTGGGTTCGCAGCATGCATCAATAAAACCATGTTTGCTATCACATCAAATATTTATCTAGAAATCATAACAATAGAACCATACAAAGCCTGAAATAAAATTCATCAAAAATATTTTGCATAAATTTGCATGATTATGACGTCGAGAGTGGAAATAAGTGTAAACCGTGTGTATCTTTGTTAAAGGAAAAAAGAAGTCGCAAAGCTAGGAGATCATGAAACTTTCTAGAAACATTAAGCAAATACGCTCTCTTTTTAATAAGAACCAGAAAATTCAAGTTCAGGCTTACTGTTCTCAATTTTTTCGAAAAAATGCGGCTGGATTGTTCTTAATTTTTTCTTAAATTAGTAGGGTATAAGCAGTGCAATTGCCAGCATTTTCACTCTAGGAATGTGTTCAGGCCTCATTTGCCAACAAAGTAAATAAAATGTGAGACAACCTTCATTTGCCGATATGTTTAAATATTCACCGAAAAAACAACCATTCATGGCTAAAAATCCTCGTTTTTGAGATAAAACGTTGTTCAAAATTGCATTTTGCAGAAGATCAGCCTCAGCTTATTTTTAATTTGTACATACTAAATCCTTCAAAAAACGTATGATTATGTTTCTTCCATCCCTTTTAATCTTGTAGGAAATACATTCTTCAAGCTTCTAAGTTTTTTCCTTCAATATTTTCCTTTTAAAAAAACCTTTCGATATTAGCTGATGTCATATTGTTAATTTGGCCTTGATACAACTAAATCTTTAACTGAGCATGTATTCCCATCAACAATGTGTGAGACTTAACGTTTTTTTGTGTGACTTAATTGTCTAAAATACCAACATGGTTATTTGGTTGGTCAGATTCAGGTGTAGCAATACTTGACAAAGAATGAAAATTACAAGAGTACAACGCAAATTGCTCGGTTTCCAAGTAATTTCGGCTGGTATTGTAAATATTCCACAGCAAAACGAAAACAACAATCATTGAAATATGTAATAAGGATGCCACACGATGTACAAATCAACCCTTTTGAGAAGTCAACAAAAACTTTTATAAAAGTAATACCTTTTTCACACGTATGTTGAGAATAGCTTCGTCAACGCAAAGCAATTCATTTATCAAATGTCGTAAAAACAAATTTGCTTCAATATATACAAAAGTTGACTTACCAACTAGAGGCTCACAGGCTTGGCTGGCTAGCAATTTTAGGATGCAGTTTGAAGTGCTGCTAGCAATAGAATGCTTTCAAATGATCAGAGAAAAACCAGTGAGTAACATTAAACTGAACTTATTAAGTTAATTACAGATATCCTTTCTGTATTAATTGGAAAACTTTTTGAAAGATTGATTTTTGATGAATAAATCTCGATGTTTTTAGACAATTCAGAATGATAAATTTTTAGACAAAAATTGCACTGCCCTCTATAAAATCAAATTTACATCCATTTTTATGTGATTTATAAAGTAATTAATGCTTCTTTGCTTTTCGTCCATATCTATTCTTTCATTTTTCAACTTTTGCTGGCATTTCATTTCTTGAGTTTTGCTGAATTTTAGCCTGCTTCGTTTCTTATGTTGTTCTTATTTCATGGGCAAATCTCGGGCTGGTGTTTCTTATCACAGTTCTTCTTATACAAAATAGCTTGCATCACAATTTGGAATGCTCAAATGAGCTAGATGGTTGCTTAACTTTTGTTCCTATGAAGTTAGTCTGTTGTCTGAATCAAATGTTACGAGGAAGAAAAAGGCGATTATGAGTTTCTGCCCAGGAAAGACTTCAAATGACCTCAAAAGGAACACTCCAGTCTTATTTAATGTCTGGTTTCTTTTGCTCAACGCAGAGTTGATGTAACAGACGAATGACGTCCGTATAATGAGATTGTTTGAATCAAAATGTTTGCAACATTTTTATTTATATCTAATGCCTCCGAGCTCAATAGGCGCGAGGAAGAAGTGTTTAGCTTGTGTCCGGTGTTTTTACGTAGTTATAAAAGTCCGATACAATACCAATAAATGGTCATTTCCGGCCGGACCCACCAGAAAGTGAACAGCCTTGATCCTACCAGATATGAGCTCAAGACATAAGTAATTTTATTCTATTTTCGTGAAGAAGGAAGAAGGAAAAGAAAATGAAAACGAAAGTACGTGTGCTAAATGTCATGGATCGCTGATTATTGCTTGTTGAAAGGGCAAACAAATGAATGAAAAATTTAAAAAGAAGAGAGTTATAATGATATTTCAAGGTAAGAAATGAATAAATTGCTTCGAAGAAATTTGTCAATAGCATATTTTAAAATCATAACGCTTGCAAACTGTAGATTAAAACCTTTGTCTTGGAAAGGTTAGCTCAGGAATATCTAGGTTCCTTAACTCTTTACAAGAAAAACTGGAAGCTATATTATTAGGCTTTTATATAAATGAACCTGGTGATCTAAATTGACGTATTATACATAAAAGACAACGTTTTGAGTGTATACACCCTTAGTTTAACTATGTTTTAGAGCTAGGGGCGTGACCCAAATTGTTAATACCAAACAGTAACACTTTGGTACATTTGCTATTGTTTCTAAACAACTCTTGCAAAGCCCTTTGTTTTTCATAGCTCTATATTATGATTATGATTATGATTATGATTATAATTATGATTATGATTATGATTATGATTATGATTATGATTGTGACTAAAGTGTACAACTATAATACAATATTCTATACAATTTACAATTTAAAGCCTATTACATTATATTATACGCTAGTTTAAACAAATGAGTCTCTAACGACGATTTAAAACTATCAATATTGTCAACAGCACGAATTCACAACGGTTCCAAACACTAGCTACAGCATAGACCAAAGTTCTACCACCTTTGTTCTTGAAGTGAGGAACCTTTAACAGCTGCGCATTACTCTACATCCCCTCATCATATCTTACCTTAGAGTTAAGATAAATATAGTTTTTTCTTCTCGAATTCATGTATAAATAGTTTATTTTTTACATACTGCTCTTCATTATACAGTCATATTCGACATTCGACAGCTTTTCTGGGACCTGGGACAAAAAAAAGAAGGGGTCGCGATAACGTCATTAAAACTGAGTTTGTTATTATTGCTGCTATTGTTAGGAAATTTTGTTATAACATTTCACCCAACAGTTTTAACTTTATTTCTGCTTTTATTTAATACCCGGAATGATACTTATCCTACTTTCAGGTCCGTATAACCGCTCGCCTTTTATCCATTACTCACTCTTAGATTAAGTATATAAATAGCATAAGTCGACTATGATCTTATGAGCATGAAACCGCGACTAATATTGACATTGATGTCCGGATCATTTCAAAGTTACGTATCAATCAACCACTCAAAATTAGCAAACAATTTCTCGATTGTACAAGATGACAAAAAGGCCATGAAATAAGTTTCTCACTTACAATTGATATCATTATTCTGACGTTATTTACTTTGACTGTCGGACGAAAGTTCAACACATCTTAAAACTTAATGTGATTTAATGCCATTTGCAAAATTTGCAGAAAAATATTAAGCATTTTAGTTGGCTTTATTTACTAAAGTTTGTAACGACAAAAATCTTTCCAATTTTTTAAAAAGAGGTAAAAACATTTGCCTCAAGAATTGTACCTTTCTTCGCTGGATTGTGAGGAATTTGAGGGCCATTCTCTACTTGATTGTACAAGAAGCGAATGAAGGACTTTAAAAAGTGCCAATGGGTACTGGTGCGCAAATTTCCAAAATAATATCCAATGGACTGGGCTAATTTCTTGAGTTTAGGTCATCCTACCGAACTAAACACGAACAGAAAAGCAAGCTCTGATCATATGCGCCAGTGGGGACGGCAATACAGCTGCGGCTTTACTGACTGAGAGGCCCCGTGGCCGAAGACCCACTTCTTGCTATCACGAGCTTGGGGCCTGGGGCTGTGACCCCCTGGACCCCCTAGAACCACCACTGCGGCCAAGACTCCAACATATAGCTTGGCTAAATTTCTTGCATAACTTGCGCATGCGCTTGTGATGTCTTCTGTAAATAGCAACGCAAGTCCAAGCATACAGGATAAAGAAACAGATGGCTTTCAAATTATTGTGCTTGTTTCTATGTCATTTTAAATCATTTACATGTTTAAGGGGGTATCCCCTTGGCAATGCTGCTTTTCAATGGGCCCACCAGTACATAAACGTACACAAATCTTTATATTACAGAAAAACTTCTCAACTTAATTACAATTAGGTATAAACATCTTTCATCTTATCGAATAAATATCATATCATAAAACCCTATTATGAAGTAAAAAATTACTTAAAATGATATATATTTATGATTAAAAGGCTAAGTGGCAAACACCTATTTATTATTAAGCAAGAAATTGTCTAAATCTGCTCATGGAAGATACCTGCGCGCACTTAGCCGAGAGGTGATTCTAGACCTAGCAATCCCGGAAAAAAATAGTTGGGACTTTTCAAAAAACTTTGTGCTTTCTCTTCCCTTTGAAAAATAGCTTTTCCCCCCTCCCCCAATTCAATGTTGAATGCACGATTTTGAAGCAAATATGATAGAACTATAAATATAACATTGCCTGCGGGGGGGGGGGGGGGGAGATTTGAATTTACAGAGGCAAGGTAAAGTGGAAAAGTACAATTATGCATTTTGTCCCAAACTTTTTGGCCGGAATTTTAACACCTGTGAACGAGATGCATTTTTTCAATTTTTGGAGTTTTTCACTGGTAACCGAAGTTTCGCAACATAAAGTAAAGAAATAACCCATACAGAAAGAATCGATCTCGCTCATACAGTGTATACCTGAAAATCAAATAAATAGCTTATTAATGAGAATTATCCAGCCTATTGAGTTATATTTTTGTTTCCTTCATCACAAAAAAATTTCGTTTCATTGAACATTTTTCCATTGATGTGGGTGTTTGCGATGTCGCTTGAGAAAGCTTTCTATAAAAAGCTAGGAGAAACACCTGACATCCCAGGGCTAGTTTGGCAATGACTCTCAGTCTGCATACTGTTTTAGCATAAAACTAGGAACTTAAGTAAAATTGTACTAAAAAAAATTTACGAATTCATTCAACACGTTTCGAGAATAGCCCGTTATCAAGAGAACTAGATGAACGATGTGCTCACTTATGGATTAAGGTATCAAGGCAGCTTAGATTTGAAACATCTGGAGCTGTTCTTTTTCACATGCCTCGCTATCTCCCACGTACCTGAATCCATTCATCTTTTGCCACAACATCAACAAGGATCAAGACTTTCTGCGAATAGAAAGTAAGCAATTTAAAAATAAAAAATCCACGTGTTTACCGTCCTGAAACGGCATGGGCTCTAAATGCATGAATAACACATGGAATATCATAATTACATGCATTTACAAAACACATGGATTGCTTATTTGGTCCATGTAATTGACACGTCTTGATTGCGTCATTTATGCCATATTATTGTATCTAGAGCAGCCTATAATTTCTTTATCAAGCAACGTTGTGTTTGAAGGAAAAATAGTTTCAAAACCTTTTTTTTTCTTTTCAAGTGACGTAAACATCAAGAAGTTACAAGGAAAAATAAAAGAGATGTGTTTGTAAGAAGACTGGTCAGTCGAAAAGTTCGTTGGCATCATCACACAACATCAAGAATTAAAAAGGCTTCAAATTTGTGTTTAAGGTAGAAAGCTTTCTTCATTTTTATTAACTACGATTCGCTACCATTTATTGTAACAAAAGAACTTAAGTGAGTAATAGGTTAACTTTGTAAGAAATTAAAACAGCAGGTATCATTTCTAATTTTCACGTCTTTGAGAAAAATAACAGAACTTTCTAAATTTGTGTCTTAAAATTCAATCTTTCCTTAACATTTGGTGCTTAAAACAGAGATCCTCAACACTCTTTGCAAAACAAAAGGCATCTCTTGTTGCAACTCTCTTTTTTACTTTCGCTTACACTTCTTAAATTAAATGCTCAGCATTCCTAACTCAGTTCTTGAAGCCATTCTGAAATATACTTAGTTTTTGTTGCTTTGGCTGATATTAAGCACCTGATGTTTTTGGTTATTTATAATTTGCCATTTTAATGATTTAATTTTTGTTGTTGTTAACAATGTTGTCGCTATTGCTGTCGTTGTTGTTGTTATTATTGTTGTTGCTGTTGTTGCCGTTGTGTTCTGTAATTGATTTATTTAAAATCCATACAACTAGATTTTGCACTGTAGCAGAATTTAAATTAAATCAAATCAATTTAGATCACAATTTGAAAAAAAGAGCAACAGAAACTTTAGACTTCCTCCAAACTTGTTCTGGCAGTGTTGCAGCTTCAAATCTATTTAAAACGATGAGTGACGACACATTTTTCATTTTAGAGCTGGAAAGTTGCGCTAAACGGCTCAAAAAAGTAGCAGGTGTTTGCGATGGCCGGAAACGCAACACTTTGTTTGAACACAACACACGCATGCTTCGATACACATTCGATAACAGACCATCAAAACTTAAAGCAGCCAACATCGAATGATTTCAGCACAAGCTCTGTATATTTTCTGCTTGTTTTGTGTACTATTGCCGTGATGGAAAACATATTCACGTGTTACATCATCTATGCCAACAAGATATTACAAACAGCTACAAACACATTTGTTTTTAGCCTCTGCGTCACAGATATGCTCTGTGCTGGTGTCTTAGTTCCTATAGCACTGTTTTACAAGAATAGCAACGTCTATTTGTATTTCGCCGCTATTATCGTTTTCACCTATGCCTCAAATCTAACCGCAGTCACCTATGAGAGGCTGGTCTCGATTACAAAACCACTCAGATATCGTTCAATCATTACAAAACAAACTGCTTTAAGAATAACCGTTGCTGCATGGCTCGTTCCAATCTCCTATTGCTTGGTGCCATTAACATGGAAAACCAACGTTCTTAGCATAGAGCATAAAATCTACATGATAATTGCCCTGCTAGTGTTTTTGGTCTCCCCGCTGTTTTTCATTTGCTTCGTATATATGCGAATTCTGATAGAAGTGCATCGTTTATTAAAAGAAGGACGCAGCCTTGAAGTATATCCCGTGCAGGAAAGATATCTGCCTCAAAGCTGTTCATCACGCCTCCGGAATGCTTGTTGTCTGTTGGCAAATTCTGGTAGCCAAGGACAGAACGCTTGCTCAAAGTCAGACAGCCGAATGAGTCCCAATCTACACGAAGACTCAAATGATGAGCTTAGCTGCACGATCAAAACTGATCTGTATTATAGTGCGAATTCGAATCAAAGTTTGTACGGCCTAAGACAGGAGGGAAGATGCAGTTTGTCAATAACGAGCAGGCGCAGCTGTGATTCAGGAAGACAATGCCCCCAAGGAGATGTCTTGGAAAGAGGTCAAAATTTAGTTGCAGGGGAGGCTTTGACCACGGTCGCTGTACCAAAAATGAGCACAGCACTTATCTGCCAGCATCGTGGTATCGGAAATAAGGATGAGGGCCAATGTAAAGCGAGTTCTGCACAAGATAAAAACCATTCGACAATACTGGCAGCATCAAAATGCAATGGTAGTGGCACTTCAAGTCATAAAGGAGAAGAGCGAGCGCCTCTTGTAACACCTGGCTTGATCACTTTATCGGTAAAGTGCGATGGAAAATTAGACGGAAAGATTATCAACGTAGAAGGCGACCATAAGGAGACGCATACAAAGAAAGAAGACGATGCAAGCAATCAAAAGGATGAGCCCTGCATGAAGAATCGTGTCGGCTTCATGATTAATCCTTCTACGGATTGTTTCGATGATATTGCTAAAGAAAGGGAGACAGAGGATGATGTAGAAAATGGTGTGAGCGAACACGACTCGGGAATCGAGGAAGAGCGATGCAAAGATGCAGCAAGGATGTCTAATTGCGAGGCGAATCTAGATGACGAGACTGTCAACAGCCCCAGCTGTCCTTGTATTGAAGGAGGCATACAGCCACACCCAAGCCCTGAACATATCAGTGGTTCAGTAGTGAGATCTGTGCAAAATAAGCGCAGTTTTTTTGCTCGCCTATTTAAGCCCGATGGTTGCCAAGAAAACAACAAGATGAAGCAACGAAAACGGCACAGAAGGTCATTAAGACGTAGACAGGTTTTTGAAGAAATAAAAGCATCTACTGCATTCGCCTTAGTGGCTTTCACATACATGTTTACATGGATACCCGTCATCTACATGACGTTTATGGATGCAATAGACAAGCATCATTTGGTTCCCAACACAATAGACAAAGTGAATGCATGGACCATTGCTATCAATGCTGCAGTTGATCCACTTTTCTACGCCTTGATTCTAAGAAACTTTAGAAAAACGATCAAAAGGCAGTTCAGAAGAATGAGAAACGGTTGCAACTAACAATGTATCAATGTAATAATAGGTGTTGTTAAATCTGTAAATATCCAAACACTACATTACAATTTGTTGTCTTAAACTGAGACGTTAGTAGCAGTAGAGGCGATCTCATTGGCTCCAATGGACATAATCCCCTAAGGTAGTGTGACATTTCCTTAAGTAATTTCAAGGATATTTGAGGAGGCTTCCAAGGCCGCTGCGTTGAAATAATCTCCGTTGTAAAAACAAGGATTTGTCATCTTAAGGTGCCTAATCGGTGAAATTTTAAACCTGTCGGCAAATTTGGGCTTGCTCTCACAATTTCTCGACAAAAGGGACCTCGAAACCCCTCTTGAGCACGACAGCTGGCATAGACCCTTATGTTACTTTGTATTTATTGTCTAATTTCTTGGCTATGGTTTTACTGGTTTCGCCCTGAGCTGTTTTATCGTGCTTTCGAATTCATTATTGTTATTTAGTTATTGTTATTGGCCTCAGGCCACCATTTAGCCCTAACCTTGTAGAGTGTTAATCCTACCTAGCTAATATCCTAAAACTTTGATATTCTTCCTCAATAAAATTCATTTACTGATTAGCAACAGCCCTAGTAAAATTGAAAGGAAAAAAGCTATAGCCACTCCCTTTAAACTCTACGAGAATGCTGCTTTCCCAACAGAGAACGCCAATTTTGTAAACATGGAACACCTGTGTCTCATTTTCGGCAAAATTGAGTTTATTTAAATTGAATCAAATTAAAGAATAAGAAAATTACATCACGTCCACGACAAGTCTCCCGTAAGGCGTCACTGGTCATAAATACACCCAGACAAATGCGAATCTTGTCAAATCTACTTTTGCGATTTGCTCGCATTTGACTCATATGGCCCCGAGAAGCTATCACTGGAAGTTCCCTTTAAGTGGCCCAATAATGGTAGTGAGTTTTGAAATCAGAACCGTAATTCAACCAAAAACGTGTTTTTGTGATATTTCTCCGATTAAGCAAACAAGTATGGTTACAGACTCACATACAAGCCGAATCTCCCTGATATTCAAAGCATAGGATATTCAGGAGTGGTCACATCGAGACAAAAGACATATAAGCTCGTCGATAAGCATAAACATTGACTGTTCTAGCTTCAAACCCCTTTGTCAATTTGTGAATATTGTAGCCAGATTTTCATTTTTTTGAAAATCGTTATCTTTAGTTGGCCTAAAGTAAAAATTTGAATACTTCCTTCAAGTATTTAGCACTTTAGTTATGGCCCTCTTTGTGTAAATATTTAAAATTAATATAATGGTAAGTAGTTAAAATCCTTTGGTTGTATGAATATATCGAATCTGAAAGGGTAATAGATGTTTATCTACTTTAAAAATACGCATGTCTTGTTAACTTGTTAACAGTTGGTTTTAGGGTTTACTTCTTTGAAGATTTGCCAGAAAAAATTAGAGAAAAATTTGGTGAGTAGTAACTCCAAGCATGGATATATCCATTTAGTTAGGTGTTGTGTAATATAAGTTATGTTGAACTTGAAAAAATAGTGATATATGAATACAAGTATGGATTTTAATGAGCAAGCTCTTCTGCTTCAAGCCTGATTACTGCAAAATTCACAAGATAAAGGATTAATTAAAGGATGCGATGCTCCGGATAAAAGCAGGTTTTAAACTATTCTTAGAATGAGTACTACGCAAGGTGAATTATGACTTCATGTTGATAAAGAATATTCTACAATCATGCTGCCAACCTTGTAGATTTAAGGTTACAAATAAATTCATATCCTGAATTTCAACTGGGTAAAATAATTGGCATGAATAACTTGAAATAGATTTCAGATAGATTAAGCAGATTGGTGACTAAAACTCGTTTCGAGATAGCTGACAAAAAGAATCACATACAGAAGAATTGGACGACGAAAGAAGAAGATGAATAAAAATGATCAACAGGAACTGAAAATTGATAGAAATTCAGAGCAAAAAAAGGATCTCTCTACTGTACTAGACTGTTATGGTACCATTTTGGTATACATTCAACACGCCTATGTATAAGCTACATTAAAGTAGAAATCTGCAATTAGAGAAACCATAACAGTCACAGAGTAGAATACAACCATTGCAAGTAGTTTTGATACATCGTGTTGTAAAGTACCATTTTGGTATACATTCAACACGCCTATGTATAAGCTACATTAAAGTAGAAATCTGCAATTAGAGAAACCATAACAGTCACAGAGTAGAATACAACCATTGCAAGTAGTTTTGATACATCGTGTTGTAAAGTACCATTTTGGTATACATTCAACACGCCTATGTATAAGCTACATTGAAGTAGAAATCTGCAATTAGAGAAACCATAACAGTCACAGAGTAGAATACAACCATTGCAAGTAGTTTTGATACATCGTGTTGTAAAGTACCATTTTGGTATACATTCATAACGCCTATGTATAAGCTACATTAAAGTAGAAATCTGCAATTAGAGAAACCATAACAGTCACAGAGTAGAATACAACCATTGCAAGTAGTTTTGATACATCGTGTTGTAAAGTACCATTTTGGTATACATTCAACACGCCTATGTATAAGCTACATTGAAGTAGAAATCTGCAATTAGAGAAACCATAACAGTCACAGAGTAGAATACAACCATTGCAAGTAGTTTTGATACATCGTGTTGTAAAGTACCATTTTGGTATACATTCAACACCCCTATGTATAAGCTACATTAAAGTAGACATCTGCAATTAGAGATACCATAACAGTCACAGAGTAGAATACAACCATTGCAAGTAGTTTTGATACATCGTGTTGTAAAGTACCATTTTGGTATACATTCAACACCCCTATGTATAAGCTACATTAAAGTAGAAATCTGCAATTAGAGATACCATAACAGTCACAGAGTAGAATACAACCATTGCAAGTAGTTTTGATACATCGTGTTGAATGGTACCATTTTGGTATACATTCAACACGCCTATGTATAAGCTACATTAAAGTAGAATTCTGCAATTAGAGATACCATAACAGTCACAGAGTAGAATACAACCATTGCAAGTAGTTTTGATACATCGTGTTGTAAAGTACCATTTTGGTATACATTCAACACGCCTATGTATAAGCTCCATTAAAGTAGAATTCTGCAATTAGAGAAACCATAACAGTCAAAGAGTAGAATACAACCATTGCAAGTAGTTTTGATACATCGTGTTGTATAGTACCATTTTGGTATACATTCAACACGCCTATGTATAAGCTACATTAAAGTAGAATTCTGCAATTAGAGATACCATAACAGTCACAGAGAAGAATACAACCATTGCAAGTAGTTTTGATACATCGTGTTGAATGGTACAATTTTGGTATACATTCAATACGCCTATCTGTAAGCTCCATTAAAGTAGAATTCTGAAATAGGAGAAACCATAACAGTCACAGAGAAGAATACAACCATTGCAAGTAGTTTTGATACATCGTGTTGTATAGTACCATTTTGGTATACATTCAATACGCCTATCTGTAAGCTCCATTAAAGTAGAATTCTGAAATAGGAGAAACCATAACAGTCACAGAGAAGAATACAACCATTGCAAGTAGTTTTGATACATCGTGTTGTATAGTACCATTTTGGTATACATTCAATACGCCTATCTGTAAGCTCCATTAAAGTAGAATTCTGAAATAGGAGAAACCATAACAGTCACAGAGAAGAATACAACCATTGCAAGTAGTTTTGATACATCGTGTTGTATAGTACCATTTTGGTATACATTCAACACGCCTATCTGTAAGCTACATTAAAGTAGAATTCTGAAATAGGAGAAACCATAACAGTCACAAAGTAGAATACAACCATTGCAAGTAGTTTTGATACGTCGTGTTGAATGGTACAATTTTGGCTTACTTATACTTTCAATTTAATTATAATTCTGCAAAAAGTGATAGTTTAAAAATCACTGGTGTAGTAACTAAATTCATATTGGGGGGGGGGGGGGGGTGGTGGAATGACTTTTTTGCTGTTTCACATTCAATACACTGTTGAAAATGAATTATAGTACAGTTGATTATATTCTATGATTCTTCCAACGGATTTTCAAATCCAAACACCCATTATCTAATTTTAATCCGGCTTAAGGCGGACCATTTGATCAACCTTGTCCCTTTAATGTTTGTTATGGGCGAAAGCGAGTTTGTTTTGAAAAGGAGATCGTGGTGAACTTCGATTCGATTTCGTAATCAAGGTGAGTCGTAGTGGGGCGTTTGCAAGCTCAGTATCTTTGACGATTTAAAAAAGAAAAGGGTGAAAATGGCTACAAGAGAAAAGGCTGCTGAACAACTATCAGAGTTTGCTTTTCACAAAGGGGTAAGTTAGAACAGGTAACTTAAATTGGCTGTTGTGTGGGTTTTGATCTTATTGTTTTACTGGGCCTAAGACAGCGTTCGTATTGTTTGTCTAAGACCCAGGCAGAAACATGAGATCCTAGAGCTCTTGTTTCAAGCCAGTACAAATGGTCCTTTGGTTTAGTCTGGCCATGCATAACAATTAATTTGTTTGTTTTTTATATAGCAAAGCAGTAATGAAAACATAAATGACAGTCTGAAGGGAATATTGTATTTTAAACGTGTTTAACATTAGAGTTGTTTGCATACTCGTTACAGAAGTACCACAACAGTTCAGTACTATCTATAGTACTGGATAGACTTTACTTGCATCTCAAAAAATTTGTAGCCCTTGGGCAAAATCTAAATATTCACAGTCTATCTTTATCTTAACCCCTTAGAACTATTGCTATGCTTAGCCAAAATCATGAATGTTGTCAGACCTTGATTGAGAGACATGACTGTGTGAAATATGACACTCTTAGTTTGCAATACACTCTAAGTTTGCAGCTGTGACATCAACGTGAGTAAAATCAATAAATGAAGATATGAAAGATTATAATATTTTGTCCAAATTTGTTGTAACAGAATAGCTTTTGTGGCAAGATGAAATTGTCACTGAACGTAACTAAACTGCTTCATCATATCTTTGGCCTTTTCTTTGAGTTGCATAAGTCAATCAAAACACTGCTTATCTGATGCAATGCACCAAATATCTTCGATGCTTAAATGTAACCTGCTTGCAGACAAAGGAAATGAGAGAAATCATAAAGTCCCTGCAATCAGAGCAAAGGAGAAATCATAAAGATCTTGTTTTCTTGTACATCACAATATCCTTAGGGAATGATCTTTGTTTTTCAATCTTTGCATATTATCTTCAAATTTAATTTAAATTTTTTGTACCAAAAAGTAAGTCTAAGGATACCAAGAGAATAATGGTACAATGT
Organism: Rhopilema esculentum; assembly: GCF_057945365.1. Classification (NCBI taxonomy): domain Eukaryota; kingdom Metazoa; phylum Cnidaria; class Scyphozoa; order Rhizostomeae; family Rhizostomatidae; genus Rhopilema; species Rhopilema esculentum. The sequence goes on from NC_142831.1 coordinate 4,293,130, forward strand.
CTCATATGGTTAAATGGATTCAATGACTAGCATTCAAAGATCTTATCAAAGGCATACAATTTTTAAAATTGTGGAAAGACATCTCGCTGGCTTTAAAAACAAAGTGTTTTAAATATGGCAATAGTCAAAATGAACAGCTACAAGAAAGTCTGTGCCATTGTGCATGCTTAAAAATTTCCTCTATTTGTAAAGTTTGCATAAAGCCTTGCTTAGATGAAAACAAAAACAAAAAAATGCTTCTAGCAAACTACTGATTACTATGTGGTAAAGTAATGGAGTGGTTGCCTGGACTTGCCAATCAGAGTAGTAATGCATTTTTGAAGTTTGATGAGTCAAGCAATAATTGGTTTATATTGTTAAATGCCATCCTCGGAATGGCATACAATCACATGTGCACACCTTGGCACTTGTCTCGTTTTCCCAAGAAGTGCGTTTTAAATTGATATCAGATTCATCCATTTATAACATTACAAAGCATATCAGATTGGATAGTTTTGTGTAAACATAAGGCTGTTCCTGTATAAAACTATTTGACATTAAATAAAAACAGTATCTTGTTAATGGGGCCTTTTAGCATTTTCATTTTTAGCATTGCTTTGTTTTCACTTTTATCTGTCTACTAAGAAGTATATATCCGTTTTTGTGCATTCACTCTGCTCACAGAATCAGAGTAGAGAGATGTACCTATTTTTTGGTTCTGACCTTTCACGTTGCTTCCATTTTTGTAAAATTGTTTTGGGGAGCTTTCAAAAACCCAATTTTTGTGCGCGCAGAATGCTCCCAGAAACCAAGTAAAAGATAATATTTTTGTGGTTTTTACTTTTCACAGTGCTCCGTTTTCATATTTTCATTTTCCTTATTTTTGTGGATATTCTGCACCTGTTCCCTCTGCTTCCATTTTTATTCACATTGACCCAGTGTGTTTTCAAAAACCTCTTTTTAGGTGGACATCCACTTTTTATAGTATTGCAAAAACCTTTGTTTTTGTGTGTGTCCTCTTTTTGCTTTCTAATCAAGTTTTTATATTCTATTTGCAAATTAGCTTTGAAAAAAGAAAATGAATATTTATCCCTTGTGCAAAATAGATAATTTAAAACTGGGTAAAAATTTCAAATTTTTTTTTGAATAAATGTTCAGAAATATATACTTAATCTGCTAAATTACAAATAGTACCCTCTTGGTTTCACAAAGAATGCAATTCACTGCAGGCCTGCAAATTTTTTCAGGTATGACCTATTGTTAGAATTTAGATGGTCTCTGCGGATAAAGCAAAATTAATATCAATGTTTAGATATTTTAAGTTTCTTTTACATCAAAAGATGATCCTGTTCAATAAATACAGACAAGTATTACTAAAGCCAATTTCTTGACATATATTTGTTCAGACACATTTTCTGTCAAGCAGAAAATCTATAAAGTATTTGATAGCAAAAAATGGAACCAAATTATATATTTAAAGAAACATTATTCAATTTTTAGGAGGCAGATAAGTTAACAACTGGTAATGGTGCTCCCCTTGACACAAAGACAAACACTCTAACTGTTGGCCCCAGGGGACCTGTTCTTCTTCAAGACCATGGATTCATTGATGATATGGCCCATTTTGATAGAGAACGCATTCCAGAGAGGGTTGTCCATGCCAAAGGAGCTGGTGCATTCGGAGAATTTGTTGTTACCCATGATATTTCCAAGTACTGCAAAGCTGCTCCTTTTTCTACAGTTGGCAAAAAGACCCCTGTGGCTGTGAGATTTTCAACTGTTGGTAAGCATGATTTCCAAGTTTCTGGATTTTTCTCAAGGTTTCAGTCAAAATTTACTCAAAGTATTGGCACACCCAAAGAAAAAATTAATTGTAAGCATGATTGTATAAGCCCTTGTAAGTGATTAATTTATGTGTAAAATTCGATTGATTCCAAATCTTAAGCCCTAGTGAAGTAAAACATGGTGTTTGATGCAAAGTTCTGAAGAAATTCTGCATGGCATCACAAAAATTAGGATAAGAAATTTAAATACATTTTAGTTTTTTATTTGCTTTGTTGTTTTTCTCTGCCATCATGTGGCCTTCACTTACATGTTTGTTTAATCATAACCACAACACCTGATTGCAGATTGAGCAACAGCAAATGTGCCTATGCTGACTTTCTCTTCCAAGTTTTTCCTGTTAAGATGGCTTTATTGACAATTTGGACAAATTTGATGTTAAATTTGTTCATTTTAGGTGGTGAATCAGGAAGTGCAGATACTGCTAGAGACCCAAGAGGTTTTGCTATCAAATTCTATTCTGAAGATGGAAACTGGGACTTGGTTGGAAATAATACTCCAATTTTCTTCATCAGAGACCCAATTTTGTTTCCCAGCTTCATTCATACCCAGAAAAGAAACCCACAAACCCACCTGAAGGTTTTTATCAGCAATATGTGTTTTAATTATACAACATTTATGCTCTTATATATTTCAAACAGTATTCCTTATTTGCTATTTCCTGGTCTTAACAGCCAAATTGTTAAAGTTACAGAATTGAAAGCTTTTGGTTAGAATTTTAAAGAACTTTGCAAAGCTACCTACATAGGAACTGCTGTTTGTCTCAAGACTTCTTCTCAAAGTGCTTTTGTGACAAGAAATTTTGTCAAACCTTTGTTCTTATAAAAATGGGGCAGCAGTCTATTTTCTCAAACAAGGGAAGGTTAGCAAGCCTGGATGGGCAATTAGCATTAGTTAACATTTTCAGAAGGCTGTAAATAGAAAAGTCATTTTGTTTGATACTGCACCATATTGTATGTGAAGAATTATATTTTTATACTGCTTTACACAATCTTTAAGACAAAAACATACATGAGTTTCTTGATGGTGGTCTCTGACTGTTTTTAACATGTTTCCACCTCAAAGATATCATGTTTATACACTTTTTCGCCCTGCCCCTTAACAATTAAACTTTAATAAGCACCCACCTTCCTCTCAGCAGTTTATAGAAATACTCAAGAGAAGAGAAACACAGAAAATCTGACCAGAAACATTTTTTTACGAATATAATTTTTGTTGTCCTATATCATTGTAGGACCCAGACATGTTTTGGGACTTCATCAGTTTGAGGCCAGAGACAACTCATCAAGTCTCCTTCTTGTTCTCAAGCCGTGGCACCCCAGATGGGTACAGACAGATGAATGGCTATGGTAGTCACACCTTTAAACTTGTGAACAAGGACAATGAGGCGGTCTACTGCAAATTTCACCTTAAGGTTTGTGTTATTCATTCATTTTATTAGCGCCTCATGCTTTGTGTTGTTCTTTTGTACTAAGTTTTTTATAAATTCTGTCTGCCTCTGTCATTATGGTATGAAGCCTGATGAACACGTTAGCGTTTCAGAGGCACCCTCTTTTACTTTTATTTGCAAAGTAAGCATACAGTTTGTCAAAGGTAACAAAGTAAACCATGCTTTTGATCAAATGGTGCATTTTCACATTTAGATTTTCACTTTTGGTTGCTCGTTTGAACAGGCAACCTTCATACATTCCAATAAAATATTTGAAGTTTAGAGATATTTAAAGGTAATTTTCATATTCGAGCCTCTTTTCTCTTTGTTTTATTGTAAGAACAACAGATTTTGTGCCTTTGCAATATAACATAACACTGTTACAAATTGAAATATGCTCATTATTTGTTTCTAGACTGATCAAGGCATTAAAAATTTCACTGCTGAAGCGGCAGAGTCTCTTTCTGCTAAAGATCCAGATTATGCAATCAGAGATCTTTTCAACAACATTGAGAATGGGAAACATGTAAGTATTTGAGGCAGAATTTTATTGATTTGACAGAATCATAATCATCAATCACTTTTAGTCATCATTATCATCATCAATCATCTTTAATCATCATAATATTCTTCAAACATCTCCTTCTTCAATCTCTAATCATTATAATCTTTAAAAACTCTTGCGCAACCGGCACACTTTGCGACTGTAATTCAAAAGACTGGCTTTATATTGTACTGCATGATAAAACAAAACAAGTCAATTTCTTAAGACAACTGCCGCTAAGCATGCTGGTTGCGCAAGAGCCTTTAACCCACATCAGGCAATTGATCACCATTATTATCACTGTTATCACCATCTTCTTTTATGTTTATAACAACCAGCTAGCATTAACTCAAAGCTCAAAGATTTCTACGTCCAAATACACAAAAGGTCCTAGGTAGGTAGGAGTGGTCAGAGAGAGACAAATCGAATAATACTCTTAAATCCCTTAATTAATTATGAATGTTTCTTTAAGGTGGACAGTATAAGTGAATTTTAAGTTTCCTATGATAGACAGCTGAACTGCCAAAATATTTTAAACGTAGGCTTTGGTAACAGCTGCTGATCAAGAAGATAAGTAATTTAGGGATTTATTTACGGAGACACGCCTTTCTTTTTGTTATAATCTTGAAGAAAATATTTTTAGATTAAGACATCGTATTTTATTTCGTTTATTCTTTTGTTGTGTATTTTATCTGCAAGAAGCAATAACGTTATTTTCCTGAGGCATTCCAATCAAGGTCTGAATGTTTAGAGGTATTTTTTAAAAAAGACAGATATTCGTTCATTGATGAGCCTTTGCCGCCAATGTTTTTAAAAATTTTAATTATATTTGTCTTTATCTAGTTGTCAAAAACGTTGTAATAATCAATTGTAATATTGAAGAATTTGTGCAAATTGCGATTACGATGAAGGGGGGTGTTTTTATACGTGCGAAGATATTAGCTTTGGAGTTAACTTTGATCGAAGGGTATACAATTGACGATAGTGGGTAATTTAGTAAAAGTAGGGAAGGTTTATAAACGTTAAATAGGCTAATGTAGGGTTATCTTCCAAAGGTAGGTTTAAGGACACTGAAATTCTATGCCTATCGTACGGTTTCCTACTTCTTCCTCTCAATTTGAGCACACCTTGTGATTCCTACGGCTGAAATTACAGAGAGCTAGCGAATCCCCTCACTATTAAGTGAAAACCTAGTCATGAAAGTGATTCTAACAACAGACCCTTGGAGCTGTAGTCCACGACGTTGACCACTGAACAATCCTTGCACTACAGGTTTTTCAATGGTAAGAAGGATGTCTTCGAAGCGTTAGTTGAATTATTTGCATGCTTGAAATCTAGTGAATTTTTGCGCTTTGCTCGCTTTGTTTTTGTAAAACTGGGCGATTCAAAGCTGCCTTACACAGTAATTAAACGCAAATTTGATTTTGCAGCCTTCGTGGACTATGCACATCCAAGTTATGACATTCGAGGAGGCAGAGAAGTTTAGATGGAATCCATTTGATCTTACCAAGGTAACTAGATTTTTTGTTATTATTTGCCTAAAGCAACATACTCTGCCGTATGATTTTAAGAATCTCGCAATGAACCACACTCTTTTTTATAGGAAGAATTTATCAAGAACACGCTCCCTCAAAATTGGGCAAAAGTTAAGAACAAGCTAAGGCTGAGCTACTGTGAAGTTTAATTTTGAGCTATGTCATGAAACCTCCTTGAATAATTTCATATCTTAAACGAGGAATTTTTGCCATCAAGGGGTGCTTTTTCGGTGAATTAATGAGCTTGTCGACAAATGAAGAATGTCTCAATTTAGCACAATAGCTAGTGATTGCACTGTTTACACCCGAATTCTTTAAGAGCAGATAAAGAACAATCTAGCTTTGAATTTTTGAACAAAATAAAGGCAGCCAGCCTGAACTTTAGTTTACTGGTTCTTATAAAAAAGAGTACATATGGCTTCGCAGCTGCCTCCTTTGATCCGCACCTCGATATGAAAGGAGGCACCTTTTGAACATTGTCCAATGTTTAGTATTCTCATAAGGTTTGACAATAAGTTTTTAGATATTAACAAAGAACGGGTCAACTTGCGCTTGTGTGATGCCAAATATCATGTACTTTTAAACTATCGATTTATTGTTACTTTTCTTTTCGTGTTCTTCGCGATGCCCTGCAAATCAATACATCTGCTCAACGATAGATATTTTCTGCATTGCGATACTTGCTAAAGAAAAGAACGCAATTTAAATTTCTTAGAAAGAGAAATGGCGAAGAAAAATTCCTTCTTAGAAAAAGCTTACCAAATACCATATGCCCAAAGATTTATTCCTATATTCCGCCCGAATCAATTTTCTGTTCCAGCTGAACAGGTATTCTAATTAACTACACAGTTCGGGGTTGACAATAGACTCTACAGCACGTTTATGATCGAGAAAGCCCTTACATTGCCGATTGGTTACTTAACAATAGGTCTATTGTGTAGTCCAACCAATGGGAAATTTTGATGGCAATCAAAATACGTCGAGACTAAATACATAGTGCTTTTAATTACGCAGTTTCATACTTATGTGGGGATTGTTTTTCTTCGTTTTACAGATTTGGCCTCAAGCTGAATATCCACTAATTCCAGTAGGAAAAATGACACTGAACAGAAATCCGCAAAATTATTTTGCTGAAGTGGAACAGATCGCTTTCAGCCCGGCTCATATGATCCCGGGTATTGAACCGTCTCCGGACAAGATGCTGCAGGTGGGTCTCTTTCCTCATCAGGCACAGTTTTGAAGCAAGCCATTTGATAAGAATAATTTTAACAGAGTATATAATTAAAAATGTGATCAATTTCGCCTGGGCAACAGAATCAATTCTGTTAAGGAAGTAGTTTTTGAAGATGGCATGAAATGGCGGTCGCTGATTGCTAAGAATCAAAAGAACCAATCAAACGCGCCTTTGTTCCTCTCACGTTTCTTTCGATCCACACCTGGATATAAATTTTCTGCTTACTTTCGGTGATCACTCGATGTTTATTCTCTGAAAACTGTCAGACGAAACGTTTTCAATGTGTACAAAAACTTGTTTGGAAGAAGATTTTCAATGACAATCGTTATTTTTCTTTACTGGACCTAACGGTTACGTAACGGGTCTACTAACTGAAAGAAAAAAATCAAGAGCCTCCATCTACCAAGAGGCTCCACGCTTCATCCACTGAGGGCTTTAGCACCTGTAGATTCTCAAGCCCCCAGCTGCTGAGAGAAACGAGTATATTATTGGCGTTTTTTCATAGAACTAACCCTTCTAACTTCTAGGGACAGTAGTTTAGCTAAATATGTCTATATAATATATAATATTATATATCGTTAAATGTATAATAGTTAAATAGTTAAATAATAAATCATCCATAAATGGTCTCAAGCTTAATTTTTCTTGTGTGAATGAAGAAAAGGTCACGGTAGCAGGCTGCGCGATGGGCTCCAAGGAGTTCTTGCGGCGCAAAGTCGATAAAAATGTAGCAAATAAGAAACACCGCAATACGCCGAGAATAAACAACAATAAATACACGTATATCAGTGAAGGCTAATATTTCGCACCGGCATACGGGGCTTCATCAGAGCTACATCTATTTTTCATGATGGTAATCCTTTTCATTTTTGTTTGTCGATGTGCTGGGGGGCTCAAAACGATCGTTAGGCCACAGACACCTAGTCAGCAACTTTGAATCGTGACCTCAAGAGGTTCTTCGTATTGTCGTAATTTATTTGGTTTGATTTGGCTTATTGTGCCACGTCTATGCAAAGTGAGGGTTTTTAGAGACACAACAGATATAACCAAAGCCATAAGACCTTAACAAACGGCCATGCTTTTTTAAACTAATAAACACCGCGAGGTGCTTTTGGGTATATTTCAATTCATAAAAAGTAACTTCGTTTAAGATGATTTCAAGAAGCATGTGGTTCTAGAAGCGGCGACATTTTTAAAGGCTTCAAAATCACATCAACCTGATTATTTCTACATTTTGTGAAAGTTGAATAGCAAAATCTAAATGAGAGGCAGTCTGTCCCCTTAGCGAAAGGCTGATTTGAACTACGAAAGTTTAAGCCACCCTGCAATATCTCTGATTGTCCATTCCTGACAACGATTTATCTATTCCATCAAACGGCAGTTTACTCCAGATGAAAATAAGATTAATCGCGATATCGGAAGGAATTTCTTTGTACACGGCTTTTTGCACGAGTTTTATACAAAGAATTCATGATAATTTGTCTGCCTGCTCATTAAGTTGATTGCGCAATTGTAGTAATTTTTATCGCCTTTACAACAGGGCCGCTTGTTCTCATATGGAGATACACATCGACACCGCCTTGGAACAAATTATCAACAGCTGCCTGTCAATTGCCCATATAGAGCTAAGGTCAAAAACTACCAAAGAGATGGACCCCAGGCCTATGATAATCAAGGTGGGTATGCTATATTTAGACATATTGCTAGCACTCAGTGGATTGTTTTTTTTATTTGCACTTGTGTCAGGGCCTTTTGATAGACCAAATAATTGAAATATCCGTGAAATAGATGGACAACAAAAACAAAACATAACCACTAGAGGAAAAGCATTGGCAGCTCCTTCTTACGAAACGCTGAGGGCTGTGAACAAATCTTTCCGCTCCCCTCCTCCCCCTGAAAAACATGGCTTGGACCTTCTTGCAAGAGAAATAGAGAAATACTGCATACAATCCACCGTAAATAGGTCCTTTTTGTCCAACCCTTTAAGAGCTCTTTCTCTATTATTTTGAGCAAAGTGATTCTAAATTCATTAGGGACCGATTTGCGAGAGAAACACAGTATTTATATCATATTTGATGTACAGATCCCCGAAGATGTATCACAGTTTGATATATTTTCTTCCTTCTTTCTTTTATTTTATGATTCTCAATTACTTGGTCCTTTTTCCATCCACATTTCTCTATTTTTGCATTCATTGGTTTATGCAGGTAGTGCTCCGAATTACTTTCCAAACAGTTTTTCTGGACCTAAAGAGAACCCGGAAGCTGCATTGCATGTGTTCAACGTGAGTTGTATTTGTCTTGTTATAGTACGTGAAAAATGAAATAATTGGCTCGGTGCAGAGTTCGGGAAACGCCTTACTGCCTTCCTTAAAGTTTTATTGTCTGCTTTGAATAAAGGTTTCTTAGGAATCGAATTTAAGTAAACCATCTTTTGTTTGCGCTTTGTCAGGAAAAAGAAACTGTAAGCACAACAGTAAATTTTTTTCATTTTATAAACTTTTGTAAGGTTATGCATTGGTCTTCCTCAAAACTTCTGCACCGTAGGATAACTCCCTCCGGCTCACATATTTTAAGGCAATCTGTCTCGTTGTGGATTGGTTAACGAGAACAATAGGTGGAACAATAGCCTAAACACGATTCCAGCAATCCGCCATATTTTTTACAATGCGATAAATTAAAAGGGGACTGGAAACAGTAAAAAATCCCTTTGTTCTTATAACCAATCAACATCGTGGCAGATTGCCTTCAAGGTATTACTGATACTTAAGGGTCGGAATAATCAGTGATTTAGACAAGCGATAAGTGAGACTAAAGACAGGGACTTGAAAATAAAATTTTGTTAAGTGATGTAAGCATTTTGCCAAAAGGAACGCCATTTGAAAATATATATGGCAAAGTCCGTCCCACCTCCGGCATTTTTAATATCAAAATAGTGAACAACGCAGATACGTGACTTTATTTCGGCGGAGGATGAAACACTGTCTCACGATACTTTATATTTTCTTTTCAAAGCAGTTAGCCAGCCTCATGGCCCCTCTACTTCTTTTGCTGGGATTCGATCTCCATTTTTAAACTATTTTTACTCTAAATGTTTCTTCTGCTGTGTTTTTGGACTATTCTCAGAACTTCCTCAATGACCTTTAATGTTGTTGTTTTGAAATTCTAAAAAAGACCTTTTTAAAAGTTTAATGAATCAATTTTGATATTTTATCTTTAAACCTTCGTATTTGTTATTTCAGGTCAGTGGCGATGTTGCCAAGTACAACTCTGCAGATGAAGACAATTTCAGTCAGGTATATATTATTAAGAACTAAGAAGTATATATTATTAAGAACTAAGGCATTAAGGGTAAAACAGACACCGTTTTATATTATTTGTTTGAGTCCCACATCACATCCGTTACACCTTTATATGCGGCAATTCCAAGCACCCCAGCACTGTGGAGAGTAAGCAAGCAGAATGCAAAATGAATTTACCATTAATACACTACCATAGGGTACGTACAAAAGTCATATTCTTTTTCCAAATATTTGCAAACTAAAATTTGCTTATTTATTGCCTCCATCTGTCATTATATCAGAGATTCAAGAATGTTCGTGTGTACGCTGTCTTTTCCCTAAACAGAAGATGAGAATCGTTTATTCATTGCGAATATCTTAGCGTTCTTTGCAAATATCTAGCGCAGTTTCCCCTTCCTCTTTTACTTCTGTTTTTCGAAAGTTGGAAGGCAATCAGGCAAGCTTTTAACTGCCTTTCGAGCCCACTAAAACAAAATTAGGAATCAAATGATTACATGAGCTCTGGGTGATGTAATTCAATTCATATATTTAACCGAATCCACGACACAATAACCTTTCGGATCTCCAAGAAAAAACACTTCGTTGTTTTTTTAATGCTCTAGATAGTCAAACGATATATGGGTCAGTAATGGGATGTAGTGCCGTTTAGTACATGATCCTCAGTTAAAACTTTTCTTTTTAATGAGCAAAAATTGATACAGTTAAATAACGACGTTGTACACGAACGAAAGATAAGTACGGCGTTTTGAACATAACTTTTCTTCGGGTGAAGAAGAAGAAGAAGATGAAGAGTTATGCTCCGAAGGTTGTATTTATCTTTTATTTGTTTACAAAGTCGCTATTTGATTGCATTAATTTTTGCTCATTACTCGACGCACAACACGCTGAACTACCCTCACTTTTTTTATAAGAAACAAAGATCGATGTTGAGTACTCCAGTTTCTTAATGCTCTGAAAATTTCAATACTCACTGTTTCTTATGAGTTTCTTAATTATGATTTCATGAATGATGTTATGAAATGTTCATGACCTTTTCTTATCACGTCAAGAGATTCGCTTCCGTTCTGATGCTGTATTTAGATGTGGGAAGTATATTTTTATCACTTGTGTCTTAAGTTCTAGGCCAACAGAGCAATAAGGTTCTTGGATTTTACAACATCTCGTTGTACTTAGTTTTATCACGATTTCATAGTTTCTTAATTTTTTTGCTTCGAGTACTGAAGTTTCTTAATTTTTTCTGCCTGTCGAGCACTCGTTTCTTATGGCCAGTTTCTTATAAAAAAAATGAGTGTACATTGATTTTCTTATAAATGCCCATGTCTACCGTTTTAGGGTATTCATATATGTTCAATCATGTTAGAATCATACTGAAAAACCAAAGAAATATAGAGTTTAAAGACGGCAATTGCTCGCTAAATGCCTTCAAGATTATCTGGGGTTATGATATCAAACTATCTGTGAATGTTTGTTTCTTTTTAGGTAACGACCTTTTGGGAGAAAGTGCTGAACGAAGAGGAACGAGAAAAGCTTGTTAGCAATATTGCAGGCCATATGAAGGACGCTAAAGATTTCATCCAGAAAAGGGCGGTATGTTTCAAATCTGAGCTAAAACTTTAATGAATCGGTTGTTTTTAGAATGTTTGAAAAATTAGGAAATCAAACAGCTGGCAATATAATTGAGGATGATATTCGTGTTCTGTTTCTCATAATATAGTTGAAAAAAATGGATTTCACACAGCTGATGTCAAGATCAGAGGACGTCCGAGCAAAACATCTAAGCCCACTCTAGGCTACGTCGTTTTCCCCTGTTATTTGGTAAATTTCTGGCCTATCAGCTGCTGAAAAGAAATATGTTTGTTTGAGACTTGGATTGATCCTTGGGTGTGCAGTACAAAATCTAATATGATCGATTCAAAGCGTTGAAGATGTTTAAGATAATGGTAGCAACGTTTCGCCACCAGTTTACCAAGAGAGAAGTTCCAAGGACAGGAAGTTTCAAAACTATTAACTATAAGAATTGAATAAGACGGCCTATGAAAATAACAGATTTGCATTAACCAAGAAATCCTAATTGGAGGAGACTCGGAGAACTCCGATTTGAGTTCTTCGAGCCTCCTCGTAGCATCGAGGTCGCTGTGCATGCACAGCTCATTACGTTCTGACTAGAGATGTATTCCTATTGGCTATTCCAACTCGCTCTTGACAGCTATAAATCAAAAAAGAAGTATATCAACCCCCACACACCCATTCCTATCAGTTTTTTCCGAGCGCCAGTTTCAAGAACTTCTCATTTCTGTCTTTCATCACCTCTATGATTCATTTAAGATGTCCTTTTCAGCTATTTTGCCTTTTTTCTCCTTTTGGCTCTTGTTTCTTTTGCCCCTTGGATTTTTTTGCCATAAGGACAATTTGGTCTACACCATTTCAGCCCTCTGTTGCTCGTGTGCTCTTTGGCTTTTTGTAATTTTTGCTCTTTAGCTTCTCAGATCTTCGATGCTTGGCGATTTGCTTTGTGTCACTGTGCATTTAAATTTAATCCAAAATCAAAAGGAATCAGCAGCAACTCAAGTAATTTATATCCTTTTTCAGGTGGCAAATTTCTCAGCTGTCCACCCAGATTATGGTAAACGCATCGAGGCTAAATTGGCTGCATACAAATCCAAGGTAACATAAATATATTTTGTTTTCGCCCTTGGCATACATGCTATATTTTAGCAATGTCAGTGTAAGCAGCCACTTAACCTTAGTCTCAGTACAGACTTGCATATAAAACGTTTTTATGAGAGACCTGTAATGAAAGTGCAACGCTATTTGTGGCACCATTTGAAGCAACAGTGCTCGCTAAAAGAGTTGGAACTTCCTCATTATCCTTGTTTACTCAATATCTCCCCCTCCTTTAAACAATGTTGGATTCAAAGTAGAAATGAAGGGAAAGGAAGATAGGAATGGAATGGATTCGCCTCAGCTGTTTAGCGAAATAATCATTTGCTATTTTTATCATTGTTTAACGGGAAATAAGGATTTATCTGCTTGGAATACGAAAACAGTTTGTTTATTCCAACTTTTTTTTCGGGGCCATTGAAAAGACGATAGGTTGAAGAGGCTAATGTTTATAAAAGTGTGCAATTGGCTTGTGGTTCAGCTATAACGGAGAAGGAAAAATCGTGTAAGTTGGAGCGGGTTTTAGGAACGAGGGACAAGTGCATATTGGAAACAGGTTTCTGATGCAGTGTTAATGTAGAGTCCAGAAAGGGAGAGGCGAGGTAGTTAATAAACAATAAAGTGGTAATGTTACCACACTCAGGTTATGCTTTTTTCGTTATTTTATGAGGGGCTTTTTAGAATTTCTAACTCTGAGCCCGGTGGAAGGGTGAGCAATGTTTTGGTGCAGATGAGCTGCTGTCAAGTTTGTTTTTAATATAATGTGAAGACGGCAAACGCTGCTATGCGGGATTTTTTTCGGTGCAAATAGATGTACATAACGTTTCTGCGAGTCGCTATTTAGTTTCGCCAAGTTTTGATTGAAAATGATAGGCTTGATGCTCGTTGCTGTAAACTGAAAGATTGCTATACTGTTATCATGGCTGTATGCCTGGCTATATCCGGTTTGAAGCAGGCTTTTATCGGTAATGTCTAGACGAATCCGCACATTTCTCATCCAGACTAGTGTCGACCTTATTAACTACGAAAGGTCTTCAGATTGAAGTAATATTCTATGATGCTTTTGATAAAGATAAGGAAACCAAGGAAGGGCAAAGAGAGCTGCTTGTCCTCATTCCTTATGATTCTACTTCGTTACTGCCATGTTTGAATTGTTACCCGGAAAGATGGCTGCAGCCCTGAACTGTCAATGTAAAGATTTCAACCCACCCTCTAAATTCAATGTTGATATTTCTGCTATTAAAGTCATATCCACAACTACTTTTAATGTTAGGGGGGGGGGGGGGTTGAAGGTTGGGCTGTACTTTTAGGATTCAGTCTCAACAGCTGTGTCCAAGATTTTAACTTTGGAACCGCCTAGAGGAAGGTGACAGTGTGATTTAGCACTTCCTGATAGATAATAGAATCATGTATATTCTAAAGGCATTTGTTGTAGAAGTTTAAATTACGTGTTTAAGACATCCGTTAAGTGAATATCTAACTATGCTGTAAATTTTTTATAATAGGTTTATATAGAAAGTAAGCAGACACGCGAGTCGTTTGGTTGTAATCAGGGTGAGCGCCATCAGCCATTCCTGTTTTCCACCTGGTCAATTTGCAGATATGAATCTCTAGAAGATCCTTAGTCCCGATTATTCAGCATGTCTTGTTGATATGAGCTGGGTCAATGGCGACAGTTGATGTAAAATCTCGAAATTATGAGCAGAACGGATGCGAGATTGATTTAATTTTAAACGCCTGCGTCAATATATGTGACAAGCAAGCAGCTATCAATTTTTGACCTTCTAATAAAACAATAATATACGAGCATTTGCGTCTAGAGAGCAGGCTCAACAGTATTATTATTATTATTTTTATTATTATTATTATTATTATTATTATTATTATTTTTATTATTATTATTATTATTATTATTATTATTATTATTATTATTATATATTATATATTATTATTATAATTATTATATTATTATATTATTATTATTAAAATATAAACAGCTTGGCTTCTCTCCCCACGACGAAAATGATCGCATGTTCCAACCAGTGCATTGGTTCCAATTTGCTGATGATGCTACGGTTGTTACTAGTGGTGTAAAGGAGAACCAGCTCCTGTTAAACTGCTTTACAAGATGGTGTCAGTGGGCAAACTTTGGAATAAGGGTGGATAAATGTGTCACCTTTGGCATTAAGAAATACTCAACAAGATCTCTTCAGTTCCAGCCAAAGCTTTTCGTGAACAACCAAAGCGTGCCTGTTGTTAAAAATGGAGAATCTTTCAAATACCTTGGCCGCTTCTTTGACTTCGAAATGACCAATGGCAGTCATAAAGAAAAACTGCTATCATTGTTTCCCAGCCTTCTGAAAGAAATTGATGACTTGCCTCTGCATCCCGAAAATAAACTTCTATTGTACCACAGATATGTATTGTCCAAAGTTTCTTGGCACTTCACTGTTGCAGACCTATCGAAGACCTGGGTCATTGAGAACCTCGATAATCTTGTCTCTAAATACATTCGCCAGTGGCTTGATCTTCCCATAAGTGCTACTTTAACTAGTATAGTTCTTTCTAAAAATCAGTATGGTCTCGATCTTCAGCTACCTTCTGTCAAATTCACTCAATGCCAAACTGTTTCACGCAATGCCCTCCGAACTTCTCCTAACACAAACATTCAAGCTTTATGGAAAAACACCAATAGTGGGATGAATCTGCAATACGACATTTACCGTAAAACCAAAGATGTACTGAAAACAGTAAAATCAGACAGTAGAGAGCGCTTGGCACACCAATTACTATCCCAGGGTGCTATTATTTCATTTCTGTTGGACCACTCTCTTAAAAAGCTCAATGGTGTTTGGTCTGTTGTGCAGAACAACTTACCCACGAACATTTTCAACTTCACCATCAAATACCTGAACAATACTCTCCCTACGCGGAAAAATCTAAGCCTTTGGAACCTAAGCCAATCATCTGATTGCGAATTCTGCCTTCTTCCCGAAACTTTACTCCATGTCGTTGCAGGCTGCAAAGTTTATCTCGAACAAGGTCGTTATACCTGGCGTCATAATTCTGCTCTAAATTTTCTTGCTACCTCCTTGAAAGCAATAGAGGGATCCTCTCTTTTTGCCGATATACCTGGCTTCTCCTCACCATCCATCATAACTGGAGACAATCTGCGCCCAGATCTACTTCTGCGTACTTTATGTTTTGGAACTAACGATAGGATTTGAAACTAACCTTAACTGCAATGCAGAGAGGAAACGTTTAAAATATGCTCGCCTTGTCTCAGATCTAAGACCAAGGTTCAAATCTGTCATATTTGTAAATCTCTCCATCAGCTCTCTTGGCATCTTCGGCGACTCATGCAGCTCATTCCTTGAAATGTGTGACTCTCTTTCCATCGAAGATCAACACAAACGATATCTCATTTCTAAGCTTTCTACGATATCCATTCGTACCACCTATTAAATTGTTGCTGTAGGAACAAAACATGGACTAACCCAGAGCTACTCCCCTTTTAACATTTTTTTTTCTTTTCTGTTTACTACGATGTAATAGTTTTTATTTTGTAAACACAGGCTAGCCAGTTACAAATTACCTTGTAATAGTGAGATTTGTAATTGTAGTTTTAACAGGAATTCAAAATGAAAAGTTTCCATTATTATTATTATTATTATTATTATTATTATTATTATACGATACGTCTCCCGTCTCTTACGTAGCAAACTTGCTAAGAAGACGTCTACTATCACTTCCTGCGAAACACTTGACCATGATCTTTCTATTTCTAAAAATTTCTGGGGTTATGTTAAACGCTTTCTACAAAAGAAACCTTCCCTTCTTCCATCGTTCTCGCTAGAGCGTTGCAAACAATTCTTTATAGAAACACTCTCTGCTAAGCATCCAAACAAACAGTTTCCCATTCCATCTTGGATTCCTTCCTTCAGTAATCCTACTCATCCTTTTCATTCAGATCCTCCTCCGTACCAAAAGATAACCTCCATTATCCGTCGCATGAAATCCTCTTGCTCTCCTTGTCCAATTGACAAAATATCAGTGATTTGCTTCAAACGCTGTCCTTATCTTCGCTCTTTCTTAACTGATTTGATTCGCTTAATCTGGTTATCTGGACATGTCCCATCGGAATGGAAAAAAGCTTGCACTATATTAATACACAAAAAAGGAGATACAGAGGATCCCTCAAACTTCAGACCTATCACTCTCCAATCGGTCCCACTAAAAATCTTCACATCTTGCCTCCGAGATTCTGTATTTGATTTTCTCAAGCAAAATAGTTTCATAGAACATCAGATTCAAAAAGGTTTTACCCATCAGATATCGGGTACACTAGAACATACTGCGATGATGAGCCATATAATAGACAAAGCTCGAATAAAACAACGGTCTCTAGTCATAACATTATTGGATCTAAAAAATGCCTTCGGAGAGGTTCATCACAATCTAATCAAATCTGTTCTGTCTTATCACCACGTACCAGAAAACATCCAGTCCCTGATTTCTAGTCTCTACATAAATTTTAAAACCTCTATTATCACAGATAAATTTGTTACCCCTGCTATTCCTGTTAAACGTGGAGTTCTTCAAGGTGATTGCCTAAGTCCCCTTCTATTTAACATGTGCTTTAACACTTTCATTCAATACATAAAGGCAGAAAAATTCAAACAACTTGGTTTCTCTCCCCATAGCCAACCAGACTGTATGTTTACCCCAGAGCACTGGTTTCAGTTCGCAGACGATGCTGCAGTCATTACAAATGGGGAGAAAGAAAACCAGCTACTCTTAAACTGCTTTACAAGATGGTGTCAATGGTCTAACATGATTATAAGAGTAGACAAATGCACAACCTTTGGTATTAAAAAATTCTCAACACGCTCCCTACAATATCAGCCAAAGCTCTTCATCAATAATGAAATGGTCCCTCCTGTCATAACTGGAGAGTCTTTTAAGTATCTTGGGCGCCACTTCGACTTTAATATGAGCAACCAAGAACATATGTCTAAGCTCAGTTCCATCTTCACAGAACTCCTAACGCAAATTGATTCTTTACCTCTCCATCCAAAGAATAAGCTGCTTCTTTATAACAGCTATCTTCTCTCACAAGTTTCGTGGCACCTCACAGTAGCCGATCTATCAAAAACCTGGATCGTCGAAAACCTTGATAATCAAGTTTCTGCATTTATCCGCCGTTGGCTCGATTTACCCATAAGTGCTACTTTAAGGTTACGGTAAACGTTTTCTGGATGAAAACATCATTTTTTCGATTTTTTCACATTAAAGTAGCCGAACTTTCAAGGCGCACAATGATACCAAATTTGAAACAAACAGAAATTTTGAAAGTGGAAAAAATCCCATGTAAACGAAGGTTTCCATAATTTCTTTATCAAAACTTTTAGTTGAGGCCTGAAAATCTCTTGACCTGTTAAGCCGATTATCGTTGCTTTGCGGTTGTGGTCGCATGTCTCATTTACAATATCGCATGGCACATCCATGTATCCCATGTACAGCCGTGTTTATTTAAACAGGCTTATTGATCTTAAATCTTCAAGTGACTTGACCCGGATTACACTGTGGTTTACGAGTGTATCTTGCAAGTGCGATCAGTAAAATCCCGTTTTCTCCGGACTCGAAATTCCTCTAAATGCAGGTACGAAAAAGCTATTATGTACCCAAGGAACCAATCGAATGGCTCGAAAATTTGCACACGGCCAGGGCAGACGTTGGGCAAACAAAGTGTGTCTCAAAATTTTTTTATTTTCTCTGGTCCGTCTTTTATACCCAAATACAGCTGCGGGAGGGTGGAAAAATTATTTGCCAATTTTTGACAGGGTATAGTTTCTAGAAGAGGAGGAATTTAAAAAATCTGAGACACACTTTGGTAGCTAAGGACCTGCACTTCCTGCTGGTCTAAGTCAGATTTTGTTACCTCAAACGCAAGGGTACATAATAGCTTTTGAAGATGGTACACTTTTTGACCAGTAAATTCGCATGGAAAATAACATTTAACATTATTTGCCAATAACTTTTATCTGGCTAGATACGCCATAATCTTGTGCATCGAATGATATATAGTTTATCCAGATTCGTTGAGCCGTTTGGCCTTTAGGAAGGAAAAATCAATTTTCGTGTTCAAAACGTTTACCGTAACCTTAAGTGGCATTATTCTGTCAAAAAACCAGTTCGGTCTTAACTTGATTCTTCCTTCTGTTAAATTCATGCAGTGTCAAACTGTTTGTCGTAATGCACTGAAATCCTCTCCCAACCAAAACATCCAATCTTTGTGGAAAAATACCAGCCAGAGCATGAACATCCAGTATGATGTTTACAGGAATACTAGAGAAGTATTGAAGGCTGTTAGATCAGAACATAAAGAGCGCCTTCAAAACCATCTTGTATCTCAAGGTACCGTTCTTTCCTTCATCTTTGACCACTCTCTTCCTATAGCCTCTAAAATATGGACCACGGTTCAAAGCAACATGCCCAAGAACATTTACAGTTTTACTATCAAATATCTTAGCAACTCCCTTGCCACGCGAAAAAACCTATCTAAATGGAACATTACTCAGTCGTCCGATTGCTCTTTTTGCCATATGCCAGAAACGTTACTTCACATTGTTGCAGGCTGCAAAACATACCTCGAAGAAGGCCGTTACACATGGCGCCATAACTCTGCATTGAACTTCCTAGCACAATCTTTAAAAGCTATACCTAATTGCTCTCTTTACGCAGATCTTTCAGATTATCTCTCACCCTCTATCATAACAGGAGACTCTTCCCGTCCTGATCTACTTCTTGTCACTTCTGACCTTCGCCTTTTCATGCTCGAGCTTACAGTAGGATACGAAACTAACTTGGATGTTAATGCTAACCGCAAAAGAGAGAAATACTCGCATCTCATTCACAGCCTAAGCTCAGCCTATTCTTCTAACATGTTTGGTTATCTTTCGATCAGTTCCCTAGGTACCTTTGGTCTCTCCTGCTCCTCTTTCATCGACATGTGCAACGCTCTAGATATCAGCGAGAATCATCTCCGCTTCATGATCTCCAAACTATCCAACTTAACTATCCGTACTACCTATTACATTTTCTGCCGCAGAAATAAATCTTGGAATAATCCTGAACTTCTTCAGTTCTAACGATCTCTGCTACTGACGACTTCTAAAACAAACAATGACGAACATACTTTTTCCTTTTTTTTTTTTTTTTTTTTTTTTTTTAATTGTAGTTTTAATTGAATTGAAAATGAAAAGTTTCCATTATTATGACGAACCACGAACCACGGAGACTTTATTTGTCGTGGAATTATTGGTGACTGGATTAAAGTTGCAAAGATATTATCGGGGATATTTTACCAAAACAACAAGTTCTTGGCCAAGAGGGTGAATGGGTCGCAGTGGAGCGTGAACTTTTTGAAATTTGTTTGCCGTGGTTTGCGACTGTTCCCA
Organism: Rhopilema esculentum; assembly: GCF_057945365.1. Taxonomy (NCBI): domain Eukaryota; kingdom Metazoa; phylum Cnidaria; class Scyphozoa; order Rhizostomeae; family Rhizostomatidae; genus Rhopilema; species Rhopilema esculentum. The sequence continues at coordinate 4,313,115 of NC_142831.1, forward strand.
AGGGATGACAATTATTGCATAAATAACGCTGTGGATAGAATTGAGTACATAAGTAAACAATTGAAATACATTAACAATACAATCATACCATTCTTTTCGTCAAAAAGAAGAGGGAATAACAATAGCGACGAAGTATCAAAGGAAAAGCTGACCTGTTTGTGGTTACAGCGAAGGAAGAAGGCGATAGCTGTAATAAGGAACAACGGCTATTGGCCTAACATCGAGAATGCTATAATTTCAGTGCAACGGAATGAGGATTATTACGCTCAGTCGAGCAAATGTGCTGATTCTAATGGCTTTGAAGGTGTTGTACCTCCATTCTTTGATCGTGAGGAGGCATTGGCATCTGTGAATTATGGTCATTTTTTCAGCTATGATGAGATTGAATCTACTGTGAAAGGCTGCCCCAGTGGGAAGAGTTGTGGTGCCGATGGGGTTACTTACGAGGACATGAAGGAAATGTTTAGCGAAAATGGGTATGTTTTTGTGAATATCTTGAACGTTGTGCTTGTAAATTTGCGAATACCAACATCATGGAAAAAGTCAATTGTTCAGCGAATCCCCAAGAAGAATTTTAGTATCAATGATTTGTCAACGCTTAGGGATGTATCTCTTTTACCCACTTGTTACAAGGTGTTTTCGAAAGCAATCTGTAAACGAATCACCCCACACATATTCAATGAGATTGCTTTTTGGCAGCGTGCCTTCCTGCCCGATCGTGACAGACAGGAATTGATTTTTAGTTTGAAAGCCGCAATGGATGATTTCAGACACTTAAGTACAAAGTTTTGTGCAGTTTTTGTGGATTTTGCGGATGCGTTTGGGAGCATTGAGCATAGTTTCCTTTTTGAAACTCTCCGGGAATTTGACATTCCTTTGATTTATTGTTGCTTGGTCGAAGATCTATACCGTTACTCTTCGTTTTCTGTGATTTGTGGGTTTGAATTGAGTAAAGAGTTCAATATAATCAGAGGAACAAAGACAGGTGACCCTTTGAGTGCACTTTTATTCATATTGGTGATTGACAGAGTATGCAAGCCTATGGTAAGAGAGGCTGTTATCAGGCAGGGTATCGAAGATGAAAGAAGGATTAATCCATGTCCATTGCAAGCTTTTGCGGATGATGTTGTTGTTGTCAGTTATGACGTAACGATTATAAATGAGATGTTTGATATCGGACAAGTTGCCATGAAGATAGCAGGTTTAGAAGTGAAACCCAGTAAATGTGCAGTTATGTATGCAAGGAGGTCTGGGAATAACTGGTACAAAGGCAAGGCAGATAAAAAGCCAACTGTGTCAATTCAAGGAAATGTCATCGAAGTTTATCCCCGTGACAAGTCCTATAAGTATCTTGGAAAGTCTCTCTCACTTTCCGGCGAAGATGCTGTGCAAGTGTATGAAGTTATAGAAAGTTATAAAGATTTATTGGAAAAAATAACAAGCTGCAAATTGCCCCTTGCTCTAAAGGCTAGTGCTTTAAATAACTTGGCTCTCGCGAAGATTCTCCACCATTTTTACAATACAAGGTTTACAGAGGAGCAGTTGGAACTCATGGAAAAGTCCTTGGTGAAGGCAGTTCGAAATATGTACGATTTGTATGAAACAACAACACAGCTCATCATCTTCTTACCACGCGAGCACGGAGGGATTGGAGTTAAGCGTGTGTCAGATGTGTATAGGTCAACAAGGGTTGCATTTCTCATTAAGATGTTGAATCATCCCCAATTACAGTTCAAGAACATTGCACGTCAATCCCTTAATTTGGATATGGAAAAACGGAAAGTTGCTTCAACAGATAATGATATGAACTTCCTTGGGTTTGAGATTAGTGAAGACGGCTACCTGAATAGTCGTACCAAATTTGGGTGTCAATCAGATTGGCCAGATCTTCTGAGATATGCTAGAAAGCTAGATGTTTCCATTGAGTTCAGGCAAGGAAAGGCTGGAGTAATTATTAATGGTGAATTTTTTGATGAAGGTGCTCCACTTCAGAAGTTGCTATTCAAACAGACAGTTAATCGAGATTTGCAAAAAGCAAAGCAATTGTCAGTTCAAGGCCCCTTTCTCTGCATGACTGATGTTCAGTTGAAATCCTCCCATTCAATTTTTTACAACTGGAAAGTAAGTGATTTACTGGTGAAGTTTGCAATAAAAGCACGGTTGAGTCTACTTCCAACAAACTTCACAAAGAATGTATGGAATCGTGATAATGACCCTTCTTGCCCCTTTTGCCATCAGCACACGGAAAGTGTCGCACATCTGATGAATGGATGTAGAGAGTTTCACAACTTTTATAGTCGACGTCACAATCGAATTGCTGACAAAATATTTGAGGTGATCTCAGGAAGTATAAGTGGTTTCCAGTTTCATGCAAACAAACTTGCAGAATCAATAATAACGGAATATGGTGATGAATTACAGCGTATTACGCATCGTAAACCTGACATCATTATCATTGACAATCAGTCACGTAAATGCATTATCTTAGAGGTGACTGTCTGCTACGATCTGTATTTTGAGCAAGCACTGAACACCAAAGAGAAACGGTATCAGCCGCTGTGCAGTCTGCTGCAGTCGTTAGGTTGGGAGGTGGATTTGAAAGTGCTTTGCTTTGGCTCACTTGGTTGGATCAAAAAGGATGTTTGGACTGTTATGAGATCATTGTCAGTAGATAAGTTGATTGTAAAGAGCACATTACAGTGGTGCTCGGTATCAAATTTGATAATGGCCAACTATATATGGAGACACAGGGTTAAGAAGTTATTCATGTGAGTCTATTTTCTCTCGGCCCTTGCGTATGATCAGATACAATAAGTTCTATATTACATTTTCACATTGAATGACTTCTAAATCTTGTGTCTCACAGTTTATATGAAGTGATTATGTATGTGGTGGATAACACAAGCCTAGTAGACATACCTTTTATGTTAACTGAGCTTTTAGCTCGGACACTAGGGCAAATACGAATTTATTATTATTATTATTATTATTATTATTATTATTTTTACAGGATACCCAATTCAAAATTTACATATTTATGAATAAATGCAATAAATTCTGTTCTCACAAGGACCGTAAGTTTGCCCCTATGGAGAAGAAACAAATTGTAGAGATTCCTATCTGTTATTTGAGCGGCCGGAAAACAGGAATTCCGCATTGTGCTCACCTTGATTTGCACCAGAAAACTCTTGCACCTGCTTCTTTTCTAAACAGGCTCCTATGTGATTATCGCTATGTTATCAAGGTAGGTAAACAGTCGCTTGGCCGAACCCCCAAATATGACTTCTAAACCTTCAAAGTTACCTTTAACATTTTATACATCTACTAAATGAATTTTATCTAACAGCACCGGAAAATTAGGATTTCAAAATAAGAATTAGATAAAATGTACTTGGGTTGTTGCCAGGTTAGTTAACACCGTTTTATCAAAGGAAATTAACAAGCCTCAACTGGCACCTTCAATCGCGTAGCACGAAGCAGCCTTTCCTTTACAACTCAAAGCAAAATTATTATGTAAACAGCCAATTTAAAGTTTGCTATAGAGTACCGAAGTGATGACGTAAAAAATCTATTTTTAGAATTTATTAATTTTGATCCAAGAACCTGAAAGAGCATCATGAATTGCAAATTCAGTCTAAGGCATTACGAATTGGCTGAGATATGGCCACTTGAGCATAGGTTCTTGCCCCATCAAACCTCTGTAATTTGGTCTTGGTTCATAACTTTACGAACAAGGCCAGAATAACAGTACCCTGGGTTCCAGAGCGTCAGTGTGTCCCACACTCTCCCGCAACCCCCTATTTCCTCGACGCTCTATTTCCTCGACACTGACGCTCTGGAAGCCAGGCCAGAATAACAGTAATCCGTTAGCAAAACGAAATCTTTCATTGGTGATATACCACCCAATTTTAAACATATCTAGCAGATAATGCATATTGAGAGGTATTTGATGCCTTTCTTTCACATTATCTGGCCAAAATTGAGATTTTCTAAAAATAGATTTTTGATGACGTCACACTTCGGTACTCTATTTGACCAGTTGATTGCAGTGAATCCGCGGCCGAATCCGCGGCTTGTCGCGTAAATAGGAAGGCTAACCACTGTTTCAAGGAGTTAACCTAAATCGTGAACATTTTTTTGGAGGTACAGAACTTGAAAATGGCTTTGAAAAAAGCAAAGATTTTATAACATTGTGGCTAAAAGCTAACAACTTATTCTTATTCTTATTCTGACCCTGATTCTGACATTTTTGCGCTGAGGAGTGTCAGACGAAAAAGTTTTAGCTAATATGTTGTAAAATGTTTGCTTTTTTCAAAGCCATTTTGAACCTAAATCATTAAAACGAGGCTTCAGCAGTTAGCTAATGCTTAATATTAAAATTTTAGTAACAAACCTGGACCTATTTAACGTGACTTTGACCTCTGCAGATGAATTACCTAAAACTTGTTTTGGTACATTGCATGTAAAGTGATTTATTTTACTCTTTCTTCTGCAGTAAGATCAAAGAAATGAAATGGGTTTTGCACTGATACCATATGACGTCATAGCTGCAAATAGTCATTTGATTTACTTCGAAAACTTGACAACGAAGGCTAATAGGAATATTATCAAGCACATATTACTTTTTGAGCACGAAGCCTTTTATTAGAGTTGTATGTATCTGCATTCTAATCTATGCGAAAACTGACATGTCTGGATGAGAAACCCTTGTTTTATGCGCCCCAATCATTATACCTTTGTTTTTAACCCCCCCCCCCCAAATGTTTTAAACACGATTTTGTAGGATAAATTTTCATTGTCTTTTTATTTTAGAGAAATATATCCTTTTTTAACCACGAAAAACGAAATTAGGATCTAAGATTTACTAGCAAGAGGTCGACTAGCTCATAATTTGTAGCACCCACAATTATTTTACGATTTGAATCATTATGAAATATGGAATATAAGGAATGACTGCCGCGGACAACCTACAAAAGAACTATGAAATATCTAGCGAGGCATTTAAACCATGCTTTACATGAAAATGTCTTTTGAACAATCCCGGCTGAAGAACTATGCAATATCTAGCTTTTTTGTAGCATTTAAACCATGCTTCACGTAGAAGTTATTTGAACCATCTGCATAAATTTTCTTTGCTTTTTCCGTGGCAGATGCATGCTGGCCCATGCATTGTCACATTGTAATGCAAATCCCGAGTTTCCACATGTTTAGAAATCTTTATCAAAACCGTCACTTTGATAAAACTTTTCCGACGCAAAAATTTTGGCCTTGAATGCTAATCCTCGCGTCTTTATCGTTATTAAAGACCATTTTTAACTTTTTTAACACACGCTTTCGATCTAATTAATATAATCTAAATTGTATTATAAATGATGATTTTACATTCCCAGAATTTTTTGGTTATAATATTTAGAAATGCACAAATTAGTATCCTTGTATTCATTATTTTTCGTTTTTGCTTGTAACCAAATATTACAGACACATATCTCGTCGGATTGATATATACTTGAAAAGCTTTATGAATTGTAACCTGATTGATTCACCAATCGTGCGATTAAATGATGATTTAATTAAAATTAATCAGAGTTAATTTAACGAGGGGCTTTTGCATTGACTGTTACTCCTGAGTTTATTATTGACTGTAATTCATATTTTTGGTCTCGTGTGCCACGCTTTCTCGTGGTTCTCTTGCATTTGCGTTGCTCGTTTATTGGTATTGCGAAGTATTCTTGGCCTCCGGGGAATTTGTTAAGTAATGCTAGGGCAACATTTATGGCGCATTTATGGTTACTTAATGAGTTGGAGTTCCTGATGTAGCAACTTCTTATTTCAAGTGTGTATCTGGAAATATATTTATGTTAAAATTCATATATCTGACAGTAATATGTTTTATAACTGTGGGCTGCGAATGATTTAAATGTATGAGTTAGCAATTTTATGCTCACAGCCCGTAATCATTGCCCTTTTTGCTTTGTTTTCCCCAGAAGGTTTTCGAAGTTTAAGGAATTCTGCGGATAAATGATCTTAGACTTTGGATAAAATTGTTAGGAATAGATTGGGTTTTCATTGCAGTGGCTATTGAAGGTTCTTAAAAACCAGAATCCCCCCCCCCCCCCCCCTATGATACAATTCACAGCTATTTTAGGGGGAATGGAATTCTCAGCTCTAAATATTAAAGTATGGTCTAAGCATCATTTATTACTCGCATTCTCTATGGATGCTTCATTGCAGATCAAGCAAATGTATAGGCCACAGGGAAGTGATATAGAGATATAAATCCTCCTTTCATTCTAACACCATGCCTTCCCTTTGGTTTATTTTCTGCGATATGTTAGAAATTTTTAATAAGCAGAGGAGTCTCTTAACCATTTCCCGATTTTTTCGTAATCCATTTATTTGTTTCAATGTAGACATCCATGGCCTCAAACCTCTGAATACGTCAACGGAATTGATTTGGAACCAACACGTCATTACAGATTAGATGGTTTGTTACCATTTTTGGACATGTGTGAATGAATTTTGATTCAACTTTTAATAAATCGAACAAATTTAGCTTTTCCTTGACAGATTTTCCTGATATTTTACCTGTGTATTAAAGTGCGAAGCTAGAAAATAGAGAATATATACGCAAGGGCAATTTGGAGTGCCTAAATTTTAAACAGATTCCTTAAATGCTAACTCTGCTGATTTTACGGCACAGATAAATTTTTTAAGTATCCCTCCCCCTCGTGGGGAATTTAAATGGAATTTGAGGAGTTATCATAAAATTTTGCCCTCTGAAACAATATCATGAGGTTAGTAAGAGTTGATTTCTAATTTTTGGTAATGTTCCTGGTTGCCAAAGAAGATAGGTAGAAAATTTCGATGGGCAGGCCCGAATTTTCCTCAAATTATAACCCCAGAGCCCCGTTAGAAAATGTTAAAGCTGCTCTTACTATTGCGATTGTTTTTAGTTCAGTTTATCATTTTGTTACTGAAAATGTAAAGTTGTTTTAATGTGTTCAAATGTGACATAGCAATAGTGTGTTCAAAAGCTTGAATCGTCTAATGCATCCCAAGAATTTTTAATGCTGAATTATCGTGTGTTTATGCCTTTGGTCTAAGCATAGGCTTCATCTACCTGTAATACTATGAGCTACACCACTGAAGAAATATCAGTTTTGCTGTAAAGCATCATAAATAAATTTCTCGTGGAACATCTAATATTTGCAACTCTGTACTCAAACGTTTCGTGGTTCTTCACTCTTGTTCCACCCCAGTGTTGGGGTGTTGGGCCTCACCAGTGCTTTTGCACTAGAGATGTTGGTTTTTAGGTATTAGGAGATCTATGGTATTTAACAACATTGAAGCATTGCTTTTCATATTAGGGAGATAATTAGTTATTCACCCTGTCAAAAATTGTTATTAACCGTGGTGATCTAAAACACATCCTCAAAGAGAACTCGCAACTGCCCCTTATTCAATTATCGCAAGAAAAGTCCCTCCCCCCCCCCCCCGTATTTTGAAAGTTTTGACAGCCTTGCTTCCTGTCATTGTTACATACATGCTCGTACAAATACATCATGGTCGTAAGAATACCTTTGCAAAAGGACGGTCTGTGGGGACTAGTATTGCTGCAGTTAACGTCAGGAGAAAGATCTCTCCCCTTGATATTTTCTTTGCTTTTAGATAAGCGTTATTCCATAGGTATCGCTTTCTTGTCAAATTCCATATTCAAGACAGCACCTTAATTTGGCTACTTTATCTGGAACTCATGGACCAAAATTTGAATACAGCATGTTTTTTAAAAAGTGTTAAAGGCATTGAGTCATGATTTTCATGAATGCCATGCTATTGGTTGACCTGGAACTGGTCACATGAACTCACCTGTACTGATTGACAAAACAATTTCGATCAATAGCAAGTTGTCAACAACGGATGCAAGTATCACATGAAACACCAGCGATCACGCCGAAACCAAATGACCCCCTATAGAGAGGGCCTATTTACCATGACTCAATGCCTTTAAGATTTTTCTTCTGCTTTCAATATGCCCATGATATCCCCCTTAATCACTTGGTCCCATAAATTTCGCCCTAGAGTGACCATTGCTCTATTCTCCGCCTGGTCTAAATATCTAAAACTTTATTTCGCAGTTTCAAATGCAAAGAGAAGTAGTACCGCAATAGAGGGAAATACGGACATGTAACAAATAACTATTAACAAACTTTCAAGACCTATCCAGCTAAGTCATAGTATAATACAAATTTTACTTTTATAAGAAAACATTCCTTTAAAAATATTTGTTAGGAAGACTGTAAAAATCTTTATAAGCATATAATTTTAGTACCAAGTAGAAAATTCACATTATATCCACAATCAAGTTTCTTTGGCACTCTACAGCAATTCTGTAAAGTTGTCCTCTGCCAATTGATTCACGACTCCGGATCTTAGGCCCATCGAGCCTTTTAACGCTGACCATTGGCCATTATAGCTCCGGTTTAATATTCCTTATATCCGGTTTTTTCTGGCTTATTTACCACATCCTGCTGCTCCACAACCGGCTGCTGGGGCTGCTGGTGCCTGATATTGTGTTTGAAAAGCGGCTGGGTATGGAGCTTGGTATGGAGGTGGGTATGCCACTGGTTGGTACTGAGTGGCTGCACTTGCCTGGTATGATGCAGGGTACGATGGTGCACTGTATGAGTTGCAGCAAGTATTTGGGCATTGAGGACCGCAGAATGTGCTGCAGATTGGTGGGCAGGCTGATTGTACCTGAGCTGGTGCAGGCATAGGGGCATAGTTAGGGTATGGGGCTGGCTGTGGTGGTGGTGGTTGATATGCTGGTGGTGCAGGAGGTGGTGGTGGTGGTGGGGGAGGGGGTGGAGGTGGTACGGGGGCTGGAGCGGGTGCAGGTGCAATTGCATGCATGTCAACTGGCATGAAGGTGTGCACTGTGCAGCATCCTTGATCGCAGTATGAATAGCACTGTATGCGGCAGTCTGGAGTGCAGACGCGTCCCTTTGGCTCAGCAGTATCTGCAAGTTAAAGGGACTCAACATTCAGCAGGGAATTGCAACAACGTCTACAGTACAACTAAAGAGCGGAACGTTGTTCTATTGGCTCACGAAACTTCGTTTGGGAAAAGCCTGCAGTTTGTTCTCAATCTATCTTAACAACTTAGTCAATGCTTTTTGCGCTAAAATCCCATTTGTTTTCTAATTGAAGCTGGGCATCACGATAAAATGGTACTCACAAGCTCTGATGAACTTCTTTGAAACTGGGTGTGTATCTAACTTTCCGTCCTTGATCTCGTCTGAGAGTTTCCTCAAATGCGTTCCAAATGAATGGAATCGAACGTAGAAGTCCGCAACGACGCCTGGCAGTGGCGCCTTGACACTGAAATAATGAAAAATAATAAATCGAACTTAGAATATTTTCTTACAAAAGTTGTCACTGTTTTTCAACGGCAATGATTGGTATAAACACTGGACAGGAGATATTAACAGGTAAGATATAATTTTTAACCTTCATCAATTCTTCATGAATCTTAAAGTTACGATATGGGAAGAAGTGCTTTTTCTCTGCATTATATTCTAAAAGCGCTATTTGGTATTTTCGTTGCATTTATAAAAGATTGTACAACTCCCCTTATATTCTGTGACGCATCAATACCTCGACGGCGTATCAATAAATTATGTGGCGTATCAATATGTCTAACGAGGATTTTTCTTCTCAAAGTCCGAGGCAGAATAATTAGATAAACGTGTCTAAAAGTAGTGGATTGGCGTTTGGCTATTTTACCCTTGCTTGAGACGTCAGAAAATGATACTATTTTACATTTTCTATGAAATGAAAAACTTTCATCAACTGATCATTTTCTTAAGTTATGTTACCCGGCAAAAACCATGTCTCCGTTCAAAACAGCGACGCTTCATAATTCGTTTTAGTTGACGCAAAGATCGAATTTAATAATTGCTTCTTCCTTTATTTAGACTCATTTGTTATTCACAATATTACAATCATTGATGCTGACCATGTTATTAGCCTAAATTCATCATTGCTTTGCCCTTTTCTGTTTTAGAAATCTAAAGATGTTTGGGTGTAAACTTACGTCTCCCTTCTCTCTGCTGCTTTCTTCTGGTCTTGGCTGTCACTTTTTAAGACAAAAAGATATCTGGTAAGTGATGCATTGCATGTTTAACTTTTATCTTATATGAACAAAGATGTTTCAGTCAAGCAATCTTTGCTTTCGTAGAATTGTTTGAAATATGTCTGCTTTGAATAAGAGGATCAAAATCAAAACAAGATGACTAAATTTTGTGTGACAAATTTTGTTTTCTATACCTGAAGCCTATAAGGACGACTTGCTTGAAAGTTTCCTCGCCTTCGTAGACTTTTTCAATCTGAAAATAAGTAAAATGTAAAGGTAAGGCACAGTTAAGGTACAGCGAAGGCAAATGTAAGATTGTCAAGAGAGATATGTTTGCGAAGCAGGTATCAAGAGTCCATACAAAGTACTGATTGCATGGCTTATGCTTGTGAGGAAGATTACACTCTTTTTATAAGAACAATTAGATTGAAGTTCAGGCTGGCTGTTCTTTTTTAGAAAACCCGAGGCCGGATCCCTAATTTGCTCTTAAATTATTAGGGTGCAAGCAGTTCAATTGCTAGCTATTGCGCTCTAAAGATGTGTTCAGGCCCCGTTTGCCGACAAAGTGAGTGAGTGAAACATTCTTAGATAATAGAAGGGTAGTGATAATAAAAGGATTTCATTCACCACACCAAAGCTACGGCCTTTTTTATTGTTTACATTGAAAGTTTTGTCAGTGTTTGCTAACTAGCCGAAAGGAGACTTGGATGGACACGCTGCTAGTAAACGATAAACTTTTGAAGAAAACTCGAGTATTTCTCGGTGATTTCACCAAAGTTCAAAAACAAAATTTCTCACAGCTGTCAGCAGCATCTGTTTTGTTCGCTCATAAACTGGATTGACTGTGATTTGAAGGTCATCTGTCCATTTTTCTGCTGTGAATCTGATTGCAACATGGAATGTTGTAGCTGTGAAAAAGTATCATGTTTAGTCACTTACAATGTTTTCCTCCAAGATACAAGTTACTCATGCAAAAACATGAAATACTTCTAAGGAAATCTTTCCGAAAATAAAATAATCGCAGGGAGAGTTACTAAGAGACAAAAAAATAAAACGAATTTCGCTGGGGAAGGATCAGGCCTATAGAATCTCAAATAAATGAGCAATTCTAGGAAAGAAATTGAAGTGGACTAGAGAATTTGAAGAGAAAGCTTCAAAATATTTGAAGGATTGACTTGCTTTTACTAACTTCGCAGATGCCGTAATTTAGGCCTCTTTTGTAACGAAGCATACAAGAATGAAAATAAATAAAAACGATAATTCAGTTTCTCTTCATCTTCGATATTCCCCTACTTAACTTTATAACGTCTTCTGCTACCTGTCCACCCTATATTTCCCCTTCAATTCTCTTTCTATCTTTTCTCTCACTCAAAGCAACAATAACTATCGTTTCAGATCCTCATTACTAACATTCTCACACCATCAACAAGGAGCTATAAATGATCTTTTGGCAAGAAACATTTTAGTCTGTGTCACATTGTGATAGAATTGAAAAATTTTGTTATATATCTCTGATACGAATACCGTGTTTCCTCTAAAGAGCGCGGCGGCGTTTATTACAAAATCCGACTCCTGGATGCGGCGCTTAATAGAGGGCGGCGTTTGCTATTGAAAAGTTTGTCAAATGAGAAATGACAAGAAAATTGCGATGAAAAAAGATAAAAACAGAACTTTTTTCTATTTACTAAAAACACGTTAAAATTATATATTAAACAAAATATTGTGTGAGAATTTATTTAAAGTTCACAAATATAAGGTGCTCAATAGAGGGCGGCGTTTATCAGAGGGCGGCGTTAATGAGAGGAAATACGGTACATTAATATTCTAGGAAAATATGACCTTCGAAGAATAAGCCAGATAAACTTGAGTACTTCGTAACGTTATGAAGTACCATAAAGCATTCCATAACAATCGTCGGAATTTGAGGAAAAGTTCAGTCAAATTGTACACGACTTACCGTTCATATTCCTTGTGTTATTTGCTGAGTTCTCAACATCACCTTCCACTTCTGGAACTGGAGGAACCTTTGTTGGACCTACAGATGGTGCTGCAGTTGTGACAACGGTTGGGCCAGCTGTGGTAACAACCGCTGTAGAGCCAGGGGCAGTTGTCACTGGCACTGTTGTGGGTTTTGGGGCCTCAGTAACTGGTGCTAGAAGAAAAGAAAAACAAAAATAAAGTTTTGATGTGTCAAAGTTGCTACAATGAAAATAACTTTCCGTGTCATAGAAGATCATGAGGTGTTTTACAGAAGACAAGAAAGACAGGACAACACAACACAACACGACACAACACGACACAACACAGCATAACACAAGACAGGGACAACATAACACAGTATAACACAAGACAGGCACAACACAACACAGCATTACACAAGACAGGCACAATATATAAGGAAGAGAAGAGAGGTTATAAGGTTATACTCAGGGGCGTAACTTGGCCAATAGTTTTGGGGGGGTGAAAAGGGTTTCTGCCCTGCAAAACTGAGTGGTGCCCTGCAGACCTCGTAGCAAAGGTTTGTCTATAGGTTACCAGTGAAAGCTTTACCAGTGTACACTGGTCTTTACCAAGGACAAACTTCTAAGCAATAAAAACAAACTTGTAACTTCATTGCCTATGAAATTTCTATTTCTCTACGTGAGCGTAAATTGTTTTTTTATATTCACTTTATTTAATGTTGGTTAGCAAAATTAAGCTAATAAACAGCTAATTGGGGGGGGGGGAGGGTACATGATGTAGAAAGCGCAACGAAATTTATCCCAGTGGGGCTAAGAGTCGAGTTTAGTGAGGTAGGAGGACCCACCGTGTGGGTCCGACGTGACAAATTTTTTCTGAAAGTATACCTTGTAAAAGGGCTAAAAAGCATCTTTCAGACAAAAATTTAGCAAAATACTATTGTGCTAAAAGAACTGATTGTTTATTGAAAATATTATTGTTTATTGGGAAAAATAGGGAGGGGGATGTCATGCTAAAACTGTAGTGTTAGACGTTGGGGAAGGAAAGAAACGGCAACCTTTCATTTCAGATTGCACGTAGTTGTGAATGACAGAGGAAGATGTTGTTTTGATTGGGAGAATTTTATTTCCTGAACAGAAATGTGCAGTTTCTTGCATCGAGAAGGCCATGTTTACACATCCAAAATTAAAACATTGCAATGATACAGAAAATGATTTACTGAATTAATGCAAATAAAAGAAAAATAATAAAAATATACGTGAAAAAGTTAGCAATTAGATGAAACAAAATTGGTATCTTAACGATTTATTATGTTTTTTAGTTCATGCACTGTTAAAAAGTAATTGTAAAAATGATAAAAAAATTCCTATCTTGACCAAAGTGAGGGACTTCAGCCCCTTATCACCCCCCCCCCCCAGTGACGCCGTGCTTGTCATGAAAATAATTTACAACTTAAATTAATTTGCATGACTCAACCTTGCCCTCATAAACATATGCATCAATCATTGCATCCATTGGTTATGACTTTCGGTAAGAAATGCTTTCGCTTTGCAAATAACGAACTTTAGAGGTGGCATTTCTGCGTGGCAATAAAGCTCTTCTTGGCGCCCTGCGAAATCTTCGATTGCCCTGCGAAATCGACTATTTTTTGGATTGGGGGGGTGTGACACCCCCCCCCCCACACCCTCCCGGTAGTTTCGCCCCTGGTTATACTTTTGGGATCAATAGAAAGAAGAGAATATATAATAGGAGAAAGAAGAAGAAGGTGAATTAAAGAAGATAGAGTGGAATAAAAGCATAGGGGGAGATGAAGGAAGAGAGAAAGTAAAAATAAATGAATTTGATGTGAAAGAGAAGAAGATTGAAATGGATGCAAAGAGGAAGAAGAAGTCGGTTAAGAAAACAGATGAAAACGGAGGAAAAAAGAACGATAAAAGCAATGAATGGCTCTGGGACATAAGGAGAGAGGTGAGGACTGAAAGACAGAAGGGGGAGAGGATACAAATGAGGCAAAAGAAGAAAAAATTGAAATGCTAAATAAAACAAGGAAGGCAATGAACACAGCATTGTTGAAAGAATTAAACAATGATTGCTGCAGATGAAGATCAACAACAGTGGGAGAAACAAAAAAAAGATTGATTTTTGATATCCTGAACCATTGACTATGTGCTTCCCCTCTCTTACCTGTTGTTACTGGTGCCTTTGAAGGCTCTGTTGCTGCTGTTGTTACAACTGCTGGCGTGGTTGGTTTGATTGGTGCTGTTGTTGTTGCAACAGTTTTCTCTGGAGCTTTTGTTGTCACCTGACGTTCTTCTCCGCTTTTTTGGTCGTTTTTCTTTGGTTTAGGACCGTCATCTTTCTTCTTGTTTACTGCCACTTTGTCTCTTTTGTCAGCGGCTGCCGTATCGTCGCCTTCCTTGACTAGGTAGAAAAGGAATATTTTAAACGCTATGTTATTCTGGCTTTCTTTGCAATTGTTAAACCAGTCTTCTCGAGTCATCTCATCAGTTAACATTTCATCTTTTACTTCATGGTATTCAAAACCTTGTTATCTTACACTGTGACTGACATTTGAATGATAGAAAAATGACATGAGATATGAAAAACAATTTTTTCAAATATACCTGAGCATGTCAAGGTGAATATGGAAAACGTTTGATTGTTTCTTATCATCCATTCTTCCTTTTTTTCTACCAGGTAATTATCGCCTCAATATTCCTACTTGTACACAATTGACCTCGGGGTAAACCTGGTACTTTTCATATTTTCCGTTTTCTTTTCGTCTATGATATTTTTGTAATTGTCTTAGTACGTACAAACTTTTTACCCCATAACGCCTGTTCCATTCTCAGAACTTGTAAACATTAAAACACTTCACCCTCCTCTTGTCTCTCAGATCCATATCTTTATTCCAAACTGAAACCAACAAACCTGATCTCACCTCGCTCTCTCTCTCTCTCTCTCTCTCTCTCTCTCTCTCTCTCTCTCTCTCTCTCTCTCTCTCTCTCTCTCTCTCTCTCTCTCTCTCTCTCTCTCTCTCTCTCTCTCTCTCTCTCTCTCTCTCTCTCTCTCTCTCTCTATCTCTTCTTATCTTCTCCCTCCGTTCCCTTGTAAAGGCTTCGCTATAGCCCCCCCCCCCCCCCTAGCATTTCCTGAATTAAACATCATCTAAGAAATGCAAAACTTACGTTCTAGATATGATAGGTTTAAACCGTGAGTATGATATACCTACCATTGTTTTCGTCGTCTAAAGGCCGACTACGTCCATGTTCGAACGAAACGAAAAGTAAAAACCCTAGTAATATAAACGACAACTTCATTGTTGAGGTTTTTTGAATCTGCAAAGAAATAGGAAATTTATCATTGACATACCAGGTCTAGATTAAATACAGCAAAATTTCTATATAAAACTGTTACTTTAGATAAAGAAAAAATGAGAAATTGCGTTATCAACCGTTTTTTTACAATGTTTACTTGCTAATCAAATGTCGATTGAGTTAGGCCTAGCCAAACCAAGTGAGATTATTAACTGGCTTAAACAGCTATTTGCGTGAATTTATTTGCTGTAAAAGTTATTTACTAAAAGAACAAAAATGGATCTGCCATGATCCATTTTGAGAGATGTCGAACCCTTCATTTGTATACTATCTTTAAATGCTGTGTAACCATAAAAAGCCAAAGCATTCTAAAACAATATAACATGCGTTCCTGGAACTGAGGCATGTCTGAGATAATTTCGTTATCTTTCTGCATAAACTAAATGATACGTTTCTTATAACGCGCACGAAAACAGTAAACAGTGTCGCCATTTCTCGCAAATGTTACTTCCCGGGATAGATTAGCATGTGAGAGAGTCGCATTTTTGTAATTTCACTGCGGTCAAAAATTCCTTAAAGTTCCTGGAAAGTAATAAGTTGTGCAAATGAAAATTCACAGGTAGAAATGTGAACGTAATTGATAGTACAATATGGCGTTGAAGGTTTTGCAAATTCAGTAACGACAGAGATTTCGACTCTTTTAGTTAATAAACTTTTAACGCAATGCATCGTAATATTCTGCAAAACATCGAAAGCCTCGTAACAGGCCTTGCGACGTCGCAACCGATGTCTCCTAATTTGCAGAAAAAGTAACAGAGTTATATGCAAGCATACTTACCCCTAAATACCAGTACAACGATATTATTTTTCCTGTACTTCAGGCGAGATAATGTATCAAACTTTACAAAAAATCGAAGCAAAATTGCGAACCCTGGTTTGCAGAAACGCTTGCCAACCGCGTCCAGATCGTTCTGCTTCGTTTGAGTGCGATCATGTGATCTGACCTTGACCTCATAAATTATGCAGGTGAAAATGCATAAGCCTCTGAAACAAGAAGAGCCCTGAATAGGTTGGTAATTGTCGTAATCTATTTCGGGGTAAAGGTTAAGACAAGAGGAATTTCGCAAACGGCGTAACTCTTTTTGTTAATCGCGAATCGAGGCCTTCCGTGGATGCGTCGATTCGCGGCTTTTTGTTTGTTTACGCCACTTAGCGAGCTTGTTTATCGCTGGGTCGAAACAGCAATCGGTACCTCTTTTGCAAAGGTTTTTGTTTGCACATTAAGAGAATAACATTCAGAACACTCAAGGAAAAGAAATATGTCTATGATTTAGTGTATTTTGCATTTTTGGAAGGAATTTCGATGTTAATTTGCACGAGCGATTAAATTAGTTCGGATAAATGAAAAAATTTGAAGTTTTCGAATTCGCAAGATTTCTGTTGGTGTTTCGAATTTATAATAGTTTGGCTGTAAAATATTCCTTCAGATATCTTGCTTATTACACAATTGTATTCGAAATTGCAAATATTTTTTATCTTTTTGATAACTAATATGGTATCAACTATCAGATTTGGACCGGAAACAACCATTTGAAACTCTGACAAAACAACAATATTTGATCATTAATACAACTAAATATATTGTCTTTGTCAGTATCTCTTAGAGATAAATGGTTTCTAGAATTCTGCGAATTAGTACTGGGCAATCAGCACCATTTTAATGTTTTTTTAAATTTAATTGTGTAGATCTCAGATTAGGGTAGTTCTCAGAATATTTTTCACTAGCTCTATTTTATTGTTAAAGAATTATCCAATGCTTTCAATTTCATGCGCTCAGTCGAACTGCATATACCCTAACGGTACAGTTTGGAGAGAGTAGAAATCGGACGACGTATCATGCCGGCGTAGTTAAATATATTCGGTTTTAGACTTGTAAGATAGTAAAAAATCGTCTTTTTCCAGATAGATTGTCGGAATAATTTTTAGCTGATAGCACATCTAAATATTGTTGATAGCACATCTGATTTTCAGGCACAACTTGTCTGCAGCCAACAGAAAGTCATGAAAAACAAAACATTTAAAGTGAATCTGGCGATGTAAACGTCAGAATTATGATCACTGATGGCTTGGGCATATTGTCGAATTCGATTTTGATCATCATTACTATTGGAGCGATCGAGTCCTGGGAATTGGGTGGTGCCCAGTCTTTCTCCCGTCGACCACTGCGTTGACATGTCTTTTGTGATAAATCGCTTCAGCACATGACCTCAAGGGTTATTTAGTTGGCTATTCTGGCTGAGTGTGTAGTAAGCACGTTTTTGTTACGAAAATCACATACATAATCTCACAAATGGATTTTCTCTATGCTCCGACCTAGACTTTACAACAATTACTAACTTTATCAAAAGATAAAGCTGTATTTGATATCTTGCGCTGCAACAAACATAAAGATCATTTTGATATCAGAGTAGTAGTGAGAGAAAAAATTATGTAATTTGGGATAAGCACTTTATTTTCTGACAAGAAGAGCATCATTTTTTTAGGATCAAACATCAATGAGATTAGGAATCAGTTGCTTAAAACAATACTTAAACCGTCTGATTTGTCGTTTTTGATTTTTTCGTATTCGATTTAAGTCGCGCTCGATTTATGTCGTCTTTGATTTATGTCCTATTCGAGTAAAGACGCACTCGATTTATGTCGTATTGGACAAAATTTTATTTTGTTTGCAATATTACGATGTTACAGCGTAACTATCAAGACTTGCAACAAGGCAAAGTGCTACGACAGAAATTGCTTTCAGGCACAACTTGTCTGCAGCAAAGATCTTCAGGCACCTGACACAGCTAATACTGAAATATATTTTCTAAAGTTAAATATTTCTATAAACATCTCAGCTTTTGCTTTACGTCTCTTGGTATCTTTATAGCTTATCTATTTCTTAAAGGCATTGAGTCATTATAAAATGAATTGGGTATACCCCCAAGTGCCAAAATCCGCTGAGTCTTGATTTTCATGACTGCGATGCTATTGGTTGACCTGGAACTGGTCACATGAACATACCTCGTACTGATTGACAAAACAATTTCCATCAATAGCAAGTTGTCAACAACGGATGCCAATATCACGTGAAACAGCAGCGATCACGCCGAAACCAAATGACCCTCTATAGAGAAGGCCTATTTACCATGACTCGATGCCTTTAAGTAGTTCCTGTATATTTTGAACAAGTTTTTGGTTTGATGGCTGTATAACCAGCTGTGCTGAACCAGTTTGGTCTTTGTCAATATAACGATATTTCAAGTATTATTGGTATAAAAGTTCAACTTAAATTTATTCATACTTTACTGTCCTAAAACCAGTTTCTGAAATGAGTCCAATCTTAATCCCATCTCACATTAGTGATAAGAAGAATAGGAGCCATCCATCAACATTGAGGAGCAGCTTAATTCGTACAGTTTCATTATGTACATTTTCACGGGGTTGATTTGCGACAGTGTAATACAAGCCTTGTGTGAAGTGACAGATAATTCTGTTTTGTTGCTTCAAAACTTTTATAAGTGCTTTTATCCGATGTCATATCATATATATACATAATTTTCGTTTCTGAGCGTATGCTTTAATAAAAATTCTAAGCAAAGTGAAAGATAGTCAAGACATTTTTAATCTTTTATTCATTACATATATTTTTGATGTCATAAGTCAAGCTAAATACTGTATCTTTCTTTTCCAAAAGAACAGATGGCAATGGCTAATTTTCTAATGGCCCGAACTACCGAGCCTTCCCGGACCGGAATAGGCTGATGAAGTTACCGGGAGCGGACAGTCTGAGATTTCTACCATACAGGTATTTGAGGCTTCTCTAATGTATTGTACAACTTGCGTCTTGTGAATGTAATCACTGAGTTGTTCAGACGGACCAGTGAAATGTTCAAAGCTTTTTTTTCATACCTGTTAAGCATTGTAACACTTGCCTTGTGAATAGTGCTGGGCTGTGGGAATGACAAATTTCTTGGATGTAAGGTGCGTCTGGTGGAGGGCGGGTAAATTTAAAAGGATAGAGGACGAGGTGTGCCATTTTGAAACATGAATGCATACCTTCAAATTTAGAAATTTTCCAAAAACCTTACCCCAAAATTTTAATACAATATAAAATTCATACTCTTAAATTCAATTCAAATTTGCAAATTCCAACAACTCAATCAAGTAAATGAAAACATTTCTTTAAAAAATCAGTCCCAAAATTTATGTCCTTATTTGATTTTAACAAAATCGATATTCCAAGATTTATTTTCTACTTAAAAGAAGTTACATTTTCTACTTAAAAGAAGGGCAACGGAATGTGCCAAAAAATGACACATTCCGTTGCCCTTCTTCACCGAAAATGAATCCCACCGAAATTTTTGGTTCTAAAAGGAACGCTAATATGTTGCAAGGGTTGCCGTGGCTCCTATCTTTATTCTTTGCGTTTCCACCGTTGATGCTACTTCGACGAATCTTATTTAACGTGCAGAGAACACGGAGCCAGTGAGAGAGAGTGTGTTGACTGTGGAGCTTTGATCTGAACTCATCTGAACTGACTCAAATACAAATTAACATATATACAGAAATCAAATTGCTGACTAAGGATGAGTTAGGTGATGTAATTAGGTGACTAAGGATGATGTAATGATGATGTAATGGAGAAGGAAAGATCTAGACTTGGGAAGAAATCAGCATGACATAGATGTGTGAACGTGTGTACAATGGTGCAGGGAATGTCCTGTGCTAGGTGATGCTGTGAATGACGTAAGTGAGTAGGAATATGGCCTATTTTACAATATTGAAATCACTACAAACATTCAGAATGAAAAGGCCCCATAAAATTTTACCCATTTTTCAACTTTTTCAAAGTCGTTCAAAAAAGCCTCATGAAGTGCACCTAATTTTCTTACCCAGAGTTCAGAAAAGTCTTTATCCCACCTTTGGGCCACACTTTTCAGATTCGCTAACTTTGTTAAAGAAAACAACGAAAAAGGTTGGATTTAGGCGGGGCTTAAGTTTTCAATTTGCTTCCTCGCTGTTTTCGACCATGTGTCTGCCACAGTCCTTGGCTCTGTTTTCATGACTGCAATAAGCACTCGACCATCGGAGCGTACCACCTTTTAAATTAACAGTTAAAAGTATAAAGCAATATGAAAATATAAAGCACTATTAATTTCTTATGTTATATAATGCAAAAAATAGCATTATCCTTAGGAAGTATGTTTCCCTTGCTCCCGTTCACGCCGTTCAGACGTCAAACTTGGTAACTGCTAGCTCTAACTGGACTTTTGCAGGTGTCCTCTACGCTCTTTTTTTATAAGAACACGAGCCTCAAAACTGGTCAAAAGTTAAGAACAAATTAAGAACAAGCTGAGGCTGAGCTTCTGCAAAATGCAATTTTGAACAACGTTTTTTCTCAAAATCGAGGATTTTTAGCAATGTGTTGGTGCTTTCTCTGTGAATATTCATACTCTTGTCAGCAAATTAAGGCTGTCTCACTCACTTTGTTGGCAAATGAGGCCTGAACACCTCCTTAGAGCGAAAAGGCTAGCAATAGCACTGCTTACACCCTCTTAATTTAAGAACAAATTAAGAACAATCCAGCCTCAGATTTTCGAAAAAATTAAGAACAGTCAGCCTGAACTTAAATTTACTGGTTCTTATAAAAAAAGAGAGTGTATTCCAGGGCTTCTTGGTCTATTGATCCTATGACCCACCAAAGTTTTAGAATGGTCCCCAGATTTCTAGATTTCATTTTCCAGTCATATGTTATCTGTAAGCGATTTTATGACCAGCAAGAATTCACCATGAGCTTTTATATTTTATTGGTAGATTGCGTTTATAGCTTTAGACGTCGTTTAGGTTATCGATGTCGTTTCGTTGATGTCTCACTGTTTCCAGGGATGTTCCATTAAATGATCTTTTTATTGTATTGCCATGACCCTTAATTAAAACTTCAATCACTCAATGTCACGTCTCAATCGGCGTGTTTACTAGGATCAAATCACGCTCATGAATGTGCAATCAACCATTTGGTAAACATAAAAAACACCAGTAAGATAGATTCGCTGCAGACATTAGATAATTTCACCCCCTTAAACCTTATAATTATGAACTTGATCTTGAACTGAGTAAATTGATGCCAGACAATTTTTATTGGCGTTGCAAAGCTTTGAAGAAATTTAAAGATAGACAAGAACTCTTATCAGTTGCCTGTAAGTTTTAATTGTTAGTGGTTTTGCTTACAGCTGCCGTTGAGAACTCACAAACAAGTATTGCAAACATTCACAACAAGTTGAGGCTGTATTGAAACTGAGATAAACCAAGAAGAAAATGAAAGCTTCTCTCCTAATTTGTATTGTTGCTGTAAGCATATCGGCTTGTTTTGCCCGCCCTGGAAGACAAGACAAAGGTAACTACATATTTATGTTTTGAATACTTCAATTCATTGTCACACTTCTATTTTATGCGATCTTCTTGTACAATGATATAGAATACGGTGTTCTATAAAGACGTTCTAAGAAGACTAGGCAACTCTAAGTTAAACAAGTAAAACAGCTGTGATTCATGGTTTACTGTAGCCCACAACGGCCACGGCACAATCTGTTTTCACGGCACAGCTACATATTTCTACGGCGCATTTTCATAATTCTCACGGCACATTTTCCACACTCTCATAACGAGGCGTATAGCCCGATTAGTAAGGAAAACATAACTGAAAAGGAGCACCATGTTCTGAATGTGATTTGAAATAAACTTATCTTTGGATAATTAATTTAAGATAAATTTCACTTCGTCAAAGTGGGATCATAGACCTTAAATCTTGGCTGGTGTGGCCGGCCAGTCTGCACAGTGTGGCATGTGTACACCAGAGATAACTTTGTCCTACACGTTTCTTGAAGATGGTACTTATCTATGGCACATTCGGATAAAAACACTGCATCTCCGCCCATAGGCGTACGGGTTGAGTTCAGACAAGGGTGTATAAATCTCTTCAACGATGGCAACAAATATATCGATTATTTTGTCGAAATCTTTATTATGGACAAGAGTTGAATAATGGGGTATAGTTGAATAAAGCGCGATGTTAATGAGGGTTTGCTGTCCCATGGTGCTACGAAGATATGTTCTTATGTGCCTCAGTGAGCTAAATGACCGTTTTGCTGAACATGATGGTGATATATCTATACGTGGGAATAATCACAATGAAAGATATAAGAAAGTGTGCCGTAAAATATAAGAAGGTGTGCCGTCAGAAATATAAAAGTGTGCCGTCAGAAATATGAAAATATGCCGTCAGAGATATAGGACTGTGCCGTGGAAATGTATATGTGTGCCGTGTAAATATATAACTGTGCCGTGAAAAAAGATTGTGCCATGGCCGTTGTGGGCCACCGATTTACTGTTAGAAGGGTTATTTCTTGCGTAATGTATTTATCTTAACTATATGTTCCGATTTGAGACATCTCTGATAATTTAAATCACAAACAAGGTTTTTTCTTACACCGGCATGAAGAATCAGCCATTGTTTTCTGCAAATCAGAGCCACTGTTTTTAACTGATTTCCAAAATCATTTCCTTTAGTTTTTAGCAATATCAGCAATGAATTTGCCAAATATACCATCATTGCCAAAATTACTTGGAACACCCAACACTTTGCGCTGTGCTTTTCTATTTTTCATTTGTTTTCCCGAATACAACTACTTCCGTCCCCCTTTCCCCCCAAAACAATGTTGAATGTATAGAAAAACATCAAACAAGCCACAAGAAAAAACATACCCCTTTCTTTTTTCTTCAGTATATCAACATTGTTCTTAGGGGGGAGGGGGTGGCTGAATTTGCCTTTGAAAACTGACTTTAGTGTTCCAAGACTTTTGGCAGTGATAATAATAATAATAATAATAAATAATTTGTTTAAAGTTGGCGTACTAAATGAACGGTTGATAGCTATAAAGAAGCTAATTAAGGCCAACTATCTAATAAGAGTTAGTATGAAATAAAAATATATGATACAATATTAAAAAGGTTTAAGGTATAATGTTCTAAATAAAACCTAACCCAGCAATAAATTTTTTACACAATCTACAGTCGCATTCTATAGGGTGTGCTCTTAATTCTTTTTTAAAAGTTGCCAATGATTGGGACTCTCTTATACTGTGAGGTAGTGTTTGCCACAGTTTTTGACCTAAATATCTCACAGTTTCTATACCATAAGAAGTTGTCCTGGCTTTTGGAATGCAAAGATTATTTTTAGTTCGCAAATCATAATGTACATTTCTTGTTTCAAAAATCTCACTCATGAAACTAGGGTTCAGGTTATGTTTGGTTTTGTATATTTCTATCATCAAGTACTGTAGATTGCGTTGGTGAATTGATACTGCATTATCCAAAGTCAGCAATGCTTCGTAGTCAGCATGACTGTCTTTATAAACAATTCTGAGTGCTCTTTCGTGGATTTTATTTACTTTAGCATTCAGACATCTGTCATGGAACATCCAAATTAGGGGGCAGTAACTAAACTGAGCTTTTATGAAGCTGTTCATTAGGAGACGCAGTTTATCAGAACCCATAAATGGCGAAACTCTAGCAAGAGCATGCAGTTTTTGGCTGGCTCTTTTGCATAAATTTGAGACGTGACTTTTGAAATTAAGATTTTTATCTATTATCACCCCTAGCAGTTTTTCTTCAGAGCTTTCTTCAATAATGGCCTCACCGATTTTGATCTTAAAGTCATCTTGATTTGTTCCAAAAGTAAGAAGATGACATTTCCCTGCATTCAATTTCATAAAGTTTTCTGGAAACCATTTTGATAAAATAAGAGCATCAGTTTCTAGCCGTTCTAAAACTTTATCTAATTGACAGTCAGCTGCAAAAATCGTAGTATCATCAGCAAAGTTACATACTGCAGTATCAGTTACCATTAAGAATAAATCATTAATATATAAATTAAAGAGAAGAGGCCCAAGGACTGATCCTTGTGGTACACCTGCAAAGGTTTCTCGCCAAGTGCTGAATGAACCATTTAATTTTACCCTTTGTCTTCTACCGGACAGGTAATTATAAATCAATAATTGAGCATCTTTACAAAAACCATAGGCATTTAATTTCGCAATTAATAGCTCATGGTCTATGCAATCAAACGCTTTTGAGAGATCCATTAGCAAGGCACCAACCACCCCTTTTTTATCTAGGGAATTCTTGCAGATATCCATTAATCTCAACAGCGCATGCTGTGTGTTGAAACCTTTCCGAAAACCACATAAGTAGGGAACTAGGAACGTATCCGCGAAGTCGACCATCTGAGCATATAGAAGCCGTTCAAAGACCTTTGATAATGCGGATAGAACGGTGATAGGTCGATAGTTTCGTTTTTCTGTAGTTTTGTCACTTTTGAATAGTGGAGTTATGTCTCCTAATTGCCATGTCTCCTGTTTTAGAGGTACATGGTTATTCAGAACTTCTTCGACTACAGAATTAAAATTTTCATATTCAGAGTATGCTTCGCTGCTCTTAGCTAGATTGCTTCTAAGGTCACTGCGAAACTTTATAGGATCAAATTTACTGTAGTCTCGGTATGTCACAATCCTTGGACCTCTTTTTACAAAACCACTCTTTAACACTGTTAGTATCATTAGATGAAAATCAGACAATCCCACTTCTATTGTCGTAGTGTTTTGAAAACCAGAGGTTTTATTCGTTAGAAACATATCAATGGAAGAGGGATTGTCAGCAGATTTATAACAAGTGGGACTTTTTATTAGATTTTTTAATCCATAGATATCCATGAAATTGCTAATTTCATAATTTTTCTCTTCCGAATTTAAATCTCCAATAATGACGAAGTTTTCGTATCGAGGTGTAAGTTGGTCAAGCACTTTGCCCATCTCTGCGAAGAAAAATTTTTCACATTGAGAAGGGGGGCGGTAGGTACTGATCAATGCCCATTTTTTCTTGCCCACATTAATTTCAGTTAATACACATACAATTGAATTGGCGATGTTCACCAGTTTAATTTCATTTGCTGGAAGTTTTTCTCTGATATAAACCAGAATCCCACCACCGTTTGTATTTCTATCATAACGGAAGGGTTTTTTGAAACCATCAATTAAAAACTGATTAGTAGGAAAGGATTCGTCTAATTTGGTTTCAGAAACTGCGAGGATGTCAACATTTTTTGCAATCAGGGTTTTGAGATCCTCTATTTTGTTTCGGATTGAGTTTATATTTAGATGTGCCACAATTAGGCCTCTCTTGTTTTTGTTCCTAATAGTTGATAGATTGGCAAGGGGGTTAATATCTTCGGTATCAGAACTAGCAATTTCATTGGTATTTTGATTTTCTAAATTAGGACAAATGTACTTAGCTGTATGAGTCCCATCATCACGTCACTGAGCTTTGAGATATTTAATAAGGTTATTGGCAAGAAGGACTGTGCCCATTCTATTGAGGTGCAAAGCACTTCCATTTAGGTGCTTAGTTGTATCGATGTTTTGATGCTCGATGAGATCTAAACTATTTTCTCCGCACAGGGTTTTCAATTTTTCGTTTACAGTTTTTGCTTTTGTATTTAACGTTGAATCGTCACCTCGAGATATAATAGCTGATACAACAACTTCATTTGCTCCGTTTCTTAAATCAGCTGCCAGATCACAGATTTCAGATGCAATTTCATCAGCTGGCTTGTTTGTTCCCAGCGAGTTGGTCCCAACATGAAGAACGACAATGTCTGGGTTTTTTTTCATTGGTGGTTTTGAGTAATCTGCCATGTCTTCAACATTTGCTCCGCTGAAAGATTTGACATAGACATTCTGCCCATTTCGCAGAGATCCTTTCAATTTTCTCCCATCCAAGTGCTTAAGTATGGAGTCGCCAATAATAAGGATATTCTTCTTGTTCCTTTTGTTCTCCGCTCTGCTTTGGATTTTCTTTGTTGTCCTTCTCTCTTTTGCTGTTTGCACTTCGCTGGCTTCCGTACTGCGAGTTTGAGTATGGTTTTTGGATGTTTCCAAATCGCTTGACTCATCATCGCTTGACAGAAGGGCAAAGCGATTTTGCCACGCTAAGGGATTTCTGCTTGCAGATTTTGCAACGTCCTTTGATACTTGGGAATATGCAACTTTTGGTGTTTTATCTTTGTACCTGGGCCTTTGGGATATCTTGTCATGCCCATAAATATCTTTGGCTTGTTTTCTTTCAGTTTCTGCCTTCTTTGTCAGGCTCCTTGTTATTATTGGACTCACATGTGCTTCACTTTTTCCTGCCAATTTCTGTATTCCGCTGGGAGAAGGTCTCATTTCGTTGTCAAGACAGCTTTTGCTTCCATCAATTGTTTTGACTTCAAATCTAGGCCCTTCCAACAGACCTTCAATAATTTTCTGTTTGTCAAACAGCTGCTGCTCCAAAGAGATAATGCGGTCTTGAAGACATTTTAGCAACGCTTCCCTATCACTTTCAGAAGGGTCTATACTTGGTCTATTAGCAGTTTGGGCCTTTAATAGTAGAATTTCTCCATGTGAGAATCTTTTGAATTCCTCGAGTTCTGCTTGGATCCTCTTAAAGTCGCCGAAGTTTACATAACCCTTCGACTTTGGCCATTCAGAATCTCTTTCGGAGGTTGGGTTAAAATTTTCATTCTCAGTGTCTATATTTTCCTGGTCTTTGATACGATAGGAAACTTTGTTGTGGGACATGGTAGTGTATAATTTCCCCTCGTTTACCGCTTGATCCAAGATGGCGACTGTCTTTGTTTTGTCCCAACCATGTTTCGACAAGCAGAAGCTAGCGATTGAATCCATATGTCTTCCTTTGCTTGTACTCCTTAGAATTTCTGTAGCTTCCATAACAGTTTCAATGTCTGTTGCCATTTGAAATATGAGTGAATTTGCAATGAAAAGAGTATTTCTTAGAGCGCATAAAAGCCACGTCCTACCAGCTTCGTCCTCCGAACCGAAACCGAGTGAGTGATTGCATACTTGTTCGAACACTCCGAACCGAGTGATTGCATACTTGTTCGCATGACTTCTCCAAATAGTTTCTTGAAACTAACACTGTTTTCTTTTCTGTCAGAAAATCATTTCCTTTAAACAGCTCAAACAATATTACCCTTGCCATTGTAAAATTGAGTTTTTTAAAGCTGTCGCTTTGCAGCAAACTTTCATAGTAATGAATTGGTTGTGCTTTTAAGATTTTTGCAAAATTCAATCAACTTTTTAGAAAATTTGATTAAAGTTTGCAAATTCCAGCAACCGAATCAAGCAAATGAGAACATATTACCTTTCCTTTAAAGGTGATACCCCAAGATTTTAAGGTCAAGCAAAAGGTCATTCCCGAAATTAATGACCAAGCTTGATTTTACCAAAATCAATACCATAGAATTCATTTTCTACTAGAAAAAGGTACACCAAAAATGGCACCTCCCGTAAGTGGGGTTACCCCCCCCCCCCCTGGACCCAATCTCAAATATTTTTTTGATTTGGGAATCAATTATTTGAATACTAGCTTCCAACAATGATAATCCATTTAATGTCTTTAAGAAGATTCAGAACCCTGCCATGTCCCTTATATTCTGTATCTTAATCCAGCAAAATTCTTTCACGTGGATCGTAAAAATTCTTCCACGTGAATCGAATAAATTCTTCGTGCAATATAGGCGCCAGTGAATGTATTCGAGAAAACTTAGTGCAAGAATAAGACTACCATTAACATAGGCCAAGCTGAAATTCATCATTTTCTGCGCCAATAGACTACGTTTACTCAGTCAAAACTCGAGCACTCGTTGGTCATTTTGCGAAAATAGAAGGATTCGCCAATGGCAACAGAGTCGGGCTGTGATTTACTTTCTGTAATTTTTTCTGTCAAATTGGAACAAATTATTCTACGCAAACTCACATAGGGCAGGATTCGATTCGTGTAGAAAGAAGAATTCGCCACGTGGCAACCCAGCAAAAGTTATGTTATTATTTCCGTCCTCTTCGTGCAAGTTAACCCCCTCCTCTGTTGAATTATGCTCTTTAATACTAGAGGTGATTGAATTCCTTTTTTTTAGTGAGCGCCGAACTCCAGGCTGAGCCAACAAAAAATGCAGTTGGAAAAGACATTATCGTAACTGCAACTGCGACGATGGGCCAAAAGCCTAACCAAGGAGATAAGCGAACACCTACCGAAGCAAGCAAGCCAAAAAAGACAAAAACGAAGAAGAGGAAATCAATTAAGAAGAAAGAGTCTCACCCTCGTAAAGCTGTCGTACCTCCACGCAAAGCTGTCTTACTGCCTGGAAAATCGAAAGGAAAGAAACCTAAAAAGGAAGGGTTGAAATTTCAAAAGGTAAAGGAAGTAACTGGAACTCGATATGCAAGAAAAGCAAAGAAGGTAAACATTTCTGCTTTCATATTTCAAGTCTGGATTGAAGAATTTTATATCTCATTCTGACATATCACGAGTAAAGGGGAAATATCACAAGGCTCTTGTAGAAACTTCATCCAAAACAGGGACCAAGTGAGAGGGGGCTTGAGACGACTCCCTCTCCCGCAATTTTTAGCGATGTGTTGTTGAAAGCTGGCAGCCTAACGTTTCTACTATATGGTCCCTCCACTCTTTAATTCAAGATACTGCTCTTGTTGATCACTTTGTCAATAATATTAACTTGTTTCTTATTGGAAAAGTTTTGCAATCCTTTTGGTTGCTTCGATCTGATCACTTGAATGAGACAAATGTCTGGACCTTCAAAGTAATAGATCGTGTTGTTAGAAGCGCTTTGAGGCGACTGATGAAAATCATCATTAGCTGCCTTCTATTCAGGATTGTACAGGATTCAGTCGTTTACACGGTACCGTTACATTACACGATACGATACACGATTTCTATACGGGTAAGATTTTTCGTTTCGTACCATATTCATTGGCATATACGAGTAGATGGAAAGGCATTGCGATCGTACCGCATTGATTGAAATTCAGTATCGTGTAAACGAAGCCTTATTTTGTATGCATAATGTCTTGTTGTGCGATCTTAATCATGTTAGATATGTTGTCTTTTTTAGCAATTAGCTAGGCCAATAAGGAGTCCATTGCGCTTGTTTCAAAGTACATCCGACTTGTCAAGTAACTCGATCTCTGATGAGGTGACAGCAAGCAAGAAGTCTGCTCTAGAGGAAGAGATGAGTGACGATCCTGATGCTAGCCCTACTGAGAGCGCCAGTCTGGATGAATCTGATAAAGGTTCTCTGCAGTTACCTCTTTAACAAAGTATTTAAGATTTGGGCATGAAAGTAATCTAATTATATTCCCCCTTCAAAAAGAGTAAACTTTCTTCTACCTATGTTTTATATCCTTCATGAAGAAGTTCTGAATGCAATTTTCTGTATCATCCTTTTTACTTCGTTTCTTTTCCTGTTAAACCAGCATCTCTAAGGTGACCATTATGAAAATAAAGTCAGCTTGACCTTTTGATGCTATCCTTGCCACTGAAATTAAGGGTGTTTTTCTTTGTTTTTTAATTTATATTACTGTATTTTAAACTTTTTAACTTTCATTACCTGTTAGTAAAATGATTGGGGCGAATTAAACATACATAAATAGCAAGACACGCCCTGCATTTCTCTCAGACACCCCTCTCCTCCAATTGAACTTTCATTCCAATGACAC
The DNA here is from genome assembly GCF_057945365.1 of Rhopilema esculentum. NCBI lineage: Eukaryota > Metazoa > Cnidaria > Scyphozoa > Rhizostomeae > Rhizostomatidae > Rhopilema > Rhopilema esculentum. Next base: position 4,343,189 of record NC_142831.1, read on the forward strand.
CGCAAACCATAACAATGAAAATATAGCTCATCGAATCATGATATAAGAGACTGCATGAGTGTATTTGCATTAGAAACTGTGTAAGCAAGGATTATAGATTTACAGTATTTTTCACCAAAAAGGTGTCAACATGTCTGAGTGTGATTCTCTTTCCCTGTATAAACAACACAAAAGTTATCTCATCTGCAGACTTTCAATGATTCTTATTCATGTTACGTATTCGCATGTTCTGCTTCAGGAATAGGCCATAGATGAACCTAGTAGCTTCCAAACTGTTTTTCGTTCTTGATGCTTTTGTTCACTCTTCGTCACTTTTATCTTACCTTTAAAACCATACTGGCTAATTTTGACCTTGATGTTTGTAATTATTTCAATTATTTGTTGTAGAAGATAAAAACGATGCTTTTGGAGATGCTGCACCGACCGATTCAGCACCCCTTGATGAAAATGAAAAAGGAGCAGCCAAGGATGGAGATGGTAAGATTCATGGATTTAAGTTTAATTGTGATTTTAGCATTCTTGAAATCTTCGTGCTTGCTTCAGCCTGCACAGTGGTGGTGCAAGATAAGAAAGGAGGCGCTTGAGCCTCTTTTACGTAGGAAAATCTGGACTGGAGGAAAATCTCTTGATTTTAAAACTAAGCTGATATCAAACTATCTGCTTGCTTGCTTGCTTGCTTGCTTGCTTGCTTGCTTGCTTGCTTGCTTGCTTGCTTGCTTGCTTGCTTGCTTGCTTGCTTGCTTGCAAGCAAGCAAGCAAACATGATGCGAGACATCACCATATGAAGACATGGAAACTTTTCTTTCTCATTCAGATTTCTCATGCAGTTTCAACCCCGCCCAAGATTCACCCTAAGATTCAGGGCTCTTTCTTATTGCTCTGCAACTACGGTAGTTTTTGACAACTTGCCAAAGTTAGACAGGTTTTTAACAAATGTTTTTTTCGAATGCATTTCAGAAAAATCTGATAGCAAGAAGGATGGCGAAAAGGATTCTACAAATTTCTCAGGTAAATGGATTGATTGAAATTGCTATTGGAGTTGCAGTATCTTTTAGTTATGTACAGCCTCTTTCATGCTTCTGCATGTTGATTAGGATTTCCTAGTTAATTGGAATATGCAATGTAGCTACAATTGTCTGTATACATGCAGCAAATATTATGTAATAGTCTCTCTTGTCAGTTTAAGAATGCTAAAGAAATTCTAAAAAGTTTGCTCTGGGCTCATTTAAGAACTACACGACTTCATGACTTAACATAATAAATTCTTTTAGAAGAGGAAAATAAAGGAAAAGATAACGACGAGAGCGACAAGAAGAAAGTCGAAGAAAATAAAGACAGTAAAGATGATGATAAAACGAAGAGTGATTCTAAGGAAACCAAAGGAGACGATACAAAAAGTGCAGAGAAAACAAGCGATTCAGGGGAAAAAGACAATGAATCTAAAGAAAAGGAAAGTACTGCAGAAAACAGAGAGCCAGCTGATGGAGCAGCTCCCGTAATGACAACTCTTTGTCCATCAACAGTAGCCCCCACTACAGTAGCAACTACCCCAGGTGGAACGACAGCAGTGAAGCCTACAGACAAACCAACGACCAAAGAAAAAAAGAAAGCAACGACTAAGGCCACTGAAAAACCAACAACAAAGCCAAAAAACAAGTTGAACAAGGATAAGAAAGAGGATAAGGTGAAGACATTCCAGTCTGGTGTCGATGATGCCGCGTTAAACACGGGGTTTACCGCGGAAACGCTTACGTCAGAATCAGTTCATGGTTTGACTAAACAGGATGAAGAAAAAGTAAATTCAGATACAAATGCTATGACTAATGACACTACCAGCAATGGTGACCAGTCTGCATTAACTGCCGATACTGGGGATGGCCAAAACGGGGCCGAAGATTCCCCAACTGAAACTGTGACTGGAAATGACAGCGGAAGTGAAACAGCTGGTGATTCCGTGGATAGTGAAACAGCAGGGTCGGAAGGAGACAATACAGGTGGGGATGCCACTGTTGATAATGGTGCTGGAGATAGCAATCAAGAAAAAACCAGCGACGAAGCAAATGCTGAAGATACTGGGCCAGGAGAAAATGCGGAAATGGATAACATGGGTGATGGAGAGAACACAAGTGATATGTCAGAAGGTGAAGATATCAATGCTCTAAATGGGGATGACACTGCAGAAGACGAAAATGGTGAGCGTTGGTCTTGTCATTTAACAACAACATTGCAAATATTATTCGTATGTAACCAAGAGTTTTTGATAAGTTGAGAAACAGTTCATGAAGAAGGCAGCAACTATTACAGCTAGTCTCTCAACAGCATTTCTATTTTCTTGTTAAATGCTGTCCTTCTGATCTACACCTTATGAATGATGGTGCTTCATAAGGATCTATCCTGTCTCCTATTTTATTTGTTCTTTACCACATCGACGCTATGCTTTAGCAGACAATGCTCTGTATTCATGATTAAGAAATTTCGAACGAGTCTTGCTATTCCTTGCCTTGACGATTCATGGGAATGGAATCGTTCTCAGAAAAAGGACTCTATTCCCTACGTTTTCAGCACTATCAAAAGAAAAGAAATCAAACAGATCCTCTATGAATGCCGCACTTAACTCGCTAAGTACTTATCGTTTTCTTAAGCATTCCCTTTCAAGTACTTCTTCAGTTGAGCATCTTCTCTAGTACTCTTTTCTTTTATTAATTGACAATAACTGGTCGATTCAAATCTTCTCCAACTTCATTTCAGCATGAGCTAAATAAACCTTCATCATTGGTTAGGAGACAAATAAACTGGATCTATTGATTGATTGCTCACCTGATTGTTCGATTGCCTGTTAGCTTGATTGCTTGGTTTCTTGCTATGTTGCTTGATTGGCTCAATCATCAGTTGAAGGCAATCTGTCTCGTTGTGGATTGGTTAACGAGAACAATACCTGGAACAATAGCCTGAACACAATTCCAGCGCTCCGCCATATTTTTTTACAATGCGATAAATTAAAGGGGGACTGGAAACAATAAAAAATCCCTTTGTTCTTATAATCAATCAAGGTCGTGACAGATTGCCTTTAAACTGTCTCCCAAAACAGTGCGAGATAGATGGTTAGATTTTAATGAGAGCAAAAAATATTATAAATAGTTGCTGTATCAATTAAACTAAATTTTGTATGTGGTTTGGACAATAATTCTTTCATATATTTGTAGCAACGCCTACGGATTCAACATTCTTAGATGACGCAACTTTGGGTGACGATACGGGTGCAAATAGTGACAGCGCAGCAAAGAAGAGTGAAGTCTGAAGCCATAGAGTAGGTTTGTGTTTCTAGCTTCTGTTGTTTTCAAAGGCAAAAGCGTATCTGCAAAGAGGTACTGTGGCACATCAACCCAAATTTTAGAAAAATGCTGCTTTATTCTGTAAATATCTGTGTAAACAGCCTACAATTTTGTCTTTCAGTCCATATAATCTTTTTATGATTTGGGTTGAACGGACAATGAGGCTTTTCAGTTTCTCAAAGTGGTTTTTAAATTCTTCTATGGTTTAAACCATTGTGTTTATTCAGACGTTTATAGGAATTAATCAACTTGCTAGATACTCTTGGATGGACATCTTTCAATTTTATCAGTTTCATTTATCTCTAATGCACACTTCATAAAATATTTAAAGTTATCAATTTTGTGTATTTACTTTATATAAATAGCATAAGATGTGATTGATACTGATCTATTTTTCACCATTTTCACCGTGGTCTGCTAGCAAGAACCGATTCCGATGTTCAGATTGACTTGGATCTTTTTAGATAGGGGTTCTTATTCCAAAATGCCAACCGTTATGTTTTCAACTCACTAGGTTTTTATAGCAAAAAATCCTTCAAAACCTTTCTGCCGTCGGTGTACCTTCCTGAAAATGACAGACAGTGCAAATGAGTTTTATTTCAACTAAAAGGCCTTTCAGAAATTTTAATTTTTATAAAACGTACAGAAATTTTATAGCATAATCTCTTTTAAATCTCCAGAAAAAGGGTCTTATTGAAAAACTGGCTAATTTCTTCAACCTTAAAGCTTAAAATTGGCATGGTAAAAATTTCCTCGAATCGATGTTCCCCTCCATATTTTCATATTTTACAAAACCTTTGCATTGTTTTAAGACTAGGACGTTGATTTTTCAATGTATATTATTTGCAATATATGCTATTCTTTGCTATCTTAATTGCAGCTAAGCATGTCAGACCAACATTCATGGAACACACAATGACAGATGTGCCGATACTGACATGATGATAAGAAACTACCCTCAGATATGTTGATACTGATGTTCTGCTAACACAGTCCTGTGATTTATAAAGTTGCAACTTCACTAACATAAATGCAATTAAACTTAATGTTTGCTCTGTGCGCAGAAGTGTTGTTTGCCCAACTTGAATTTTAATTGATGTTTCTTACCACTTTCTCTAATGTGAATTTAGAAAAGTAGCCAGGGTGGCGTTGAAGCAGTGCATAAAAGGCAGCGCCGTCTCAAGAAAAGTTCAGTCATTAACATTCTGGCTTTCATTAGCGAAAGCAACTTATTGATTAACATGTAAAAGTTGTTAGGCCTATCCTTGTATGCTATGATAAAAATGGGGAAAGCCTCTTTAACGTACCTGTATCCTTATGTCTATACTTCCGAAAAGATTTCTTCTCTCTGCGTAGTAAATGTTACATTTATCATCATTTTTCTATCGTAGTGCAATTTATGTAATTAAAGAAAATCGGTCCCCTCCCCCCCTCCAATAGCTCATAATTTTTTCTCCGCAATGAAGGCCCCTTTGGTTTCATGAGCTATTTTTACTGCCTGGAGAATCAAACTCGCTTATTTGAGCTTACCTACGTTTACCAACCTCTTTACATGGGTCTACCTGCCTTTACCAAGTTAGCTTGTTGGAGTTTACAAGAGTTTGCCAAACTCGCTTACTTGCGTTTATTATGTTCGCTTATTTGAGTTCACAAGAGTTTACAGAGGTTGTTCACTCAAGTTTGCTTGAGTTTACAAAACTCTCTTGCTTAAGTTTACTTTTAGTTTACCAAGCATGCTTACTTGAGTTTACCTTCAGTTTAATAAGTCCACTAAATAAAGTTTACCTGCGTTTACCAAGCTGGCTTACTTAAGTTTACCAAGTTCGTTTACTTAAGTTTCCCTGCGTTTACAAAGCTGGCTTACTTAAGTTTACCAAGTTCATTTACTCAAGTTTCCCTGCGTTTACCAACCTGGCTTACTTAAGTTTTCTCCGAGGTTACTAAGCTCGCTTACATGAGTTTATCAGAGCTTGCAAAAGCTCGCATAGCTTGGCCCTGGCAAAATGCTACGTGGGTTATGATGGGTAAAACGTCAAGTGTCGCACTGTTTATAGTGCAACACTTTTTTTCGATGCATTTTATTATCATTTATCAATGGATTTTTCACTTGTTCTAATAAACATCATATTTAGAATCTTAAAAAGAACTAAATACGATGGATCTATGTTTTGTTAAAATAATTGTAAAGGTATATTGGAAAGCTAAAAATAATTATTTGGTATTTAAATAAAGTATATAAGCTGCCTTCTTAGTAAAGCGTGTTTTTTCTCCTGTTTTTATTTTAAGCAGTAATTTGATTTGTCTTTTGACATCAATGTACTCAAGTATAAAATCTAAGCCTTGAATATCTAGAGTAAAGATGAGTTTGGCGTCACAAACATTATATTTTAAGAGTATTGGTTTTGTTTACTACATAAGCTAAAAGAACATCATTAAAAACTGCTAAGTATGCAAAACAATTAAATTTTTGAAAAATCAGGTGAGATTTGGCAAATGAAAGATTTGGTCAGAGATCAACCTGTAAACAGAGGTTAAATGGGGAAAGGGATTGTGCTCATGTTGTCATATCTCAGTCAATCCGAAACACATTTAACTGAGATAGTTCATAGTGGTCTCAGGTTATGGGATACACATTTAGAAATTCTAAGAATGGATTCTCGTGACGTCATCACTTAAAAACTCTGCTCTGAAAGCTACGACCGGGCCAACCTGTTGAAACACATCTAAACATACCTTAGCTGGATGTATCATATATGAAAGATCGTTATCTAACTCCAAAGAACTTGTGGTCTTCTATTCGATTATCCACTCTTTTACTAAGCACAGCAACAACAAAAACTTTTATTTGTACAAACCGTCCTTCGGCATGTAAAATATTGCATTGAAATTTATTATTGATTGGCAATTAAAATATTGTTCAGCTGAGATGATATTTTTGAAAATAGGGTTTTGTGGTTCTAGCAATTTTTACGCTCTTCTGTCGAATAATTTTGGTACATGATATGAGGCAATAACACTTTCTTTTATAAGAAACTCTACATAGGAAACCTACCAAAAGTTTCCATTTAGTAATAAAGCAAATTTTTGGAAGAAATCATGCCCTATACTATTAAAAAGGCCACAATAAGTATGCTTGTACTTCTTCAGAGCAAAAAATCCTTCAAAACCTGTCTGCCGTCGGTGTCCCTTCCAGAAAATGACAGACAGTGCAAATGAGTTTTATTTCAACTAAAGCCCTGGCCAAATGAGCCAACATTTCGCCCAACATTTCGCCCAACATTTAACCCAACATCTTTCCCAACAATGTTGGGAGTTGTTAGGAAGGCTGGCCAAACGATCCAACAATTCACCCAACATTTAGCACAACTGTTTTTGGGATACTCGGATTGAGTCTAAGACAACCTAAGCCTGCCATCCCTGATCTTGAAAGCAACGCTTTTCTTATCCCCAAAGCTCTATTCATTTCCTCTACGGTCTCTTCGTACTCATCTTTACTCACTAAATCTCTTTCTTCTTACTCTTCCATTACCCAATATTCTTCAGTCGTCCCAATCAAATCTACGCTCTTCTTCTTACAATTTTGATCTCTGCTTCACAAACTCAAACTTGGCGCGCAGCGCTATAAATTAAGTTTGAAGCCAACAAATGTTGGGCAACCTGGCCAAACGAGCCAACAACGCCAAACAGCACCTTGAACAGTAGGGATTATTTTAATTACTATCCAACAGCCGCCAACATTTTTGACCAGTTTCAAATCGATCCAACAATTCAGCCAACATATTTTCCAACAATGTTGGGTTACCCAACATGGTGACCAAATGACCCAACATTTGACCCAACATGCGAAAAGAGCGTGTTGGCTGAAATGTTGGGTGAAATGTTGGCTCGTTTGGCCGGGGCTTAAAAAACCTTTCAGAAGTTTTGAGTTTATAAAACCTACAGAAATTTTCAGTACCGCATTTTAATTTATGCGTAATTATTATGCGTAATCCCTAGTAAATTTCAAGCCTCGCTTTGAGACCAACTCTTGAAGAAGTTTCAGTATTCCTCGAAGGAACATATCGATTTCTTAATTATTAGTTCCTTTCTCGATAATTTCAACTCTCTGTATTATGACTTGAAAGCAGGGTTTATTCGTTAACAAAATGGCGACGAGGCCTCGCTCAACTTCAAGTGCCGATAAGGAATATACTGATTCAGGATTCACAGAAGATTGCGATGGCCAAATTGCAAATGTATTTGCTTTGGAAGAAAGACACCGTCAGAGTTTCACGAACGGACGACCCGAGTATTCAAGATCGGCTTCTTGCGACACCAATATCTTAGACCAACTTAAAAGTCAAGACGAAGACGGTGATAGGTAAGAATTATTTAACTTCTAGGTTTCTTTCCTAACTGTATGCCTTTAGTGCTCGTGTCCCGCGACTTCTCAGAAGAAAATATTTGTTGCTAGCCAGGATAAATTGGATATGTTTTGGCATGTCCCAAAGATGTAGAGTTAAGAGGGGCTCGGGGAGGCCCAGGGGGGCTCGTGGTGCTGATTCCCTCTGTAAATGCTAAAAAATGGCCCTTTTCTCACTTTTTGCTATTGTTTTAGCGAGGGCCGGTATGCCCGAAATATTCTTCTCAAAATGTGGTGCGTCAGAGGAGAAGCATTTTGAAGAATGTTGATATTTCGCCTTTTAACATAATTTGTCTCAAATTTAAAGCCAACTTATCCGTTTTAATAAAGATTTACAGGTTTCAAAACAATACAGATCTGCAATGCTTGCTGCAAAAGCTGAACTCAAACAAAAATGGTGCGTGACTAGACATTGTAAAATTCCAGGACCACTTTGGGGCATGAATGGGCTGAATAAATCACATACCTATATATCTTTGAACCCAGATGCATCATGGAAATTCAACAAAAATCTTAAACCTTTAATGAGGATGCATATTCATGCAGCAATGTAGTCTTAGAGTGGGAGGGGCTTGGTTTGTACGTCTTTCTATAGCATGCTTCCTATTGTTTTTGAGACATTTTTGCTTGAGGCATATTTTTGCAAGAAACCAAATAGGTCTTTTCAAAACATTCTACCACTTACATTGTTATACATTTACAGAACACTTCAAAAAATTGTTTCATCAAAATATAAATGCTGTCTGTAAAAGCCAAAAATATAACTTACTGGTTCAATCTATTACATTAAATGGGTACAAGATATACAAGCCAAGTCTCTACAAAGACACATCAAGCACCCAAGTAGTCTGCAAAAAAGAGGTAATATCTGCCAATTACAAGTGTGTGCCTCAATAAATTCTTCTGAGGCCATAGCTCTCAACTCTTCCTGTTGTTTCAACCAGTTGTTTGAATCTGCACTTAAGATGCATCAAAATTTTCCACATACTGGATGTTCCGCTACCATAGTTGAAGAATGCAAACTGATACTAGGCTACTGGTTAAAATAAGCTATAATCTGTTTTTCCTGATTGATAATGAGGAGTCAACAGGCACATAAATACAGAGGGTTGTGTGGGATGTCACTTCCCAATCTTTGAAATTCTTTGAATTATTGCAAATTTTGGAGTAATCAGAAATTCTAAGACACTATGCTCAGATTAATTTCACAGAAGAATAATTCCAGAGAATAATTTTGCAAAACACATATGCTAAGATTTTTCCCTAAGGAATTGACAGAACAGTATAATTTTATAGTTCTGCAAGTAAACCTTATTGCAATTTTGGAACAAAACCGTTGGCTTATTCATCGGTTTTAAATTTAATGTCTTTGACCCTCCAAAGATATTCATCAGTTTACATCCCTGAGAGTCAAGCAATTTCTCCAAATGCAAATACTAACCAGCTATTGGTCATATTGACTGTTAGTCACCTGAGATTCAAAATCTCTGTATGACTTGACTGAAAAATTACTTGACTCCCTTCTAAGGAAGATTCAAAAGTGATGAGATAAGTCTTGCAAGAATGATAACTTTGTTTTTGGGACATGATTGAATAAGACACAACTCTATTTTTAGTATTTTGAACAAATGCTACCATTTTAAATTTCTTTAATACACATTAAAACTCATTTAAGGTGTAAACCAGGCTTGGAATAGATTTCAAACTTAGTTGTTCATATAATTTGTGTGATGCACTGAAATATACCTTTATCCATATTATGCATTAAACCATTCCCTGGCATCTCTTATATTTGGTTATCTTGTTTTTTTAGTTTCCTTCATATTGCCATTCAAAATGGTTATCAAGATACTGCTTTGAAAATTATCAATGTTGCATCCAAAGATACTCTTGAAATAAAAAACAATTTTGGCTTGGTAAGGGCATGGTTTTTGTTCAATACTGTTTTGTGTATTCTTGAATTTTCACAGTTTTTTATATCAAGCTGTGTTGAAGCAATATCAAATTTTCTCAATGTCTGTTTTCTCAAAGTCTTTTTTCTCAAAATGAGAAATATTCTCAAACTGACAACAGTGTAAAAGAAGCTGTTGAAGCATCAATTTAAGACACTCGATTTATTTGAGCCACTTTTCGTGTATTTTGATTATTTTTCTTTGTCCTGGTATTTTTACTGTTTCTCTCTTGGGTACACTCTAACAATACCATCTAGCTTGATGAAACAAATTTGTCTAACTTTTGTTGCTTGTCCTAGCATCCAAAGGTAGTTTTTAGGACACTGAGAAGCAATGCTTATTGAGCAGTGTCCTGGTCCTTCCTCTCGATGTGACCACACCTTGTGATTCCTATGCCTGGAATTACAAAGAGCTGGCGTCTCTCCCCACTCTGGATGAAAGTTGGGTCATGCCAGGGACTCAAACCACAGACCCTTGGGTCTGTAGTCGGTGCCTCTAACAACTGAGCCATCATGTTTGGACAGCAGAGATAAAGAATCTGATGTTTTAAAAAGAATTTGATTGCTTCATATTCATGCATGGTTTATTTTCCACATTGCCTTATTTGATTGGGATTTTTTTGCCTTTGTCCTTCACAGACACCGTTGATTCAAGCCATCAAAATGGAGTCCTATTTTGTGGTAGAAAGCCTATTAGCCAAAGGTGTAAATACAGATTCTCTTGATTATCAAGCTTGTAATAATTTATTGCACATTTGTGCAGAGTCAGGTGGCTACCAAATGCTTGAAATATTTGAAAGAATTGACAAAGAAGCATTGACTGTATTAGCAAATGCAAGAAATGGAAGAGGTTTGTCTTGCTTTGTTACATAAACCTGCACTACATATTATCATTAACCTTGTAAAGAAATTAATAATCTAATGTATAATAAGAAGCTTCCATTTCTATCAATAGGATGTGGTATGGAGCTAGAAGGGTGTGTGTGTGCAAGTAACCCCCCTACCCCTCCCTCGTGGATTTGCTGCTAGGAGAGAACAAGGGATCCTCATACAAAGGTCTCAAGAGCAATAGCAAAACTACAGGAGCTTTACTTTTTGGCATTCACAATTGGGACTGACCCCAAGCCCTCCAAGTCTATAACCCTGTAGCTCAAGCATATAATCTACCTCGTATTTACAGCTAACTACATGCTCCTAAATGACAAACTTAAAAACACCCACCGTCAACGATAAAATATTTTGGGGAATCTTTTGAAAAATGCTCAGAAAGAACTATATTGCACCTACTCTCTTCCTATTCATTGATTTTCCACATAATTTCGTTTTATTGATTCAAACCAAAACTTATGGAAAAGTCTTTTCAATTTCTTCCCTTACAAAAAGGTTGGGTTATGCTTTTTAAGATGAAATTAGCTCTCACATGGACTGGTCCTTTTTCCTAGAAAAACAATTTTTTAGAGCAGACAGGTAACCAATTTTAAAATGCGAAATTTTTGAAAGATATTCAGTGTTAAAGCACGTCACTTACCAATTCAGCAGCTTCCTACCAAGTGTCCAGTCTCAAACATTCGAGAAATGAGGGGCAATAAAAGGTGCAATAGAATAGAAATAAATAAAAAGAGCATTATCATCAGGGGAATAGCTAGCGTGACACCCCCCCCCCAATTTTCATGATTTTGTTGGAAAATTTGTAGTTGGTGTATGAATTCCATGGTTTTTCAGCAAAATCGTCTATCAGTAGGTGAAATAGCACCAAAATTTTTCATCATCTTTGTCTTCGTTGGTAAAACTTTTTACTAATAACACCCACCCCCACCCCTTGTCTGGAAGGTCAAGCTATGCCACTGAATATAATTAATTAGATCTCATCTACTTAGGAATGTAAACTTAACAGGTGTGGTACCTTGACTGCTGGTGCTGATAGTGTAGATGATGAGGATTCTTTTTTCATCAGAAGAAAATTGTTGTGTTTTTACATAGAACATAGAAAAGTATTTTTTTCAGGTCAAACACCTTTCCACATTGCTGTAACTGGGAAAGACATGTACTCATGCACTGTTCTCTTCAGATTTGGAGCTGATATTGATGCAAAGGTAAGTTTGTTGTTTTTGAAGGATATGCCATTTACTTTGTTGTTCTTGTTCAAGGTTCTTTAACACAATTGTACTTAGAGGAAGGAAGAAAAAAATCTAAAAGATTCTGAAGAATGTTTAAAATAATTCAAAACATTATAAATTAAATAGTATTATTCATTCTATATATTGTTTTAAACTATGTATGCATTATTTTGGCTCTGGCCAACAGTTACGCAAAATGAACTCTGGTTGACAGTTGTTCTAACCTTACCCTTTTGACCAACTTTCTCTGTAGGTCCTTTAAAAGAGGCACTAAGGGGTGATGACCTGAGAAGCAAGCTAGCTAAGCTCTGTTTCTAAAAATTAATTTGATATTATTTATGATCTTTTTCAGGTATTTAAGTAATTTGATGAAAGGTTTTTGCTTAGAACTGTGGCAGCCCTAAATGAGCCTCCTAGATGTAATCCCCTAAATGAGCTCAGTTTTATTTTCTGAGTTTGATTTTCAACTTTCGGTTGCTCCATAAGGAAATTAAACATTTTTAGACACTCAAGCACAAATTAAGTATCTCTGAATTTACAATTACAGAATCTCTCAAGCTTGTTAAGAAGACCTTTTTTATTGGAAGTATTTTACAGGTACACCTTTCATCAAAGCACAATTTTCACGTTTTTGTAATCAGAGGTGGCGCCAGAAATCTTCCGACATAGGGGCTGCAGCTTCCGAAAATAACCCAAAATTTCTTCTGATGGGGGGCTGGATGCTTCCGACGGAGGGGCTGTAGCCCCCCTAGCCCTCCCCTTGCGCCACCACTGTTCGTAATCATGAATATTGTTCAGAAATAGAAGAAACTCGAATTTTTTTTGAAATTCATATCCTAACTATAATTCCTTGATTAATTTTCTATTATTTCCCGCTTGAAGTGTCAGCTTAAAAGTTTCCATTTCTTGTAACAGCTTTTTGAATTTTATTTAGTTAAAAAAACGGCCATTTTTAGCGAAGGGTGCAATATTTCCGGACATAGCTCCTTATGAATGTATGATGAAATTTTCATACATTTGGGAAAGAAAGTGTTGCTTGATTTTTCTCAACAACGTATTTCGAATGGCATATCCTTGATGCTTTGATAAATTGTGATCCAAAAATGGTCAGTGTTCCATGGGCTCTGACGCAGCATAGAAAATGAGGGGGGCCGGGTCAAGGGAAAATTTAGCAATCATAACAAAAGATTTTTAAAAAAGCCATTTTGTTTTGCAAAAAAAGTGGGGGGGGGGCATGCCCTGTGTTCATTTCCTTCCTGCATCAAACACACTTTTCTCTCCGTCTATACTCTCGCCGTCGATAATACTACAGACTACGCCCATCTTCTTGTCAAAATCAATCCATACACAAACCACCATACTTATATACTTACACATTATAAAAAAGCTTATGAATATTGTCTGGCATCTTTCTTGAGTCGGTAGCTACTTAGGGTTATCAATTTAGAATGGCCCTTTTTCAAACTTCTCAGCGGCATTTCTACGGGGAGCCAGGGGTGCCACGCCACCCGCCCCCCACCAGAAATTTTCTTTCCCCCTTGTTTGGCCCCCAGTTTTTTGAAAGTTTTTATTGAAAATTAAATGTTTTCTTCGAAAGTTGCTCAATCGTTTTTTGACTTTGTTAGGGTTGCTCTCTTAATTTTGCTCAGTGCAATCTTTATTGCATTTAATTAACAAGCTAAAGGCCCTGATAAGCATTTTCGTTTGTAACCGAGGTGAAAATTAATGAAATTTTGGTTCCTTTCTGTAGTTACCAAGAAGAATTCATTCTTGACAATCATTTAAATTCTATAATTGTTATATAGTATCACGGAGATATACCTTTTTGGAGTGGGGTGCGCAGGGTAAGCCCAAATCAAGATTCTCTACATCCCATTGAAAACCTTTTCGTTCTGGAACCCAGCTCAGGGAAATACCAATACCATCCCAGTATACCTTGGCAATCTACTATTGGTTATCGAAATTCTATGATTTGAAATTCTGTGTAACAGAATGATTTGCTTGATCTCATGGAGGTTGGTTATAAGACATAACTACTATGGAAAAATTTTACCAGTCAACTTTACAAAGCTATTAGCTTTTCATTTTTAGAAGTATAGTTCTTCTGTTGAAATTCTAATGTCCATGACGCATTATCGTTGAACAGATAAAACTCAAGGGGGGACGGCCCAGAGTTACCTTTAGTTAAATAACAAAGGGTCCCTCACCTTTAGGGGCCCCAAGCACCTATTTGTCTTTGTTTTTTTCTAGGGTACGAAGCTGCTCGTTACGCCACTAATAAAATTATTTGGCATAATGATAACAGCCTTGATAGAGCTGTACCAAGGACATACCTTTCTAGGGGGTGCTAAAAATTAGTGCCTTGTAGCTAATTTTGAGCCGCCACGCGTCCACGCCATTGCTTTACATTATACTAGTTCGCAAAGTAATGGCTAGCGTTGGCCCCTCTAACAGAAAGTTCCCCCCCCCCTTATTTTTAAGGCTAGATTCGCCACTGCTTCTTCTTCCCTTCAACCGTGATGGCAGCATTCACTGAATCAAAAAAGAAATCTTAGCATAGCATGCCCTCCAACTTAAAAGTCCCTCAACACGGCACACCCTTTAACTTGAACACGATCTCGTCGGATATTTCCCGTTAACTTACTTTAGAGATGAGGTAATTCCCCAGTTTTGTTTTTCTCGGGGTCAGGTTCTTGTGACTATGGTATTACTGATGATATGATAACGAGAACAATGCATAATTCGAAACCACAAGCTGACAGAACAGAAGGACTTTCTGGTCGCCATTCATGCTCTGAAGGTTTTTCCCCTTGTAATCGGATAACGAAGAGACCTGATGACCGACCTGTAGAAAGAGATCGATTTACATGCAAACTTTGCTGCTGTAAGCAAGCTATTGTATTCAGTGTTAGAGGGAGGGTTAGTTATCGTTGGCGAAGTAGATAGTTTTTGATAGCCTCTCTGTCTCTTGAGAAAGAGAGGGGGAAATTTTCAGAACGTCGACTATTTTGTAACCAAAACAACAGGTCATAATATTCGTCTCAAAAACCCCCTTGACATTGCAAAAGCCAGAACTACCTATAATGGTATCAGATCATTAAGTTTTCAAGGGCCTAAAATCTGGAATTCACTCTCAGAATCAATAAAGACAGCACAAAATACTAGACAATTTAAGAATTTGATCAAAACTTTGGAGGGGGTTGCTAGTTTTTACGTATATTTGCCAAGTGTATTGCCAAGTGTATTACGTATATTTGCCATTTTAGACACTTTTCTCAATGATTAATGATTCTGCTACCCTGGTTATCAGACTCACTCTATAAAGAATAAGAGAAAATGTTTTAGAGAGTGAGCCTGGTAACCAGGCTAGAATTTCGCAAAAGCAAATGGTTTTTAAAATTTCTTCATGTGGTGTCTCGATTTGTACTACGTGAGAGAAACTCCTAGAGAAGACTGAATTGCACCACACGTTAGCTTTTTTGTATTACGTAATCTTGACTTATTTTTTCATCAAGAAAATATTTTAGTTACTTCATTGTTATTCTAGGACGGTCGAGCTGGCTACACTGGTCTGCATTTGGCAGTTTTAACTGAAGATAGTGACTTTGTAAAAGACTTTATCTCCCGATTTCAACCAGAATTGGGCATTGAATCTTATTCCGGTTACACACCTTATGGGTTGGCCCAACAAAACGACCTGGAGGATATTCAGACTGTCCTTTTGCAGGCTGGGGCAAGCGAAGACGTTGGTTCAGTTGATGATGTATGATACAAGAAATTTTATCTGTCCAACTGTGTGTATAAATACATATAGTCAAAATATTCTAGTTTTTAGTGATGCTTTTGATTGAATTTGGCCTTGTCTGGAAGGTTATGAGGAAGAACATGAGGCCAAGTTTAAAGACTGGAAAAAATTTTCGCCTTAGCAACTCCTGGGAAGATTCTAGCGAGAAAAATATTTGTTAGCATAGAGTCATGAATATGTTTTTAATGTAATGTCAAATGTCAAATGGATGTAGTTTTGATTCACAATAATTCAACGTCTGAATGTGCATCACTGTCAGTGGCGTAGCGGAGGCATTTAGGGCCCTACGGAAAGCCTGAGACAAGACTCCAACTTATTCCAATGGTTATTTCTTATGGAATTTCTAATGGAGGGCGTGTCGGGTGCTCCTTTTGCAAGCTCTTTCATGCATCCGATAATGCTAGCCAGTTCAAATGATAATGGAGACGTCAGTCCCAGTTACTTCTAGAAATGTTTCTTCAAAATTATTTAGTATATGTCAAAACAGCTATATAGTGCATCAAACGTTTATTTTTGTATGTATTGATTAGCTATATAAGTGACGCTCTAAGTACAGATACTTCAAAATGCATCGTTATATATATAATCTATCTAAATTATATATTTAATGGCTTAGAATGAATCTTTGGGAGAAAATCTTCCACCTTGTCGTGGTCTTCATCAGATGGAGTTTTACATTGGTAAATACATATGTATAAGTTTAATTTATGTCGAGATATCTTCAAGCACCAATTTTGATTTTAGATATTTTTATTTGACTCTATTTTAGGAGATGGTGATTTAAAAATGGATTATGGAGTGGTCCCCTTTTTGGGGCATCTATATATGAAGTACTTCCAGAAACCTTGCCGCCCATTCCATCCCTCCTCCGTCTCTTTTTGCTCCCTTTTCGAATGCATGTATATTTTGTTGACTATAACCTTCCCCTGTTACAGGAATATGCTATATGTTATTTGCCAACGATTAGATGAAGGAAAATGTATCAGGGAGGCTACAGGGCTATTCGCTGAAGGTTAGAGGAGATTCTTTGCATCTGTTAATTAACGATTTCATGCTCTTATATGTTCATTCACTGTAAAAATCCTATCAGAAACAATTTCGAAAACCTATATAGATGTTCCCTCAATTCTTTGCTACACCCTGTATGTGACCTTGTGATTCAAAAGAATGTTTCCCTTCGCAGCTCTGAGCATGCCTCTCTTAGAATGGATATCTTGTATGGATGCTGCTTGTGGCAAATGATTATCTACCGAAAAAGCCAAGCGGAAGAGCTCCTCCGCTTCTCAAGAGGCGTAGCTAGCGTGGGGGGGGGGGGGGGGGTTGTAAGAGGTGTAACATCCCCAATTCTTCATGAATTCGTCCGTAAATCTTCAGTTTGTCTACAATATCTTTAGTTTGTCGGTAAATTCATCTATCAGTAGGTGAAATAGTACCTAAATTCTTCTCAATCTGTGTCTTCGTCAGTAAATTTTTCTATTCATGACCCTCTACCCCCCTAGTCTGGAATGTCAAGTGAGGCCACTGCTTGCTCCACTCCTATCTCCTATTTTTGCGATCGAATTTATGTGGCTCTGGTACCCAGGCTAATTATTAGCCTTTATGTTAAATGTAAACTAAACGGCTGAACTTAAATTTTCTCATATAGCATCTACACTGGCGTCTGTTTTGACTTTAAAGTATTTAACCATTATTATTTAGAGTAAGTGGAAAATCCTTAGGAACAATTTGTTCTTAGTTCTATTTTATAGCTGCTCCCAGTAGATGTGCATGCAAAGGCTCTGTGGGACCAGTGATCGGGGTGGTGCGAAAACGATAGAAATTTTGATATAATTGCTCACGAAAGTGACAAATTGCTCGAAGAGAGTTAAAGATCGATAATTCTGTTGAAATTCTTATGACCAAATTTTCCCCCTGAAATGAATTGAATTTCTGAAAGAGGAGCCCGTTTGTAGGTGAATGATATCATAAATCCAAAGCAGAAACTCGAGAGAGGCAAAAATAACTTGCAGCTACCCCCTCGCCAAATTACGTCACCATAGTCCCAGGTCACGTGTTTATGCGTCATATTTTACTCTCGTTTGTCAAGGAACATATTGAAATAATTGATTATGGTATGTTTTCTCATGTTAATGTGGTTGGATTAAGATGTGATAAAATTTTCATTATTGGAAGTACAAAAATGATGTGGAGTGTTTTTGCTGCCTCTTAGTCTCTTGACTGAAGGTAGTTTTATGAATCTTTGAAAATAGAACCTGCTTTATAACAAATTGGTATAAAAGCAGTTCTTGAGCTTTTTTCAGGAGTCTGAACCCACATCTTTGGGTGCAGAAACAGAAATAGTGTCAGGAGAGGATGCCTAAATTGTTTCAAAATGACAATTTAGATTTTTGATTTTATATAAAGGTGCATTGTAAATAGGGTCTGAATAAGAGGATATTCAACCGTTTGTAATGTCTGCATCCTGGCTAGTTCTTGGTATGAACGCATCTTTCTCACTCAAAATGGGTTTCAAAAAAAGGCCAAGAAGACCAGATACTTCCTCTTCGAAAGGTTTTTCTTCTGAAAGAATCTGGTGCCTGCGTAGCCTATACACGTCGGTGTTCTACGTTGGTGATGAAACCTCTTTTCAAAAGAGCCTGATTTTACCCTTTGCACTAAACCCAAAAACGATACAGACACAACCAAGGGCCGCGGAACATATTCTGAGGGGACTACCTCATTTTAGGAGTATTAAACATGCTCAAAACCAAAAGCAAGGCATCTTTTGTATGGTTTTTAGTAGATTAAGAAAATAATTTGGAAGGCTAAA
This sequence comes from Rhopilema esculentum, assembly GCF_057945365.1. NCBI lineage: Eukaryota > Metazoa > Cnidaria > Scyphozoa > Rhizostomeae > Rhizostomatidae > Rhopilema > Rhopilema esculentum. The sequence goes on from NC_142831.1 coordinate 4,361,605, forward strand.
GCCCCCATAGCCCCCATTTCTGCGGTTCCTGGACACAACGAAAGTCATATGAAATGCACATCCGAGACAACTAGAAACAAAAGTAGACCTGATCGAACATTAAGAGACAGGGCTTAAGACATCAGCAAGAATTTCAATCAAAAACTTTTTAATATGAAAGGCAATTTAGATATGATTAAAAAGCAAAAATAAAGCTTAAATATAACTTCTTTGCAATGAATGCATTCACTAAAAGGCGAAGTTTGCGATTGTAATATATGTTAATAGTATTGCTGATATTTAGCCTCATTTATTTTAAGCAAGTTGGCGTCTAGATGTTTGTACTTTTTAGCACAAACTATAAGTAATTTATCCAACTGTAAATTACGTGTTTATTATCATTATTGTTATTATTACTATTGGCCATGTTGAGAAGTCATTTCTGGAATAAAGATTTATCGATTCTTACAGCATTGAAGGAGTCTTCTGTAGGGCCCTCTGCAGTGGATCATCTGCTTTTGGCCTTACCGTTGAAATTTCACGTGATCACAAGGTACTGGACGTACGTTGCCTCTTTACGAAACCGAGGTAACTTAGCATGACTCAGCAGATTGGAACTTCCCTCTGATTCAACCATGACTCGTTTCAGGCCTTCGAATATTTACAAACTTTCCTGGCCTGAATTTAAATGCCTTCAAATGCCTATTTCACAAATCAAAAGATAAATCGTGGTTTGTACATCAATCCAAATCTAACTGTAATAAATATTGGTTGTGAAATTGTGTAGAATTTAAGAATTATGTATCCATTTGCACTTCATAAGCTCGCTGCAAAATTCTATGACACTTTCATTTCATATTTCACCTCTAAAGAAGCCATTTTTTCTTCCATTTGGCTGCAATAATAGTAATAATACCATGCAGTCTTATGTGCTTGAAATCAAGATTGAAAGCTGGAGAAACTGTTACTCTGGAGATTACGCGCTCAGGCTCTAATGGGGGACGAAGAAAGGTTCAACGAAGTAAAAACCTAACAACCTTCTGTAATTCCGGATAACCTTAGACCCCAGGCTATTCCCCTTGAATCTAGACCCTTTCATATCCTTTGATCTCAGGTCACCCACCCTAAGAGCAAGTCAAGAGATGGATCTGTTAGTATTATGATTCACCCATTACCCATTTCTACCCCCCTTTTTGAAGTAGGAAAGGACTGCCATCTTGGCTGTTGTCCTTTCGTCATTGAAATACTTTTGCAGTTGAGTCCCAGATTTTCATCTTGTTACGTGATGTGAGGTGATAATAATACAGGGCCTTTTTCAACCTACTAACTAGGAGGGCAATTGCCCCTCTAGCCCTAGTGGCTTTCCATTATTCTAAACAATAGGCTATTGTCCTCCTCTATGTATAAAATAAGGCTTGTCCCCGCATCTAATTTCCAAAGACTATGTAATAATGCTGCAGTAAGGAAGAAAAGAACAAAAAAATGAATTCTCCTGTTGCCAGATGCAGGTTCAAGCCCCCAGTGGGGGCCAGGAAGGCCTTTGTACCTTGAAACAAAATAATAATGATGAAAACTTACAATCGTGGCCAAAACTCCTTAGCATTGAATTAAAAATTTGGCATGCTAGATCAATTGTTCCCAAGAAATGTAGAGACATATCAATTTCTCCTCTCCCCTTATATCAATGTTGATGTCGTATGAGAGCTACATGTCCCAGAATTCGATTTTAGCCCATACCGTCACTTCAACATTGGTATAGGGTTGAGGGGTTCAACTTCAACTTCAACATTTCATTATCAGTATATTTTAAATAATTACAAGTGATACGATAGTGCTAACATAAACGATTGGAAGATTTAAAAAGCATATTTTACATGAAATTGTGAGCAAGGAAAAATTAAATACTGAAGGAAGTTCAAATAAGGAATGGGTTGCATTTGTGAAAAAGTCTCACGAGTTTTTTGCCAGGATTGTGGTTTTCGTTGGATCTTATATAAATCACAGTATGAAGATCTGCATGAACGTTTGGTGAGTAATTTTGTGCATTTGTGGTTAACCTATGACAAGCATTGTTGCTAACCTATGTCACGAGTGAATCCCCTCTACTACCCCCCTCCGCACAATGTCAGCTGATCAGATCGAAGAAGCTCATTGGTTAAAATGCATTTACGTCAATCGACGAGGCGTTCGAAGGGAATTTCCCTCGTTTTGATATGTGCAGTATATAAATGCACGAGCGTTTACGAAAAGTTCTACCACATCTAAGAAACAAAAAGAAAAATGGAAAAGAAGGAATTTTCTGCAGAAATTGTAGATTCAGGTTTTTCTGAATCATACGAATCCGTTCGAGAAGGAGTTGAGTCGCTCACTATAAACGACAAACAACTTGTCGAAGAGAAAGTTGTAAATGCCGAATTCCAGTCAAATTGCAATTCGTGCCCCGAAGAAAAAGAAAATGGTTATTACTTCGAAGGTGATGAGGAAGGGGATAGGTGAGAGCTTCTTACTTGTATTAAACTTAAATTCTACTTTATTCTTGATTAGTTTTAGAAAATTGTTCAAATTAAGTTCAGCCAGTTTATTATTGCGTCTGTTAGGCCAAGGGGAATTCTTGGCGACTCTGAGGGAAATTCCAGATGACCCTCGTCTACGGTTTTTCCCCTCCTCGAAATAACCGTACTTTCCCACCCTTTTTTTGTTTTATTGTTAAGATACTTGTCAGCAATCAATATAAATTTGATTAGTTGCAGTTTTGGGTGTGATTTAATCACTTGTTTTGTTATTTTACGGGGATATTGCGGCTGTTAATAAACAATGTGCACTTTTAGCCCACATTAAATTTTTTTATTTATGTACACAGCAAACAGACTCATATATCCCTCTTGTATCAAATAATTATTATAATCATGTAATGTTTTAATAGTATTGTTTTCGCAAGATAAATTTGATGAAATAAAGTAAATAGAGAATTATTGTGCATATTCGAATCAATATTTTTTGCAGCTTGTTACATTTAGCCATTGCTAATGGAAAAGATGATTTAGCATTAAGAATTATTGATTTGGCATCATCTGCGTCAATAAATGCCCAAAACAAAATTGGACAGGTAAGACCTGAACAATTTTTACCCTTTCTTTGGACAAAAGTTTATGGCATATTTTTGCTACTTCATTTTCTTCTTCTTCAATTCAAATCCAGTTCCCTTGTAGTTTGACATAAGTGTTCAAATAATGCCTTTAGAATTTCTCTATTGAGAGCCATTCTCTGTGTTTCCTGAGGCATTTCCTCAACCCATATAAAGCAGTTTTCAGGTGGTGTTTCTCTGTCTACCCAACCCTGCTTACCATCAATTTTACTGAATCGAAGAACTTTTTGACTTGATCTTTCCTTGTTCAAAGAAAGCTCGTGTTAGTTGCATTTAAGTTTTAAATGGATGCCAATTTTCATAGATAAAATTCTCCTTACAGACACCTCTGATGTTAGCTGTAATCACAGAATCCTTACCTGTGATTCGGAAGCTTGTAGATGTTGGTGCAGACCTAGAGCTCTGTGACATGAATGGTAATAACATCATTCATATTGTTGCTGTCAATGGCATTGATAGGGGGCTGAAAGAACTGTTCACTGAGAGCCTCTGCAGGTGTAGCAAGGAATTGGCTGCCATTTATCAAGTCCTTTTGGAATCAAGAAATGCTGAAGGTGCTTATTCAATATTCTTGTTGTGACGAATAAATGGGAGATATAAATGATAAGTTAATTTCTCGCAGGGAGTTAGTCCTTTAATTGATTCTCCCTTAGTTGATGCTGGTTTTCATTTCGTTGTGCTCTCTTTTGACATACTTCTCCACATTTACTTTTACCCATTCTAGGAGAATATGCACAATGTGGTATCATTTGTCCTCCTGGGGTTTTTTTCTGATGCCTATGGCATGTTTTTTGTAGGAGCATTTTTGCCCTACAACCTGCATTGAAACTTCTGTCCTCAACTTGAAAATCAAATAATGTATATATATATAGAATTAATTGCTCTAAAAATTCTGTCATCCTTTCTTGGTATTGCAGTCTTTGACAGTGAATTTTCCATTTCAGCTCAATGTTCATAACATTGTATTTCATTTACAGGATATACTCCATTCCATCTTGCTGTAATGAATAGTTATTTTGGAACAGCTTCTTTGCTGAAATATATTGGTTCAGATGTCAATGCATGGGTGAGTTTTCAGAGCCTACACAATCCTTTGTCATGCATTTTTTTGTTTTATGTTACTGGGTTTCTTATCTGTTTTTTTATCAAATAAACAGCAATCTACACAAGATGTGAATAATAATGATATTTTTGTTATATTTGTTTTGTGAATGGGTTTTAAGTGATCAATAACTGAAGTAATTCTTGCCCCAACAGGATTACAAAGCTGGGTTTTCTCCATTACACCATCTAGTGAAAATGGGCAATGCTTGGCATGTGCAGAACTTTATTAATGAATTTAAACCCAACATTGATGCAAGATCATATACTGGTATCACACCACTGCAGCTAACAATTGGTGGAAATCTTGACGATATAGCTGATATACTAATCATCAATGGTGCAGACACTGAAACTGAAACTGATGAGTGCTACTCATGGTCAAAAGCACACTTGAGAGAGGAAATGGTAGGGGCCATTACTTTTTGGTCTACTTTTTCATGGAAACCAAGTTATTGGTTCCTGTTTTGAGGTTTCATTTTATGGAAATTCTCCATCAATATAGGCTGTGGTATTATTTGATTTAATCTTTTTTTAAAAAGTCAATTTTTTATTGTCCAATTTGTCCAATAGTCCAATTTGCAGCCTTTGTAAGTTTCTTTGTTTTAAATCTTAACTCCTCCTTTGATGGTTAGGAGTAACTTCAATGATGTCTCTGTATGTTGTTTCACACCCTACAATTTAGATGTAAAAATACTGACAAATTCAAATCTTTATGTTGTATGATGTTCAACATATTTGAATATATTGCGATCATATTGAAATCTTTCAACCCATATCTTTATATCTTGATAAATTTCTGATTATAACTACCAGATTTTAATTATCTTCTTTCCTTATTTCCACAGCTGATGCAATACTGATAGGCCTAGCTCTTAATGTTTGTGTCCCACACAAATTGGTCCACATTGGCACAAATTGTCCCACACGAACCATGCCTGCAGGCCAATCTATCAGGGTTAACACATCACAGTGATTGCCCCAGCGAATTCAGGTTGAATTACCAGGCCTATCAACATCTGGATGGTTCTGCGTGTCATCATTGGTTCTCTTTGTTCAAAGGTATCATCAAATAGAATTCCAATCAGATAAAGCCATTGCAAAAAGTTACCATAAATTGAGCAACCATTTGATTTCCAAGCTGGTTTTTTAAAAACTTTCAATATGTAATAAAAATTCAAAACCAATGTAAAAGAGTGGATACATTTCAAGTTATTTGGATTAGATATTGTACCTCTTTGGTAAATTTGATTATACAGTTTTTCCAATTTTAAGTTTTTTTTATTTGTTTCAATTTTTTCAACAATGTTTTCTCCAATTATTGAAATAACAACAAGACTATGTTTCAGTCATGTTTTTGTGTTTTTCCTCAATTGTGCAGTTGTTTTGGATACATGGAATAGCCCATGTGCCAAATAACTCCCAGACTATGAAATATGAATTTGTGCCTGCAATCCTGGCAGTAAATGTTGAGACAAACACATAAACACCAGTCAGTCATTGTGCATGTATATATAATTCAGCATCTACATCCTGCCCCTTCAAAGTTTGTGCACATCATCAGTGAACTGGGGGCAGGGAGAGGTCTGCAAAATTCTATATACATACTGTCTTTCTTTGATTGAAGATGGTGACCTAGTCCTACTTATAAACAATTGATGTAGATTATAAACAAAATGTAGGAACAAAAACCAGTTTTTACAACCAAAAGTCACCCAGGCATTTAGGGCTTCATCAGGGTGAATACCTGTACATTGGTGAAGTTATCATGCAATATTCACAGAATCTTTTAGAGATCTTCTTTCTAGTTCTTCAATTCTGTTTGTCCATTGGCAGCATGTTTATTCATATAAGCTTATAAACTGCATTTATGAGAAGTGGTTTTGAGGCTGTAGCTGGCTTTTTAGCCATGTCAAATTCCTGTAACATGTTTGGACAAAGTTTCTAAAAAAAGGGTGTGATCTGTAAAAGTGGGTATAAGGAAAACCAAAAGATCTTGTTACATAACAAAGTAAGTTTCATACAGATTGATGCACAAGTCATTGCCTGTTAAATGTATTTTACACCTGGTTAATGGTGTTTACTAATGAGGGACAAACCACTTCTTGTAAACCTTTTATAGAAATTGTTGATATGTGCACTTTGCCCTTCACTTTCCATTTATTGTCCCTCTGTTGCTGTATATTTTGTTATCAGAAAGGTGGCAGCTTATTTGGGCAGCTCAAAAAGCGACTTCTGAATAGATCTCACCTCTGATGTCTCTATTTTTTCCTTTAACGCTAGAAAAACTTGCTTCTTAGAAAATTCAAAGGACACTTTCAACATGTTAATCCTTTGCCAATTTCACATATTCAAAGTCCAGAAAAGTGTTTTTCCTTTTCTTCCCCATAAGTCCGACTTTTAGTTTCATTATGGTAATTGATTTCACTTGTTTTCATCAACCATTCCTTCGGTGACTGTGCCATAACAAATTTTCCTGAACTTTGCAGAAGGCTAGAAAATCTAGAGTCTTTTCCTGTCTGGACTTTTCTTGAAGCTCTCCTAGTTTGAGACCGTTGTTTGGTAGGCCAGGGCATTTAAGAACCTGTTTTAGTTTTGAGATAAAATCAACGCGGGTTCAACGAATAGATTTCAAATTCTTTAAAGTTAACATGGATTTTAAGGAATTGGCAAATTTTTCTACCTATCCCTAAAATAAAATACAATTTATTCGTTTGTATCAAAACAATAGTTTTAAACAATTCCCAAAAAATTACCAACCTAGAAAATGAAGGCAAAGGAAATTCACCAGTTTTTTTAGAATCCGTGTTAACTGTCTACCATGTCAATTTCCTTGAATAAGATCCGAATTAGATTCTGCATTGATGACCAGTGTGTAGATAACAAAATTCATGCGTTTGTCAATTCCCGCATCATAAAACTCTAAAAACTTAGGTAAAACAACAGTGTTAGTAAGTGTTAGGAAGGAGAGGGGGCGAGGCGAATGCTGTTAATAATTTGCATAAATCTAGTTTAGTTTGCCAAGACATAGAGCAAGAATTGTAGTTTCCAGTATCTCAATAAGAGAGAGCAGCGGGTTGTTTGGTTGCATTTCTTCGCATATTCGATCTTCGTCTATCAACAACCGTTCTCAGAAATCTAGTGTAGTAAAGACTCAACTGTACTTCATGCGCTGATTTGGGTTTTGCCCTGATTTCCAATGTATATGGTCAGCTAGCAAGTACCGCGAAGCATATTACAGATTGAGGGGGCTAAAACGTTTTTGGGGGCTAAGCACAATAAAAACCAAGAGCAGGGCGATTTTTTGCAAGGTTTCAAGTACATTTCGGAAATAATTGGGGGGTGCTAAAGTTCTTGTGGCCACCCGCTTCCGCGGTCCTTGTCAGCTACAATGCCTGCCAGAAGTCTTGGTACACTAATATCAGTTTTCAAAGGCAAATTCAGCCATTCCCCTTCCCTCTTTAAACAATGTTGATTTACTACAAAACGACATAGAGGATTAGGAAGTACTATCTTTTCTCTGCGACTTCTATGATATTCTTCTAAACCATCAACATTGTTTAGGGGGAAGGGTGTGCAGAAATAGAAGTATTCGAGAATAGAATTGAAAACACAAACTGATGGGTGTTCCGAGTACTTTTGGCAATGATTCTAGCATGCTAGCTTTCAATAACTGGCTTCTTATGATCCATCTCTAGGTATAACACTGCCACGGCTTACTCGTCTATCTTTTCGTATACTGATTTCATCCATTTATTTTTTTGTGATTTTATCATTGATAAATTTATCAAAAATGAGTCGGCATTTCTATGTTGTTCTCACATGCAGTCATATATCGAGATAGCCCTTACTTTTTCCACATGCATTCAACTTTCTGTCTTTTTTTTCTAAGAAATAAATAAATGCTTCGTTTCAAAATCTGTCAAGACATAAACCAGGAACAGCGAAACCGAACCCCGTTTTGGTTTGCGCTGCAATGAACAATAAGCAGACTTTGCCATCTGCGGTTTGCGATGCAAACTTGATTCCAATTCTGCGTGACAGCAGAAAGATATCCGTTGATCCCTTCTTACTGTCACGGTAAAATGGATCTAATTACTCTCCATTGGTTCATCCGTTGCTTCAAACATACATCGGGGACTGTATGGCTCTAATTTGTGGACATCTACGATATTTGCTTAGTCCAATCAGTATAATCCAAACAGGTCCCAGACTGATAGCAGCTTTATCAAGCTGAATCTGGTGACCTGTATAAATATCGTATTATTATTGTTATTATTATTATTATTATTATTATTATTATTATTATTATTATTATTATTATTATTATTATTCTCTCCATCGATCAACAACAAAAACGGTATCTCATCTCTAAACTTTCCAAAATTGCCATTCGTACTACGTACTACATATTTTGTTGCAAAAATAAACCATGGACAAATCCGGAATTACATCCGTTTTAATTTTGGTTGTTTTATTTTTCTCAGTTTTTTCTTTTACCTTACGATTGTTATAGTTTTTTCTTGTAAAACCAGGCTAGCCAATTGCAAATTACCTTGTAATAGTGAGATTTGTAATTGTAGTTTAAGTTGAATTGAAAATGAAATGTTTCCATTATTATTATTATTATTATTCTTTGCACTCATATGATTTTATTTAAATGTTATAACTTTTGTAAAATTAGTAAACTTGTCACCAGGCTAGCCGATAGTAACTACCTGTAAAGTGAGGTTACTGTTGTAAGTAGAAGAATATAAAATAAAAAAAGGTTTTCATTAATCGTTAGGTGGTTCATCACGAAAATCCTGCTAGTTCCAGGACCAATATCATGTTACTTTAAGCTTCATATTTCCTTCCTTTGCTAGTACCTAATCTACATAATTCACTACTTGCCCCTTCTCAGTCCTCACCTCTACTTCTAATTGAAGCTTATGTCAAGTAGTATATGGTGAAAGACTTTTTGGGCCTCTGCAGCCCCCTCATTAATTGCCAAACTATACTCTTTCTACTTGAGTACCAAGATATTGAATGAGAAACAACATATGCTCCTATTTTAAATGTTGTTCTGACGACACTGGTGACCAGTTTGCGAATTCGATTTTTCAAGATCCATACGAGGGCTGGACGCGTCGAATCAAAGAATTAGGCACATTTTCCTTCAAATTCGGTGAAGTTGAACTGGTATTCATGTAACACTGACAAGGAAAATCATTTTCAAATTCTACAGAGCTGCAATATCAAACCACAGTTGTCTGATTTCTACAAGAATAACCCACCCCGAGTAACGGGTATTGATCCTAAGGGTCTTGCGTAGACGAGTAGGGTGAGCATAGTAGTTAGGGTGAGAGCAAATCTATTATAGCATCGGTTTCATATCTTTTCAGTTGGACTCTATTTGATAAAGAAAGGGTCTTTTGAGCTAACCGTATATTGACTTTGTAATAGACACAACTACAGTAAAAACTCACATATGCGAACTCCGTTTTTCTATTCAGTCTAGGTGGGATTCTCTTCCGCTAGTTATTTAGAGTTTAGGTTCTTATAAAATTGGCCCTATGATGTTTTCTGTCGTGTTATAATCTCTTTACCTTTATGGAACCTTTACTAAGCGTCAAACCTTTATTAACTGTATGAAATCCAAATTATTCTTTATTATTTAATATAAATCCTGTAAAAATTAGTTCAAAGAAGGTGCTAAATTGGCCTAAAAGCTGCTACAGGTTCTTAATCAAAATAGGTTCATAAACGTGATTGTTGTCATGAGAATTGCTGAAAATTACAGGCAGAGCTGTACACGCTTTTGATGTGCAGAACAGAACAGATCTAAGTTGGCTAAGTTCCTAGGTACTCTGAGTTCATCATCAGGCAAGTAATGATGACTGACCTTGATGACACAAGAACGTATGGATGTTGCCTGTTTGCTACTAGGCTGTCTGTTTGCCTACACGCTCAACCATACTTTACTTAGACCAGTACGAGCTTCTTCCTTATAAGACTTTGTTATAACCTTTGTGCCCATCTTCTGACATCTGTCATTTTTCAAATTTTATTTGTGAAAGGCACTGGCGGATGGCAAGGGATGCCGTGATGCAATTGTATCAATGTCCACTCGTTAGTTTTTAATAATTTAGGCACTGTAACGCGGTCAGTCTATCAGAACTGCTTTAAGTGGGTGTTGGCAAATGTGGATTCAGTTCAAAACAGGGGTGTTGTGCTATCAAAATAGCAAGGGAGCTCTTGCGCAAAATTTTGCGAAAACAATAGCAAAAGTAGTAATTTGCTACTCTCGGCATTAACAAGGAGGTTCAGCCCCCTAGCACTACACCCCTGATTTAAAATACATCAAATTAACAGAAAAAGCTTTAATATTGTAGAGTATTTATAAATATTTTCCTCAATTGGGTAAGGGAGTGTGCCTGTTTAACGTCGGCTCAAGTGGTTTCCAAAGCTTAGGCTTGCCAAAAGATATGATCTTTTGTCCATTGTTAGTTTTCTGCAAAGGAGCGAAAGATCAGTTTCAGTATTTAGCGACTTGTTCTTTGTGGTTGCAGTTTCGCTCAAGGAAGTTACGTAATACAAGTTACATAAGGGAAATTTGATGCTTTCGCTGGGAAAGACTTCCTTCACATTTCTATTCAAAGGAATGTCAGAATCAGAAGGACAAAAGAAAGCATTATTTTTCCATGTATATATTTCGAAAACATCTTGCAAAATGGGCAGGGCGAAAAACAATTGCAGGATAAGTTGAGGAAAGTTCCCAACTACGAGACTGGGGCAAGCCCACTGCTACGCCTGCTCTTTGACCCTAGGACTGAGGGTTTGTCTCACTCATTTTAAGATTTTCACTTGCTCACCCTCTCCCCATCCAGCAACCTGATCTGGCAACCTTAGAGGAACAAGTTCAAACGCCTAATGATAACTGTCTTGCCAAACTTATTTTGGCTTAAAGTATGACACTTTCTCTATTTCTGCTTCATGCGTGCTAGCCTAAATGCATTACTTTTCTCAACATTTAAAACTAAGTTCGTTTACTCATGTATAGTTATTTCTTAATAAATTTTTCCTGTACTCGATTGGCCTATTTGGAACGAATCTGGACAACAGTTTCCTTTGATTTTGATAATTTGCTTTTTTGGGCGGGGGGGGGGGGGGGGTCGGAGTGTCTTTCTCGATTACTAAACCTGAATTACAATCGTGTAAAGACCTTCTTCTGTGATATTTAGATTAATTCATCGCATTATTATTTGGTATTTCTTAGTATTCGTATTTTGTTCCGCATTATTTGGTAGTGTGTAGAACTGTTTTAACTGTAGTTCGTTGATATTTATTGCTGAACTATACAGCTCAATACCGCATAGAACACATTCTGACAGATCGGTAAACAGTTTTTTACTAGTTCGGTTGATGAAGAAGCAACCTAAGATTCAACAGGCCAAAAACTCATCCACAAAAATATATATGTCAAACCTCGTTGCTTGGGTGTTTCTCATATATGTAAGTTTTTAGAATATGGCGTTTTTATTATGGGTTTTACCAAGAACATTTATTACTTCTGTTACCCCTATTAAAGCTGAATATATCACTGTCAATTTATTATTAATGCTGTGAATAATTTTTTAGCTTGTTCGATTGTTTCACCCTAGATTTCGTTCATTCCAGGCTGATGTTTATCAAGATCGAAAGACGGTCAAGTTAATTGATACGCAGAAACTTGGAGTTGAAATGTAAGTAGTTAAATTTTGCTACTGTAATCCGTATTTATATATTTCCATCCACGAAAGGATTAAAAGAATAGTGTAAAAGAAGTTGGATAAATGGAATGAATGAGATGAATGGAAGCAATATCTGGGCACTTTAAAGGAAGCAATATCGGTTAGAAAGAAAATTTTCCGCATTCTAGGGAAACTCCCATTTATCAGAATGCTATTCGATAATTAAAGAAGATATCTCTCAAGCCAGGAATCAATTTACTAGTTTCTTTTTAAAAAAGTCAAAAAAGGACATTCAGGGGCCGCGGAAGCGTAGAGGGGAGGGGAGCTGAGCTACGGAGTGTCCCCATTAATTTCCAAAATGTACTTAAAACCATAAAAAAGTCGTCCTGCTCTTGTTTTTAGCATATTTTTCCCCCGCCCATAAAAGTGTTTTAGCCCCCATTTATTAGTTGTTTTAAAAAAAGTCAACAAATGACATTTAGGGGGCGCGGAAGCGTAGAGGGGAGGGGAGCTGAGCTACGGAGTGTCCCCATTAATTTCCAAAATGTACTTAAAACCATACAAAAGTCGCCCTGCTCTTGGTTTTTAGCATGTTTGTCCCCACCCAAAAAAGTGTTTTAGCCCCCATTTACTAGTTGTTTTAAAAAAAGTCAACAAAAGACATTCAGGGGCCGCGGAAGCGGGAAGTTGGCTACGGAGTGTCCCAATTAATTTCCAAAATGTACTTAAAACCATACAAACGTCCCCCTGCTCTTGATTTCAAGCATTTTTATCCCCCATCCCAAAAAGCGTTTTAGCCCTTATGAAAAAATGTAAGTCTGCGAAAAAAAATTTTGCCAGGAGAAACAAATTTTCGTGATTTCATCCGATGAATTACGTTCTGTTCAGGTAGGATTATTAACTACAGGCGATTTTCATATAATTTGGTTGGTTATATAATTTCTATTTTTATATAACGAAAATAATCTTTATTGGTCGTATGTCGAATTCGTGTGCTCAGTCTGCGCTATATATAAATATGATTTCTACAGCATCTCTAAAGACCACGATCTTTACATTTCGATCTAAAATCCTGGCCAAAAGGTTAGTGGACTGGAAAAGGAACCACTAAAATTGCAACTTTACCCCAATAATATTATCAAAACTTCCCACCCCTGCAGCAATGTTGGTTTTACAGGATTTTACAAAGGAATGAAATGTTGAGCCTGGTGAAATGGTTCTCTTGTAGAAATAATGTTAATTTCCCCAGTTATATCGAGGAGGGGAAGGAAGCATTGCTCCAACAATCCCTATTGTTTCCTCAACTGGTTTAACATGTAAATGTCACATACAAGCTGTAGATACTGATTTACAACATATTCCACATAATGTATTCTCTCTTGTATTCCCACTGTAGGTATAATGATTAAACCTTATAATTTAATGTGTGATTATTAGAGAGGCAGGATGATCAGGAATACTAAAGAGGGCGGAAATACATGACTGAATATGATATTCTCCATTTTAGTATACATAACCCATAGAATGCCAAATAAACATTTGTTTCTACCAGGAACATAACAAAAACTTTATGCTGTGATTGTGGAGTCAGGATGTATTTGGCTTTATGTCAGATAAGCAACAAAAAAATTTCAAATTATCAAGCAATCAGAATGATTATTTCAACACAGAAATTACAAATAATTGTTATATATACATCTACAGTCCACTCTAGTAACCATAAACTGACTTTGTGATACGCTTAACAGGTTGTGTGCTTGGATCTGCATTCGGGTCACCCCCATTTTCCAGGTAAAGATTGTTGAATGGATACATTCTGGGAACCTAAAAATCAACCAGAGCAAATTTACAAAAATTACATAAATTTTTGTATTTTATTACCTAGTATATTGGAATTTTGGATAATCATGAATATCAACAAAACTGCATTCCTTTACTGAGCCAGCAAAACAGTTTGATAATAGACATCATTGAAAGAATCATATTTAAAAAAATTTGACTATAGAAAAAATTGTGGCTGTAAAAAAGCCTTATGTGAATAGCATATAATTGAATAAGGTGTAAAGTTTTTTGATGACTTAATTAAAAATAACCTTTTTACAAACTATTTTTCTCAGTCTATATATAGTGTTTTTTTATAAACATATTTGGCAATTATCATATATCAGAACCTTTTGGTAGCTACTGAAAAAATTCTGTTCTATCTAGACATTTTTTGATGTTCATTATTTTCAATACGATCAAGGAAAAACATTAACAACATTAGACTGCGATACATATTCACAAAAATGTATGCATAAAGATATGTTCTTACCACTTCACTAGAATTCTCTTCATTGTAGAATGTTGACAGATAGTAGACAAAGCCAAGCAGACCAAATGCAATGGCAAGGTTTCTACAGGCCTCAGCACTATAAAATATAAAAGAATTATTTTTTTGAAAAAGTACATAGAAATTTAAGGGAGTTTATCTGTAGAGGGGAATGTAGTTTGGTCTAAACCAACCAAATTCCAGATCAGTTAGATTTATGCCAGCATTTCATCTCGGTAGTTTTAATCAAGATGTATGCAGTTGCAATCTATATGGACATATGGCTTCTGAAAGTAGTATGCCATGGTTTTTAAGATAAATGAAATTCATTAATGAAAGTAAGGGAACATATAATATGGTCTTCAAACCCCATCTTTTCAAGAAAGCTGGGTAATTTTTTTCCAAAAACACAAGTCTAACATTTTGGTTGGGGCAGACAGATCAATAAAATTGAAAAATGTATGTATGGCTGCATTTTGAAACAGAAAGACATTTGATTCCAGTATATTCAAAGGGTTTTGCCTCATTTTATATAAACAGCCACACATTTTTCCTGGGTGCTAATGTCCCAAGAGCTCTCCCTGCACTTTTTTTAGAGGGCAATGCCACTGATCAAGAAGACTACTGCTTATTTACTAACAACCAAAAATAAATAATATCTCAACCTCACAGATAGGGAGTAAACTTACACAGTTGTTGTTGATTCATCATGTCTGTCTGGCATCCACATGCCAATTGCATCATCTTCTTCATGGAGCTTAAGACAATAAAATGTTTTGTTAATAAAATAATTTATGTTTACAATTAACCCACCTGTTATAATTCTAAGCTCTCATTTTGTTCTGAAATTTCAAAAAAACATATATAAAGAAAAATTCAGTTAACACGGACAAACCTAACTGAAATAAAGGATAAATATTCTTATGAGGGAAGTCTGGATTTGAAGACATGTTCTTTGGAATTTTTATAAAAATAAATAGCAATTTTGCTGTTATTAGAAAGTCTTGCTCTTTTTATGGAAAACCTAACAAGTTTCAAATATACAAGAAAATACTAAAAGAAGAGTCAAAGATTCAATTTCTATAAAATGTCACTCACTGGTTCTCCAAAGTTTCTCCTATCTTGCTGATCCCAGTAAGTAAGGTAAGGGTTTCGTAACTGTTGTGAATGCTCAGGCAAATTTGGATAATCGCCTATACCCATGCCATCATTTTTCCAGCCCTTGTCTTCCCAATCAGGTCCACTCACAGGAGTCACAGGTGGTGTTGGTGGTGCAGTGGAACCTTTGAAAATAATATAGAGGATTCAATATGGTAACAATTTTACTAACTAGTAATTAAAACTGCATCTGATAGCAGAAAAAATAATTGTTAAACTGGTTCATGCTTTTGTTTCAAAAATTTCCAAAAACTGCATTTACTTTTATAGCGAATTTTTGGCTATTGTAATACAGTAAAACGAATTTTTATAAAGGGAAATGTGAATATATTTCATAACAGTGATAAAATAAATCTAGTATTTTATCCATATCTTTTCAAATGCAACATTTAAACTGTAATGTCTAATGTTGCATGAGTGACACTTTTCATTTGTTGTTATCCAAAATGGTGGTAAGAGATGGGTTTTATGCACATTAAAACAGTGAAGGAATCCAGTTAAAGGATTTGGCTGCTTTGAGCCTTCAATATTCCCAGCTAGAAAAATGAAGGAATTATTGCATGAAGTTGGGTATAAAAAGAAACCAGTCCTATATAGTACCTACATAGCAAAAGCAGGGTGCAGTCCAGGAAAACATGGAACATACTCCAAATACAATGTAGCAATTAAGGCTATTTTGCAATATTTATATAAAATATTCCAGCCAGCCCCTTTTCAAAATGTGCAGGTTTACAGAAAACTCCCTGAGCGATGTGAATGCACAAGCGTTATTGTATATAGAAACAGTGGCAAATTGCCATATTTAAGGAAATATGCAATAATATATGTCAATAGGAGAAATAGGAGAATAATAAACACAGGAGAAATAATACTCTGCCACATCCACAATTTCCAAACAGGCCCACCTGGACCTGGCCTTCATCTGGCAGCACATATATTTCGAGCGGAAAAATTCTAAGGGAAATTGTTAGGGAGTGTCTGAAAACGATCTGATCTTTAACTCTAATTTTTAGAATTGCGCGTAACTCCTTAGCGAGAGTGGAGATAGAGTTACCATCCTAAAATTGCTGACATGCATCAAGCATCGTAAACATTAATTAGAATAAAAAAGAAAATACAACAGGAATTTCACGGAACAAATAACAACTCAAATACCTAATCTTGATATCATTTGTGTGGTAGCCCCCAAGACTCGCCTCTGAAGAGCAACATTCCGGACAGCAATCCTTGCCAAAGCGGACGCCATTTTTCTCAAGATTCAAGACCAGTATATAAGACCTCGTTTTCGTTGCAACAAACTGCAGCAACAACGGAACGAAAAACTTACGAAAATGGCGGATGGTATGTTGAGAAAGTACAGCATATATTTCCTGCATTTTCAAGGTCTTGGGGCCACTTAAAAATTTATTCAATTTTCATTTTAGTAAAGCAGAATCTACACAGATAGCCCAGTGGAATTGTTTCAAAATGAATGATGTTAGTGGAAATTGTGAGCTGGTCGCCGCTTGCATTTGCCTTGAGTCCCCTTCTCCTTAAAAGCCTTTTGGTTAAAACATTAGACATAAGCAGACCTATAAGGTTTCAGTTTTGAAAGTGAGTGAGTTTATTTTAAATGGGGTGAAAATGTTTGGGCTGCTCTGTGATCTCTAACACTGGTACCGGAGCCCATGGATAGCCTCTGTTATCCATGGGCTCCGGATTGATAACATGGGCTCCATGTTATCAATGGGTTGAGATCACATATCCTGCAGGCGGACCCGATCTCAAGGCCACAGGCGGATCTCAAGGCCACAGGCGGATCTCAAGGCCACAGGCGGATCTCAAGGCCACAGGCGGACCCTTTGTTTGCCTTGCCCTCTTAATTCTTTGGTAACGCCTACTACTTTGGTTAAACACCCATTACACCCAAACACTTTTTGCAGGTTGTCGTAACCATTGGATGCTTCCAAATCTTCTTTCTGTTATTATAAAAGGGAGATCACTGTCCTCTGTACATTTGGGAACAAATTACTGGGTTTCATAGTTGCAATAGAGCTAGCCTGCGATTCATGTAGGCAAGAGACAATGACAATGCACTAGATCTCTGATAAATATGGTACCACTTAACCTGTGAAGATTTACTGTTATCTAGTGATTTTCTCTTCTGTAGTTAGGCCTTATATGGAAAGAGGATTGTTGCTAGGATTCAGAAGATAGCTGAATAAAATTGAATAATCCAAAACTTTATTGTAGAATGCGTGAGAATCCTAGTTTGATGCTTGTGAGCGTGAGAACAGGCCAGAATATGTGAAACTCAGAAGGTCTGCATAGGATATTTATTTCCTGGTAATAATAGAATAGAAAAAAGAGTAGGGATGGACCTTCATAATGATGTTTTCCCAGCATAAACAGTTTGATAATAATTGCCGTTTTCCAAAAATATTGTTATTGTTTCCTCGAGAAATGTGTGCTAAGCTGGTTGAGATTTTTAAGTATCCTCTAGTGATACTTTTAGGTGCTAATATCAGGCCTGGCCGTTTGAGGCGAGCTATGAATTGCTCTCCTAAACAGAACATGAAGGGAGAATCGCTCCCCTAAAATAATGCTAATATGTGCTGAAGTTTTGTGTCCCTCGTGCTCTGTGCAAAAGATCTTCTAAAATTAAACATGTAAATTTTGTGATTTTGTCAACATTTTTATAATGTTTAGTAGAGCAAGCTGCTGTTTAAGAAAATACTAAATTCTCCAATGTTTTATCCATTTTTACATGTGAAAAGAAAGTGGTTTCCTATGTCTGGTACTTCTTCACAACTTCTTTAGAAGTTCAAAAGCATATCCACATTGAATATGATAGTATTGATCCAAATAAAACACAAATAGACACAAATAGTAGGGGGTTTCCCTCCATTTCAATATTTTTGTCAATGTTGTTTCATAGCCAATTAATTTAAATTCTACGCCATCTTACTAGGGATGTACCGGATATCCGGTAGGCCGGATAATCCGGCGTTGGATCACCGATTTTTGAAAATCCAGTTGCCAGTGAATTCCGAATTCCGGTCAGTTGCCGACCAGAGGCCAAATTTTTCATTTTTGGTTTTTAAAATTAGATTGCCTGGAAAAATTGTTTTTTGCTTACTACTTAAATTTGACCTTTTTGGCCTTTTCAGCAGAACGTCTAAAATTAATGAGTAATTACTACATTCATGGAATAATTAGTAGTTAACTACAAAGTGTTAACCAAATTTCAATTTTTATCATCTAACCTAAATATTATCTTGATATTAGCAAAGGGTTTTGGAAAAAAGTAAGATTCTTATCTAAGCGTAGAAATATAATCAGTTCCTGCTTGATGGATTCTTGAGAAAGTGGCTCAAAACTTTTTATAACTGAAAAATCCATAAATGGCCAGATTATCCGGTAAAAACCGGATCAGGATTTTCAGAATCTGACCGGAACCGGATTTGCCGGATTTCTTCGTGGAATATCCGGCACCGGCCAGATTCTGAAAAATCCTGATCCGGTAGACCCCTACATTTTACCTGCCCTATAGTACAACCCTCATGAAATTGTACATTTTGGCATTTATTATTTCCCACTTCCATAATTAATTTAAGTTTTGTTCTCTACTAGCTATGGATTCCAGAAAATATCAAGTGCCTGGATTTGTTATTGTTCATCTTGGAGCAGGGTATCATTCCAAACTCAAAATGGCACAATACAAATCATTATGTAAACAAGCATGCAGAGCTGCCTCTAGATTGACAAAAGAGAGCCATGCTGCTTCATATATCACCAATGAAGTTGTCAGCATACTAGAACAGAGTGATTTGACAAACGCAGGGTTTGGCTCTAACCTAACAAAAAATGGATTGATACAATGTGATGCAGGTTTAATGGAGAGTAGCACTGGACATTTTGCTGCTGTTGCTTGTATAGAGGGTGTGAGAAACCCTATTAGAGTAGCATATGAGTTGCTTATGGATCAAACTAAAAACCTAAATGGATTAGAGCCACCAATGATGTTAGCAGGGCAAGGGGCACAAATATATGCATTAGAAAAAGGCATCCAAATTTCGGATAATAAAGAGCTTGTGAGTAGAGACGCTTTTGAGACTTTCAAAAAAGCAAAAGCTGTCATAAAATCTCATCATTGTAACTCAAATTGTAAAGATTCATCAGACCTGAGCAATTTAGAAACTAATCAGGAACATTTTGGTTTAAAAAGAAAGTCTGTTTTTCCCAATTCTAATGAAGATGGTATCAGTTGCAAGGCATACAAATTAAAGGAAGATGGGAAAGATGTAACTTTTAACTTAGAGGATAGACTTGATACAGTTGGTGCAATTTGTGTTGATATTTTTGGAAATGTTTGTTCAGCTGCATCAAGTGGAGGTCTTATTCTAAAACGTTCTGGCAGAGTTGGTCAAGCAGCATGTTTTGGTTGTGGATGCTACACGTCTGACAGAGAATCAAGACAAGGGCATGTTGTCTGTGCAAGCAGCATCTCAGGTTGCGGGGAGCACTTGATCAAGACTACACTTGCCAAGAGCTTTGTGGATGAATGGCATAAGCTAGATAGTAGTTGTAATGATGCATTTGATGATTTAGAAACGATAAATCATTCAAATTTACTTGAAAGTACTTTTCTAAACTCAAAGATCTTAAAGGGAGTTGATAACAAACTTGCTGGTTGTATTGCAATCAAATTAACAAAGGACACCAAACCTTTTGAGGGATTAGGCAAAGATGGTTATAATTCAGTTAAAAGTGATGTTTCATGTAAGTATTATTATTTTTTTCAACAGTAAGCAGATAAGGTATGTCTTATTTTGGCGAGGTTAATTTCGCTTTAAGAACAGGAAATGTTATATTTTTTTAAGCAAATAAGGTTTTTTTTAAATTAAAAATGGGTCAACAAAGAATTTGAACCAATATGAAGAGTTTTGAAAGAAAGACAATCATGATTTATGATAACAAAATCTACCAACTGCTTCTAAATTGCTAATGAAGTTTATCATTGTTGCATCCCTTTGCCCCTTCTCAGGGATGCCCCGGTATATTTTTTTAGGAAAAACCCAAAGAAATTTCCCACCCCTCCTGTTCTTATAAACTTTGGCAATGATGTACCTTGCCACCTAAGTTGTTACTTGTCTTGTGAATGCAGTATCTGAATATTTTTCTTCTCAGATCAAGTAAGCAATAAATCAAGTATGAGCCAGCTGGAATCATCTTTTACCCTTGATCTTGTTGTCACATCCACTGCACGGACTTTCTGTGTTGGATTTATGAGCATAAAGGAACAGAAATTTCAGTTTCTCTTACTGGAGATGCCTGATTTGGAGAAAGTAGGGAAGTCAATTGTGTCACAAGTGTTTCACTACAAATTGTGAAAGAGGTTTGTTTTTACTATGTATACCTGCAATCAATGATAACTTTCAGTTGCTAGAGATCTTTAAAGCCAATCTGTTGTCAATGTTGATTGCTCATTGATTTAACGACAATTTCATAAAAAAATTTCCACACCCTAGAGCACCCCTCCACCCCATTTACAAAATGTGTTCCTTATTTTATGAGAAGTCTTCCAATGGTTAATGGTATGAAAAGTCCAAGAAACTAGGTTGAGAAGAAACTGGAATCAAGAGGGTAGCAACTGTGATAAATGTATCCCTGTACACAGCTGATTCTCTGTGATTCTCCTGAGACAAGCTGATTATCCTTGACTCTAGATGAACTTTAAAGATGTAAATGTGTAAATGTTTTGCTAGTTTGATCTTTGTTAAGTTTTAAAGGTTGTAAAGTTTTGATCGTTGTAAATATGTTCGGCTCTTATGCAGTGGTGTAGTGGTAAATTCTTAGGAAGCATAACACAAAAGTCAAAAAACAAAAACAGCGCTAGATTGGCGTTTTTCAGAAAAATATCACATTTTGTGCTTTTTAAGACATCTCTGCATTGAACATTTAACTATTTGCGTTATACTTAATGACTCTCATTTTTAGGGATGTGTGCGATGCTCTACGGGTCATCTTTTTGTCCCTTTTTAAGTCTTTCGCATCCTCATTATTGAAATTGGTATCTTCACTGTCCACTTTTTTGTTTCCATTTTGCTACACGGCTTGCCCATTTGCCACTCCTATTTTTTTAAATCTTCCAAAACGTTAAACCATTTTGTTTGCTTTCGTTTTCGGATATAAGTAGATGACCTGGGCAACCATATTCATTTACTTCTTCTAAAATCTTTCTCTCTATTTTGACCAATGAACAATATCCTTCTTACGGTACTGCACAATCACGAACAAAAGGATCCTCGAACTATACATGCCCAATTTATATAAGCAAACGTCCGAAATGCAATTGCGATATCTTCATGTGACTTTAATCACTTTCATACTCACTCGAACCTTGGTTGAGACAAGTGTTGAAAGCCTTACCAAATTATTTGCTATATTTTCCAATGAAAATATTGGCTATTTGTACTTATAACTAAAATAATACTGATGTTTGAGAGGCATAAAGCTACTGTTTGCTTGGGTAGGTAGTATGATGCTGCAGCTCAATTATCTTAGGATTCGTAACGGCGCTCTGCCGCGGCGTTCCCCCTCATTCATTTCAATTCATTGCATTTCATTTCATTTCAAATGTTTGAGGAGAGTAGCCCTTCAGCAATGCTGATTTTCAAGGGGCCCTCCACTTAAAATATTTACAGAATTTATTATCAAAAACAAATTATCCTAATTACAATTCAATATTTACAATCTAAAATAAATCCTATTTTAACTTGAGTTTAATTTTACTACAAATATCTATAACGAAAGGCGAAATGGTAATTTCCAATATACAATTTACAATCACGCCCATTTACAATTTCGCAAGATTTTAATTTCCTCCATTTTATAATGAAAAATCTTGCCTGATAAACTCGAGTTTTTTCTAGACAAAATCTCAAAACTTAGGTATCCCGATCTAAGTAGATAAACTCTAATCTTGTGTTGATAAAACTTTTTGATAAATTAGTAAGAATTCATGCTAAAAATATTATTCTTTGAAGGTTGCTTCTTTTTTCCACTTTGTAATCTTTCACAACAATTATATTTGTATTTAACACCAGAGTTTTATCTAGCTTTTATTTATTCCGACCCAATTTTATCATCGTTTTTCCTTTCGTGTTTATCTTAGATCCTTGTTTTTTCAAGTTTTTTTTAGAAATTCATCACAAACAAGTAATTTAAAATCAATTTACTGAAGTTTTGTTGCATTTTCCTTATTTCCTTAGAGTCTAACCACAGAAAAGTGAGCATTTGTGATGCGGCGAGGGTTTACACAGTAATAATAATCGAATTTATATTTCTTTTCTCCCCCTTCTTCAATTTCCACAAAAACACACAAAACATTTTTTCCACAATAACGAACTGCAAAACGAATCCTATCTCACTGATGAGTCTTCTCTCCCTTATTCACAAAAAACCATTTTCTCTCTGTTACCGCATTCCTTCCGTCTCTCCTCCGCAACATTCTCGCACATAATTCCAAATAATTACTTATAGAAATATAGACAAACTGACCTAATCGCTAAATTCATGGTCATAATAAAATTGGATACAGGTGTGGGATTTTAGGCCAAGCGTTGTCTTTAACGAATAAAATAATGTTCGCGTGTATGAATTCGAAGAAGGAGAAACACTGCCATCGGTTGAAATAAGATGTTTAGACTTTGTGACACTGATATGTTTCAACAAAGTTTGCAGTGCGTCTTTTTCAATTTCTAGGTATATCAATTACCCCTGATTCGAACGAGGAAAGTTTTCTAGGTTTTTTTATATTGATTTCATTGAACCTAGCATTATTTTTGCAAAAGTTTTCATTTGAGTACAACAGAAATTGAGCACTTTCAGAACTCTCGAGCCCAATTGTATATATTTTTCTAAACGAGCGTTCAGCTCCAGTCCCTCGCCTCTATGTGCCAAATCATGCGTCTTTGTTGTAACTACCCCTATGAATATTCTGTGGATCCCCCTTTGCGTGTTTGTGAACGTGTTGAATTGACAGGACAGGAGTAGCCCCTCTTTCGCGGGTTGCCCTTTACAACTCACAAAGCACGGTACCCATTCATGCGTTAAAAGCCTCTTAAAAATTGGAGCCAAATGGTTACGTTATCGTGTTCTTTCGGCGCATGTCAATCTCTCAAGCGAATCAATGTTTGCGTGTTATCCCAAAGTAATTTGTATATCGTTAAAACGCGGCACGTGTCGCCCGGAACTACAAACAATACCGCATCGAGATCTGCAATTAGAAAATCGATCTAGCACGTGGCCTTTGTCATCTTTTGGCTTAGGCCAACAATTAAACTACAATCAGCAACTGTAAGCTTTTGTTTTCTATTGTCCGCCCGCCAGTCTCAGCAGGTGAACTTGTATTGTTCATTGGCGAGGTCAATGTCTATTTGAACTGGTGAATATTGCATCTATTTACTCAAAATGTCCAATATTTGGCAACTTTTTTCTTTGTTTTAATTTTTTTGTGCTGAGGGCAATTTATATTAATTTGCTTTCAGAAATTTCAATATCAAGTTTAAGTAATTTATATATTGATTACTCAATTCAAATCAAAAGTCTATTTTCACACATGTTTGATTTGACAGTTTGTCTGTAAAACGAATTTGTCTCTCCGGAAATTGTTTAAACGGGGTTTCTCTCTACGTTGCTCTCTCAATGTTCACGCTGTGGTGTAGAAAATTCAAGAATTTGATGAAGCTGGTCAACTCATTTTCAATAAATTTTTTTATAAATATAAGAGCTAAATATTTTTCAGTTATTCGCAGATTAATGACCTTTCCATTGATAATTTTCGCCACTTTCTATTGGTTCGTTTCGATATGTCTTCACCCCTGTACCTCAGGATAGTGTTAATTGGTTGCAATTAAAAAATGTTTTCTTTAACATTTTGAAGTCACAATCAAGGAAATAAGAAGCATTTATAACTTAGAAGGGTAAGACTTCTAGAAGTGCGCTTAAAATGTTTACAGCGATGCCGGAACCAGGGGGCAGAGGGGGTAGAAGGGTGGTAGCCAGAGAGGTAGTGCTATGAAAAAAACAAGGGGGCTCTTGCGCAAAATTTTGCAAAAAACAATAGCAAAAGTAGACATGGCTACTTTTCGGCATCAACAAGAGGGGCTAGCACTACACCTCTGGTGGTAGCCTGTGCTCCTTTGCTCCCAACCTGAAGTAAAAGGTTCACAGGCTAGAAGGGTGGTAGAAAATGCCGTTTTAGTCTTTGTGCCCTGGAATCCTAGCGTACGGCGAGCAGCGAATGCTCCATGCCCATCATTCACATAGGGCTCCTACATTTCCAACATTTCGCTTTAGATAACGTGACAGTATTACTTGACGAGGTTATTTCTCAAAAAAAGGCTAAATTCTCTGCCTTTCACACGGCAACACGCCTCCCTCGTCTACCATCTTCATGCCTTCAGCGAAAGTCTGCCCCCTTGCCCTGCGTCCCTGAATAATCCGGCATCCCTGCATGTTCAACAAAAGTTTTGCCAAAAAGGGTACTGCAACAATTTAAAATCATCTTGAAAGGGGCAATAACTCCTTCTGAAAGATCATTTTGCCCCTCGCTTCCGACATCCTTGATTGCAAGGTTGTGGTCTTGGCGTGGCTTTCGGTATTGCCTAGATGAACACAAGAAATGAAAATGAAACGAACAAGAATGATGAAAGTATGACTCCTTTGTGTAGTCTGTGTTCTTGGTACTCAGCGGGAGTTACGATATGTCATATTTGCCAACAGGATGCTGGTCTGAATACGAGGAGACATAAGGATACACTGCCCCATCAGATGGTCGAGTCTGAAGAAATGGTGAATATTCTGAATAATTAAAGAATAAAGTGAGTATTGCAGAAACAACATTCGACATAAATGATAACCAAATCTTTATATCTTCGACTATGCTGTATATCCATAGGGTGACGGATGCAGGTAATGTTTAAAGTAGATAAAGATTAAACGAAGCGATTTAGATTAAGAAAAAGCTTATGAGTAGATATCAATATGAAAATTATTGTTTGAAATATGTCAAGTTGTTACTTATAAACTGTCGATCTTATAAAAAATATTGAAATTATGTAAATGCCCAGTTTATGTAAATATTAAAATTCATTTGCCTCATTTCTAAATATTTGAAATCAAACAGAGTACTTTATATTTTTGATAGCGGGGAAAAAGAGCTTTATATGAGAATCAAATCGCTATCTTGTTATCATTTTGCACAAAATTTAATATATGTTTTTAAGACACTGAAGAACATTTGATGTTTGAATTAAAAATTCTTTAACTTTGCTGAAGCAAAAAGTATTTTGTTTTGATTTGATTTCTTCTCTCCTTTCCTCTTCTGAATTTTTCTCTTCTCTACTATATTTCCCTCATTTTAATTCAATGTTTCTATCTCTGAGTGAATTTTGCCAAAAAAATTCTGATGCCATATCAATTTATACAAGCCTCAAATGAATTTGTCGAAATTTTGCAGACAAAAATGCTTTTTATGATTTATTTATTAATTTGTAGTTATATGAGTGAGTTATCTTGAATTTATATAGATACATTTTGTACTCAGATTTACAGAGCAATTATTTGCTTTTGATAATCATAAATTTGTTAATATTTCTGCACAAAAAAGTATAGATCTTTGATGATTCCAGGGTTTTGGTATATTATTAACCTTTTATCATTGATGATTTTAAAGTTAAAGTTTGGAGAGCTTAGGGCAGGGGAAAATTGTTGATCCGCAAAAACCGTGTCGACCCTTTTCTGAGAAAACCTGCCCCACTGCTACGAGAATGTAGGCAAGAGGGGCACAAAAGGCCCTCTATTAAAAATTGGATTTGCTTTCTTTCTTGAATGCCATATACAACATACCTTAGGCAGTTCAAACTAAGAGAGAGAGGGGATTTTTCTCGCATTTTTCAAAATTTCATAATAATTATGCTACCTTATTACATCAAATTATTAAAGGTGGACTGTATTTAACGGGGCTAAAATTAACGGGGGCTTTAATTAACGTCCGATTAGGCAAAAACGTTTTTCAGGAGACATTAATTAACGTTCACACCTAGACAAATGAAATTTTTATTGTGTCTAGATGTATTCGATTGACTAAGAGTTGTTGTGAGGAAATAGCTGCTCCTTATTTTCAAAAGTATATCCCCAAAGCACCCCCCCCCCCCCAACCACAAGGTATACCTAACCTTTCATAGCCTCCTTTGAGGTAAATGAGGTTATTATAGAGAGAAAAAAATTCCAACATAATGTTAATGTAAAAGAGGCACATGTTTCACCTTTAAATCGTCATTAATTTTCGTCACCATCACTATCTTGAATAACATTTATTTTATTTACTGTTTTGTTTTGTTAATCCTATGTAACCATGTGTTTGTATTGCTGAAACACTAGAAATCCTTTTTACATTTTTGTTGATGTTTCTGTTTTACTTTCTGCGTTATTCATGGATTTTCCACTAACGTGGAAACTATTGAAATTTTCAACTAGTCTGAAATTAACGTCACAGAAAATTAACGTCGTGCAATAATTAACGTCCATTTAATTAACGTCCGTGAGATCCAATTGACGTTAATTAGTGCACTCCTTTAGTTTGATGTAATAAGGTATTTGATGTCTAGAACAAGATGGTTTAATACAAAACAGACTATACAGCTCTGCGTCTACGGCATCGAGCACTTTCTGATAGACCAATAAAGGTAGACCAATAACTTTCATTAGGTTATACTCATGATGAAATCTGTGCACCCTTAATTTGATGTCTCAGGGCCCACGCTACCGAGCTATGCCCCCCCCCACTTTTTTGCGAATCAAATAGTCTCAAAGCTGCAGTAAAAGGGCGAAAAGCCCTGGTCCCCTACTTTTGCTAGACTTTGCCCCCCCCCCCAAACTCGTGGCGTGGGCCTTGTGTCTATCCCCTTTTCTCTAGAGTGCATTCCCGTACACCCTTCGCATTACTTTTGCCACTGGGATTTAGCAAAGACCTTGCAAAGGGGATTTCCAAACAGTCATTCGGCAAATATAAAATAATGCAAATTGCTTGCTTGCTGAAAGAATGAAAATCTAAAAATTATGCAAAACTGCCTAGCATTCGGGGAATTTTTATGTAAGTTTCAAACAATATGGGACCTACTAAAGCATGTCATTTGGAAATGCTTAGAATTGGGATGCTGAAGTTCAGTTGTAGGAAACTTTTGGTTTGTTTTTCTCAAGAATCTCAAGTAAGGCCCATTTTCTGTAACCAAGCCTTCTTGCTTTATTACTACTGAGACTTTTTTGATAGCATTAAGAAGTTCGTTTTGAGTTTTTTCTATTGTTTTAGCATCCTGCTCTTAACCAACAACCAAATTATCGTATGCAAATGCTGTACCATAAAATTAAAGTGTTCAGATTTTGATATGACTGACTTTAAATATCGCATTCTTATTTGAATTTAGCAGCTCATTTTGAAATGTCTTTCCAGCAATTTAAAAAAGTTTAGTTAATATTTGTCGGTTCAAATAAAGCTCGGCATTCATTTCTTTATTTTATACCGGGATTCGCTAAAAGGAGGGAGCAAATTCGTAAAACATGAGTGAACATCCCATGTCATGTTTGTGTACCGTCGCAGCACTAGTTCGTATAACTAAAACATTCAAGGTTTAAGCTGCGTTTACACTACAAAATTTCTAACCCAGGTTAACGTTAACCCAGGCTCAACCCAGGTTAAAAGTTGTAGTGTAAACAGGGCTTTAGTGTGTTGTGTATGGTCTAGACTGGCTTTTGGATATATATACCAAATATGTGAAATTGTTTATTTAAAAATTCATATATTTTACATACCCCAAATTTTATATCAATTTCAATATTCCATATCTTAAATTATGTTCTTTGAGGTGATGTTTTCTTCTCTGCTCATCTATTTTTACTAACCACCCATTTGGACTGTCCCTTAAACATTATATGAAGTTTATGCTATTGAAGAATGTGCTAGTTCATTTTTTGAGCACATTCTTTTTTTCGTAATAATACTATATGTTTTTCCTATCTCGATATGTTCGTTTTGAACCTGTAATATTCTTAGAGTATTCTTGTTCAAATCTGATATGATTTTCTTCTGTCAGTTCTGAGATTCCCTGTTATGAACATCGCAAAACTACTGAAAAAGAAGACACAAATATGCGAACTGTGGCTGAGCGATATTCTTGTGATCTTCTTAAAACTTAGATGATCCTGAGCCTGAATATTCTTATAAACAATATATTTTGTAAAAAAGAGTCTTTGCGTTGAAAAACCACAGCCTACACTGTTTACCAACATGATCGAAAGGGGCAGTCTCTTTGCTTAGTATGCATCATACTTCCATTATCTTTGGTCATACGGACTTTCCCGTTTCCTAGCAGTTGATTTGCATTTATGCTGTTTACACTATGATTCTCAGCTTTACAAATACACGTTGACTGGATTATGTGCGTTTATGTAAATGTTTGCCCGCCTCCTTCTTTGCTTTGAATCCAAAATGAATGTCCGATAACCCACTCGTAGGTGTTTTGTACATATTCAACAGGGGAGTAGTGCTAGAGGGGTTCAAGGGGGGCTGAGCCCCCTTTGTTTATGCCGAAAGTTGGCAAATTTATTCTTTTGCTATTGTATTGCTATTGTCCTTTTGCAAGATCAGATATTTTGATATCTTGACAGTGTACTTTAGTGATGTAATGTAAATAAAGGACATATCTTGTCAGTATGTCCTTTATTTACACTACATCACCATTTGTCCATTCTAGTCCAAATCCATTCAGGAGGTTTATTTTATTCATACCTTCAAGCTATCACCTTTCAAATATCACACAGTTCTTTTTACAAAAGACCAGATAATTTTGGCCAGTAGTTTCAGGCTCGAGAGTTGCTTTCGTCATTTTCACAGGGTTTTTTGCATACCGAGTCACTGTGTTATTATAAAGAAAAAATGAGTTTACTCGGTTATTAAAGCAAGTTTCTTATAAAAAATGAGTGTAAATATCCT
The DNA here is from genome assembly GCF_057945365.1 of Rhopilema esculentum. NCBI lineage: Eukaryota > Metazoa > Cnidaria > Scyphozoa > Rhizostomeae > Rhizostomatidae > Rhopilema > Rhopilema esculentum. The sequence goes on from NC_142831.1 coordinate 4,391,046, forward strand.
GCTTTCATGTCCTGGAAGGTAGAAGTTTTTATGCATAAAGCTGAAGACTGGAGATTGAGGTATCTTCTTTATTTTTTGCATTTTCGCTACCAAAAGTACAAGCAAGTTTTGCAACTTTTTAAAACGTTGAAGACAGTGTCGGTTAATGTTTCTGATAACTCGAAGACTTCCCCAAGATAACGTGTAATATTTGTAAGGCACAATCAGAATTAAGCAAAACTCATTTACTGCCACAGAAAGGAGGATAATATTCGTACTTGTGTGGGAAAATAACACAGCATCCTCACAAAATAGCAAAGGCTTCTGGCCTTTTGATTCCAAGAGCTAAGGTTCTGAAGATTCCTACAAAGTTGAATAAAGAATTTATTTTCAGAAAGCAATTCACAGATTTATGCATTTATACAAGCCCCTTGTATGTTACAATACTGGGGTGTCCCACGAGAAACTTGCGACACCCCATTCACCAAATCTGTTGTCAGAGGAAAGTAATCGATATTGCTTGAGTTTTTATGACAATATCATATAGGTTTTTGAGTCAAATTTTCGAACTCAAACTGCGAAACCCCCATTCTTTCACAGAATTATTCTGTGATCCTAACTTGTCGTACAGCGTTTTTCCAGGTGTATTTTTTCGTAATTATTAAAATGACAGGGACAGGGGAACTGTCACTGTTGCGGCACCTTAAGTGGCGGATTAGCGTTAGCTTCTCTGGGTGTTTCCTGGAGGTATGCCATGCCCCCTCCTGGTTTGGTTTAGTTAGAAAATCTTTTACATGATCAGTTCATATGCCACATATGCCACTATAATCGTGGACGAAGTAAGGCGTTTTCGAGAAATGGGGTATGTAGTTTTTGGACTTGCTACAAGTCTCTCTCTCTATTTATCTATTTCTATCTTTTATGTAGTTATTGGCTTTCTTCGAATCGATTCTCTTTGTTTGAAAAATACCTAAGTTAAGGTGCAGTGATAACCAATTTGTGCATTGATAAAAACTTGTGCAGTGATAACCTTTTTGAACTCTTAAAAAGAATTCGGTAGCCTGACCATAACCAGGGCAATCAAAAAAGAGGGGGCGGGGGGCAAAATGCCCCATGCCTCAAGGTAAAACGTTTTGAACAAATGCAAGAAAATGACTGCGAGAAATAATTCTGAAAAGCATTTTGAGCTAATCTTGGACATGTTTGGCAAACTTTTAAGCTCGCTTTACTCACAGGGGCCACGCCTTTCAGTTTTGATGCAAGCCCTGCACATTTTATCGGCGGCCCTAAACATACCAGATACACTATTAGCCAGGACTAAATAGTCAAACAAACAGGAGTGATGATTGAATCAAAACTGCTTGCGAATTACATATTAAGTTGCGTAAAGGCCTGTCAAACTTTCTGTCGAATTCTGCCAAACAAGATTTGTTTTCAAATGTACTCTCCCTGAAGAAATTAATGAAGCTGAGTCGAAATATAAAAAATGAAGAAAAGATAAAAAGCAGAAAGTCAAGGATTGGTTTATTTCTTAGATTGATTTGAAGGAGAATATGCTGATATTTTGAATGACTTGTCAATCGCATTAATGGATTATTCTAGTATCTTTTCGGCAAAATGGCGTGGTCAAAATAAAGGGCGTGGTCAGCAAATTTTTTTAGAGGCACGCCTAAAACATCTATTTACAGCAACAAAATGTGCAGTGATTCATTTTCCTTAAAATTAGGTATGGTTTGAAAATTGTCATATATCTTGTGACAAATGATCCAATGATTTCCTTCAGACAGATAATTACCTTGTATTTGGCCTATTTTAAGGACCAATTCAGCTACCCCAGTAGTATTATTTAAGGAAAGAAATTTGAAATGTAGAAATTCAATGCGATTTGCTTGGTCTTTCAAGTTGACACGTATAACAGGATACCCATCATACCCGTACTATCAGATTTTGCGCGCATTCTCGTTTCTCGCCCACCAGAAGAGAAAAACAAAACAATATGGAGGAATTTTTTTACAACTTTATTGACAAATTTAGCGAACAGGCTTCAACTTATGGGAATGATTTATTCTCGACATAGATTGAGACAGCGTCGCCTGTTGGAAACGTTTCACCCTCTTCCTCCTCATTTGGGTAGGCCGCTATAAAGTTTTTATAGATGTTCTCGTACTTAGAACGAATAGTCTCCCAGTCCTGGCCATCGGCTAACTTTGAAGTTTTGTACTCCAGCGTGATCTTCAGGAGTAGGGCCATTTATTTGTCGCTCCAAATAAACATTTTGTTACCACTTTTCGAATTCGAGTTGCTAATGACATAAGAAATACGCATGTGCGTTCCTCCCTAAGGGCCGATTTGCGATCGATCCCGTGTAAACATATAATGTTTTGGGATCGATCCCGTCTAAACGCATACGAAATTTACGGATCGATCCCGTTTCTCCCGTGTAAATGGGGTCTTACTTTTCGGTAAACCTTAAAGGCTTCTTGTGAGAAAACGCGCGCCATCTTCTTTTCGTAGACCTGGTGAGATTCTGAGATTTAAGGTGGGGATGTAATGTTAATAGTGACTTGGAAATACAGGTGTAGTAAATGAAGTCGCCAACCAGACACATAATAGCAACTGCAAAATTCTGAATGGTTGCGAAGTAATCATTATTCATTGTTGTTACTGCTTGAATGGTTCTCGTTGTGTTTATTTATTAAATATAAATTTGCTTTTTTGATTCCATGACACCTGTTTTTGCACAACGTGCCATTAATTCGCGGTGATAATGAGCTTTGGGACGATCTCAGCTCGCCAGATGTCACCTGGGTGTGCTAGCGTTGGTTCTTTTGGGAATATGGTGTCCCTCGCGGCTTTCTTGTCGGCTTGTTCCCCGAGGTGTGAAGGTCTTTTGACGTTTCTGTTCAGTAGCACCTTGAGGATTTCATTTGGAGACCAGGGTTGAGTTCACACCGCGTCAACCCCGCGTGTCCGGGCTGGTGTTGAAGGGTTCTCTTCATATTACAATATGCCCATAAGAAATCTGTCAAAATTTGATACAAAGAAGTTTTTGAGAAAGACGGTGAAATTCAAAAAGTCTGCCCATAATTCAGAATTTTTCTAAGTCAAACATAAACAATTTTCTTGAATGATTACAATGTTTAGGCCACTTATTATGATTTTTGTGAAATTTCTGTTCCCCGTTTTAAAAGGTTGGATAACCGAATGCTTTTTAGACATCCAGTTTATGGGTTTTAGGTTGCCTGTCAATCTAAACACTTCTAGCCTTCGCGCAGCCTCAGACACTTCTACTCTTCGGGATAGAAGTGTCTGAGGCTGCGCGCAGGCTAAACACTTCACAATCGACACATTTCTCAGCATAGACGTAGACTTGCATTTTTTTCAGGGAGGCTCAAAAAATTAATGACAATTCCTAATGGCAGCTGCTGGTGTCACAGGATAAAAAAGGATTAGCTAAGGGCTTAAAGGTGATTTTTTCGTGCATTTTTCATTATCGAGGAAGAAGAAACACACATGAGATGATGGAAAGTGTATTTTTAAATCATAATCAGTTTCTTTAGGTTGAAATCATCAGTTCTATTTAGGCACACAAAATGTTTATGCGTGGAACCAATAATATAACAAACTAATCTAAAAATTGGTGAAGCACTTCCTTATTTTCCAGGGGGGGCTCAGCCCCCCCCCCTCGGTTTTCCTCAGGAGGGGCTGAAGCCCCAGAGCCCCCCCTAAGTTTCTCAGGGTGTCTGGAGAGGTAAAGGGACCTCGTCGTTTTGATCCTTAGATGACCAGGGAGACCTGAACACTTTCCTAGAGCGCAATAGCTAGCAATTGCGTATAATTTAAGAAAGTGTTAACAATGTTCAGCCTCAATTTTCGAGAAAAAAAGTAAGAACAGCCAACCTGAACTGCAATTTCCAGGTTCTTGTAAAAAGGAATGTAGAAAAGTTTACAAAAATTTACTGTTAAATCATTTTGATAATTGAAGGTGGGTTTCTAGCGCTATGCTGCTATAATTACGAGGGATTTCAATCGAATTAGCAATAACGTTCATGAAGTACCAAGTTACATTTTGGTGATAATTAGATACAACTTCAGCTATTTTAATTACTCAATTTGCTAACAACGCAAGTTATTGTTCCCTTTAATTAATTAACCTAGAGCTCTTTGATTAAAAGACATAAATCTAACGAAAATACACAACACATTTAAAAAAGAATCAACTTTGGTTTCTTTTGTCTAAATGGCACGTTTGTCAGAAATTGTAATTATGTCTTTTAAAAATCAAGAGATAATGGAAATCACGTTTACCATAATAACGCCCTCATTGAGCGCTTGTACCATTAAAACATGTAAGTCTTCAGTTTTAAGTTAAGTCACACCTTTTGGGGATGGTTAAGGCAACGTTTTTTATGAAATCTTCTCCTTCGTGGATGGGTAAATTTCTTTAATGATTGTGGCCTATCTTATGAGACAAACTACCTGAATTTTTGCTATCATCTAGAACCAAGACCCCCCCCTTCCGAAGGTTTGATGACTAATTCCCATGAAAAAATACATATTAATAATTTCCATATGGTATCTAAAAATGTTTGTGTAATGTGTATGGTGTGCAAAAATTCTTTATGCAAACTGAATGCTGTTTCATTTATGTATTTGTTCTTCAAAATGTTATCTTTTTCATGTTAAATTCTTCTCCTCGTCTCGTGTCCCATATGCTTGAAATTGATGACGTAACTTACTGCCAACCTTTAGAAAATAACTTATTGTTGAGTGGTTCAAATAATATGACGCTTCAGAATAAAATAATATGGAATTGATAGCACTCTAATGATTTTTTCATAAGATATTATGGGACTCGGCTAGCCTGTGTGTCAGACCCCTAACTCTACTTTCAATGTAAGGGCTTGGAAAATAGGCAAGCAAATTTGGCATTTGAGGAAAGGAACCGTCGACCATGTGTGGGTGAAGCTGCAAATAGGTAGCAAAAAATCTGCGTGCATGAAATAGAGAAAGTTAGAATTCTTATAACGATTTAAGACTAAAGGGTGTTTACAATTGGGGAATAATTATGGGCTAACTGGTGGCGAATCTTAGGGCCTATTAGAGAATGTCCAACTGGTGCACAGGGACTGATCTTAGAGGCAAGGGTTAGATAATGATCAGATTTTGGTGCCACACCCTTCAGGTGCCTAAAGAATGTTTAAAACGCCCATTTTTACAATTTCGTTTTTAACTATAAGATATAGAAGATGTGAAAATAAATAAAGTTGAAGTTTGGCGTCATTTGACTACTACTGACTACCAGAAAATATTTTCACCGAATCAAGGGCAAAATTCATCGAATAATACAAGAATATTGCGGGGTTTGTAGACAGAGGGGGACAAGCAATTATCGTTAGGCCTGTAACCATAGAATGGCCGTTGTAGTTCTGTTGCCAGTTTCACCCTACGTTTTGTCAAGCTCTTGGAAGGGTGAGACCCCTGTGTCCCTATCCCTATGGTTCATCCAGAAACCTGGTGGCTTTGGCGGTACATTCCTGCCAAAGCGGGGATGCGCCCTGTTAATGTTAACATTAATTTTTGTATACCTCGTGTTGTCTTTTTACATATTTAAAAAACTTTCGGTATTTAACGGTCTAATATGAGAACCAGTTACAAATACTTTTCTGTCAGTCACCAAAACACCGTAAATTTACATTGCCAACAGCAAATTACTTCCCCTTGTAACTCATTAATTAACAAACAATGTATGTCGTAAAATTTACGATCGTCTGAAGTTTTTGACATACTTGTGGCATTACCGGCTACCGGAAAAGAGCAATTAGAGGAAGCAAGTTTTATCAATGGGGGTTGTCTGGTTTTTTGCTCCTCGGTGAATTCTATTGGTTTCTCGGTTGGAAAGGAAATCATACCCTTCCAGAAAACTACGCAGAATTTGACCTTGCTTTCTTGACCCAAAGTGTTTCACCGTGAATTTCTGTTTTCACATCAAGGCAAATATCAACAAATCCATTTCCATCGGATACCAATTTGGCCCCATACTGTACAGGCCCTCTTTTGCCAAAAATGTTTGCATGCTATTGAAGGTCAAATAGGGCTACGAACAGTAAAACAAAAAACTCCAAAATAAAATGGAAGTCGGTATTGGGGAATGGGGTCCTTTCCCTCCATTGTAATTTGCCCTACTTCAAATCTAGCTTTTGACGTGATCTTGAATCCAACGAATCTCTGTTTACAAATACCTTATTACGTAATACAATTTTGTTGATCTTACCAAAAGTGAAAGAACTCCTTGTTAGCATTAAAATTGATCTTTGTTTTGTATTCGCTAAAAAGTTGCACCTGCAAGTCATGGGAAACTTCAACAGTTCCACAGTTCAGTAAAGTTTAATCTCCATAGTAACACGCCCCTATTGTTTAAACAGAAACAATCCAGCACCTGCCCATTAAAAACGCCATTTGGCCAATCAAGTTGGGTAACTTCAAAATGATTGGCAGGTTCATTGTCTATTAGCCAATGAAATTATCTGTATTGTTATTACATTGACCAATCATGTTTCTTATTATGTTGGGATTATGTAGCGCTGCAACCGCTGACACGAGCACTTGTCCTTTGTTCTCAGCAAGCTTCGTATTGAGAGAGAGTTTGGCCAGCGGTTTTTTCAACGTTCCCGCCTCACGAATTCAAAATCTGTAAACAAGATGGAGGCTATACCGATCACAAACTGTTCTTCGACTTTACCCTCTCTATCTCGAGGAGTAATCCCATCTAAAAGACTTTGCAGAAATCTGTTTGGACCTGTGGATCACGAAGAAGTGAAAAGTGTTCTCGACCAGGAACTCATCGAAGAACAACAGCAGAAATGCGAAGAATGGTGTTTCAATTTTTCTGAGGGCACTCCTATACTCAATGGTAGACTTGTATGGGAAGAGATCGCCGAAAGAAAAGAGTATGTTCTATCACCAGAACCTCAAAAGCCTGTCAGCGAGGAAAGAAGAGTTCCGAATCTACACGAGGAGCAAGAAAGCAAAGACAAAGATGTTTTCGATAAACTTCAAAAAGCTGTCGTACGACCATCTACGACGAAGTCTCCTGAAATCGTAAAAATCACCCCAGCTGTTACAAAAGAAACTGAAGCAAATAAACTGAAAGTCCCTTCAAACCCTGATCGTAAAAGAAAGAAGCAATACAAAACTATAACTGGTAAGTGTTCAACTTCCGAGAAAATTGTTATGTTGTTGACCCAAAACGAAAGGAGCTTTAATCGATTTAAGCTTCGTTCGTTTTGTTAGCGTCACCTATCTACGTAACTCCAATGTTTTTATAGCATGATTCGAGCAGATATTATTGTACGTAAGTTTGGAGTAAGTTGCGTTTAGACAAAGAACTACTCTCATCTGATGAAAAAAGCCCTTTATTATTACAATGTGAAATTATCCCACAAGGACAGGTTAAGTAGACTTTTGCAGTGTTCAGCCGTCGTTACAATATCGAGGCTATCAACAATGCTTTCGATCGTTCTTTCTGTTTTGTTTTCATCAACGTACCCATTCACTGAATATCCTCAGCCATGAATAAACTTTTGAAAAAGTCCCGCTGTTTGGCCTTTTGATTGTTCGAGTTTGAATTCGCAGCAATATTTGAATAGCTGTTGTGAATTTTAGAGAAACTTTTTCGTAAACTTGGGGATTTAAGGGGAATGTTTTGTAAAGTTTCTTTAATTCTCTCTGTAGGCAAACGCAACTTGATCGGTTTTTTTCGAAACTTAATTGATCGTAAATCATTTTTATGGAGAAATTAAACCTTTCGTTTCTCAACAGTTATCATTGTGCAAAATATTAACTTGACGATCAATATTTTGAAGTGGGAACATCAATAGCGTTTTTTCTTAGGACGAAAAACCGCGTTAAACCGGGTGATTTTCGAAATCCATACACCAGGTGTCACAATTCGTCCATGCCGCCCTTTGTTGGCGCGTGGCCTGGCAGTCTCTGGATTGGTTAGAAAGAACTTTGCCCAAGGCGCAGCGTCTTTGTCGCACCCAATCCAAAACACTATCAAAATGGCTCATACGTTTTGGGAATTTGCCTTTTAATCGATCAAACAACTTCCAATTTCAAAAAGAGTTTTGAAATTTAAAACGGCCTTTTTACCAAACCAAAACTTTTCTTTGATAAAATTTTCTCATGTGGTCTTCCTTTTTGGCTGCTAAGTTTCCTTGAAGCAGCAGCCCAGATTTTCCGATCACTTCTGTTTGTGCATCACCCCGTTTGAACGTTCAAGTTGTCAGATTTTATTAAAGTTGTATTTCTGAAATGTTTTGCTTTACTTTCAGATTTCATGAAACAGAAAAAGCGTCGTCGAGTGAGCTATTCAAACGAAACTGAAAAGACTGGTCATTCCAAGATGGCGGATTCATCTCGGGGCGTCCAAGATGACCTCGCTCTAGGATCCCCAGCCAAGAAGGTAATTTCGTATCCTATTTAATAAACAGCAAAATTATCTCGTTAGTGATGTATCATGTGAAAACCACAAAAATAAAACGAAGGGCTGCTTATTGTTAGATATTACTTGGGTTTTGTATAATATGAAAATTATCTTAACCATTGGGCTAAATGTTATTTCAAAGATAGATCGATTGACACTGACTTCCTTTGCGGTTATGAGAAACAATTAACTTAGGCCCACAAGTCGGTATAAACAAAAACAAGGTTTGAACTCTGAATTTCAATGATTTTTCTTTCGACTTATGCTTTCGACTTTTTGTTCTAAGAATGGTGTGATTTCCTAATCTAAATTATGTTAAGTTTCTTGCGTAAACTAGAAGACAATGAATGTCCTAATAAATACACGATATCAAAGCTGTATGATAATTCTAACCTATTTTCCAACTCCAATATTCTTGAAAGTTTCCCTTCTTTCCAACGGCTAAACATTGTTTCTGGTGCTTTTAAATCAAATCATATAAAAGTTTTAGCTTGACCGATAGTTTCGATGTTAAAGATATTACCAAATGACTCCTATTTGATCCGTACAAATAGTTACGCAAAGAAAAAAGGGGATGAAAATGTGGAAAACTTGAAAACAACATTGTTTTTTGAAATACTAATTTAGGACCATTGCCAAACCACAAATAATCTGTTTTAAGTTGAAAAAGGGAAATATGTTACATAACTGTTTTCCAGCTACTGAAAACGAAGGACGGAAAAGGAAAATAAATCCACGAAATCTTTGTCCCTTTTAAGTTAACCACCACGAGATTGCCTCTTCGCATGATCTCAGCCTATCCATTCTTTAAATTCTAAAGAAGACCGTTTTTCATATCACGTAAGCTGGCCAAGCCCTGATGTAAACATCGTGATACCATAGGCCACACCTCTTTAAAAGGTCAAGAAGATTAACTCGGCATAAACACCATATCTTTGTTGGGCGGTCATGTATCATCAGGAAGTGCTATTTTGTAGAAATCGTAGAATACAGATTTTGAAGTATTCTCTTTGATTGTTTAAAAAAACCTTGTGGTAAAGGCTATTCCTGTTAGTGATCAAAAATGGATTTACGGACCTTCAAAAAATGTATATTTGATAGAATCTTCGCCAGTGAGGAGGAAATAGGCGTTTCTAAATACTTAGCTGTTTGGCAAAGCTTTATCAGTCCTTGAGTATTCATGATACCTTTTGTACTCTTTTAAGAACTTTTAAGAATGTTAAAGAATTAGTTATGTATCTAGAGGTAAATATAAATGTTTTAAGCGTTGAGATTATCAGGAGTAAGCTTCACTAGAAAAGGGCTTTTTGTTGACATTTTCAAACGAACATGGAGTAGCTACTACGGAGTATTGTTGTGAATGGGACTCATTGAGAAAAGAGCCATTGGAATTGATAAGGTTTTTTGAAAGACTCTCGCTGCCAGGGTATGATCTTCGGTCCAGCGGGATAAAAGGCAGATTAGAGATAATCTGTTCTCTTGTAAATCAGCATCATTATCGGCTCATAAGCCCATCACTTTGAAATATAAATGGCCTCCTAGGGTTCCCTATGGCGGTTGATAAGTAATTATCGAAATGATTGCTGTGGGAAAATAATAACATACTTTTATTTGTGATGCCCGCGTAGCATATGTGGAGACTTTAATCGAGATGCTTGTTATCCAGCTTCGTTTTTAAGGATTTTCTCCAGCAGGAACATTAGTGTTCACAGTCAACCCGAAGATTTGTTTAGCTTCTTAGTTTCCAATAACTGTTAGCTTTGTTTAACAATTTTTAATCGATTTTTGATCTATTGTTTACGGAAATGTGTTTTCGGAGATCACCTTCCAACGTTGTATAATCCGCTCTGTAGCAAGTCATATTTGCGCTTCAAATGGCAAGCTTCCCTCAGTTATATTTTCTTGAGTCGAAACTTTCAGGATTTTTTTGACATTATCTTTCTTTCATAGGTCCGTGTCTGGAATGGGACTGGCAAGACGACTTCATAAACCCAACATTTATTCACATTGATTATAACATGTTTGGAGTGCGTTTAAAGAAGAATTCTTTCAATTATGAAAGAAACGAATTTTATTTGATATTCCTTCAAAGTATACGGAGAGACAAATATTTTCTTAAAGGAAATCTAGATTTATGTAGGAAACGTGTATTTAAAGAAGACGTAGGCTCGTTTTAAAGTGCCTATATTTGGTGATTTTAACGTCGGGTTTCTAAAATAACATCCGCAAAAATTCACAGTGATGGTAGGGTGGGTTTTAAGGTATTATGACATAGGCTGAATTTTAGACAAATCACGTTAACTAAATTATTGAAAATCTTGACTTTATGAAGATTTTAGGGAAAATACCCCTCTACCCTGCTGTACCGCACGGTGCGAGCTATAAAGAGTGCTTGTGTTCTTCGGTTTGTACGTTCTGTTTGCTGTTGTAAATTTCTCGTGTTTGGGTCCACGCATAATGCAAACCACAGACGAAAAAACTATTTACTTTGCTTGGAAAATGCTACGAAAGAGCGGTCATTCATGTACGTTTATTTCCCCATTGTCGGATTTTAACACAAAACAGACCTTAAAAATTTCTTTGAATCTTTGTTCAAAGACATTTTTGAATTCTTTACCGCCATAAAGATTGTTTGAAAAGCAGATCTGTAAAGACAAATATGTTCGGCTGTAGTTAAAAATTAAGAAAACATATGGAAACTGATATCTATTTAAAAGTTACCATTTTTCCCGTTCTCAATGTGTTTCTAGAGCCAAGCACACCTATTATTCTAGACTCTTATGTATAGCAAAGTGGTATATACTCTTACTGTGTAACTTAAGTTCGCAAAAATGTTGTATATAGAATAACACCGAGTGTTTTGCAAAGAAAAGAAGAATTTTGTATAGTATATGTGGAAGAATTTCGTACATAAGCAGAACTGATGTTTTTTTCTACTGTTGCTGATCTGATATTCATTTTTAATTAGTTTAGTCCACTTTCATTCAGAATTGGTGGAATTGGTTTTCATAAAAGGGCCGTTCGATCTCGGTTTTTGTAATTATTCAGGAGATTCACATGAAATCCTGGCTGTAGTTCCTTTTTTATGAGAAAATTTCTCATACATAAACTAAAAATTCTGATGACAGCAGCTAGCCCATCAACAAGATGACAACAGACCAAATAATTAAAATTTCAGTTACAAAAGAATGAATAGAAGCTGGGAATTTCTTCAAAAACCCTCGACTGAAGCCTGCTCCCTTATACTTTTGTCGTTCCGGCTTCCCTGCCCTCCTCTAAGGTTAATCTTTGCTTTGTCTGAACAATGTAAGGCTTGTCTTATCGGGATTCAACTGCAGAAAACAAAAGGTGCAGCTATTCCCCTATCTGTCGAGATTATCAGCCGCTAGATCGAGGGTGGGGGCTTGAATGAGGGAGCGCTTATTAACGTTCTCTTAAAATTTCAACTCAAATGATTTATTTAAAAATCCCTTACCTTTTGTCAAGCTCACTTTGAAAAACAAAGCAGTCTCCAATTTACTTTTACAATAAAAACATCGTAAACATGTTTTGAGCATTTGTAAGAAAATGGTTAACGAATTCTGAATTTTCCTTGCCCATTTATTCTTGCTTGAAATCTGCTGCTTAGATAGGTATCAGTATATTACAGTTAACATTAGTTTTCATGTTTCTCATGCAGTGTCCAGCGCCGTGTAGACAGAGCTATACACACATTTGATGTTTGGAACAGGTCGGTGCTAATTGATCATCAAGTAATTGTAAGATCAGACAACAACCTACACTGATGCTGATTTTAGCACAATCATTTATTTTGGGCTGAAAACATGGATTGTAAAACCTGGCATGTTGGATGGGGGGCTTATCCAAAAAATTTATTTTAATGGTGACGGCTGATTCGAGAGAAGGGAAGGTCGTGGCCCAAGCAGGGGTCACATTTTACAGGGGAAGGGAAGGTCCATGCACATTTCATTTACATTTGATGGCCAAAAATATTCTATGCAATGGCCCCTCAACTTTAAATTCAATTCGTGGCCCTGGTTTTATGAAGAATGCGAAATTCAACGAGAACTGTATACATTTTAAACTTTGCAGTCAAAACAAACACCTCATTTTGCATCCTCGCTTTCAAACTACACATGTTTCTATTCAAATGGGAAGGAGGATTGTTTGGGAGGGGAAGTTCTTTTCTGGCAGCCGAGCAATTCCAAGTTGGGATAGCGCTACTTCAAACTTCCTTATCTTCGAATTTCAGGAACTCAAATCACTCAAAGTTTTGTGGTAAAAAGAATAATAAAAGGTAACGAGATATCTTTTTCCTTTCGCAATGTTGCTAATACTTGCGCAGAATGTTGATACTTGCCGCAACATGTTGATAGTTTGCAAGCTCCGACATGAAGGAACTCAAACCAGGAAATGAGCAGTCGATAGTGAACCTGCTCTTTTTGTGTCCTGCTAACTTGCACAAACTGATTTTTGAAAAGAAAATTAAGTTTGTTTTTTTCCAGTCCCAATGCTTCTTTATGTTGAAGAACATAAGTTTGCCCCATATTAGTTTCTGTATTTCGTTCTGTTCTGAGGGACAGGTAAATGAAATACTTTGGCCTAACCAGTGGTAGTAAGTCCTTTCAATTTAGAGTTGGTCTATCGTAATAAATTATGAAAATAAACGTTAATAGTTATATCAAGGGATGCTTTTTGAGCTTTTAGTCAGTCAACTTTATTTATTTAATGGAAGACAACTCGGCCCTCTTTAAGACCGTAGGGTGTCTAGCGAGGCGTTGTCCCAACATTAGGCCTGTTGAGAGACAGAATGTTAAATTATTTTGTTTCCTGCGATGTTTTAAAAATCAACGTGGGTTATTTTTTCACAATTCATGTACCGTTTCTACTGAAGCGCAAAATTCCATAACTTCTTCATAGCTCTATCAGAAAAGATATCTGCGGGACCCTTGTTCTCCAGTCTGCAGTGTATGGCAACTGCATACCCGAGATGTTTTTTTTCTAAAATTTTCCTGCATACCTGATAATTGATGTGGCATTCGGAGATTTGAGCGTAAAATGGGTGTGTCATATTGCTTAGGGCTAATGAATAATTGGCAGTTGCTTAGCCAATGTGGTAAGGTTAGAGGGGGGGGGGCAAATTGCAGTTGAACAAGGAAAAATTGGGGGTCCACACCCTTTTGAATGCCAGAAAATGCCCCTTTTCAAAGATATTTTTTGCCATTTTGGGGGCGGCGGCATCTGTCATTTCTTACCTCCCCCTTGCTACGCCACTGAGAATTAGGTTTCCTCAAGATTGATACAATCTTGCAATGGTTTGATAATTAAATAATTATATCAATCATGTACATTTTCTTATTTTGGTTAATTTTGCTTCTTAACCACTTATCTTTGGGCTCTAGCACTGTTTTTAATAACTGATTATCCTCAGGCTCTAGCACAGTTTTTCACACCAATGTGACACAACTGAAGTGCATACTTCAACCTAAGTGCACACTTGCACACATGAAATTTGCTCTTGCGTATTTGAGATCCCGTTGGAAGCTGTCATACTCTGCATGCAGTCCCACTTGTTCTTTAAAACTTTATTTGTTTTCTAAGGTATGGGGCCTCTTCTGACTTCCCTTTATCGGTTGGAACAGTGTGCCTACTTGACCCCTTCCCCTAAAACCGCCTCTGTATTTCCCTTTCCATCATGCCAGTAGATGTCATTGAAAATCTGTCCATTTGCCCTTTGTTTAGAAGACATTTAGGAGACATATGGGTGTAGTTAGATAGAAAAAAATTCAGATTGAAAGCCCTCTTGTACCTATGTTTGTGATTGTGTTGTGTGTTTGTGGGTATGTTGTTTGTGTTTGTGGTTCTAGGTAAAATGGCTGCAGACACACAACCTAATTTATCAATAAATTTTATTCAAGTATACATTTGATGAGAAAAGGGTCTAAGAAAATTCCCATCTTATCTCTCTCTTTGATTTAATTGGCATTCACATACAATTTAGCTTATGGATATTAAAATGGCAAATTAGAAGCACCCATTAAAGGCATATTTCCAAATTCATGTTTATTCTTGAGACTATTTATGTGCAAAGCATATTGATTAAGGAAAATAACTATTAACTTGTCTTTTTTAAAGTTCTCACTTCTATATAGACATAGCTGTGCACACTTTTGTGTGTAGAACTGGACAGTTATAATTTGCAACTCTAATGCCTCGATCCATGGAGCCAGCTGTCAGTGCCTCCATGGCCAAGAAAGATCTGTCACATACTCTGCAATGTGACAATGTGAATTTCAAGAATGTCCTGACAAAGCAAGCTTTTGCAAAACTGCACATGCATGGTTCTCATCATAAGATAATGGCTTTTAAAAATTCAAGAAAATGAAATGGGCAAAGATTGCATTTGAAAATATTTAAAATGTTTAGAGTAAAATTGGAAAGATATTTTCCTAAACAATTACCTCTCCTTGAAATGTTGATTGAAAATTTTGAAGGGTTCTGTTGAATGCATCTTTTTCTTTTGCCTAATTTGCCATGTTAAAACCCCAAAGTGGAGTATACGTGTACAAACATTTATCATTTGGTAGACCAAGGGGAATTTTTCAGCAGGATCAGAAATTTTATTCTGATGATTTTAGCAATTCAAAGCTATATGTTTGAATTCAAATAAGCTTAGTTTCCTTATTTATCTCAAATCTTGTTATTTGGTACAAACACCTACTTTTTCTAAGTTTTATTCTTGTAACACTGTTTTGGATTCTTAGGCTGCCCTCTTCTTTTTAATGACCACCTCAGTCAGGATTTGTTGATAATTTTCACGTGCAATAAATTTCCCCCTCTTTTTAATTCTAAGAGTGAATGGTGTTTATGATGTTTATCAATTATTTTTAAATATTATGGTAAAGTCTCTTCTCTGTTTTAGTTGAATATGGCAACTAATGAACTACAAGAAAAGTTGGCAAGAAGAGATAAAATCAATGAAGGTGAAGCTGCTCCATCTAAAGTTTCTCAATCAGTTTATGCTGAATTCAAGGAATTCTCCATCCTTGAAATAAAAGAATATCGCAAAGTCTTTCAAAAGTAAGTTATCTGATACATTAAACTTTAAACCAGTTTAGTCTATTTCTCCTTTTTTCTCATGGCTATTACAAATATATATCTTTAGTCCAAACAACTTTCTCAAGCTTCTTCTGCCATTTCCACAAAAAAATACAAAGGGGGAGAAGATTTCATTCCACCATTAACCTCATTAATCCAGTACCATCCCTCTCTACCCAGCTTAACATGTGCAATGCTGAATAAACACATATGCAGGATTTTTAGAAGCTAAAGAAGAAGTCATACACGATAAAAAAGCAGGTTTCTCTTCTTGAAGGTTTCCTCTTACTGAGCACCTGTAGAGGGCTGGGAGCATGGAAGCGTGGGGGCAGTGGAGGAGGGGGGAATGGGGAATTTCCATAAAGTTCTTAAAGGCATGCAAAAAATTTACTTGCTCTTGGTTTTTGGCATGTTTAGCCCCTCTCCCCCCAAAAACATTTAAGCCCCTAAGTCTCTAATATGCTCTGCAGCTCTTTGTCGAAGGCATATAATGATCCCAGTATCAAGAGCAAGAGAAACTAAATGCTTACTTACTTTGGTAATGAGGAAAATTTATTTCTCCTTCATTTATTCAAACAAACTCCTTCTTCCTGCCCCTCCTTGTTTTTTTTAGGAGAAGTATCCCCCTGTTTACCTCAATCCCAATTCCTTAAAGATTTTTATGGTGTTTAGGTGAATGGTTAAACAGTTGCCAATTTTGCTCTCTAGATATGATATGGATCATAGCAACTTTATTGATTTCATGGAACTCAAGCTAATGATGGAAAAATTAGGAGAACCACAAACTCATCTTGGGTTAAAGGAAATGATCAAAGCAGTGGACGAAGATAATGATGGACAAATAAGCTTTAGAGAGGTAACACTAAGTTTGGCATACTTTTTCAGTACTTCTCTGATTGCTTATTTTTATCTGTTTTTGCATTTCCAGCCTAAAGCCAATTGATAATATGATATTTTGGAGCAAAATACCCTAACTTAATACCCTAGTTTTATTGAGTTTAAAGTTTGTTAATCTTGTAAATTTTTACTTTTTTACACTATCTTGTTCATTTGCTTGCGAGCTTTTATTTCTTGAAATTATTCCCCATGCAACAAATTATATATTCTTGGGTGCCTAACAATCAACCAGTGCTAATTAATTTCTAATAAAATTTTCAACATGCACCCTAGAGTCTTATGGTTTTTAGAAACTCTGCCCATCTAGTGTCAGAAAAGACTACCTTCTTCTCGCATAAACGTAATCTGAATACAGGCTACCCAGTGTTAATATGCACCTTAAAAAGCTCCTGTGGTGGTGTCATTTTTACAAAACAAGTGTATTAAGTCTTTTTACCTTCTAAAAATGCAGTGAGAGATCTCTGTGTCCAATTTTCAGGGTAATTTGATTGATAAATCTTTTCTAGTTCATGCTGATATTCAAATATGCCAAAGACGGAACATTGCAAGTAGAGGGTTTGCTGAAAATTGCAGATTGTTGCAACGTATCAGAAGAAGGTGTTAGTGGTGCAAAATCTTTTTTCGAAGCCAAGGTAATCGCAGCCCTTTTTATGCTATTGTATATTGTCAAGTTTACATATATAAATTTAAAGTTAATTGATTATATATTAAAGTATGATAAGTGAAATACGCGAAGATAGCAGCATTAGCCCATCTGTTGTGCAGGGCATTGTGATATGCAGAGAAGCTGAAGTTGTTTTTATATTTAGAGTATCAGTCCTCCATATATTCAGCAAAAGTCTCCTGGCAGTCGCCTTCCATAAGTTCCCTTGGAAACGGGAATGCAACTCCTGAAAAACTTTTTATATTTTAAAAGTTTAACATGAGGATGCTTGCGAAGTAGGATCCCCTTATGAATGCAACGAAATAAAGAACCAATTGTTTACACATACAATCAAAATATAACAGTAGGTTTTCCCTCTTTTATCAACATCCAGGAGACAAAGGGAGAGGGTACTAGTTATGGACTAGCTTCAGCTAACTTTGTGTCTTTAATTCCTTTGTGCCTTCTCAGTACCTCCATTAAAATGGTAAGAGCCCCATCTCCACCCATCTGAATCTGTCATGATGACCACAGGTGAAATTATACCCCAATAGCGAGAGAGGGAACGTCACTGCCTGCTCTTTTGTCCACAATGTACAGGAGGCTCAACTTAAATGTGCAGGTGGCGAAAATACTGTCCAATACATCAATATAATACCGTTGCATGGGAGATGGGAGTAGTTTTATGTAAACATGTCATCGTTATATTGACTTTTTCCTGAGATTTGAGAGGGGCATAACCTATAAAGCAAATATATTATATATCATGTCGTTTGTTTGATTGTCACATTTACCCCTTACCTTTTCCCTTACCTTCTACCTTTTCCTTATCTTTCCTATCCAGGACGTAAACAGTAAATACCCTCTTCTCGTTCCTCATCCAGGTAGAGGTGAAGAGGCTCAGTAGGGCTGAGTCCCCTTTGTCTATACTAAAAATGAACCTTTTCTACTTTTGCTATCGTTTTTGTAGACATTGTGCACAAAGGGCTCCATGACATTACACCCCCTGCGTCCAAGAAAGAAACAGCGAACATTTTCTCTCTTCGGGTTCTTGCCTCGCATTATAACATAGTTTATTCTCTTCAGGTTCAACAGCAAACAAATGACAATAAATTTGAACAAGAAATAAGAGCTGAACAGGAAAAGAAAAAGAAGGAGTTGCTGGAAGCAAAAGAGAGGCGAGAAGCGTTCAAGCAGAAGGCAGCGACGTTTCAGTAAACTTTTGGTTCAATATGTGTTCTAAGGGCCTAGGATAGTTCGCCAAATTCATATATCACATTCTCTTGGACAAAAGTGCAAAAATAATCAGATTATTTATTCAATAACGAATACTAATTATCAAGATTTAACTTGAACAATTTAATCTAATGGCAAGTATTCCGCGGTTTAGAAAAATGCAAATTGTTGGTCTCAGATCCATGATTTAGGAAAATAGCAAGTTGTTATTGAATAATTGATAAAACACCATCAGTTATCAAATCACGCGCCGAATCAAGATATCTGTCTGAACCAATCAGAATAGCTACTATTACATGGTAGAAGTCACATGTCATAAATCTTGATTCTTTCCTACTTATGTTATACGCGCTCTGAAAAGCTATTCTTCCTGCTGGTAAAAATCTTTTTCTTGACGACAGTTATCCTTTAAGTAAATGGAAACACTCATTCTCGCAAGTAGTTTCTCAGTTAAATATATTGAAATGTTTTTTATCTCTTTTCTTGTTGGTATAAGAGAACCGTTCGGATTAACGCACTTTTGTGGAATTAAATATTATAATAGTTGAATATTAATACATTTTGAATTATCGAGCAAATGTTCTAATGTAAAGGGGGCTGTTTTCATATAAAGTGTTGGGAGGTATTTCTAAATGTAAATTTGCAATGATAAATTCTAGCTTTGCATCATTGAAGGAAGCATCGTTTCGTATAACATTATTTTTTAAAATTTGACGTAGTTAGTTTTTGCCCGCTTTGTGGACGTCATCTTTCAGTTTGTATTTATCTTCTTAGAATCATTTATTAATAATTTCATTCTATATGTTCTTATAAAGATTTTTAGTTTCTTGCCTCTTTCTCAAAGACCATTAATGTACTTATCATCTTTTTATACTGACACTTAAAGACCTGCTACTCCTACTTGGTCCCACTACTTGGAACTTATTCATAGCGAGGCCTGTCCATAATGAGGCATATCACTTAAAATCGATATTCTTCCTGTTCTTTGTACGAATTTCCAGTCCTCCTTTCCCGTGAGGTGACAAGTACTTAAGAGAAACATTAGACGCTGCGTTTTGGGAATTATGCGTTACTTCTATTGTTTTAAAAACAATGCAACGATCAAGTAATTTATATAAACCAACAACTTTTTATGAATCCCAAAAGCCACACGGGAATGTTACTGTTGAAAATGGGACCACTTTTTAACAGATTTACCAGTCGTTTGTAGAAATGACTGTGTGGTTAGGCCTGTTGACTAGCAAACAGATACTAAGGAAAGCGCCGATAGTTGCCAATGATACAACATAAAAATACATGCCGAGACAAGTGGAACCTGGTTTTCACTGGGACACAGTTTTTTCTCAGGATACTTCCCTTTTCTTACAATGACACCCATGTCCATAGCTAAACTCCACAGGAATAGTGAAGTCTCAATGTTTCAGTAATGACGTCATTCAAGCAATCGCGTATTGGCAGTGGAAATGTTCCATATCGGCTGCGTCTGAGCGATGCACATGGAATGAAGCACATGCGAAGTTGTGTAAGTGCCCATAGAGCTTAAACAGCGATTTTTCTCTACTGGTTTGAAGATTTGGAGCTTCTAATTTGGTTGAATCTTATTTTCAGGATCTCTTTGTATATGCCACACAATGTTAAGTAAACATAGATTATTTCTTACCTTAGATGGGACGATCTCTTTTAACCATTACATTAACCTTTTTAATGACGGATCACAAATATAGTTACCTTGTAGATAAATAAAGGTCGCAGGTAAATCCTTTATATCTACCCAAAACATATAGGAGCATTTTATTTAAGTTGTACTTGCCCCCTACTTTCAAGAAATTCCCACCTCTACCCGCAAAGTACCCCTTTTTCATGTACGTAAGTATAGGTTGCGTTTTGCATGAAAGTTAACATCTCGTGAACATATTAACCATTTGAATGACAGTTGGCATTTCATTTATATATCTATACTCGAGACAAATACCGTAAATCCTCGAAAACGCCCCCAAGCTCGAATAAGCCCCCCCCCCTCGAAAAAGCCCCTACCTAAAAAATCATTTTTGCAAATAAGCCCCCCTCGAATAAGCCACCCCTCCTCGACTAAGCCTCCATTGGCCTTATTCGAGGAAGGTATAATTGCAGAATAATGTCTTATTTAAGAAAGGACAATAGCTATACAGTATTACTTCCTTTGATTTGAAATCAAAAAACAAAAAAGCGACTTTTGTGATGACAAAAATTATAATATTTGTTAAATCTTCAGACTTTTTGAAATTTTTCAATGCATTTCATTGAGAAAATTGTGTTTTTATGTCGACCTTTGGGGAAATACTAAACTTTAAAATAAGCCCCCCTCGAATAAGCTCCCCCCTCGAGTAAGCCCCCTCTCGGATAAGCCCCCACCCAAAAATTCATTTTTGCAAATAAGCCCCCGGGGGCTTATTCGTAGATTTACGGTACATTTATACTCAAGACTAAGATTCAAAAGGAAAACCCTTTCAAAGCGTAAGAAAGGTTTCTATTACAGTGGGTACTTGCCCCCTACTTTGAAGAAATCCCCAATCTATTCGTGAAGTGTCCCTTTTTACAAGTTCTATGTTGTCCCACTACCATCCAGAACAGTTCTTCAAAGTAAAACACATTTAAATCCTTTCTGTTATATTGTGTTACAGATCCTTTTTAAACATAAACTGAGAAAAGTTGAAGAATAGATCCTTTTTACTTTCTAGGTAAAAAAACAAAGAGACGTAGGGGCTCTAACAGAAAAAGAGTTCGAAGAAAAGTGGATAAACTTTTTAATTGAACTAGAAAACGCTGATAGAGAGGTTGATCTGAACCATTTGTCTTTGCAAGAACCTTTTAATAGCAGAGTACATAATAATAGCTTACCGAAGTTAAAGACAGTAAAACCAATCTGGATTCCGCTTTTGGAGCTATGGCTCACGCCAGCAAAGGTAAGTCTTGTGTTTTGCCGCTTTTAGAGCTATGGCTCACGGCAACAAAGGTAAGGTGGCTCACGCCAGCAAAGGTAAATTCAAGCCGTAAGGTAACTTTGTTGGGTTGGGAGTAAGGTCATCAACGAAAGGATCACTACGCCATTGAAATAAAAACATGGAGCCTGATTATGCATACCTATACCTCTGTAACTAAATTTAAAGTTCTTTGACACTTATCTCGTTTGATTTGCCAGGCTTTGGTCTTCGAAAAGTATTGGGGGAAGCTGCTACTTGGCCGTCGAATTTTTAGCTCAGTAAGTAGAATTATTAAGGAACTTGTGATTTGTACAAACTGAAGGCCCGGGTGTGCATTTCACAAAACTATCGACGCCATCCGCGAAACACGTATTAATTCTGATTTATAAAATTATTTGACCTTGCATATAACGAAATTTTAGTTAGATTAAAAAACAAGACGGATTCAAGCTTTAAAAATCAGAGTTCCTTTTGTGCTCCAAAGTATCCATCTTTAAAAATCAAAGTTTCAATGGAATTCGGATGGAATATCATTGATATTCTTAATGGAATTAGAAAATATCTGTCCGCCTCGAGGTTTTCCGTGAATCAACTACTTAATTAATTGTCCTTTCTAGGACCCAGCTCCTCACATTCCGAGATGTACGCATTGCAAGCTCACAAGTTTATCCCAGGACAAAAAAGATGAACTGATGAAAAAGGTATTATAAAGTTTCAAATTATTTCCGTGAAATGCTTCATAACGATTTTTAAAAGTCATAGGAAAAGACGGATACAGAACGGATAAGATTGTTGCAATTTTCAACAAAAGGGAAATGCAAAACAGGTTTCGGGTCAATTAAGGTAGTAACTAGTTTCATGAAGAGAAAAAAATCATTTAGTGACAATCAGAATTTCCAAACAATTTTTCGGCGATACATAATTTAAAATTTGTTTGCAAAATGGCAAATACCGTAATGCCTCGAGCAATTGCCTACCTCAAATAATAGCCACCCTCGAATAAGCGCCCACCTCTCGAATAAGCGCCCATCCTTCAACCTTCAGAAACTAGGCTTATTCGAATTGTTAACGAAAACATAATTGGAAGGCAATTCAACAAGAAATATTAATGAACAACACGCTTTGCACCAAAATCTACATTTTAAACAAGCGTCCCCTCGATTAAGCGCCTCCCTCGAATAAGCGCCCACCCTGGAGCCTCAAAAATTAAAAAAGCGCCCGGGTGCTTATTCGAGGCATTACGGTATTTTATAAAATACTAAAGCTTTTCGTCTGACACTTTTCTGAGTATGAAGCGTAAGAGCATTAATCGAGATTTCTTATCTAAGAAAAATAGGAATCTCTAAGCTAGGAGATACCGATCATGTTCTGACGTTCTATACTCTGATAAATTTCAGGCGAAAAGCTTTAGTGCGTCATACAATGTTGTTTTTTTCAAATCCATAATTAAAATTTCTTTTGCTACACTTTCTGATAAAGACAGTGATAATGCTTCTCAGAATCATTGTTCATCACACAACTTCTAATCTATTCGTTTTGATCATCTGTTCGATATCTGGACTTCCAGCAACATTTTTAACATGTATAGTAAAAACAGGGTTGTACTGCAATCAAAATGACAACGGGAATGCTCTTTCGCAAAATGTTGCAAAAAATAATAGCAGAAGTAGACATGGCTGGTCTTTTGGCAATAACAAATGGGCTCCTGAGCTCCCTGAGCCCCCTAGCACCACATCCATGAATAAAAGTCTTCATCAAATCCACAATGTGGTTGTCTAATAAAGTTAGATTACCTTTTTCTCTGTAATCATTTCATATGCTAATAAAGGGAGTATTGTTATCATTTTTAGAATAAACTAGGCCACATGATTACAGGCAGTTTCCCCATCAAACCACTGTAATTTGGCCCCGGTTCGTCAACTTATAAACCAAGTCAAAAACAATAATCCGTAAGCAACTTTGAGTTCTTCCATTGGTCATATCTCAAAAAATCTGTAGATTTAAATAGTTTTGTACATTTAGAAGTATGTCGCCATGTTCTTTCTGCTAATGTGGTCAGAAATGGGAATTTCTAAAAATATTTTTTTTCATGACGTCATCAGTTCGCCACTCTATTGTCGTCATTCTTAGAACGCACTAGATGCACAGAGAAGATTAGAGCGATTGCGAGAAGCCTATAGACAACAAGATTTGAGAGAAATTGCAGAAATTAATGCCAAGCTAGCTGCATTCAAGAGGTCCGTGCGTAATTGTCAAACTAGAGGTAATTACATGATTTTATTTATCAGCCTCAAAACTCACTTTTTTTTGTTCAAAAATTTTCATGTCCATTATTTTGGTGCAGAGAACGTAAGGAGTTCTATACATACCAAAATAACATTATGTCAGAACTTTAAGTAAATGTTTTTCTCTTCGAAAGATTCGAAACAGTTGAGATCCGTTCTTCATGCTAAGGGCATGTTTGAGCTCTTTAAGCCAAAATCCTCTTTTTATTTTCTTTCTTATTTTTCGGTTTGGAGCTCAACATTCTCTTTTAGCTTCATTTTGGCTTGGTAACCTCTTTTCCAGGTAGACAGCATAATCATGAAAAAAGGCTTTGAAAAACGCCAGCTTACTTCCAGGGTGAAGTTTATTTGATAGAAGAGCAGGATTAGGGAAAATATGCTGAGAGCTAATGAGAACGAGTGACACGACCAGGGCAAAACTTGAACCCGGGCCCAGCGACTCTATAAGTCGTCCTGCCGTGCTCGGATCCCCAACCTAGATCTCTAGAGCAGGTAAATCGTAGTGTAATCATAATAATAATGATTTGTATCAATGCCTTTGCATAGGCCAGTTGGAACATCACGACACAAGTCAAAACACTCGAGCATATCACCAAGACAGTACACATAAACACAAGAATGTTACTCGCAAAGGGCAAGCAAATATTCCTAAAATTTTAACTGAACAAGAAGAGCCGCCATTTTCTAGATCGCCTTTTGCGGGAAGCACAACAAGTTCAGTGGACGGCTATTTTTCACTCGGTAGTGCTCAAGATGTGCAGTCTTCGAATGGCTACTTTCGTTTTGATGAGAGTAGAATCAACGAGGATCTGTCTTTATTAGAGGTAAGAGCTGACGCTTTTTCCAATTGATATTTATTACACTATTGTAAATCTCTGATGACTAGTCCGGTCTAGAGCTGTTGACAAGAGGGTAACTCGTGTGAGTTTGCTAGCACTTTGGAAAGTCCAGAAAAATGTTTACCTTTTCTCAAGCCAATGAGCCAGAAAAACGTCCGAGCCTCCCAGTCCCACAAGAAAACAATCTAAACAGGGTTAAGTTGAGTGGGTTGACTGAGATTCTTATGTTTTAATGGTATTCTCCACGGTCGTATTTTTGGGTTCTACTTACAACCAAGGGGTAGAGCCCCCAATATTTTAGCCCTGAAAACAAACGTTTGCAGAGTGTACCGAGTTCGAATATGCGCACATGTTGCCTCTTAACCCTCGCTCCCATGACTATGTCGGTTTGTACATGTTTGTAAATTACATCTCTACATTATTTCTAATATAGTCATTTCTATATACTTTAAAAAAAGTTTTGCCCCCCCCCCCATGTCAAAATGTCAACTACCCCCATGCTTACAACTGTTTTTGTTCATTCGCCAGAGGAAACAAAATTTTCTAACAAGGATCTTCCATTTGATTCCAATGCATTCCAATGCAATTTGCCGCATTTCCGCAGCGATTCGTTTGTTTTCTAGAACATCGAAAGGGGTGACAGCGTAAGTGCTGAAGATAACTCTGAGGAACTAAAACCAGTTCAGTTACCTGACTGGGTACAAGATTTCATTGACAAAAAGCGCAAAGCCCAGCTGGATTTAGAAGCAGCAAGGCAAATGCCACAAGAAGATATGCCAATACCAGTGTGGGTTGAATGCGTAGACGATGATGGTAACGTCACTGTGACTGCTGCAGAGATCAGCCTGCCTCCGCATGGAGCGGCTAGGTGTTTAGATAATACAGGTGTGCATCCAGCGTTATTTGCAAATCCTCTTTAGATTTTCGAAAGGTGTTACCTACAAACCTTTGAGAAAATGCCATGGGCTTTTTCCAGTTGTCCTTTGGAGATCTGGATTATTTCGAAAGTGGGATTATTAAGAAATGTTGAGTATTGCCTCATGCAAAGATATTTGTAAATTATACCTATTGCTAACAAACGCAGATTCGACAAGCACTTGTAGAAACTTCTGAGTGAATGTTTCTGTAAAAATGCGTATGTCATTAGCCATATACCCCTATAAGCAATTCATGTTTGATAGACTAGTTATACTCGGAGCACCCCGGAATGGTGTCAATCCAGAAGACATGCGTTACCGGACAGATCTCTCCAAAATTCTCCCGATCTGCAATACAAGGCTATGAATAAAGCAATAGTGATCCTTTCTTCTACTAGTATGTTAACTGTGACAGTGTTATATAATGCAAATTTTTGGTCATCAACAGCATCATTAATGGAAAAGCAAGCACCACGTCCAATTGGAATGGAGAGCAGAGAGTTGCCTAACGCCCAGATAACAGCATCATCTGAACAAGGCCCATATTACAGAGCTCACGAAGCTCGACTGAATAATAAGCCTAAAGGAAAGATTATCGGAGCATGGTGCCCGAAGAATCATGATAATTGCCAGTGGTTACAAATAGATATGGGGAAAGAAAGGAATGTGCAACAGATAGGGACACAGGTGGCTTATCCTGCTTGTCCTTCTTCCAGTCTGTATCATCTTGAAGCTTAATTCTTTTTCCCTAACCCACTGACCACATACCGATTGTATAAAATTTCTGTACTGAAATATGTTGCCTTTTTAAAGGCGTATTTATTCGGGCCACTTTTGCTCGACCCCTCTTTTACCCCCACGGTCCCTGGTCATCCTATAATCAACTCAGTTATTTGTTTGGTTTTACGGGTTTTTCAAGTTAGCTAAAACTCTCTATTTATCACGACATTACAGCTTCTTCTTGTTTCAAACTCCAGTCTAGTCAGTGCTTGAGAATATACCTTTGTCATCAAGCTTTCTTATCTGAATACCTTAGTATTTAGATTACTAGACTAGACTAGCTCATAAAAATAGAAACACCTTGTGAATTCTTTTGCATTTAAAGAAAGTGTTTCATCTAGGGAATGCCACTACTATCTGTAAGAAGACCAAAAGACAAAAGATGGGTTGAGTCATATGTTCTCTCACATAGCAGTGATGGTTTGAAGTGGAAGTATTACGAGGATGAAAATAACAACCCGAAGGTATTCATTTAATTAATATGCGATTTTATGAAACTCAATCTATCTTGAATTGAAGAATATACTAATTTTTCATTTGGGGTTGAGGAGGCATCGCCCAATCAACTATAAATTCTCACAGGAACTGCTGAAAAGGCAAAACACGCGGACCCCTTTAGAGAAAGGATGTTAAATGTACTTGGATGGCTGACTTCTATGATCATATTCGCTACCTTTCGCAAAGGAGACGAAAAAGTAAACAGCTTTACCAACCGCAGATTTGGTTAATTTTGTGACAAACCGTGTTTGCTTTTTATTTATCATCCAATGTAAAATTCAGCTTGTAATATTAACTGTTTGATCACTTGAACAATGCCCAAACCATTCAAACTTTCAAATTCATCGTGAAAACACAATTAACATCAAACTTCCCAATAATTCCAACTTCAAACAAGAAAAAAATATCTTTGTCCCCCTTTTCCCTATGGTCTTACCTTTGTAAAAGGAACTGAAGGAAACGGACACACCCGGAAAAAGAACAGTACGACTTTCGTAAGACTTTCAGCTTTGATTTCACTAGTATAGTTGTTATGAGAATTTTCCCTTTTTTAAAAACACTTTAATATTTAATCAGTTTTATGCCTTAAAACGTAAAGCCGGACGGTTTTAAGTTTCCACTCTGACTTTCCATGTCTTATACGAAAACCTGCTTGCTTTATGTTGTTTAGAACTGACAAATAACTTACTTGAATTTGGATCACTTGGCAGTAAAATAAAGTACTTATTCAGATATATGTGTACATCTCAAAATAACATCGTGCTTATCAAAAATTCTTAAACTTGTTAAGATGTATACTTGTTCAAAATTTCCATATTTGATAAAGTTTTTTCATACTTTCATAAAGCCGTACTGCTCTTTGTCCAGGATAGAAAAAATATTTCATGCTTGTTTCATGCCTCAATTTCATAGAAAATATTGTTATCGGTTTTGGCACTCCATCCTGTACCGCTCGGTTTACATTTCCCTGGGCTCTTTGAAACAGGCCGGTTTACGGTAATCTTCACCATTATTTTATCTAAAATTCTTGTTGCAGATTTTCATTGCAAATGTCGACTTAGAAAATACTGCGAAGAACTCGTTTGTCAGTGGACTGAAGACTCGATATTTGCGAATCCATCCAACATCTTGGAGCACTGGCATAGCTCTTCGTGTTGAGATTTACGTTGAAAAAGAAACTAAAGGTAAAAATATTTTAAGGCGTTGGTTTCTTTGAAGATTTTTCAAGGAACCCTGAACACCAAGAGTTTCTACTTGCAATTTCATCAAACGCTGAGAGCATTTTTTGCTAGAGCAAAAGCTCTCTCAGAAAAATTGTGATGGTTTTGTTATCCGATCCAGAGCTGCTTCACTGTCTACCATTAAGGCGTAAGGTATTCGACAAGTATCAACAGGAACTAGATTCTATAATACTGCTTTATTTGAATCTATCTTTGTAGATTAATTAAAATGGTGTAGAAAATGTTTTACCTTAAACTTGGAACTGGCCTACTATTTGAAAATCATACGGACAAGCTATAATTTTTAATTCTAAACAAAGCTTTTTAATTACTTCCATGAGTGTGACTAAATATGTTCACCCTTATTTCAGTCCCACTTTATAGCACCATTTTTGTCCAAAGTATCATTCCTCCTTATACATTTGCCTTGTGTACCTCTTTCAGGTAAAGAAGTTGAGACGAGGGATTCAGTCTCGTTGAGTGAAGCTGTCACTGAAAGTCTTGCTTCAGACGATGAAAGAGAAAGCTGTAGTGAAAACCACACAAGCGAAGAAAGCGATTCAGGCTCTGAGTACATCCTCCACGGTAGGAACCATGTGTTTTTTCTTTTACGCTGCTATATTGAGTCGACAACTTTACGGAAAAAAATTCACAGGAAGAAAACATATTTATGAAATTCTAACTACAATTCCTTTTTCTACAGATATTTATAAATGTTTAAAAATCCAATTATCTGGTAGTTATTGCTTTTACTGTAAACAATTATTGAAAACAATTTTTGTTAAACAATCAGGGATCAGTATAGAAACATCATTGAAAATTTGGTTTCTTTACTGATCTATACTGAAAGTATATGGTTTAAGTATTTTGGACTTGTCTCCTTCTCTCTTCTTCTAAAACGCTATTTTATTTCAGCTCGTTTTTAATATGAAAGTCCAATTATAAAGAAGGGACTTTTCTTTTATTTAGATCACTTAGATGATGAGGAAGACGACATTTGCAATGCTGATGAAGCCAAGAACCTATCAAATTCACTAAATGTAATTAAATCATCAGTGATACTTCTTGTTAACAATTCTCTATGAAATAACTGGAAAATGTCCTTCAATGCAGAGAGAGATTAAGCTGGATTTGCACCGTAGGGTTATAGGGGCCCGTGCTCAGCCCCCTTTTTAATAAATACTGAAACAGACCAACTTCTACTTCTTGCCAGTACTCTAAGAAATGTGTTAGAGAGAACATTTCACCCCTGCTCACCATTGAAGAATTGTTAGATTTTGAATTTAATCTTTTGGCTCTTTTATTTTTACATATTCATTACTTGGTATGCATAGAGTTATTTTTACTGGTTAGCAATATTGTTTCTTTGTCCTTTCATAGCACTTTATACTTGACCTCCACTTCCGACTTTGAAATTGCAAATGTAACATTTTGACGGTTTGATATATCGACGACTTTCTTGCAGTCCGCTGCCTACGTTGAAGAAGGGGAAAGGTTCTCTCAAGCTTCGAACGTCAAGGGCGTTGCTAGTGACGGGTTCCGTACACGGCTTAGCTCTTTCCGAGAATCAGCTCAATCGGCTTCATTCCAAACAGATAACGTCAAAGGTAATCACATAATATTCTCGACAGTAGCAGTCTTCGTAGTCCTGCCCTCTACTATCTATTCTCTCCTCTTGCTTCTACGAAACATCCGAAATGTAGATTTTGGGACACACTACGCTTATGAGGTGCTTTGATCTTGCTCTCAATGAGTCCACGCCTGTGTACAGTTCACATTTCTGGGAAAATTTCATCACAGAGAGCATTTGTTCTCAGCCAGCTCTGTTTATGACGTAAACCTTATAACCCCTGATCTACTTGCCTGCCAGTTTAGAACTGACACACATGGGAAGTGCCTGTTAAAAGGAACACCTTTCTTGACCCAATGACATATGTTCTTTTGCATGGCCTATTATTTTTCGACGTCGCATTTTGTCTCTTACCTATTGCCACCAGACGCGGATTTAAGCGGTAGGGATGAAGGGGGGGGGGGGAATATTAGATAATGGTTGGATTTTTGTGCCAGTGCCACACCATTCAGGTTTCTGGAAAGTTATGGAAACATCCGCTTAAAAAATCAGCTTTTAGATTAAAAGTGAAAAAGATAAGAAGATAAATAAAGTATATACTGCATTATTTTGCTACTACTACTGACCACCAAAAATAGCTTTCACCAAATAGAAGCAAAATCCACCGAATAGAAGCAAAATCCACCGAATAGCACAATAATTTGGGGTGGAGGGGTCGCACCCCCTACACCCCCTGGTGAATCCTTACTGAATGTCACCATGTACCTTTGTGATATCACATAGTATTTTAATTTTTAGAGGTGCTCGCATCCAATGAGGAAAGCATTTCAGAATCACCCAGGCACACCAAATCAAAGATTGGGTCTAAAATTAGAGTCGAGGAGTTTTTGAGTCAGCAGAGACCAGGAGACAGAAGAAGATTGACATTCCGTGCTATTGTAGGAAGATTAATGTCCATACCAAATATAAGCACTGGACTGACTCTAGATGCGGAGGAAGAGAAAGGTACTTGATATTTAGCATGAGTAAATTTATGTTTTCATACTACATACTACTATGCATAAATTATGCAGCATAATACAATCTACTTGACGTCAGTTACTGACCACCTATGCAATTTTACAGAGATGATCCCTCGAGAGGCAAAATCAATGACTACAGCAATAACATGAAAGCATGTTGTCGCAAATCTTCCGCTGGTTTTAATCTACTTCTGTGCAGAAATACAACAATCTAGAGAGGTCATCTTTGTAATTCTTAACTTATCTGAAAACTCAAATCCAACTAACTCAACACTCGACAAAACCTGTAGTATAATTAAAAGTTGTTAATAATCGTTACAATCAATACGCGCAAGTGCATTGTGCTTAATTAATTTCTAACGTAAAATGTTGTTTCCCCTGTCTATTTGTTATTGTCAAAAGTGCAAAAGGTTATATAAATTACTAGGCAACCAAACTGAAAGACTCAAAAAAAACAAACAACATTTAAAGTTAATACGACGCGCTTTTTCGCCCACATGTACCCAAAATAATTTATGCAACTAAATAACTATCTAAGAAACAAATTGCAAAATTTGCTTCAAGCACTTTTTACTATTGGCTGATTTATTTTTCCTTGAAGCTTGCAAATTGTTTTCTCTCCACTTAATCCATAACGAGTTCAGGTGTTTCTGCTATCAAGAGCTAAATTAAATCATTCGTGTTGCACAGGTTTTTCACATTTGACAGTTAATAATTTTTAATATGCCACATAAACATCGCATTTGTTTCTTCCTAAAGTGTGCTAAGGGGGAAAAGGGCTGTTTTGGGTTGTTGTTGATTTTTTCGTTAATAAATTGTTTTCGTTTTTATAGATGAGTTTCTTTCAAAGTACTGCATATTAAAAGATAGCCAGAAAATTCTGTTCTCAAGAGTCTTTCAAAAGGTTAGTTAAAAGCAGAGTTTATGTTGCTTTAGAAATTACCTTTCCTATTCTTCTCCAACTTGGTATTGTAAATGCATGTTTGCTGAAAATGATTATGCCTTAGAAAGATTAATCAATTTTTTCTCTTTTTGTCTAACCTCATCAACCTTGTGAATTATGAATTATCGCGATGTCATCTATCGCATAGTTGAGTTCTTTGCAGTACATATTTGATAATATTTAAAGCTTTATCATTATATAGAATAATATGAAAAAATCGAAAGGAACATCCAAGATTACAAAGAATCCTACCTACCCTATCATTTAGCTTTCAATTTTTTTTACGGTTATTGAAAACCGTTCTAATACTGAATGTCCCATACAGGGTTAGACAAGGGCTTCCTCGACCATTGTGTATGAAAATGGAAAATGCGATCATATCAAGAAATAGATCATCAAGAAATTATACCAGCTCTAAGCCAATTCCACGAGTTTGCGGTCGAGGTCAAGAAACATGTTGAGTGTCCCTTCTCCCTTCGAAGGTTGTCTCTTTCTGTAGTCAACCCTAACCCTATCCCTATCCCTAATCCTCTCCCTAACCCTCTCTCTAATCCTCTCCCTAACCTAACCCTATCCCTGTCCCTTACCCTCTCCCTAACCCCCTCTCTAACCTATCCCTAACCCAATCCCTAACCCTATCCTATCTCTAACCCTAAACCTATCCTTAACCCTATCCTTAACCCTTACCTTAACCCTGAGACTTGAAATAAAGCTACAATCGTTGTGTTTTTAATAGCTTGATCATGACTGTGATGGACTGATCGAGAAAGAGCAGCTAATGGGTGGTTTGGCAGCCTTGAACTTGAACTCTCTAAGAGACGCTGAAATGAACTACATCATGGAGGTTTGGAGAGAGATTACGTCAAAACTTCCATTGTAACATTAAAAATTTGTTTGGAATTTTCATTGTAAACATTTGCTTGGATTTTCCAGCTTAAAGCGTGTTGAATGTATTATTATGGTGGATAGGCCCAAAGTAGAACACGAGCAAAGTAGAACACGAATCCAGACTGTTCCCTCTCTTAAACTTTTTTCGAGTGGGTGGTATCAAGAGCGAGGTGATAACTTTAAAATTTGTGAATATGATTTTATTACCAGGAATTTAAGAAAAAAATTGCCAGTGGGGACATACCATCTCGCTTTTTTGACAAAATTCAGAGAAGTCATTCGAAAATGCAACTCTTGTCTTTCAAAATGACTTCCTAAAGAAATATCGTTTTTCACAACAAGATAAATTTGATAATTAGTTGTCCATAAAATTGATAATATCTGCATATCTGGTCAATTATCAATTGTTATTTTAAAGATGAAGTGAAAGTGGTTGATATGCTTATTTTAAAATGGATGAAGTCAATATACTTAGGCCTGTCCAAATTGATTTCATGTTTCGAAGGTGCTTTTCTTTCTGAATAATTTCTACGTTTATTCATATCAATATTCTTTACAAGGAATGCTATCTTGCTCTGTAACTAAACCTTTTTCTGCTTACATGAACAGCTAATTGACGTTTTCGACGAAACAATTAAAGAGGGTATTGACCAAAAGACCTTTAACGTCATCGCAGCTTTTGCAGATAGACTGAAACATGTCGAGTGAGTCGTTACATTTTGCATCATGTATATATCTGGCCATAAAAACTTATGCTTCGTTCCCTAGAAATTACATTCAATTCCTGTGCTTATTACCAACCAAAATTCTGTGGACTACTTCGTTCTGACTTCTAATAGACCGAACTGATTCTTAACCAACAGAGCTGATCATTAACAGAAGTTTTTCAACCAATCGCTTTTAGATCCTGCTTAACACTATTCGTTGTGCTGAGTTTTTCGCAGTTGCCTTCCACGGGGGGTGGGGGGGATGGGGGGAGCTCATAAGAGTATTAAAAACATTACCTTTATTTAGGCCTTGCTTAGTTTATAGGGAGCTTTGGATTGTTTTGATGGGCCTTTCAAAGCCAATACTTATACACCAAAAACGAACACTAATATGGCATAAAACATGTATTTTTTTTCTGCAGCGCATTTACAAGAGGCATGATCAGAGATACTAACTTTGCCACATTGTATTTACACGCACACAAAACGCGAGATTTGTTCGAGAAGATGCTCGATAAAGGCGAAACAACTATCAGTAGTGAGCAGTTCCTGATCGAACTCGAGGCTGGTGGCGTCAAGTCTGAGGCACAAAATCTCGTGCGCACATACACAGACGAGAAGAAACACTTGGACTTTCTTGACTTTGCAATCTACTTTCCACTGTTTCTACATACACATGAACAAATCATGTCAACACCATTGTAGAATTTTCCATTTTTGAAATATAGTACTTGAATTTTGCAACTTACTCAAACATCCGAGCATTACTTATCGTTGGAAACAAAGCTTTAGAATTGTCTTTAGGAGCAAAGTATCTCTCAATTGCACAGACCATTGCCCACTCTCTAACGTAAAGGACATTAGGAACCTATTCACAAATAGCTTATAGTTTGAATTCCGTAAAAACCCACATATTATAAGAACCATATGAAAAGGTGCGTAACTGGCAAAAAATCAATCTTAAGGTTTTTGAGTTTCTTTTAATTTTATGAGAGTTGTTATTGTATTGGCAAGCGTTTTACAAGAAATCCTTTTTAAGAATCAATATATTTATGTTCTAAAAACCCAAGAAGCCCATTTTGAAAGAATCAGAGGTAATCTAGGATTTTAAAAAACTTGTTTGGTTTTTTTACCTCTGTATTCTATTTTGTGTGCCTTTAGAATTTATCTCATTTTTCCGTTTGAAGCTCTTTTATGGTCAGTCACATCCCTTTTAAACCAATGCCATCAAAGCAGCCACGTAGCTGCAGGAGAGGGGACACGGGTGAGGGCTGTCCCCCCAAATGAAAATTTTGACAACAGCTTGCCTCCTCTGGCTACAGTTTTTCCAAATTATACTTTGAAAATTTGGCTTATTTATAATTCCATGATCTTGGTTTTGTCCAAATAAATCTGTTTGTTATATATCTGTTTTCTTGTTCTAAAGCCTGCCCCCCTCAGGTATGGTTCTTGCTCAAGTTTGCCCCCACCCCTAGCCAACACCTACAGCTACGTGGTTGCATCAAAGTGTAGAATATTTATTTTTTGTTAATTTTTACAGCACCAGGAGTTTAAGGCTGGAACTCGAAAAAAGGAGACCCACCATTAGTCATTAAAGTAAACATTTTAATGACTGATTAATTCTTTTTAGATTTATGACCGCTAATAGTACTTTGCTATTCAAATGAATTGACATAGTGTTATATACGGTAACATTTCTCATTTTCCTGATACTCGTCATTACAAATCAACTAATTTGAAGGTAACATAGCCAGTTATTATGGCAATAGTGCTCAATTTGCACAAAATTTTGCTATTTTCAAAACAGGAGCACCATACTTCGAATTTAATGTGCAAATTAGTCTGGCATCAATTACAATAATTATTTGATGTAATTAGGGGATACGGTAGAAGCCCGCATAAAAGAATCTAAGTTTTTGTCTGGCAGCCTGAGTAGGTTCTTAATTAACAGGTTGCTATTCTAAATTCCAGTCTAAAAGGTTCTTAACAAGCTCTTATATTCGTACAGGCCTTGCATACATTAACGATGTTTTCCACAGCAAGAATTCTAATGGACACACTTAAACCAGCTTTTTTATGTTAATTTTCAACTAATCTAATGAATTTGTGTTGTTAGATTGTCCACAATGCAATGCAACATGCCATAATCTGATTTACTCTAAGTTGGTTTAATTTGCCAGTGTGAATAGGGTGTAAAGATACCATTCTGATAACCTTTTTTCTTATTTATATATAAGAACCTTTCCAAATTTCAACCTCTTGGAGGTTCTTAATTATAGGGTTTAAAAGATTAGACATCAACCTCAAGTTCGTATAAAAACAGGTTCTTTTATGCGGGCTTCTACTGTATCTAAATTTTATTTGAAACTGGTGCAAAAAAACACGTCCATGCACAGGACATGCCGTAAATTCTTGAATTGGTCCCCCCTCGAAAAAGCCTCCCCTTCAAATAAGCCCCCTACTGCTATTTGATGATTTTTGCCATCTGAGGTTGCCTATGGCGTTTTATTGAATTACCACAAAAAATTCATAATTAACTACTTTTGGTAGTAATTAATGCTCATAAAGAAATTTCTACTAAAATAAACGAGGTCTTTTAATAATGTCTTCTTAATGTTTACAATAATTTTATGAGCCCCCCCTCGTATAAGCCCCCCTCGAAAAAGCCCTCATCCAAAAATATCAAAAAATAATAAGCTCCCAAGGGCTAATTCGAGGATTTACGGTACATAGGATAAGTGTAAGATACTCGGTGTAAATCTGACACAGAAGGTAGATAGTGAAAACAACTCAAGCAACTACTGTTGGTTTCGGATGAAGCTTTCGAGCGCACATTTCGTATTTCCGATGTGTATAGCTTAAAATGACGTCTGTGTTTAGAACAGGAGGGTTCTAAGTTGCAATTCCGAGTTTCATGTTTGATGTGATCATCAGGTAAAAATGATTTGACCTAGGCCAAATCAAAAGATAAAATTCGCTGAGGTTACATCCATTCTGCACCAGCGTCACGCCCTTTGACTACATTTATTTAATTCATCGCACCCTGAAGCCAAGATTTAGAGCAACAAAATTAAATGACTGATATATGTGAAAAATATGTGATAAAAATTTGTGTATTAACTCACCTTTCAATTTAAAACAGGGTAAAAAATATGTGATAAAAATTTGTGTATCAACTCAGCTGTCATTGTAAAACAGGGTAAAACTAATACAATAGACTTTTTATTCACTTTATTTAATGTTGGTTTACACAATAATAGCTAATAAACATCTAATTAACACCAACTTGTAACAATAACAATAAAACTAAGAAAAATCGTGATGTTTACAGGTATCCAATATTAGAAATAAATGGTCAGCATAGTCTGCGCGAGCAAGAAAGATGCGCTTGTTTAATTTTAGTTTTGAATGCATTACAATTTTCTGTCGACCGAATGTCTAATGGTATAGAATTCCACAATTCATTACATCTATAGGATAATGTATCTAGCCCATAAGCAACAGTGTTCGGCTTTTTTGTATAAACGATTGACTTTGTAAATTATATGCAACTTCATTTAACTGAAATATATAATTCATAAATACTGGATTTATGTTATTTAATGTTTTGTATATTTCTATTGCTAGTGGTTGGAGGTTCTTTTTGTATCCTAACATCATTTTATTGCGAGAGAATATTTCAAAGCTTAAATCAAAATCATTGTAAGCCACTTTCAGTGCTTTTTATGGATGCTTTTAATCAGCTTTCCAGATTTTCGGCTACAATACATCCATAAAAGAGGGCAATAGTTAAAGCTGGACGAAGAGCCCCCACCCCCTTCGATCGTAGCGAGCAATCACGCCCTTTGGAATTCATTACTTTATGAGGTAATTACCCCCCCCCCCCTCCCCATACACCCCATCGGTGCCACCACTCTGGTGCATGTCTGTAAACAGAAATAACACAGACTGACGAATGTTTTATCAAAAATTTGAGTGAATTTTGAAATGTCGGTTTCATTCCTAAGATAGCTAACATGAAGTACTTCGCCCTTGCAGCCTTTTTGTTGCTGTGATAAGCAGTTTTCATTGGATGTTCGAATAAAGCCGCTGTCTTATTTCAATGTTATTTGCAGAATGCAAACTTGTGACAGCCACAAAACTCGACAATCTCAACAAATCAGTGCTCATATAGTGATTTGTTGTAGCATGAAATGGTAATTTAACCGTTGTGGATTAACAGAAACAGCTTGCGTCAAGAAATGGCTAATAGGCCTATCGGTTTTGAAGGTCAAGATTTTTCGCAGCCAGAGCAAGTTGGTTATGGGTATCCGCCCATGAATGCCTCTGCAACCTATGGGACTGGCTATGGAGCTGCCTATCCACCCGCTGTGGGGCAACCCCAGTATCCACCGGTGGAAGCATACCCGATGCAAACACCCACCCCTCAACCATATATGCCTGATGATGGTTATAATAACCAGCAGTATAGGTAAGCATCGCAAATTATACCTATTTATGACTTTTTGGGATTGGCCTATATACCTGTGAGATGGGCATTGAAAATTAGTTTTCTATGCCACCCAGATGTATTGAATGACTAATGAAAGGAATTTCAAAGCTTCTTACACTTTGGAGGGCGAAACCATCGTCGAAACCTTTACTGTATTCACTAAACGCGTAAATCTAGCGACTCGCCTTGCAAATTGCTTGAATTGAAAGTTCAAAGAATGTTTTTATGACTTCTCCTATCGTTTCAAACGTTGTCATCGTTACAAGATATCTTATGAATGCATAACTACGAATTCATATCTTTAATATACGATCTTTCAATATAATTAAGTGTGTTGTTCTCGTATTGACGATGTAATGAGAATTTTCACAAAAGTTTTTGCGTCCTTGCAAATGCACTGCTATAGAAGATGTGATATCCCTGTAATCAATCTTGAACTTGGATCAACCCATGGAACCATCAGCTCCCTCCAGCTACACCCATGGTAAATGTTTAGTTTCTTCTAAGAATCACGAAAAATCTGACTCTCCATTACTATTTTCAGAGGTGGGAGGAGGAGGGGAGTGGTGGGAGGGAAAGCTGCAACTCTTCCATTACATTTCAGTAGCCCTCCAGTCAATAGAAAACAAAAATTTGTCAGGGAATTTCTTAAGCTGGAAAATATAATTTTTATGGTTTATGTCCAAATAGATCCATATAAAAACTAGCAATGAGCATAAATTGCAGGTGTGTATACAATGCTTGTCAAAAGCCTTGGTACACTACACTAAGGGTTTTTTTGGGGGGGGGGGGGGAGGGCAATATTTCTGTATCTAATGGTAGGAAACTTTTTCTTCTTCAAAATCTGTCATTGCTGCAGGGTGTGGCAATTTTGCCACAGGGTGTCATTGCCAAGGACTTTTGGCAAGGATTATAGATAAATATAGATGCATATAAAATTTATATTTATTTAAACATTGTAGACAGAATTATAATTAAATGGATCCTTTTCCTGTGGCATCATAATTCAACTTGGAATTTTGACGGACAAGGCATAGTATCAGAACTGTGTATCAATCTTTGTCCAAAACTAATGAAGTTTTAGTTCTATTAAAGCAAGTCAGTCCCAATGCTTATTTGCTGTGAAAACATGTCATATCATGTTTTTTGGTTAATAGGTTGATAAAACGACACCTTGGTGGGCTCTTTCTAACAAACAAAAATTTTATTTCCAAAATCTTCTAACAACAGGGGACTGACCATCTTCTATTTGCTGCTTTCAAGTTTAACCAGTTGCGTAGATAGGGAAATTAGTACAAGGGGTGAGAAATTTGGATTTTCCAACACAAATGTATAAGCATTTTCATTTTTTGCTATATTTGAACATAACAACATTAGATCTGAAATAAAAAATAGATGAGGTCTTATCACTTATTATCATTTATCGCTTTGCCACATGCCCCCACCTGTACCCCTGGTCCCTACATCTATACTTACAACAGACCACAAGCATTAAAAAAAGACCTATTGATACCTTATGTTGAGAAATTTCCCACCAAACCTGAGAAGGGCAATTCCAACAAATGATGCCAATATAGTATTTCCTGCTATTAGTGGAAGTGTATAATAAAAGACAAATTCTATTCAATGCCCTACTTGACAAAATTTCAATTACTCTATCAATCACATTTTGTGGTTGGTTTTATTTGAATTAGCAAATCTCACACAACATTAGCTAAATAAAATGGTATGAAAATGTCTTCAGTCATTTCTTGAATGTCCTTTATCTGGCCCTAATTTGGTCAATGTAAATCATCAGTGTTCACTTGGACCTAATTTGTTTTTAATTAATACTGTTGGTAGTTTTTCTTTGGTAAGAAGCCACACTGAGGGCCAAAATAACTTGGAGCAGCCATAAGCTTGTGTACCAGTATTTTCAACACCCAAACAGCACTACCTTGACTTCCCCTCCCCAAGTAAAATGTTTTGATAGTTTGGCAAATATCATAAATAAGGCACACAAAAGGCATATTTCCTGGTATCATACATCATTTATAGTAAGCCAACATTGTTTTGGGAGGGAAGAAGGATAGCTGAAATTGATCTTGAAAATTTGGGTTAGTGTTCCAAGATATTTGGCACAGTTGTACTCACTTCTGGTAAAATATAGCCTGTAAAGAGACCTTGAAAGCAAGAGCTGCTACACTTAGAAAAAGTTAAAATTAAGCCCAATTTACTGTGATTAATTTGATATTTCATGTTATTTTCCTTTTTTTCCTTGTATGCACCTATAGTACAAAAATGTTTTCATATCTCTGTTTTCATTTTCAATCCGCTTTATTGCCTTTTGTGATATAGATGCATTATTCTTTGCAAATCATACTCATTTGTCTTTAGCAATTTGAATATGGAGTTGATTTAGTGCTTGGGCACTCTTGTATTGAAGTTGAATGGATTATGTTTGTCAAACCTGAAAATCAGCAAAAGCTTCATCCACTTATACAAACAGCAGGGGTATTTCTGTTGTAAAGAGTTCACCCTGCTTCAAGGCAATCAATCCGACTATTTTAGCTTTGCACACTAGAAAGCTTACATAGCAGTTAAACACCTATTGTTATAAAGAAATAGAGATTATGTTTCATCATCATCATCATCGTTTTATTTAAGTCAGGGTTTTTCCCTTTTTCAAGGGGTTACTGACTTTCCTTCCATGACTTGGTCCAACTTGTGTAGTGCAGGACTCTGCTTGTGAAGGCAGTCAAATGCATGATGCTCGTCGCTCGTTAAAGAATTCTGTGTATTGAAGTATTCAAAACAGTAAAACAGTTAAACCCACCTTTCATGCAGAGAATTTTTAAATTACGTTCGTCAAATTATTCAATAAGAAATCTGAATAACTTAGCCCATGTTAGACCTAATCAAACAACTTTAGGATCCAAAAGTATTATGTCAATTGGGCCACAGATTTGGAATGGCCTACCCAACGAGTTGAAATCCGCAGAAAATTTGAAGAGTTTTAAGAATCTAATAAAACAATGGGACGGACCGAATTGCAAATGCAGTGCCTGTCAGGTTCTGCCAGAAAATGCAATGCAAATGTATCCATAATTCCTTTTTATGTACTATCTGGTAGCTATATTCGATTTTGATTAGTTAACATTGTATATTTATGTATATATTGTTAGCTATTGTTTCTTATATCAAATGAAATAAATTTACAACAACAACAACAACTTCTCCACTTCACTTGGTCATTCGCATCCTAAAAAATCATACCAACTTTATGGCACTGCTTTTCCATCATTCCTTTCCAACTCATCTTGGGTCATCCTCTTCCTCTACCACCCTCAACCACAAAATTCCATGCCTGTTTCACACACTCATCATCACTCTTTCTCAAAACATGGCCCAACCATCTCAAACTTCCTTGTCTAACAGTTTCTACAATGGTATCCTTCAATCCTAATCTTTCCATCAACTCTGTTGTGTTTATTCTATCAGCCAGTTTAACACAACACGTCTTTTGAACCGTACATCTTTCTGCTTGTCACATGTTTGTCACAATTTAGTCATTTTTCGTGTGCTGGTGTGCCTGGTTCTTATTTTCATAATTACTTCTCTTTGCATCTGAGCTTGTGGTTGGTTTCTATGGTGTCCTCCTGTTTCTACCCAGCAATTACCTTGTTGGATTTTAATTAGGTTCCACTGCTATGAGCTGAAAGAAGGTTATGCAAGGATGCCCTAGTTCTGAGGATGGCCAATGCATAACTTAACAAGAGTATATATATATAGAGTATAATAGCTTGCCATTCCAACATTATTTTTGGTACCACAACTTTGATGTAATACTTCAGCAAAAAGGTGAGAGCTACAGTCCCGCTGCCCCAGGCTCAGGTGTGCCTGTAGTTTCAGTGCTCCTAGCCAGAGAAAGGTTATCTTGTCAATGCATAACTTGATAACAGTATATAAAGTTAGAGTAATTTACCATTGTGTTTAAACTTTTTTCTTACAAAGCCTACAGACCAAACCATGAATAATTTAACTTGTTTTCTATATCATTCGGACCGGAGGATTAAAGTTAATTAAATCCTTAGTGCTGATGATTTTGTACATTATTTAGACCATCAAAAGTTGTCTGGTCTTTCAAAAAAATTCTTTGTAAAACGTAAAATGTAAAAAGTAAAATGTCTTGTGCATTGTATGTAAACTTTCATGGTTGGGTTATTTTTGTGACTCTTTAACTTTTATTTTCTAAATAAAATGTTTTAGCTCAGCTTACCAATGTCATTATATTAAATTATATTAATTTTTCAGGAAAACTGTGTCCCTTTTTCAGGAAATCTGTGCTTATAAGCATGCTTCAAATAATATAAAGTTTGTGTAGCTTTGACTTTATTACTATGAATGCTTCTGCTGCTCTTCTATCTTTGGGATGGTCATCTCGAAAGTTAGCAATTCTTTTTCTCATTAAGGTACTCTGGGCATGATCAGCCGCCAACTCAAAGACAGGCCCCAAGGCCTGGGTCTAGACCAGCGAGTGGAGTAGACAGGGTGTCCTCCTCCCAGGTTCGTCCAACTGATCGCACTCCAACTCCTGATAGAGCCAGTACTAGACAATCAAGGCAACGCGATGAAGGATCTTCTTCGATTGCAGGAAGTCGATTGTTGAGCTCTGACGAAAAGCCAGACTTGAGGGAAGTTGATGTAAGTGTTTTGTTTATTTCCGTAACTATATGACTGCAATTTAGGAGAAAGCTGATGAGGCAAACCCCTATTAAACACATGCCAGAACATGCAATCCAATATGTAACCCTACCTGTGCACTTTTATTGCAGAGATATCCACAGCTAATTGGGGGGAGGGGTTGCAAAAGCTGTAGATTTTGTTGGGAAAAGCTTCAGGAAATGATTTTAGCGCCACTTAACGTTTTTTTGTAATTTTTTGATTTATGAGTTTTGTCTCTGTATAGTTTTTTGTTGAATTTTTTCCGAATTTGGCCAGATGAATATTTTTTTCATTTATAATACATACTAAGGTCTTGTTTAGCAACAGTATCTTGTAATTGAGGTCTAATTGAGCAATAACTTCTATCCTTTTATTTTTACGTTAGCAAAGAGTTTTTAAAGTTACTTCGATAAAAAATGCCCTTTAATAGTACAATCACCTGCAATATTGTCTAATTTCAGAACCGTCAAATTTTCTTTCATTAATTAGGAATGTTCGAATAGTTCTTCAGATGTTTTGCATAGAACTTTATGTATGAATCCGACAACCTGCTATTTATATCTGAAGCATTGAGAGAAAAGCTTAGAGTTATTGCATTTCAGCTCAAAAGAGAAGTGCCGACTTTCAAGAGCTGCTAATGTTTGTTATGTATATTTTGAAGAACAAAGTTTGTTAAACTGGCAGCTTGTGGCAGAAGGACGAGTGTTATAGCGAGCTTATTAATCAAGCTGAAATTACCTTGTTTCTTGACATGAAAACTAAGTTGGTTTAGAAGTTGAAAAAGTTATCATGTGGAGAGAATTTTCTGGTCAAGACAAGAGATAATTTGCACAACATGGAAGACTGTCTGTCGTCTAAGTCAGGAAGACTGTGTCTCTCATCTAGGCCAATGATATCATCATAACAATGGTCCTAGGCCACTTGATATGCAAAACCAAATCAAATTGACATTGAATGAATTTGCAAAGGTGCTCCTATGTTATTTTTATGAAAAGATTGAAACAGAGCAGGTAGTTTGAAGTCGTATTTCAGACAATGGCCTATACATTGTAGCAATTTAACGGATGTCTAACAGTCAGTCACTTTTAACAACGACTGCATTTTGACACAAGAGATCATAATCTTACTGGAACGGCTTACCTCTTGTATATGGATTCGGATTTCAAAAATGGCTCAGTGCAATAGTATTACCTTTTGAGCATTTACACTTTCGGATTCTCTCAATGGGGAATCTTTTCAGTGTTTCTAAGGCATTGGAAATTACTGGTTTTCATGATGTCACGGTGGAAGAAGATCCAGACAAAGCCTTGCAATTGCAAATATCGCGAGAAAATATCGAGATGGGAAATTTCAAGGTAAACGGGATATTTGTAAGCTGTTACAATTGTTATTGCTATTGTGAATGTGATGGAATTTTACGGACGAGATAAAGCTGAAAGATTTGGAAATTGTTCTTTAGAAAAGTCAAGGCTAGTAGAATGTTTCCCTTGCAAGGAATTTATAGTCTTCCACTAAGAGAAAATGTCTGCTTCTAGTTGACACGCTTGAATGAGAGAAGGATACATGAATCAAAGAATTATAAACCATTTTGTTTTCAACCAGCGGGGTATTTTTTTAGTTTGTACATTTTGCATTCTTTGCCCTTGATAAACCTTCCACTGCATCAATTTAGCGTCTAGGCGTTGGTTGCATAATTATGTTTTGCAGATAAGATACAGCATAAGGAGTGCTTTGGACTAGAAACAATTAAGACTACTTGAGTTTTAGCTACATCTGCTGATAACTTCATAGCCCATAGTTTTTGCATCGCTAGCATCGCTGCAGGGGCATAGCTAGCGGGGGTGTAGGGGGGTGTGACATCCCCTAATTCCTCACGAGTTTGTCGGTAATTCTTCAGTTGATCCCTGGTTTATCGGTAAAATCGTCTTTGGTAGGTGAAATAGCACCTGAATTTCTTTTCATCTATGTCTTTGTCAGTAATTTTTCTACTGTCGGCCCTCCACCCCGTGTCTGGAAGGTCACGCGACGCCACTGCATTTCCAACATTTCAATGAGATTGTCTCTGTACATTTTTTTATCTTGCCTTACCGGCTATACAGTGTAATAATGTATTATGGTTTCTGGATTAAATTGCGTAATCTGTATGTTAAATACACAATGTATGATTCAAAGATACTGGTATGAACTGTCTTCGCAAAGCTGCAAAAGAAACTAGTTGTGTTGTCTTAAATTGGATCGCAATGCGGTTTCTTTGAATTACATC
This sequence comes from Rhopilema esculentum, assembly GCF_057945365.1. Classification (NCBI taxonomy): domain Eukaryota; kingdom Metazoa; phylum Cnidaria; class Scyphozoa; order Rhizostomeae; family Rhizostomatidae; genus Rhopilema; species Rhopilema esculentum. The sequence goes on from NC_142831.1 coordinate 4,435,475, forward strand.
ACAAAAAGCCGGTGCTGGGGATCCGAGGGGAGGAATAAACAATAAACGGGGAAGAGATTGACGTAATTGAATTTACAATTACACTGGTCAACGAATTCACCTGAATATTAGGGAGGACTTTCCTTTTGATTATACGAGTTTTTCTATTTCCTCTGAACGTTTATCTGTCTGCCCTATGATTTATTTATGAAGGTATTTCTAGTAGCATTCTTTTAATAACGTCCCCGATCTTTCCTTTGATGCATATCTGCCCTCAGGTATTCACACTTTTTAAATGCTATTGCTAACATTTTTATACCAACAGAAGAAACGAAAATAAGATGATTTTAAAATGACATACCCATTTAGTTTTAAAAAACCGTTTTCACATCAAACTGATTACAGTAAAAAATCGCATTTATTGCATTGTGTTCATTCTACTGAATCCTCGTTTTGAAAACGAAGCCTCATTGCATTACTCAACTGTGCTTCTGAATTTTGTATTTCAGGATATTCAAGCTGACCAACTGTTTTTCAGAGATGGGGTCAAGAGAATCGGTAAATTTTTAGTGAATCCATTATATTGTTTGAATATTCTTTGGCCTTCCTTAGAACCCGTTAGGCAGTGCTCAGAAGTGGTCTGTTCGCATTTTATTTGATTCAAGTAAAGAATATCCCATCGAACCTGTACTACTTAAGTTAAAAGTATTATAATTGCAAGGGCAGCAAGCTCAGTTGACGAGATACCAGCTAAAAACATCATATCTTCACCACATGCATATACAACTGCTCTTTAGCATAGCTGTTGGATCCGATGAGGGCCACGTACAAGAAACAAAGGAATCTTGTAGTTTCGAGTTTAGCAATGCTATCTTCGTCCATATCACCGATTCTAATTTTCACCCTCCCCTAGTGATGTACAGGACAACGTTTGTCAACTGCATGATTTATTAATGTATGCTAATTATGCTTTCCGTCTAATGATTACCGCCCTTTCTAATTATTACTGTGTATCAGTTTTTATTCTCATAACGAGCAGTATGCATTCACTATCCCATTCTTTATTCGTACAAAACAAATGCTTTTTACCTGTTACAGTTGATCGATGACTTGGTGTAATTTTCTATCTGCCTTGGACTATAATTTTGAGGTCCTGTGATTGACTTGGTATTCCTTCGGACAACTTATAAGGATGAAAATTTCGTTCTCCCAGTCAATGAAAGGTACGGCAAGCCACTTTAAGCCTTGCAGGCTATCTTTAGACATGAATCCCGACTCTTCTCTACCCTGCATCCGATGCTGAATTATTGCAAGACGATATATGCACTTACGATAATACCCCATCTTCTGAACGTCACTTCGTTTCATAGATTACGTCTTGGCCTATCAGAAGCTCCCATTGGGAGACCCAAACAGAGTCAAAGGGGAGGAGAGAAGAAAGGAGTTCGAGAAGAATCTCAAGAGAGCTGGACTTGAGTTAGAATATGAGGATAACACGGTATGGTGTTTGGTTAATTCACTTCCTGTTTGCTAAAATTACAGCGCAGGTTGTCTTAAAGATATTTCCCTTATGTTTGTTTGTTAGCTCAGTTTTATCTCATGTTAATTACAAAGAAGAAAATTGGCTTTGTTTTTCTTGATTTCTTTAAAACGAGTTCAGCTGCTAACGTTTTTTGTCCTAAAATTTTCTCATTTCTTCCCTCAAAATTATCTACATCCCCCCCCCTTGTATTTTTTCAAGAGGACGTTTTTTATTAGGATTCAGTTCAACCTGTAGTCATACGAACATGACATCACGTTTTATTGACATAATTAAAATCTCACGTCCTTGTTTAAAAAACATCTTCTATGTAAGTCCATGATGTAAACTGTCAGGTGAAGATGATTTATCGATTGTGAATTTTTAATGAAGTTTAAACCCATTGTTTTCTAGGCTTCCTCAGATGGCATGACGTATTTTGTCAAAGTGCATGCCCCAATGGCTTCTTTATACAAAGGGGCAGAATTGATGCACATGAAGATGCCAATCAAGGTTATTCTTATTAAATATAAACATATATAAATATACTATAGATAAGTGAGAATTCAAGAAGAACAGAAAGAAATCAATTCCAAGACACCGAGTCATTTTAAGGAATTGCTCTAAAGCCCGAATTTTTAGCGATCTAGGGACGGAAAAATTCAGGATTAGGGCCATAGCCTACATGAATCAGTTTACGTTTTAAGTTTGTTTTATGTCTTTTCAGTCGCTTTGATTCAACTGAGGCCATAATCAGTACCCACATATATTTTTTTAGAATTACAGCCAGTAACTTGAGGTCAGTCTGGCTGTCCTTAGTGATACTAAAACTTATAAAATGTGTTGCTGCTAAATTGTTCGTAATTTGTTTTGGTATAAGTTAAAGAAATTTAAATACAAGACATTATTTTACTGCAGAAAAATATTGAATGTGTATAATGCAGGCGTTTTTTTAAAAACATTCGCAAAAGATATACTCTTTCTTAATAGCATGGTTCTTAAAATGTTTTGACTTTCTTAGATTTACCTCAGCTTGCTCATAGTTTTCCACCAATTCTGAGGCTCTTCTTCTCATAAAAACGCTCTTATAAAATAGTTCTGGTAATAAAAAGTAGTACAATCTACTGCTCACACTTGGGCCTGTCACAGTTTATCTAGGGTATAACCTCTAGAGTATATCTAGGGCAAACGTGATGCACCTAGGGTATAGACGTTTGTAACATATACAAATACACATCGCTAGGGTATCAACGACATACTAGAGTGATCTAGTCCTCACAAGGTTCTCAGGCAAAGCATTCCAGTCGCTTTCTTCATCAAGCCTTCACAGTCTGTTTATCTTTTGCGACTCTACGTCTTTGGTAGCAGACCTTTTTCAAAGGCCTCTTTTTATGAAATATCTCTTTTTTGTAGAAAAATGATTTAATTGCTGAAACATTTGCTGACGAGGTTTACAAAAAGATCTGTTGTTGCAAAAATCCGTTTGCCTTGGCTTCAGATGACATTCCGGAGGAAGAGAATTATTTCACATGTCCTTTCCATCGCAGCAAGATGGAAGAGTAAGTTTTAGTTTCCAGTCAAAGGCTTACCAATACTTTCTCTTATAAGTACCCCATACCCTGGGTAAGTTGGCAATTTTGCCTCGGTCTTAAAGGATAAACGATTTCAGACGTAAGATCTACCAAAAGTCCGTAAGATTTGCTTTATAAAATCTGAATTAAGGCTTTGCCAACCTGATAATTGGAAACTTAATAAATTTTCCTACTTTGAAGAGATACTGCAATGCTGTCGCATTACTCGAGTGCAGTATTGTATTGCCGTGATTCCATACATAAAAGCACGTCCTGTACCAGGGGATAACCAAGTCTATCCAACAACCTTCTTAAATCCTCTAAACTAGGGGATGTGCACGTATCTGTTTTATGTTCCTTCTAATATGACAGTAACTGATTCCTGCTAGATCATGAATTGATTTTTTAAACAAAGAAGATGTTTCATGACAGAAATATTAACTGTTATTTTAGCTAATAATTTTTTGCTTTACTCGTGTAATAAATACAGTTAAAAATTTGATTATGACCAAGTCAATATTCTGCCCTAATTAAAGTAATTTTGTGTCTATATTAGGGTCCCCTTATTCATCTTATTCTTATGTATATGTGTATTTTGTCTGATTTGTCTGAGTGACTGATTTTTGTTTTCAGGTTCCATGGCCACGCCAGCCCTGACTTCTTCACCAATGCGCAAAGGAGCATAATTGTAGGTCCACATTAGATGCTTGCATTTCTCTGTTCTTGTGGAATTTAGCCTTATTAACTCTGTCATTTAGACCAAGTGGTTTTATAGCAAGCATGATGCCATGAATGCTGATATAGTTGTTTCAATGATAGTCCTAGCTTAGTAGCAGATACAGGCCTAAGTTATAAAGTAGTTCTTTGTCCATTCCTCGAAACTTCTTGATTTCCCATTTCCAGGTTTCTTGTCCTTCAACCTGTCATCATTCTAGATTACTTTTTGTTAAATGATTTAGCCAAGGAAATTGTTCGTATTTATCTTCATTTATTACTCATCTAACTATATATTATTATTAGTTTGTTAGTTATTTTTCTTTGTTGAGCTCAAAAAAGTCTTAACATACATATTTAGTCTTTTCTCCGTTAAGGTAATTTAGAGAAAACCCCAAACTATTAGTTCAATGTTTGTCTTATTCATTTAGGTTCACAGATACCTGATGAAATGCAAATATGGAATAGACAAGCTGCATCTAGGTGAATTTTCACATTCAAAAACTTCTAAGTATAATTGTATTAAACCTCTTGAAAAGACAAGCTGCATCTAGGTGAATTTTCACATTCAAAAACTTCTAAGTATAATTGTATCAAACCTCTTGAAAAAACTCGAAGTTCCACAAGGACGACGGGGGTAGACCGGTAGACTGCTATGATAATGATCGCTGGCTCAAATCAGGTCGAAACATTGATTTAGGTATCATATCCACCTTTAAATTGATAAGAGTCTGACAGCAACATTTGAGTGACTTAAAGTGGTTCAAGACAGCTGTTCTATTTAGTAGGTATCCTACGTATTCTTTCTAGCAGGCATACCCCTTGTTCAATGGTTCCATATTGGGCTGGTTTATATATATTCCATGATTATTGAGTGACACAATAATCATAGAAAGATCATTTCATTTATATCATGTTGTGTCTTATCATAACATATATCATTGGTCATGTATCATATATGATATTATATGATATCATATGATATTATATGATATCATATGATATTATATGATATTATGTCATATATTATATTATATCATGTCATATCGGATTATATCATATACGAAGAACCAAAAATGGGCTCATTATTCTATCAATTTTTTTAGGTGTTAATCGTATGGTATCAAAAGGTCACTACACGGCAGCCTATCCCCTTCACGAGGTAAGGTCATCAACTTGATACTCAAATGCAAGGAATATAAGGAATATAAGGAAAAATGCACTACACAAGGAATAATTTTCAAGGATTTAATTCTCCTACTTATAACTTCTTTAGTGTACAGTTCATCACTGATTCAATAGCTCTTTAAATGAAGAAATATTGAAAACTTGTTGGTTTTGTGTAAAATTTGATACTTTCTAGTTGCCATGCATTTGAATCGGCCATCAACCTTGTACAAGTACTTGTATAAAATGTCTTGAACGGTTTGAATAACGTTATTGAATTAGCCTTCTATCTTCTAGGCCAACAGAATTTTATCTCTTAGGCTAACAGAATTGTATTTGACTCTAGAAATTGAGTATCAGTTGATGTGAATTAGAGATGGATGTGATCTATTTCGTCAAGGATTTAAACCTTTACTGTGAATTAGGCGGCATGGATTTACATGTGTTTATTGTAATATTTTTAATAAAAATGCCAATATGTTGTTTATTATCACAGGGAAACCACAAGTTTGAGCATTCATTGCTGACACACAAACCAACTAACGACCGTCAGGTTTGTTCATTAACTGGCTGTTCCTTTAGTTATGACCTGGTTTCTTCTGTCAGAGCAGAATGTTGCTGATTATAATGCCGCGGAACAGACAGTCAGATGTATCCATTATCAAGTTACTCTTTCAGTTAGGCCCAGGTTTCTTCAGTTTCGGATCAGAACCGATTAAAATGCATCCGACCAAGAATTATAAAGATGTTTTTGAATATTACTTCATTTATATTAATATTACTTCATTTAGTTATGCAAAGTTTGTTTAGTTTCGGATCCGAATCGTTACCAACTGCAGGCCAAGCACCGTTAGATTTGTCCATATCAAGTACTTCTATCAGTTAAGGCCAGGTTTTGTCATTTCCGGATCTGGATCGTTCTTTAGCGTTGGATCCGTATGCTGGACCAACCAACGATGCAGCCTAATGCCATCTTTAACCTGACATAAGAATGGTGCGAAGCAGTTTATCATTGCAACGAAGTTCCTATTTGCTTATATTTGGGTTGGCTGTAGTGTATTGTTGGACTCAAGACACAACGTCATTAACGAAAAGTGTAATAAAGTTCCTTGGCCGATGTATAAAGAAATAACGCTTTAAGCAGAACCACAGCCATATTCACTGCCTGTGAAGTATCAATTCTTTGTTTTGACTGGTCAAGTTCTTTCCCCTTTTTATAGGATGTTCATGATCAATTCACCATTGCAAGGTTTTTGCTGTTGATCTTGTTGTTTTATTTAGGCTTTTCATTCTATCTTCAGCTACTGTACTATCACTGGGCTAGATTCACCAGCATCTGTAAAGAGCAACCTCTGGATCTCATCAGGTACTATCAAAGCAAGGTTATCATTGATGTATTGCCATTGAGCCTTCCTTGTATCCCTATGATCTTCATGATGTGGCCGTTTAAGGCAGTATGTCCCGTTGCATTTCGCTGGCCATTTAAATTCCTATTGGTTGGACTACACAATTGACTTATTGTATCCAATCGGCTATTTCACAATGTTGTCTCAATCATAAGCGCGTTGAAAAACCTATTGATAACTCTACATATGAATGTTTTTCATTTTCAATTATGTTTGTACGCAACAGCATTGTTCACTGCTATTGAAATTTGGAAATGGCTTTAGCCATTCTGATTAACCATGATATTGAAAGAAATCTAGTTATGTTGAGCTGTGCTTCAAGTCTGTTTTCTAGCTCCTCTAGTACTTATTATTCTTGTTCGGTAACTTGTATGGCCCAGTCAAGCAACCCATTAAGACAACCCCATCTCAATCCTTTTTCAGGAAATACTTTGGAGAGAAAATTGGTCTGTACTTTTCCTGGCTAGGTAATGTATAGTTCATTTTTATCAATAGTCGTCTTTTCATTGTAGTCAAATTCTGTCGAATCATATAATTTTTAAACGCGATGAAACTGAAGTTCAAAGATAAGTATTTCCCTTCAAGCAATATTTTTAGAGCTGAAGTCGTATACCTTTGGACAGTTTTTCATAACTAGGGAGAAACTACATTCTTTGCAACATAAATTCTCTGTTATTTATATAAGAATTTTTACAAATACTGAATATAAGAATATTCGGCCTCAGAATCATTCAATTTTTAAAAATATTGCTCAGCCTCAACTTGCATATTTCTGTCTCATTTTCCAGCAGTTGCCTGTTTTGCGATGTTCATAACAGAGAATTTAAGAAAAACATATCTCGTTTTTTTTCAAAAAGCGTGATTTATTTTCGAGGGTGAGCAGGATTCCCCTGAAGTCATGTCAGATTTAATATAAATTAAAAATACTTTACAAATATATCTAGGTTCAAAACGAAACTTTCTCAAGAATTTCGAGGCTGGACAAAATTTATAGCATTCTAATAAAAAAGGGTATTTTGCTGTTTATCGATTTTTTATGCCATTTTATTTTGGATAGACAAGCGGCACTGATTGGGTAACCTCAACAGTCATTTGCTCGCGTTTCTGATTGGCTTTTTTGATTCAAAACTGAGTGCATATATTCCAAGCGTATAATTTTGACGATCTGTTTTGTGGCGTTTTGTACTATAAAGAGTGTAAGACGAAAAGCATTCGTAACATATTTCAAAACGTTTGCTTTTTTCAAAGCCATTTTCAAATTTTCACAACTTGCCATAGAGATTTTTATTCATTGGATACTAGCTTTCATTAATGTTGTGTTGCAGGGTTTTACACGCTCATGCTGATCCCTGCTGCAATTCTCGGAGTGATTTCAATTATCTACGGGATGGCTACTATGAATGATTTTGCCACTGTGTAAGTGGAACCTATTAGATTTCACATCTAAAAAGCTAAGAAAGATGGTGCATTCAGTGAGCGTCCTTTTTATTCTCAATACTCCCTCCAATCCCAACCAACATAACTTTATATTTGCTATGTTTTGTATCATTTTGTGTTTTGTTTTGAAACGTTTAAAATGCTTTCCTTTTCTTCGCTTTGACGGGGGAGGGGGAGGGGCTGTCTCTCTATTAGTTAACCTATTCAGAGAGCTGCCCCTTAATCAAATTAGAATCCTTTTATCCTCCTTAGTAATTTTTCAATTAACTTAAGCATGGATTATACAGACCTTATGGCTATTGTTCAAGGATGGTATATAGAATAGATTGAATTAGAGTTAAAATTTGAACTAGAACGTGTTACGTGAACGTTTAGTGTGAGTTTAGGCCCTTATCCCAATAACCATTTCCAGTAATGTAAATATAAAGTTTGTAACAGTCTGAAAAAATTTGAACTTGACGAAAACAGCGTTTCGACGTGCTTTTGAAATGTAATACTTTCTCTGGATATTTTGAATGTTAGATTAGGCTTTTATCATTTAAGACTTTTTTCTCGATAATGTAGGAAGGATATCTGTGGAGCGAACAATACAGTGTTCTTGATGTGTCCCAGATGTGACGTAAACAAATGTCCCGTGTGGAATCTCAGTGATAGCTGTAAATACTCGATGGTGAGTTAACGTGTTACTTACACGGGTTACCGAGTTAAACTACGGGTTTCTGAGTCAAACTAGATCGAATGGATGGTACCATAGTTTGATGGGTTATACAATGACTGAATGAGTTACACTGCGGCTAACCGATTTAAACCAAGGTTCACGAGTTAGACTCATGAGTAACTATGAGTAACATGACTTAACGAGTAACATGACGTTCAGGCAGCTATCGTGACGTTGAAATTGGCAGGATACTTGGAATTGAAATCCCAAGATAGCCTTATTTCAACTTTGTTATTTGGTTTTGATGCCTGGTTACTCCAAATCCTGTGAAGTAGTCTTCTCAATCGCGTACAGGCAACAAGTATTTTCTACGATCGGTCAAACCTCTCCAATGAAGGATTTGTTTCAATAATCTTCTTTAGCGATAAACTTAGCAATTAAATAAAGCAATCATCTAAATAATACTAGAGTTTATCAAATCATGAAATATATTCTTTTAATAATTTCTGTGAAATTTCACCTCATCTCTTCTTGTTTTTTGGTATCTGTAGATTATGCTAAAATATGTTAATTTATAATGTTGAGGCAACATGGCTGTAACGTATTTTTATGCTCCCTGGGGTAATATATACTACTACTCAAGATTTATGTTAAAATATTTTGTTTTACCCTTCTGATAGAGACTGCCAAAGATTGAAGCAATCAATCAATGACCAATGAAATGATTGACTGGCCATTATAGTATATACTAAAACTTTCAAGTTTTAAAGCAAGCAATTACTATATCTTACTTGATTAATTATTTTGACTTTACATAATCATCTGGTCCCTCTCGTGCAAGTTAATCTTCATTTCCTTCTCACTTTCTGTTGATTTTTGTTTCGTTTTAGGTTGCCTACGTGCTTGATAATCCTTTCACTGTGGTGTTTGCAATCTTCATGTCATTTTGGGGTAAGTCTGTTGCTAATTCATTTTGATTTGGTATTATTTTATGAAATCCTTGTTATTGTCGATAGAAACATTTACGATTTGTCGAAAGGGCATTGTCAACCTAATGAACTGTTAACAAACGACATCAACGTATTTGCTCTAAAAAGCACTTTTTAAGTTCCCTCTCTATAATTTCTTTTTTCTTTCAATTTCCAAAAGTTAAAACTCAAAAGTTTGATACATTCTACTGTGCCATCCAAAGCAGGAAAGGACAAAAAGTCATCTGATCCCTACTTTGGATGACACTTGCAATTTTCATACTTTAGCAAAATAATAGAATTTAAAGTAGCTTTATACCAAATAATGCAAAACCCTAAATTTTAAATGTGGAATCCAATTTGGTATGTAATTTCAAGGTTTGATTGAATATTTGGTCCCAAGCTACCCTGATAAAACTAACAAAGCTAAAGGGAGGGGTCACTGCTGTTTACTTTCTAAGCATCCAATCAAAACGCTTCTTTGCCTTGATGAATGATTTGTTGCTTATATGATGATTCTGTTTTCAACTATTATTTGTGGTCCTTATCAAAGAGAGGTGTTAATAGTAGGATGGCACTGATATTGAAAAATGAGAAGTAAAATCCGTCATTCCTTTGGAATTCTTTCAAGAGCTACATTCCCCTTGTTAGCGCCAACGGAACTTATGAAATTCAACACTCTAGGGCACTGTACTGGTTAAAGGGGGAGACGCTTATCAAAAGGTGGTAGGGGATTAGGCCCCTGGCTAATAAAATGGAATACAGTAATTTTCTTGGGGGTATTTTTCAGTGATCACCCCATAGAGCACAGTTCTGGTAACTTTATTATTGGGTCCAAAGAAACTACGAGAAATGTCGCTAGATCAGAGATACACTGTTTTTGTAAAAAAATCTGAAAATCTGGACATCGACATAGGAAGACATTTCTGGCTACTGATCGAGTAGGTTTTTTATATTAAGAGCAGAATAGTAAAAAGGTTTTTTTTGTTTTAGCAACATGCTTCCTAGAATTTTGGAAGCGGAAGCAGGCTGAGATATCATATGACTGGGATCTCATTGGGTTTGAGGATGAAGAGGTAACGGAAGTACTATGGAATGACATTCAACTACACTATTAAATATATTAGCTACGAAGTAGTTGTGCTTGATAGAATTGTCGTAGCCCCGAGTCATTTTCATTTAACAAGAGCGACTACTGGCATTGCAGAATAAATTCAAAATTGCAGGATAAAGTGCATCCTGGCAGTTTGTTTCTACATTATCCTTAATAGCATATGTTAAAAAAGAGCAAACTGCATCCATTCACGATATATTATAAACATAGGGATGACAATAATAGAAGACGGCAAAAATTCGCTTCTTTCGAAGATTATTTTGTTATTTGCCTTTAGTTTTTGACTCACCGTTAGGTAACCGTTGTAAATGCTTACTAGTCTAGTGAGAGCCCCCCATCGTGTATGTGCGGTGATTGGTGCATGGATATGGTTCAAAAGCGAGAGCTTTTTGCCAACGAGGGTCAAGGATTTCTTAGAAGCCATTTGCTGTTTTTATTTCAGGAGCAGCCTCGTGCCGAATACGAGAACAAATTGCTAGCCAAAGGTGAGCGGTATAGAAGAACCAATCCAATCACAGATGTGAGTATCGTTTTCATTGCTAACATTACCTTCAGTAGCCTCAAATTCAAATAGCTCTGTCAAATTGGCCAACTGAACGCGGCTGATATCGTTCATGATTCAAACGTTGTAGAGATCCTGATTAAAATCACTACTCGAGCGTTTGATGCATTTTAACATTTGAATGATAATGTAAGATGTTATTCCTTTGTCTTAACCTCTCACATCTTTCTTACTTGATTTGAAACTTTTTTCCTTTTAGACCGAAGAGCCCTTTATAAGGGGAAGAGAAAAAACACCGAAATTTGTTTGTTCTTTCTTCACCGTCATTTTTATGGTAGGTGCTATTTTCTTTCGAGAACTCATTTCTGTTGGTTAGGATTGCAGGAAAGCTGCATCAATTGCTAGTAAATAAGAGAAGCTACATAGAACTTCTACGGGGATCTGCGCATCGTAGAAGGAAGAAAATAGAGGAAAAGGGGGTGGGAGGGGGGTAAGCGGAGAGAGAAAGGATCCGAAGGAGAGTATGGTAGTCGAATAACCATGATAAAGTCTATTAGTGGTCTGAATAGAATTCCTTTTGAAGAAATTTTTCAGTAAGCCCCCGCAAAAAGGAACCTACTTTCCTGTAACAGGCTCTTTTTGGTTCTTGAATTAGATTTTTTTACGATTAGGTGTGATCAATGGAATTAGTGGAGCCTTGTTTAAAAAAATTGTTCAGGAGCAATTTTTCGCAAACCCAGGAAAAGAGGGCAGCAAACCTAAGAAAGACAGCTTATGTGCTCCTAGATTCTTTGGTCCCTTGGCAAATTCAATCTTAATGTCAGTAACAGCTTGGGCGTCTTCTGTTTGATTCAATATAGAGTCTTCGTTATACTTCAGTCTATGTACATCAATAATCCACATTTCCTTTAAAGGGCCTACAAATATTCCCTTATTTTGACGTTTTTTGCTCTGAGGAGTGTCAGACAAAAGATGTTTTAGCCAATATGTTATATAATGTTTGCTTTTTTAAAGCCATTTTCAAGTTTTGTACCGCCAAAAAACTGTCCAGAACAGACGGGCCATGATAAAAGGTCACACTTCATCTATTGCCTCAATAATATCATTTCTCTAATGCTTTACTCACATTGTATCATCGAATGCGTTTGTTATATTTCCAGGTTTCCCTGGTTGTAGCAGCTATGCTTGGTGTTATTATGTACCGTGTCGCTGTAACCATCACCCTTGCAAAGTCTCAAGATTTTGACATCAGTTGGATTAGTTTGTTTGCATCGTTCACCGCTGCCACAGTCAACTTGATTTGCATTATGATTCTTAACAAGGTATGTTGAACCTTCTTTTGTAGTATTCAAATAAACTGAATTGATTGAAAAGGGCTTTGAAAAAACCAACATTTTATATCATATTGGCGTCAGAATAAGGATCCGAAAGAATATTCTGACGTTTTGTGCTCTGAGCAGTGTCAGATGAAAAAGCTTTTAGCCAATATGTTATATAATATGTGCTTTTTTCAAAGCCATTTTCAAGTTTTTTACTGCCAAAAAATTGATTTGAAATGAACGTGGTTTTTGATGTTCATAACAGCAGTGCTGAGTATTGGAAATGCATTTTCATGAAATGAAGACCAAAAAGTTGCTAGGCTAGCAAAGAATTTTAATATTTTATTGATTTTATGTCTTGTTGTCTAAGTCTCTCAATGTCCTGTATGGCTTTCTAGGAGTATAAATATGTATAAATATGTTTTGAGAAAATTAAAATTGGGTAATAAATGTTTTGAGCTCAAATTTTTGGCATTTTTGCTCAATCTTTCTTCTTTATAAATCTACGATTTGATATATGTTTTAAGGGAGACATCGTTTCCTAATGGTTTACAAGGATACCCCCTTTGAAGGCTTTTTCCAGAGCTTCCATGCATAATTTCTTATCGTCTCAAAACATGAACAAATTTTTCTTTTATTTATACAGTTATATGAAAGAATTGCATTCTATTTAACCAAATGGGGTAAGCTTTTTCCTTTCTAAAGCATATATATGGTTATCTTATCTTAATATGTAATTTACCTCACACATTTAACATATATTGTATACTAACCTCATCTATGAATACATCATCATTTTTCTATTTTATATTTCATCGAGAAACTTGATTCTATGGCCTTTCCATCTTTATTCATTAACACATAATCGATTGTTTCAGAGTTGCCAAGGACCCAGACCAATTTTGATGACGCTTACACTTTCAAGATGTATTTGTTCCAGTTTGTCAATTTTTATGGCTCACTGTTTTACATTGCATTTTTCAAACTAGAGTACGTATTTCAAAGTGATTATTTCATTGTAGTATTCACTGACTTTCATTACGTTCGCGTACATTCTTACTTTTGCTGGTGGATCTTTCACAGGAACTTTTATGGTACTAGTACTCGTTGGATTAAAGCAGTTTTGGAAAGTATCCAGTAGTATTTGATAGTTTATATTCTTTCTTTAAAGCAAAAAGTATTGTTTCAAGCATCTTGTAGTGTGAGAAAGTATTTCGTAGTTGCTCAAAGTATTTCATAGTATTTGGAAGTGTCTAGTAGTATGGTTACTTTGGTTTACCGAGTAGTATTTCTTGGTATTCTGCAGTATTAGACAGTATTCGGTAGTTCTTATAGTAACCATTATTGTTTGAAAGTATCCAGTTTGGTTACTAATCAATATTACTTAGTATAAAATGGTATGAAAAAGTATTCAGTTGTTTTTCATAGCATTCAACAGTATTTAGAAGTGCTCAGTAGTATATACACTGTGATTTACCACTGTGATTAAGTATTATTTCTCAGCATCCTATAGTTTGACAAAATCTTCGGTAATTACTCGTAGTTTTCAATAGTATTTGGAAGTATCCGCAAGTATTCTTGTTTTGGGTTACTAAGTATCATTTCCTAGAATCCTCTAGTATGAGAATGTTTTTGGTAGTTGATCATAGTATTTAGTAGTTTATGAAAGTATCCAGTAGTATCCTTACTTTTGGAACCAGGTAGTATTTCTCAGTGTCCTATAGATGGAGAACCTATTTGGTAGTTTCTAATAGTATGCAGTATTATTTTGATATATCCAATTGGCTTACCATATTTCTTGGTATCAAATAGTATGAGAAGGTATTCAGTAGTTTTCAGAGTATTCAAAAGTATTAGTAAAGTTTTCAGTATACCTACTTGTTGCTTAGCATACTGTAGTACAATGATATGTTCAGTAGTGACTCAAAGTATTCAGCACTTAAGACCGTTCCATGCGTGATATTATAATGCCCTTTTAAGAATGTCGTTGGAATAAATTTTAACCCATTCTTGATGACCAAAATACTTATAAAGTTTCTTTCTTTTACAGTCCTGGGCGCCCTGGACAATATAACAAGATATTTGGGTTCAGGAGAGAGGAAGTAAGTATAAAACAATCACACAACTTCAGTGAATAAAGGTTTTTCTAAGCAATACTTCTTTGGTATATAATTTCTGATGAAAAAATGTTAATTACTGATCCAAAATAATCCTTCTGTTTGTTATTCGATAACGACCAAAAGTTGAACGAAAATTGATCACAGGGCTCGGATTGACAATGACTAGCGCGTTTGAGTAGTGTTGTTGTGACCAATTAGAGCCTGCGAAGCCCCTTTAACGGTTGAAGAGTCCTATGTGTGAAAATTCTATCCACAAAGTTTGCATTTTTGGAAAATTGTTTACTCCTAAATCCTTTTTTTTGATCAAATATTTTTATGAGTCTAAGAGCTGCTCATTAACTTCTGTGAGTGGTTTTGCTTCATTACAAAATGAAATTTCATTCTTTATAAGCAGTTAATTACACTCTCGGCGACTATGCAACGTTGAACTCATATTTGTGCAAGAACCAAACTTTACCAAAGGCGCAAAAGTGAATCTCAGAAGACAGCCGTTTGACGGTCACTGTCGAAGAATCCCCCTACAGTGCTTTTGTTTTTATTGCTCACCCTTTCTCGATAGTCCTGGTCAGTTTATTTTCACACGAACCATGATGTTTTCTTTAATCAACAGTGTAACCCTGCTGGCTGTCTTTTTGAACTTGGGGTCCAGCTCTTTGTTATCATGGTTGGTAAGCAGGTCTTCAACACGTGTATCGAAGTGGTTATCCCGTAAGTCTCTTACTGGTTCTCTGCTCTGTATAGGCCTAATTCGCCTAAAGTTGGCGATAGCTTTCTTTTTCAATGTTAATTCAATGACTTAATTCATCCTATTTTATATTGATTTCATTTTCTTTGTTCGCTTTATCTCCTGTCGTTTTTATGAATCTGTGTGATTTCATTTTAATTTTTTTTTGGTAACACTGTCAGGCATTCATTTCCATTGGCATATTCATAAGTATGGCGAGCATTTCAACCAAAGTTGATAGATATAATTTCAGTTGCACAGACAGTCTTGTTTAGCATTTCCAAGCAATATTAGAGCCATCTGCTTCCAAACGATATTGTAAATTCTTGCCTACGACAATTTGTTAATGGTTGATTCTTTATACGCATCAACTCAGAATTGAAGGTTGTTGAATTGAAGAAAATGCCAGCATTACTCCTTTTGGTTCTGGATCAGCCCTAAAAGCTTATATCACCTTCCACCGTACACTTGGTTTAACCGTTGGAGCTTGTTATAGAATTCAGATAGGGGTGTGGTAAGCAAAACTCTTTGGTTTATGGTCAGGCCGCTGACCGTACAACTGTACAATTTTCAGGACCCTGTTTGCTCACTGAAATATTTCATTGTTGTTGTTCTTGCATATTTTATAATTTGTTACCGTGCTTTTTATGCAGGAAACTCAAAAATTGGTGGAGGAAAAGGAAAACATTAACCGATGATGAGATAGCAAACATAGCCCGATGGGATAGAGACTACAAGTTAACAGAAGTTTCACAACAGGGGCTGTTTGATGAATACCTTGAAATGGGTATGATTATTATAATCATCAGAGTTTTATAGGCACTAGAGTTTTCTTCTTTGTGCGTTAGAAGCGTTAGAAGCATGAATAATTCGATGGCAAGAATACAGTAGAATCCGGTTATAACGTACTTTAAGGGACCATTGTATTAAGTACGTTATATCCGTAGTACGTTGTAACGAGAGTAAGTAAAAATTGACTAAAACCAAGCACACCTTTTACCGGGACCAAGCACACCAGTACGTTATATCCGAAAGTACGTAATAACCGAGTACGTTATAACGGGATTCTACTGTATGTGAATATGGAACTTACCCGAAGAAATTTTAACACACCCAACGAGAGTTTTGTTTTCGAATGAAATCAAAGTTGTATGAAAGAAACATATACGTCCTAGCATTTAGCAAGCTTGTACTCTTTTGAAGATAACACATAACATATAGTTTAATAGAAAGTAATGAGATCTTATCATTGAAATGTCGATTACCAAACTCGATTGTCTTTGCACTGGATTTTCACTGGATTAACGGATTTTTAAATATAACTCATTTTTTCCTCGTGAGTTTAAAGATGTTTTTTTCTTTCTAGTTATCCAGTTTGGATTCATTACAATATTTGTAGCAGCCTTTCCGCTTGGACCGTTTTTTGCCCTTATAAATAACATGATAGAGATCCGAGTGGATGCGTACAAATTTGTGGTGTTGTATCGTCGACCGTTGGCCCAGAAGGTCCAAGATATTGGCATATGGTACCCGATCCTCGAGTCTGTTGTCAAACTCTCGGTTGTCATAAATGTAAGTTCTTTTAAGCTTATCTTTAGATAGAATAAAGGAATATTGTAGATTGGCTAAAAATGATGACAATTTTTAGTTTTGGCAATCAAAGCTGAAAGAAAAACATGAAAAAATGCCTCCGAGTTAGGAAAATCAATTAAGTATGTCACAAATTGGCTGAAATATAGTCACATAAGCACAGGCTCTTTACCTATCAAATGAAAAGACCTGTAATGTTGTCTTGTTCCAAAATTTATAAACCTGGTTAGAACAGCAGTCATCCGTTAGCAAAATCCAGTTATTCTACTTATTGTTTCCCAGCCAACTTGCATTATATTCAACTTTTTTGCACTTCTAGAGGTATTTTATTGTTTTTAATAAGGTTATGTGAACGAATCGTCACTACTAAGCTACTCTATTGAAAAATTTTGTTGCTGCAGAACGTCAGAAAAGCAAAGCGAATATAGTTTACAGGCCATCTTGTATATATAATTATATAAAGATACTTCCAGTTATGAAAAGATTCTAAGTTTAGATAGAAGATTAGTTTAACGAATTTGCTTAGTCGATTTAAAGAACAACTAAGAGTTTTGTAGCAATGTTTTACTTATAAGGTAAATTTTTTGGCAGACAGTATGCTTAAATTCGCTACATATGAGATATATAGGTTTGATATAATTAGATGCTTATTACAGTAGCCCATACATAATATTTCCTTACATGATATTAGAAAAGATTAATCAGAACCTATTAGATTTTTGCTCATACAAGCGGTATTGATTGCGTTTGTTTTTTGTCTCAAAGGCTTTTGTGATTGCTTTTGTATCGGAGTTCGTGCAAAGACTCTACTACCGGTTTGCTGTGCAAGCAAATGGAACGCTGGAAGGTTTTATTGCAGATAGCTTGTCATGCTTCGATATGAGAGATTTCCCACTTGAAGAAAGGCCAGTGATGAACCTGACAAACAGACTGGGACAATGCGAACTTGGAAACCCATACTGCAGGTAAAAATTTTTGTTGCTTGTATAGAAATGCTTGATGAGCTGAAGAGAAAACAGTATAAAGAAAGAGTAGAAAGAAGTATAGCATAAAAGGAACAGAAGAAAGACGAAAGGGAAAGATAGAAATAGGAAAATGGAAAACAGTTAGGACACAGAAAGACATGACCGCTGAGAGATGGACGGAGAGAGGGGGGGGGGGGGTAAATTGCGCCAGGGCTTCGAGGTCTAGGGGGCCTCAGAAAGTAATGAATTCAATTTTGAGAATTGAATTAATCAAACGTAACAAAGGTATGAAAAAAAATTGATACAATAAAATTACGACTTTGTACAACAAATAAATATTAATTACGCCGTTTCAAGCATAACTGTTCATCAGGTTTGACCTTCAAGGTTTCAAGGTTCCACCTGATGAAGAGCTATGCTCGAAACGTCGTAATCAATATTTATTTTTTGTACAAAGTCGTTATTTTATTATATCAAGTTTTGTTCATTAGTCGACGTACAACACGCACGACTCCATTGAGTAATAAAGGTATGCCTAATAGTAGTGAAAATTGTAAACCATTGCAAGAAAATGACTGCTAGAAATATTCTGATATGTATTTTAAGCTAATCTAAAGGGCATGGTCGCAACAGTTTTTTTCAGTCTTTCAGCTTTGCCTCTAGGCCCTCCAAAACTTCTTCGGTGGCCCTGCGCAAAAAAAACAAAAAAGAGGTAGGAAGGAAAGGAATTAAGAAAGAAAGAAAGAGAAAGAAAGAAAGAAAGAAAGAAAGAAAGAAAGAAAGAAGGAGGAAGGAAGGAAGGAAGGAAGGAAGGAAGGAAGGAAGGAAGGAAGGAAGGAAGGAAGGAAGGAAGGAAGGAAGGAAGGAAGGAAGGAAGGAAGGAAGGAAGGAAGGAAGGAAGGAAGGAAGGAACGAAGGAAGGAAGGAAGGAAGGAACGAAGGAAGGAAGGAAGGAAGGAACGAAGGAAGGAAGGAACGAAGGAAGGAAGGAAGGAAGGAAGGAAGGAAGGAAGGAAGGAAGGAAGGAAGGAAGGAAGGAAGGAAGGAAGGAAGGAAGGAAGGAAGGAAGGAAGGAAGGAAGGAAGGAAGGAAGGAAGGAAGGAAGGAAGGAAGGAAGGAACATTTATGTAATGCTTAGTGCTAGGTGGAAGGGTTTATCTTAAACCCCACCTAAATTCTTGAGAAACAAAAATATTGATAAATGGTCAATATGTTACAGAATTTTAGGCAGTTTTGCTGTTTTGATGTGTCACTGATGTGTCACAGCTAAGCTGTTTTGATGTGTCACTGTCATTGTTTGCTAGTTTTTGCATAATATTGATTTGTTACTCCGGTTGTAATCCGATTGTTTCCTAACAAACCGTTGACACTTATTGAATTTATTTACCAGGTATCGTGGATATTATGAATCACCTTATATGAATTTCAACGGCACTACGGTGCGCAATCCACATGCGTATCACTTGAAAACCGAACACTGGCATATCGTCGCTGGCAAGTTGTTCTTTGTTGTTGTTTTTGAGGTAGGTCCAATTCAAACTCATCCATATTTTGCAATAGCTAGGACCTTTGTCCCAGGGCCAGATTTAAATTGGCTCTATCGGTACCTGAGCATTAGGCTTTTCCCCGAAATAGGCCCAGATGAAATATATAGTATTTTCCTGAAGCTGAATTGGCCCAATAAAAGGTCCTTTTTGGTCTATAGTTTCAGCCCCATTTTTAGCTAAGTCCGGCACTGCTTTTTCCTACAAGCAGTGCTTGAGAAATACAGCAATGGAGCCTTACCTAAAATGCGATTTTGACAAGGTCTGCCTGGATGCGAAAACTTTGTATGACTTCTACTGGAATTGGTTTTCTGCATTGGCTTTGAGTATGATCTTTATCGTTTTCCTTGCACTAAGCTAATAAAACAATTATGTTAAAACAATGCATAACACAAGAGGAGTGTACAAGATGGATAATACAGGAGAAGTTTCGGAATGGGGGCTTTGACATGGTAAGGGGGGGGGGGGGGAGAATTCGAGGGTTTGTGGTACCAAACATATTTTCCACCAAAATTACTTACTTCGAATGACATTATGTTGACTTTTTTCTCTCTCTTTATTTGCATGATTACGCATTCACTCTCAATGATTTTTCTTAAACAGCATCTGGTGTTCTTTCTTACTGGTCTTCTCGCCTGGGTCATTCCTGATGTGCCCAAACATCTTGACAACCAAGTCAAAAAAGAGGCCTTCCTTGCTAAGAAAGCGCTGATATCTGAAGACATTGTTTCTACGCAAAGCGAAATGGATATGCTTTAAATGCAAAAAGAAGTTTATTGGCTCGAAAGATACTGGTATTGAGATTTAAGCTTGAGTACTGGTACACTAGTATGAGTACTGTCTTATGGACCATGTAATTTAATAAGTGACATTTTGGGTATTTGTACTTTTGTATTATTTGTGAAATAACATGCTTGTGTCAATGACGAATCTCTATAATTATGCGATTTTTGATGGGTATTATGCAATATGTCCCGACGCATAATACCCATCTAAATTTCTCATTGGTTGGACTACACAATAGACCTTTTGTTAAGTATCCAATCGTCAATGTAAGAGTAATTCACACTGTTTTCTCGATTATAAACGCGCTGCAGAGTCTATTTTTATCTCCGAACAGTTGACTGACGGGACATAGTGCTTTTAAGATGATTTAGGGAAGAGCTGCCTTTCACACGATTGCTGTAATTTGATTAAATTAAGTTAAGGTTTAATCAAACCCAACGAATTTAATGCAAGGCTGTTTAAAAATAGCGGTTTCTGGGAATACGATCTTCAAGTTTAAAAAATCTTTTGGTGGTACAAAATTTGAAAAAGGCTATGAAAAAAGCAAACTAAAGCTTTTCGTCTGACACTCTTCAGAGTTTAAAACGTCAGAACATAGATCAAAAAACTCTACGCTAGAATAGGCCAATCAGAAACACTAGCACATGACTGTTGAGGTACCACACAACTGGGTATATATATTTCCTAGCGTAGAGTTTTTGGTCTATGTTCTGACGGTTTAAACTCTGAAGAGTGTCAGACGAAAAGCTTAATTTACCCAAATGTTTGCTTTTTTCAAAGCCTTTTTCATCTTTAAGTTTTTGAAGCTATGAGAGATCTCTCATTAAAGTTTTAGCTATTGCGTTATTTGACTCAAGCGAACAACACACAAGATACATAAGCAGCTACATGCAAGTTATCATGATCGACCCTCATTGGTTGTCTATTTTGAGCCTGCCCAGACTCATGGCTTAAAACATATTTATATCCGTCTTGTATCTTCCAGAAAGAGGTGTAATAATGTGATTACATACAGTAGTGTGAGTATGTTAATAGAAGCGTAAAGGTAAAAAAGATTGAAGTGAAAGGGATTCAGAGAAAGGGTCGGATGGTAAGATAAAAGGTACGAAATAGATTGTTGGCAGTTACTCTTTTATGTATAAGCATTGTCTAGACTCCCGGTGACAGTGGAGTCACGCGCTTTAGAATTGATTCGCGTACTACGACTCACCCTTGGTCTAGCAGACCATTTAAGCCCACATACGATTGAAATATTAATTTAATTGTTGTATTATGATGTTTCTTTGCATATGAATTTGATTCTAGTTAACCTTTGCGCTCTGTTGATTGTTTCAACATGTAGCTATCTTATATGCCTTTGGGCTTTCGTAAGATTGGTATAAGGTTTTAATCATTTCGAAGGAAGTGCAATAAAAGAACAGTCGATGTTAAAGTAACTTAAATTCCCTAAACGTATATTTACTTAAGTTAGGTTTCTTAATTAAAAGCTATAAACTCAAACTTAAAGGAGACACAAATGTTCGCCGGGCACAAACAATATCATACTGTGAAATATGCGAATGGTTTTTATAGCAAACTAGCATTAAATGATCAAACAAGGACTAACATTCATCTTACGATTATTTACAGTACACGTGTTAATGAAACCAACCCACCTCAAGCCACCACCTACATCCTCTTTGATCTTTATTCTTTTCCCACCTTGCAGACGAGCGTTATTGTGTATGCTCATACATGGGAAAAGGGAGATCGGGGTGGTGGAGACGGGGTGGTGGAGATGGGGAGACAGGGTATGGGGAGGGACACGATTAAGGGGCATACCTACTTCAAAGATGTTCTCAGTGTGTTGACATAGTACACCGTTGTGTCTATTTCTCGAATCTAACTCGATTACTTAACTCGTGAATTGTTTTTGATAAGATATAGATTGCAAGCAAATCTACTTTGGTGTCCCGCCAGCCTCTGTTCGCGTGACAATATTTTTGACAATGGCTCAATTCGCCATAACCTGCTACTTGTTTTGTCGTTCTTCGAATTCTGATTAAGTTTTCATTGCTGATTTTATTTTGCTCAATTTTTTACAGCTTTCACAGTACGTGCATTATTTCAGCTTATCAGTTTTTATATACTCAATCAAATTTATGCTTATCTTGATTTTGAAAATTGCTGAGTTGTCAAACAACGTTATCAAAACACCAAGCGGGTAGTAGATCAAGGGTGTCTAGCTGAAGGCTCAATTAAAAGAGAAAAGTTTTTGCTTGTTCAATACATTTTCATTCTGCCTGGCTTGCGACACAGACGTTTCATATTTGGCCCTTTCTGTGATTGAGTTTGACACAGTATCATTACATCAATTGTTGTAAATTACTTCTTTGTGTTGTTAAAATTAATATCAAAGCCGTACTGTCTTAAGCTGTTAGCCAGGTTTCCCACCATATATGGTCAGCCAATCAGGTAACGCAAAGATGTAAACAAACACCTACAATGCCAATTTTTACAGTTCTCGCGTTAGTAAACATTTTTTTTATTTCAATTTCCAGGCTGTTCCATGAAGATGAAGCCCGAAAACAATTGAAAACATTTTATTTGCATAAGTGCCCAAAATTTGATATTTTGAACTACTTGTTCTACTTCTACTTCTTCAATCAACAATTATCTCTAACTGCCTTCTAATTTTTTCTAGAAGCTTCCTTCATTCTTTTAAATCCCTTGAAACCAGGGCTGCAGAGCTAGGGGTTAACAGGAGGCTGTAGCCAATTTCTTCTTTGGTATTGTTTTGCAACATTCAACGCAAGAGGCCCCTATATTATTTCCAATATCGCTACAGACTTACTCGAAGCTCTTTTACATTCAATTTCTTGTGTAGCTTTACATAACATTGCGTTTATTACATTACTTTAACGTATCGTTCTGCATTACTCACGCAATTTATGCTACTTATGTATCTTTCGATCGCTGGTGAAAATTCTTTGATTGGAAGTTCCAGCTTCGTAACTGTTAATTTTGATGATGAATTTTTTCATGCTATCGTTGCATTTCACCAAATCTTTGCTTACTTTGCAGGTACACCTTAATTGTGCCTTTTCCGCCTTCAGTGTTAATTTCCATTCAGGTAGCGTAAATATGTAAACATATTCTGCCAAGTGAAATTTCCATACAACTGCAGCTGTAGGTAGAATGATATCAGTTAATTAATAAAAGACAAGATTTTTACCGAATTCATCCAAAAGAGTTTTGTGTTAAGTAAAGTCAGGCAATTTGAGTGATTCCTGTTGAGAACTGAAATTTCCTATCAATTTCTTTTATCATCACGGGCATATTTAGAAAGCAGAAACGCAAGTCATCGCAACATTCAAAATCTAGAGGAAAATGAAGCCAGAGTATTCGCAAAAAACTCTATAGCAGAAACCCGGTACTATAGACTGATACAATGACAGGAAGTAGTGTAAGAGAAGGGAAAGGACAGAGGATCCTTTAACGATTCCTACACTAATAAATGTCTTTAAGATTGGACTCCGATACCATTTTTGAAAACTAAATTATGGATACTCTGGCACCCAGGTTAGGGTTAGTGCTGCTTTCAAAGTAAATGTGTTTATTTCATTTGTAGATAGATTTTTCATTCTGGAATTAAACACGACCTCGTGGAGATACAGGAAGATCGATATTTTCTATGAAGCTCGAAAATACCAGAGATTACAACCTCCCCGTTAAGTGACTATTTATCATGAAGATTTGAGAGAAACCAAACTAATCTACCAATGATGTGTTTGTATGTGGAGTAACGACTCGCTGAAAGATACCAAAATCAAACAACAATTATCAAGGTCAACGGAAGCAATTTTTGGTATAATCTGAATTTTGATTTTGATTTTAATAAACCTGTATCAGAGGTGACGCTTAATAAAAACTAGCATTTTCTAAAATATATCGAGTTTTGACGAGTTTATTCATGAAAGATAGCTGCAATCCCGGACAAAACTGTTGAGACAATATGCTATTTTTGCAATTTTCTACTTTACGTTGCCCCTGTAAATAGAACTTTCAGAAGAAGCAGAGATTCATAGTCTCGTTATTTCCTAGCAGAAGTTCTCCAAGTCTCCAAAATTTCTCACAACTTTAAGAGCCTCGCATATTTTTTAGAAATTGAAAACCTATCGCGTAATCAGACCGTTGATTCTAATAGTGTTTTGGGCGCGAACGTAGGATCTCAAGAAACGTCTTGTCAAGGCTTTTTGAAACGTTTTTGTTTTCAAATAATGAGGCTTTGAGATTTTGCCTTGTTTTGGCATATGAAAGTAAATAATAGTTTAATCCGAACTTTGGTTATCCGAACTGCTGTTATCCAAACTTCGGTTTAAGATCTTCAGTTATCCGAACTAAAGTTATCTGAACTTCAGCTACCCGAATTTCGGTTATTGGAACTGCGGTTGTCGGAACGTTCAGTTATCCGAGCTTCGATTATCCGAACTTTGGTCATATGAACCTTATTTGTCCGAACACTAATTATCCGAACTTCAATTAACCGAACTTGACCAAGGAATTTTCTCGTTATCCGAACATACTATCGATTATTCACAATTTTTTACATTGATTCGTGCAATTTTTTTCCTACCCCACATGACAAAGTGATCAAACTGAAATGAAATGAAATGAGCACAGTGATAAATTGAATATATTTACTTCCATTCAATCGATCTATAATTTATTCTAATTTTCATGCTTCCTTTTTTTTATTCATTTTTATTAATATTTATTAATATCTGCTATATTCCACTTTCTCACATTTGGCATATCCGACCAGAGACGAGGAAAAACGAATCC
This sequence comes from Rhopilema esculentum, assembly GCF_057945365.1. NCBI lineage: Eukaryota > Metazoa > Cnidaria > Scyphozoa > Rhizostomeae > Rhizostomatidae > Rhopilema > Rhopilema esculentum. Next base: position 4,460,382 of record NC_142831.1, read on the forward strand.
GCTGTGTCCGGACTAACGAGCGTGCACTGTACGAACAACATTGATCACCGGAAGAAATACGCTAATCAAAAGATGATCCAGCTGAAATTTTAAGCTACCTTTACATGCCTGTCAATAACAAAAACTCCTCCTTGTCGTCATTGGAACATCGAAATTAAGGCTATGACATCACCAGCTTGAATTTGTTGGCCTAAATGCATTCAGACAGCAACTGCTAGCGCGTATCTGAATACGTCATATGACAACCTATGGCGAGTCATTTTATCCCAAAGAAACTTTAGTTGATAATTAAAATCAGATAGCGTCAACATCGTGTTAAAGATAGCAATCAACGCGTTTGTTTTGATCACGTGCGAAAAGATGTTTACTTTGCATTGTTGTGCTAATGGTCACCTCTTGTTATAAGAAAACCAGATCGCAATAGCAGTTAACGCTAGTGGATACTTTTTCATGTGCGGTATATCAACTCGTCAAGCTGAAGATCAGTTTAGCTGAAATTTATAAAGAATATGTCAAGAGTTTCATATTGTAAGTACTTTTTATTCATGTGATCTCAGTCTGTTAGACTATAGGTAGTTTTAATTGGAAAACAGTATCATTCTAATGTAGTATTTGAGCCATCAAACTGTAGAGTTTTCAATCAAACCAGACCTTGTTTACTTTTCGTTTGAAAATTTTCTATAGCAGGGACCAAAAACGTTTTCTTCTTGCGATCTTGGCATTTTTTGCCAAAAGTGTTATTTTCTTGTTCCATATATTGTCTCCCTTGAGTTTTCTACAGTTGTCTTGTGGCATGGCTATATGACTAAGCGAAATCTTTTTTAGTCATCCTTTTCAACGATTCTCACTGACAATCGCTATGAAATTCATTTTCAAGAATCCACTTTAGTATGATGACATTTTCATTACTCAAATTTTTGATAAAATCATCGGATACATCTAACTTTTCTTTTTAGGAGAAACCTCTCGTTTAGGAGGACATGTGTTCTCTCTTTTAGGAGAGAGGAGTAGATTTTCCACTAACAAGTAAAAATACTGCTAAAGTTAAAGTAGCGACGGTTATGTAGAGAATCATTCACGCAGTTGTTGTGCAGGAACACTTTCCGTTCAGAGTGAGACATTTTCATCCCAATGATTAGGATCGAAGAGGCGGGTAAGGCGGGAATACTGCGTGTGAACAATATTTCCCACGGTTCTGGCTACATAAGACACTTATGAAATGGTAGATATAAAGATGGGAAACGCATTCTTATCAGTTTGCTCTGCACAAAAAATTATATGCTGACGAGAGCTTCATGAATTATTCAATGATCTTGAATTCTGTGTTGACATCAAAACTATCCTTAAGTGGTTCGCTGCTTTTGTGGGCTAGCTTGCTGCCAAAAAGGAATTCTATGAAATGCTTTGTAATTGTTTTGTTTTCCCGTTTTTGGCACCAAAACTAATAAAGTTGCACATGGCTTTGATGCTTTCAATGCATATCTTTAAAACATGTGTTCTCTTTGACACATACTGAGGAATATCTGTGCGTAGAATTTCAGAATTTGCCTTCGTCCATATTTGCTTTTCTTAGGCCTCCTTTCCTCTTATCTTTATTTTAATCTTCGTGTTTTCTTTCTTTCATCAAATTCCAAATGCTCACATTATGGCATTTTTCTGTGGTCGTAGTAGATTCATTTAATCATTCAATATTGATAATAGCTAGACAGAAATTCAAACTCAAATTCAGATTCAAACTCATTATAGTTTGCAACCCAACATGTTTTGATACGCTTAATAGAAGACTGGAAGACTAGCCTTGATAATGACTATCTCGTTGGTGCAGTCTTAATGGATCGTTCGAAAGTTTTCGATTGTATCCCACGTGATTTGCTCATCACCAAACTACATGCGTATGGATCTAATGGAGATGCTCTAGTTCTAATTTATTCCCATCTAAAAAGACGAAAACAGTGTGTTCGGATAAACAATTCATACAGCTCTTTTCAAGAGGTTATGTCTGTTGTACCCCAGGGCTCTGTACTAGGACCAGTCCTGCTCAATTTTTACACAAATTACTTATTTCTATTCATAATACAAGCAACGCTCTATAATTATGCAGACGACAATACACTTGCTTAGTTTTCTAAAAACCTGCGCGATCTTTTAAATATCTTGCAAAAAAAGGGGAATTGCCTTATCATGGTTAGAAGAAAATGAGATGATTGCAAACCCTGAAAAGCTTTGTAAATTCCCATTTCAGTTATTGTCCCTTGGCCTGGTATTCTTCTGCTTGTGAAGTCAGACAAATGCACGATGCTCGTTGCTCGTTAAAGAATTCTGTGCATTGAAATATTCAAAACAGTAAAACAGTTGAACCCACCTTTTATGCAGAGTATTTTTAAGTTACGTTCGTCAAATTATTCATTAAGAAATCCAAATAACTTAGCCCATGTTAGACCTAATCAAACAACATTTGGATCCAAAAGTCTTATGTCAATCAGGCCACAGATTTGGAATGGCCTACCCAAATTATCTGAAATCCGCTGAAAATTTTGAAAATTTTAAGAATCTAATAAAACAATGGGACGGACCGGGTCTTCCTCTGCCTTTTAAATATCCGAGATTAGTTATTGCGGGCGAACACGACAAAAAATCTTTATGTCATCGAAACTGACTTAATCTTTTGACACCAAAAAAAAATTCACAGCAACTCGCTCGAAAAAGTACGCTATTGTGGTACTTTACTCTGATTTGTTATTTATGTATTAAACCAACGATGCATGCAGAGATTTTGAAAACAATGGGGGGATATACTGCCTTGAAGAAATTTTCGGCGAAGGCCCCCTTGCTTCATTTCACGACACTGCACCCTTGATTCAGCTCCACAACATAGTAGCCATTGCAAAGAAAATCCTTGACAGCAAATGAATCATAAGGTATTTAGGCAAATAATTGGTGTTAAAGGAGAAAGCTGCCTTGTCCCACACAAGGAATTATGTCACGAAGATAGAATCGTGGGAGTTTCTGGAATCTGAGTAAATTGCATTGTAGCAATCTGTGGCTTATAAATAGTTAATTTGTTTGTTCAACTTATAGCTCTTGGCTATAAATTGACGATTTTGTGTTACCTGATATTCTTCAGCTTCTTGTTTTGTAGAACTGACGAAATGGATTTCAAGAACTATTACATTGTGGCAGCATGTCTGTTAGGCTGCTCCATAGTGCTGAATACGTATGGAATAAGACTGTTCTGTAAACGTGGTGGACGAATGAAGACCCAGGGTATCTTGTTGGTGAATTTAAGTCTGACTGAAATAACTGGTGCAGTACTATGGCTTCTGCGAGATACAGTTCTTTTGATCAGCCAGAATGCAGCTGCTTTGCATGCATTTGGAATTCTGATGATATGCCTCATTAATGTTAGAATTATATGGTACATAGCAATGTTTTCAATCTTGTTTGATCGATTTGTGGCATGCAATTTTCCTTTGAAACACATGATATTGATGGAGAAAAGCAGAACGAAAAAAGTATTGGTTGTTCTGTGGATAATATTTCTGACATCGTCAGTCGTATTTTCAATCTTGGACATAAAGTACTTCAAAATCGTGTTCACGAGAGAGCTATTCATGGCCTTTGCTGGGCTCTTTGTTGTATTCTTCTTCATAACGTATGCATCAATTTTGCATAGACTTGCGAGAGGGCGCCCAAATGGCAGTCGAAGACGAGTTGAAAACAGCCAGTTCATCCGTGTCACCTCCTTGATACTTTTGACATTTGTCCTATTCGAAATTGTCCCAAGTGTCATAGGATATATCAATAAGGGACCCTTGCCGAGTTCTGATTTCTTACATGCTACTGCACTGCTTACCGATCCGATCATCTACATTTTGTTTCAACGGGATTTAAGGGCTGCTGTGGCAAAAACCTTTCGTTTGTCACTGAAGAAGAATGGCAGAGCTAATGCCAACATCAATTCTGCCACCGAAACTCGCAGCAGTGGCACGCCGTGCCAAAACAGAGATCGAGTAACAACGCCAACAAGTCCGTTGACGGGGAAGAGTGCCCTCTGTCAAGGACCAGCCAAGAAAAGAAAAAGTTCATCATCTTTGGCATGCGAGTCGGGGATCTTTGAAGAAAGTACCTTTAGTTCTTTGCAAGAGAAACATGATTCAACCACTGTGGAGGTCGAAATAACAAATGATGCACCGATGGATCGACATGAACAAAATTGCCACCGAATAAGATCTGCAGCCCCTGGATTAGGGAGAGTGAACCCCGTGCTTGAAGAAAACGAGGAAGAGGAGATTGAGAAGGGAAGAAAGAAGCAAAATTCCAGCCCAACATATCAGCCTGAAAAGATCTTATCTGCAGCTGTCCAAGCAAAAGCAACTTTACAGAAAGATACCACTGGATCAGCTTTCACAATCAGCCCTACAGGTAACTACAAGCCTGGTTCTCCACCACCAAGGCTTTTGGGCATTTTACGTACGAATTCTGAAAATAACGACTCTTATACACCTAACCAAGAAAGTGCTATCGACCCAACAACGGAAGCCATACATCAGAAGGGAAATCACAAAAAGGTGAACAAAATGCTCCTTCGCAGGCTTCTTTTTTGGAAAGAGCATCAGGAGGTTGAGCTTCAACCCGCAGAACAGATAGTCAACATGTGTGAAGGAAAGTACCACATGAATATTTTCTCTTCGCAGGAATCAGTAGATTCATTAGACTTTTCATCTCCCTGTCATAAACCGAGAGAACGAGCTGACACTCAAGATACTGATATCACAGAAGGGAGCGTAGAACCTGGGATGCAGATATGAACAGAAATATGCAGTAGACGTCTCTGCTCGAAAGCTAGGCCTCTTAATTGGGTGTCCGTCTTGCCTTAACTGGGCACAGAGTCAGTAAACATCAACTTTGTTTCAAGAGCGCAAAGTTTTTTTTGTGCCCGTAGAATTTTTTCTGCCGCTTACACTTGCGCGGGAACAAATATTCTCGCAAAATAGGAGGTAAAGAGCTGCGGGATTTCTTTTAATTGCATTTTTATGCCTCGTGTTGAGGCTGTGCGCCGGGTTCACACTGAAGCCCGTGCTGCAACTGCGTGGAATAATCTAAATCTGCAAAAATGCGCGGACGGGATTTGAGGAAGAAATTATTGCGCGGGGAACGCGCATATCCAAACTTTGCAGTCTGGCTCTGTTTAAAGCCACACAGATTGTCTGTCACAAAACTGAGGCCTTTCTTGTGACAACACCCTTGGAAAACTCTGGAAACGTTGAAAAATACTATTTGCGTTCATGCAAGATCATTATATTGCATTATTTTGCTGATCTTATATGTACATAGAATTCTTTGCTTAAATTGTAATTGTAGTTGTAAAGTTGACAGCTGTAAAAATATGAATCTCCCTGGTTAAATATTTCAAAAACCGCAACGAAGGAGACGCTCAAAGCTGCCGCTCAGCTGTGGTCTACCTTGTCCCGCCTGAATTTGCTATTAAAGAGGTAACCCCCGTCCGATGTTGTTTTGGTTACTTTAGCGTGGGCTGCTCTTGTGAAGAAGCAAGCCAACATCTGGACAGAAGCTGGAAAATCTAATTTTCTGTACCGAGTTAGCGATGTAAATTTTTCATCTTCGTAATTGCCAAAATAGATCCTAAAATTACGATCCTCACGTTGAAGTTAGTCTGTAACGAGATTTCATGTTGCTTAGATAGTCAGGCTGCAAATGACACAGTTTTCAAAATTTTAGTTTTCCTGTAAATTTCACCGGAATTTTGCTGCTGCAGTGAAAACATTTCTTGCGGGTAATACTTTTAAAATATTTGAATATTTAAAAGGCAGTTACACGCAATCGAACAATTCAAACGACATGACGATTTCTGTATCGACTAATTTTCAACATGCCGGTTTCAAATCTGGGACACATTTTCGACCAAGTTCCGTAGATAGCAAGATTGAGCATCGACTACTTTGTCTTAGAACAGGAAATTTACAAGATGAAGTAGGAACCAGATCAAATAAGACGCTATTTGCATTCTGCTTCTGCTTTCTCACCTAACTCATAAAATATTGTTTTAATTATAGTATCAAACAAATGTATCTCGACATATTTCCTTTGCAATATTCAAATTAATTCTGAAACCCATCACCTTATTCACATAAGTCTGTTAACTTTACCGTTTGGGTTAAAGACCAAAACATTCGAACCAACGGAATTAAGAGAAAGGCCTACAAACTAAGGAAGATAGATGCTTTCTATTAATTTTTCTTAGTCCAACCATCCGTTACTTAACTTATCCGGACTCGGTTTTTACCGCTAATATTGATGGAGCCTCGCCCATCATTTATGATTGAAATAGTTTGCTAAATAAATATCCATGAGGAATAATCACTTAAAACAAAGATGAAAAATGAAACTTTGTTTTCATTGAGTGGATTCTACTTCTTTAAATGAAAAATTTAAACAAATTAATTCATTGTTATGACAATGTCATGCCATAGGAATCTTGGAAAGTCTGGTCTTGGGGCGTTTCCTGATAGCAATAGAACTACCTGGAGGTCTCTCAAAGAAAGGCAGTTGGCAATGTTCCTCTTGCTTTCAATGAGATTAATTGCTCGGTTCTTTTATTCAGAGTTCAAGGCGTCGTCTATGAATGTTATGAACTTAGACGCGCGTACCTGAGTAAGCATTTGTGATGAAATGTAAAGTAGATGTAAATATTTTAAATTGATTGTATGGGATTGTAAATGGGTAATGGTTTATCAACATTATATATGCTTGCAAGTATTTGTAAAATATAGTTGACATTTGCGTTTTCTTAAGCATTTGCTGTCTTCAACCCTTTTCTATTTCAATTGAATAACTGACAAACTGTATTCCATTTCTTATATAGCAGAGTACAAACAGAGTACTGAATGGGAAAGAGCCAAAAATGAGACATCAAACTAAAACTTGAAAACAGTCCTTTCCTTTTCTTGTCTCACGAATTCCGGTTGGAATAGGAAAGCCACAGAAATCAAAGAGTAATGGTATTCGGCCTTATGGGAGATAATCTTTTGAAGTTTTAGATTCTTTCTTGATGTTCTTTGAATCAAACCTTAACACCTTTGAGGTTGTGGCAATGCGAAAAAAATTTTGCAAATATTTAGGCCCGTGTTCGAAAAAGCTTTATGTCATGACTGAAAGGAAAACACGACTGAAGGTGAGAGTTTTTAAATGCAAATCTTTGATTTTTGTTGTAGATTATGTTCCTTTTAATTCGTGAGAGCTAATAGTTTACTGGCTTCCTTCAAAAAACTTTATGCTCAACAAAGTACAGTAAGGCCAGATTGGAACGTTTGAAAAGTGCGTGAATGATTTAAAAATTGAATAAAAGTATCACAGAAGTAATGTTTCAAATCTGACAGTGAAGGGGCATTCCAGTTCTCGGTACTATGTAAACCTTTAAACACTAAAATGGAATATTGGACGAAAATGCCTGATTCAATTCGGGCTTTCAAGAACAGGCAAACACAATTTTTTCAATGCATAAGCATGGTATATTCACTATCAGTATCAGAATTTTGAGTCAAGTCGTCTGGTTTTCACTCCCAATAACTTCCCAGTTCCCATTTTATTTCACTTCACGCTAACACTTGACGATCGATCAAAGCTAGAGAATCATTGTGATCACACATTTCTGATTTACATTCCAATTTTCGAAGGCGCAAATGTCATAGATCACAAGGTAGTGTACACTTTTTTCACTGATCCTTTTAAGATTAGGTCTGATGGTTTCGGACCAGATGATGTCAGAAAAATGTGGACGTGGCAAATGCAAGAAGCTTTGGGGGGATTACTATGGATCTTGCCTGAATATTACTGATTAGGGGGGGGGAGGGACAGCCCTTCCCAGTCTCAATGTCTCTTTTTACACAAACCTATGCCTAAAAATAACAGCCGTGTAATGCGAAAGCTTATTCACAAACCACCGTAATATTGTGCAAATGAGGGCCCCGTGTTCTTACAGCAATGAACAATCAATGTGGTTCGTTAATTGGGACGTGCCGATATGCAGAGATGATTTAGCACTTAAAGTTTCCTGTATTGGGTTCTTTGGATCATTCAGAATTCCCATAAGGAACATGTTGAATTTTTCTTTGGATGGATTGCACACAAACGAAAACTTTTCAAATGGGCATTGAGATACGTATCGTGTCATCTCCTGTTTTTAAGAAGGTTGCCAATTGCCAACACTTTTTTGTATTCACTGGCTGAATGTGACTCCATATGGGAGGGCTAGTTACAGCAACCCCAGACTTGCGGTTGTTGCTACAGGAAGCTGGTGTTCCGCAAGAATAGAGCTTAGTCCCACTCTTTTTGAAATAATCACTAATCGAATGTTTGAAATAGAACTGTTGTTTAAACCAAAACAATTAGAGAGCACGATCTTAAAGCGATGGCTTCTAATAATCGAGATAGTATTTGGAGTAAAAAATTTCTTATTGCTCTCCTGGCTCCCCCCAAGAAAACGTTAGATGGTTCCGATTCTAGCTGTGCCTGGAGAGATCTGTATTGACATTTTGACAGGCAATGGAAACAAGGGAATCGAAGTCGAATCGATGATAGCTTGAGCTTATAGGATTATGATCAAGCTAAAATACGTTAGCAAAGGATAACAAACGAAGCACGAAATGCCATTAGTAGATAAGATTTGATTCTGTCTCTGGAGGTAAACAGGCAGTGCAGAATTTTGATGGTTAAGCATTAACGTTTTGATGACAACGAGAGGAAGGTACGAGATAAAAGTGGCCCGATGAAAGAACGAGGAGATACTGACGTTAAACTGGCCATTGTTGGCGCTCCAAGCGTTGGGAAATCAGGTAAGGAAAGATAAACAAATTTCACATCAGTGATCAAGTTTATAGGCCTTTGAATTGATTCTGCTATCGATATTTGATATAGATCCTGTCCGTTACTTTCCTGACCCCTTACCCTCTCCTCGTTACTTTTAGAAACTATAATTTTCACGGGTTTTGCGGCCTCTAGTAGTTAGCATTCAGCAATGGAGAATTGATTCGTGTATACTTCAAGGAATCAATACCCAACGGCAACTATTTCTATTGAAAAGAAGAGGACCACAACTTCTTAAGATATTTGTTCATAGTAAGTTCACTCAGGGACTCTTGATTACGGGGGCGCACTAGTGCGGTGTGGTTGCCCAAAAAATTAAGCAGTTATTTTTATTTTTGCTTTTGTTTTTAACCTTTTTCTTGGCTCTTTGACCTACATCTCTTCGGGCGTCTCTAAGCAAGGACGAGGGAGATGGGGCGTGGGGGTCAACAGCCCCTGTTACCTTTTGGTAGGAGGGGCGGAGGGGGGCAAAAGTGCTTTTTTCATAGAAGTGCCCTTTTCATCGGCCGCTTGTTATTATCAAAAATTTCGTATGGAATTCTGACTGTAGTGCCTTATTCATGACGACATTTCTCATAACTTGTAAAGTAATATCTTATGCCAAAAGTTAGCCGATTTCCATGATACCCACAGAAGATCAAACCAAAGTGACAGTTACAAAAATATTGTTAGTAGATGAGGATTATTTTTGAAATGCCCTTCTACTCAAGCCTGCCTCCTTGCTCCTTTGTCCTTCCGGCGTCCTTGTCTCTGAGTTCACTTCTACAGAGACAATCTAAATCAATTTGGTGTATGTTTCAAGACAAGCCATGGAACTATCGTTCTATAATTATTCTGAAAATCAGGGACTTGGGACGAATTGAATGATAACTTGCAAGGGCACGAAAATGAGTTTCGGCATCATTGGCTCGTGATTATTGCAACAGCCATCTAAAAAGACAAGTTTACTAGCGGCAGAAGGAAAATTCGTTTAGTTTGAGAAATAAGCATTCTCTTTTGAGTAAGGAAATATTTGGGAAATTTGATTGCATCATTGCTTGCATTGTTTGGTTTTGACCCATCTTTAAAGGACAATACCAAGATGGGCCTTACAAAGCTCAGCTTTCGATCTTCATCAAGGAGGTTTCATCTTGGCCATGAATCAGTTTTTGTGTCCATACTTAATCTGCCTCTTTTGAATAGTTGGTTTATCTATTTTTCGTCCACGTATTGCAATTTATGTAAGAAACTATGCAAGCAAGGACTGCACTCTTGCTCACTACTGCTCCGTGCAGGGTAGCGGCTTTTATTGATTGGGGGCCGTGTCCCTAAATAATATATAAGGTATAGTGTTTATTTTCAAATTATCCAAGGCATTTTGTGAAATAATATTGGATAATGTTGTGTTACCAATGTAAAGTTAAGCATTGGAAGAGCACAATCTGCAAGATATTTTTATGTAAAACTTGACCCAATTTATGTTCTCCCTCAATAATTCCCAGCTAATGCTAAGGCCCTATAGTGAGAGATAATGTGTGTTCCTGGTACAATCATTCGTTTAGTATAATTTGTTTCATTCATTTATTATAATTATTCACTTAAATTTATGATTATTGAAATTTCGTATTGATACCCAGTTTTGCTAGCAAAAATGTCCTTTACCCCGGAGGCAAACAAAGGAGGCACGCTCTTGCACTGACAACAAATAAGGTGCTTTACTAAGGGTCGATTGGATCCACTTTCCTATTGTTTAACAGCTCTGAATTACCTAATACCCCATTCAGAATGTATCTCCAATTTAATTAATACCGATTTTTCTTTCTCAGCCATTGGCGTACGATTTCTCACTAGAAGGTTCATTGGTGAATATGAAGGAGATGTTGGTAAGTGATGACTTCAACAATTTAGTGTTTTGTGTATATCAAAATTAAAGACAGCTAGCGACGCTCCTCATGTTGAGAGTCCTGGGGATAGGGTGATGCCCAGTCCTTTCTACCGTTAACCACTGCGTTAAAAGGCCTTTTGATAAATTGGGGGTATTAGTTGCTTAAAGGAATTTCCTAAAGGAGCTGCTTCGTTGTGGAGTAGGATACGCACAAATACGAATATGAATCAAAACCTAAAAGTCTCACAAGTTGGATTTTCTGTGTGTACCGGCCTAGACTTAACAACACCTCACTTGCAGTGAACGGCTTCCTCTCGATAGTGTTACAGAACAAAATTTGTTTTGGCAGCTAAACAATATGTGACTAGTTCCAAGTTTTCTCAGATTTCAAGACAAAATTAGCTTATTTTTATACAAACCAGATCATTTCTGCCAAGTTTTAAATACTCTAAAGCTTGTCGGCTCTTAATGTTGTTTTCATTTAGAAATTTTGTTTTTCTAGAACCACATCTAGAAAAATTATAAATTTCAAAGTTTCACAAACGTTTCTAAGATCACGAAATAGAAGTTTTTCATGACATCTTTGGTAGTACAGTTGATTAGATGACAAAATATGCTCTGTTTTGTTATCTGGATAATAAATTTTAAAAACACGTTGATTTTTTCCTCAAGTTCTCCATCTGAGGCTGGGCAGGTTTTTTAAAACTTATTTATTCTGTGTCTTCGAAACTCGTGTCGTGATTCACTTTATGCCGCTAGAAAAAAGAAAAAAGAAAGTGATAAGTGAATTATCTGTTGATTTAGGGCTATAGATTAAGTGAAATCCGGTGTCATTATTTATGTCTAAACAAGACTTTCATTGCCTATTGAGCGTTCCTATAATAACCGAATCTGCGGATATACATCAACGGATACACACGACTCTACTTTTGCATATTTCAAGGCAATCGACGGATACTACAATCGTCTGCAAAGCAACTATTGACTGACAGATGGCCTAAGCCATCCGTCGATCACTTTTAGTAACCAACAGATAGAGCCAGGAAAACATCACGGCTCCACGGCCACTGGCCGGAGGAAGGTTGTAGAGACAAAGAGAAATTGAGGAAGGTGACCAGAAATTTGGAAACGTGTGGAAGTTGAACAATTAATATAGCCTTTCATTTTCAAATTACAACCATACAAAAATTAAAAGAAAAACAAAATAAAATTCAAACCTACTGTTTTTAAAAAAAGATATGTTTGCAAAGCTGCTTTGCACCGTAAAACTTAGGCATTAACTTTTTATAACTTTTATGTTTGAATAATGACACACTTTTGTTTTTAATCAACATAAGAATTTTACTTTACTGTCTCTATCTAAAAATTTATTTAATTGAAAACAAGCTCAAATTTCTAGAAAACTTTGCAAAAATTGTTGCCAAGAGAGTGCATCAAGACTAGTTGAATACCCCCAGTTTCCTGACCACGCCCATTTTAAACCCATTTAAAATGAGGAAGGTTTGACAGTAAGTTTTTTTTTGGCGGGGAAAAGTTCACAACTTTTCTGAATCCCGCCAGAAAATGCTGGAATACTAGATTTCGATCTTTGCATTTAATGCACCGTAGGGTGGATAGAATTATTGTACGTTTTACAAAAAGTTTGTTCATTGCAAGCAATAGATTTTGATTATTTTTGGAGGGGCACGAGCCCCTAGAAGAGCTAACGTACTTAAGGCCCTGTATTACCCTGGGTACCAGACTCACTATATAAAATATTTTATTTTATTTCATATATAGTGAGTCTGATACCCAGGGTAGGCCCTGTATATGCTTTAATGTAAGCAGGTTCTTATATGAGGAGAGACAGAGATTTGCCCGATAGTCCTTATAATGTTTAATTGATCCATCAATTAATCTTTGATGAATACATTACACAACTACTTACGCAATAAGCCTTATTTTACATTTGAAATACGTAACAATTGATAACGAATAAGACAGAAAACAACGTTGATGCCACCTCAATTTAAAGCTGAACCACCTGCGCAATTAATTGACACCAGAAGCAGTTTCCACCCCACCTGTATGATAGATACTTTTTTAACTGGCAACATTCACAATAGTGTCTAGCTTTGAAAGATTTCGAGTTCTTTTCTCTTTAATGTGTTAGTTGAACCATATAGTTGAACACATTGTCACTAAACAGATTGGATGCGAGGGAGCATAATAATGGCGTTACGTAGGACGCCGACCTTTCTCTAGTTGTTTGCCAAAACAGTCATATTTAATTTTTCTTTTATTGTCACAAACTAACTTAAACGCCATCAAAATCCTAGTTGCAATATCAAGTGGAACACTTCAACTTAGGTGCATATGACGCTTGCATTAGGTTTGACACTCAGAAAAACAGAAAAAGACAGAAAAAGACAGAAAAAGACCTGTTAAAACGTCGTTACATTGAAAAAGTTTCTGAATTTTTAACATCATATGTTTTCAATATTCAAAAAATAAATTCTATTTTCTACAAAAGAAAGAAAAACAGGTGAACACAACTGCTACTACTAAGACGTCACACGCAGGTAACACTGCGCGACGCATCTCACAATGCCACGCCAGTTCTTTCTGTCCTGTGTCAGTTCAGATAATCTATTCAATGTTTGTGTTTCTTTTGAGAGGCCCAGTTCAATTCCGATTCTGGCCAAATCTTGCCCTACTGTCTGCATCTAGGTCGTCTTTGGTCATCCTTGTGGCCGTTTTACTTTCCTGAAATATTCTTTAAGAGTTTTCCTTGCTGGTGTTTCCGGATGCAAGCGTATGAGATGTCCTAGCCATGTTAGTCTCCTTTCCCTTATTATTTCACTCCTTGGCTCACGTTTCATTCTAGCATAGAGCGTGTTGTTGGTAATATTCCTTTGCCAGTTAATTCCTAGGACCTTTCTTAGATGTCTACGTTGGGATAGAAGCAATCCTTAAACACTGGATATAAACTGTGTAGGAAAATAAAATCTCAGACTTTCGATAAAAAGTCTCAGACTTCGGAACTTAAGATAAAACTTTCTAAAAGTTGGTAGAAATTTGAAAATCTTGATGACAAGACCCACTGGTAGCTTTGCTGGGATTGGGTCAAGAAAAAAGATTGGACCCGTGATGACGTCATTAAAGCTATGATTTCTGGCGTTGTTGTTATTATCAAAAACTGAATTTTGCCTTTTTCGGGCCATTCCAAGCGTGGGACCGAGAGCATTGATGAATTATTATGATTCCAATTTAAAACTGCCAAAAGGAAGCCATAAAGTAGCGTTCAACAAAAGAGAATGAAATAGGGTAGGCTGCGGTCGTGAGGATGGGGTAGCAAAGGGGTTTAGGGTAATACCCATCAAATTCTCATGAGTGGGTCGGTAAATTTAAGTTTTTTTCACAAAAAAGTGCGTAAATGTTTTTTCATTCATCTAAAGCTCTTCGTCTGTAAACAGCGCTCTTGACCAGGCTGCTCTAGCCCCTCCCCCTCCCCCTACCCCTCCCCCATCCCCCTACGGTCTGGAAGGTCAAGCCACTGGCTACGGCGAAGAATTCTGGGGCTATTAAGAGCACACTGAAAACACGTAAATCCTAGCGTTTTAGAATGATATTACTCTGGTCTCTTGGATCCTTTTGCATATCAAGGCACTCGTTCAAAAAAATCTTAGATAAGATAGAAATATTTAACCATAGTGTAACTGGTCTTTCGTTGTTAAAACATTTTTAACTCTCTTCGTTTGCATTCACTGCGATAAACGTTTTTCAATTACCTTTTATTCTTTATCTTTAATATTGTATTTACTCTATACCGTTTGGCACGTGAATGATAAAAACATCCACTTTTGTTGATTATGTAACACAAATCTATTTACGAAAATTGAGGTTTTTTGCGTATAAAAAACTTATGCCCAGAAGTTTATTAAAAAGAATTACTTTGAAAGTTAATCTAAACTTGACATTTCGTTTGTGCCAATAATAATGGCGGTTTTCTGCCGAAAAACAAAGAAGGATAAACGCTGCTTTTTTAAAAGAATGTTATTCACACGGAAAAATCTTGGAGATTGTTTATGAAAAAACAGACCATTTTTTTATTCTAGAGTGTTCTGCTTAGGCAAATCAGCATACTAGAAAAGTGGATTGAATGTACTTTAAACACAAACATATATTGTTAAAGTACGGTAGCTAATTTGAAGGAAAGATTGTCGATTAGAAGTTAGGTTTTAAACACACAACGAACTAGGGCCCCGTGTTCTGGGCCCCGTGTTTTGGGCCCAGTGTGTGGGGAAAGCCAAAACCATTTTTTGAGGGGTAAAGAGGTGATTTTTGCCGACACAAAAGGGCGTGTCTCACTATTGAAGGATGTGGTCAAAGATTTGCGCAACACACAGTTCAGAACCCGGCACCTATGGACTCTTGCGGTCCACTATTTTGTCTAACTATATATTGTTAAAGTTGCATGCTCTTCTTGAAGCATTTTTTTTCTCCGTAGAATTTGTTTACAAACGGGATATCAAGTTCGAAGATGACTTCATATCATACGAGCTCAAAGATACAGCAGGAAGTGTAAGCTTTTCGTATTATGATTACAATAGCCGTTTTTATCGTAATCATCATAGCGATAATCAACATAATCATTACCAATCATTATCGGTCATTATAAATGATCATCAATCGTGTTCAGTCATCATCATAATGAATCGCAATAGAAATGACCCTCTAAATCATCATAACGATAATCATCGTAATCATTAACAATCATTATCAATCGCAATAGCAATTGTTATCTTAACCACCATAACGATGATAATCAAAATCATAACCAATCATTATCAATGGTCATCAATCATCGTGATTGAATCATCTATTATGACATGAAACCTGAAGGAGCGTCATGAAATGACCGAGATCTGGCCACATGTGCACAGGTCTTTCCTCCTCAAACCACAGTATTTTAGTCTCTCTTCACAACTCTTTTAATAAAGCCATCCTTTAGACATATTGAGCTGAATTTGCATATTCAGAAGTATTTCATGATGTTCTTTTCGGTTATTTTGTCAAAATTCAGAAATTATTCAAACATATACTATTATGACGTAACACAATGACGAACTATTGCACACTCCAGCAGTTAACTTTGCCGGTGTCATATGCATTTCGATAACTTTATGCATTCCGGTCCGGGTACACAAACGCATGACAATTTTGGCTATGCAAAAACATACCCGAGCACTTAAACAATAGGGTACCAAAACGAATGGTGGAATTTAGCATGCAAAACGGTCTGGGTACACAAAAGTATGACAATTCTGTTTATGCAAAAACGTACCCATGCACTTAAACAATAGGGTACCAAAACAAATAGTGGAATTCAGCATGCGAACCGGTCCGGGTACACAAATGTTCTGGTTCACATTGTTCAGAACGTGAAGACCAATCGAACTATTTTTAGAAAGGTGGTGCTAATAAGAAGCGGTGTTGTAATTTCCGTTGTTAAGTTTATCCAAAAAAGTACAACATTGATGGTGACTCAAAACTTTGCGTGGTTGACTAGTGTAAAATTTAAACTCTAAAAACGTGTCAAAACATGGCACAATGATGAAATCACGCGATCTGAAACACATTGCGGTTCACAATGTTGCACTTTTGCATAGGTACCAAAACGCATATTACACCGGCATAAAATCTCTGAATCTTCCTTATGAACAACACATAAATGACGGTGATGCATACGAGAACATAATCTTAATCAACTTTTTAAATCTAATGGGTTTCTAAATTTACAATGCCCTTTCAGTAAACCATCCTAAAAACTGGTTTATCTTAAAGCCTAAACTAATTCGTTTGCCACAAATCAAAATAAACTTGGTCTTCCGATCAATTAAGGGGCATAAGATTATTTAACTAAGATAAATCTAATGTTGTCTTAATCTTTAGCCTAAATAGTTTTGTTCTCCTTGAAACTTGATGAATCGCTAAAAACAAGATTTGTTATTTCTATTTAAAAAAACATTCTTGTAGGGGACATATCTGCATTCAGTGTTTCCCTCTGCACAAAAGACTTTTAATATATTATAAGGATTACAGAAACAGTTAAGATGTTGAGAATAGTTAAAGGTTGCAAAATACTATTTATTCAATTTTTGCCTTGGCAAAATTTATATGAACATAAAAACACTAGAGTATCGTAAGCTGTAATCATCATCATCAGGTACCATCAGAAGGTTGGCTACCATGACCCTCCAACTATCCCAAAATCTGAGTTTTGGTTTGTTGTCATGGTCATAGATAAACTAAGAGGCTAATAGTAGAGATGGGCCCCAAGAACCACCTTTACAGTGTTTTTAAAGGGACACCATCCCTCTTTCCAGGAGTTCTTCCGCCCGAAGCCGTTGACCCCTGGAGTCGTAGCTCATTCGCCCTTCTTGCCGGTCTCCTGCCGAGTTAACCGTTGGCCAACGCTCGTAGCCCTGAGCTAGGGAACCCTGCCAGGTGGTACCAGTCGGGTCAGGCTGGACCTGTAAGCCAGTGGAGGGAAGGGACGCTTTAATTCCCCATTCATGTCCTGTCGGAGCATGTCACTGCTCTGAAGCCGTAATATATTTGCTATTTTGTGTCATGGTATTTAGATGCATGGCCCCCTGTATATCAGTTTTTCTCATAGAGATCTCCATGGTTTTTCTCTATCTGAGGGGCAACCATGCCTAAAAAGTTTCTTTCAAACATGATAGCTATGGGACAAAGGATCTCAGGAGAATATAAAAATATACAACTAAACCCCTTAAAAAAGTCACCAGAGATTGCATATCGTAGGTCTTGTATTCCCTGATGACAGCTTCGATCGTCGTATTTCCCTGAAGTCGTTTTAGCAATAAGTCCTTCATTTTCTTGTAGACATGCCTCGCAAGCGCCATGGGCTACTTCACATGGTCGTCATCAATCGTTGTCGTTTACTCGATAGTTGATCGAAGCTCATTTATAACAGCAGCTGTTTTGCTGGAAGAATTCAAACAAATGAGCAGATCATCGCATGCCAAGAAGGGAACAATACCAACGATCGCGATTCTCGGTAACAAGTATGATCTATGTCACCGAAGAGAGGTATCAACGGAAGAAGGACGAAACCTCGCATTGAAACACGGTGCGTCATTTTACGAAATCTCTGCTGCCACTGATTTTGATAATGTATTCATTCCCTTAAACACGCTTATCGTTCAGAATTACATTAAACTAACCAAGGAAGCTCTCGCTGAGGGCCACTCTCAAAGTATCGAGAAAAGAACGACGCTACAGTTGCCTTTGATTGAGGAGACTCCGGGCTATGAGAGGGGCGTACAGACAAGAAAATCCCCGAACGAAAGAAAGCAAACGGTACGTCGAAAACTCTCAGCGGCAATTTTCAAAAAGCGCTCAGAAACAGTGTAAATCATCAAAACGTCTTGATAAATTATATCTTTTCAGATTTTTCAAAAATAATCTGATGTTCTAAATTATTGAATTAGCTTGTACGTCGGCAAATAGATGTTATTAAATTTCTAGAATCTATTTAACTTGTAGTATTTTTGCCTAAATAAAAAGATGTATTCGAATAATCAAAGTACAAAAGAAGGTCTCAGTGTAAAAAATGTGTTTATCGTGTAAATCAATAATGAGACACTGCAAAAGCTTTCTCTCTTGCTAGTTCTCGCAAACTCATTAACAATCTCAAGGACGGCTTACTCTTTCAACGTCAACTTGTTTGTTTTTGACCATCAATTTTCTCAAAGCTGTTTTTCTGACCAAGTTGCCCCTTTTAAATTTTTGGCTTTCTAGAAGAAAAACATTTTCATTAAAAAATTTCACTTCCCTAGCCATGGTTACATTCTGGCCAAAATGGAATATGTTTGGTAATTCTAAGAGCATTGAAAAATATTTAACTAAATTCCAAACTAAATGCATCTTATTTTTTCGTACCGTATTGAAACTCTTAAATCTGTTCTAGTCAGGGCTGTCAGACCTTGTGGAAATAAACAGGCTGGTACGATGAAAAAGATAGGACACAAACCCCTTCGATAAAATTCACCAAATGCCATTTTTCGACTAGGGTACCATGTCCTAAGCCAATATAACAGTCATTTGAACAACGATGCTGTGTGTTGTGACTTGGGCGGGACATAGGTGTGTACCACAGAGAGACACATGCTTTCTAACAAGAGGATATATATATATATATATATGTTGATTATACGTAATTATTTATACTCAAGAGAGAGAACCTCTCTCCATGCCTCGTGCATCTAACTCCAATCAATACTGACGACGGGAGGGCGTTATGCGAAGAGATCCCGGAAATGCCATATATGGTAAGACCTTCTCGCCATGTGTCCCGGAGCCTTGGACCCAAATGGAGGTTTTTTGTTTCCTTCGCTATACTGTGAATTGCGCTTTAGGCGTTCCAATAATACGTGAATCAGCAATCATTAAGAAGTTCTTAAATATTATAAAAGTAGCTTCTCCTGTCAATATGTCCTCTTTGCTAGAAATGCCTGATTATCTGGAACCAACCCATTCTGTTTTGTTCCAAAAGATCAACAATCATTTAAAGTTTCTGCTACTTTATAAAAAGCAGCTTTTCCTTTTAATCTGTACTGCTGGTCAAAATTGTCTAATCATCTAGATTCGACTCCTTCTGCTTTCTCTACAAAAACATTCACCTCAAAATTTCAATTTTTAAATCTTTTTTGTGAAGTCCACCATCATTAGATGTTGTTTATAAGTTCCACATGCAAAAACTTTCCTCATGGTAGTAGCATCTGGAATCGAACTCTTCAGTGCTTGGTGGAAGCGATTCACCACCAAACATTTTATCGTTTTACAACCAATATTATAAGTAATATCAACAATTAGTGAATGCTGCTAACGCTTTACAAAAAAATTTGATGTATCCCTATTCTGTGTTTGGTGAAAAATTTTCACCTCTAGCCACTTAGCCTCTAGCCTCTAGCCTAAAATATTGATTTAAGAAAGATCAACAATCATTATTTCTTGCTAACATTACACTTTTCTATAATTCTTCCAGTAATGTGTGTTTTGTTATGATCCTCTAGAATCAATCCCCTCAAACAAACGTGCAAGAAATTCCCCAAAAAACTTCAAACTGTTTGTAAGCCTATGCCTATTATTTTTGTAAAATCAGCAAATCATTAAATGTTGCGAAAACTTGAAAATGCTTCACCTTTGAATCATTCTTTCTTGCTAATAGTGTCCCGTCATCTGGAATGAACCCCTTCTCTGTTTGGTGGACATAACTCACTCACAAACTCTCTAGGTTTTTTGCCAGCCTATGCCTTTTTTCTTAGTAAAATCATCAGCCATTAAATGGTACAAACATTTCAAAAAAGGCTTCACTTTGAATCATATTTTCTTGCTAATAGTGTCTCGTCATCTGGAATGAGCCCCTTCTCTGTTTGGTGGACATAACTCACTCACAAACTCTCTAGATTTTTTGCAAGCCTATGCCTTTTTTGTTAGTAAAATCATCAGCCATTAAATGGTACAAACATTTCAAAAAAGGCTTCACTTTGAATCATATTTTCTTGCTAATAGTGTCTCGTCATCTGGAATGAACCCCTTCTCTGTTTGGTGGACATAACTCACTTACAAACTCTCTAGAATTTTTGCAAGCCTATACCTTTTTTTCTTAGTAAAATCACCAGCCATTAAATGGTACAAACATTTCAATAAAGGCTTCACTTTGAATCATATTTTTTTGCTAATAGTGTCTCGTCATCTGGAATGAACCCCTTCTCTGTTTGGTGGACATAACTCACTCACAAACTCTCTAGATTTTTTGCAAGCCTATGCCTTTTTTTCTTAGTAAAATCATCAGCCATTAAATGGTACAAACATTTCAAAAAAGGCTTCACTTTGAATCATATTTTCTTGCTAATAGTGTCTCGTCATCTGGAATGAGCCCCTTCTCTGTTTGGTGGACATAACTCACTCACAAACTCTCTAGATTTTTTGCAAGCCTATGCCTTTTTTGTTAGTAAAATCATCAGCCATTAAATGGTACAAACATTTCAAAAAAGGCTTCACTTTGAATCATATTTTCTTGCTAATAGTGTCTCGTCATCTGGAATGAACCCCTTCTCTGTTTGGTGGACATAACTCACTTACAAACTCTCTAGAATTTTTGCAAGCCTATACCTTTTTTTCTTAGTAAAATCACCAGCCATTAAATGGTACAAACATTTCAATAAAGGCTTCACTTTGAATCATATTTTTTTGCTAATAGTGTCTCGTCATCTGGAATGAACCCCTTCTCTGTTTGGTGGACATAACTCACTCACAAACTCTCTAGATTTTTTGCAAGCCTATGCCTTTTTTTCTTAGTAAAATCAACACTTATCAAATGCTAGAAACATTTCAAAAAAGGCTTCACTTTGAATCATATTTTCTTGCTAATAGTGTCTCGTCATCTGGAATGAACCCCTTCTCTGTTTGGTGGACATAACTCACTCACAAACTCTCTAGATTTTTTTAAAGCCTATGCCTTTTTTTCTTAGTAAAATCAACACTTATCAAATGCTAGAAACATTTCAAAAAAGGCTTCACTTTGAATCATATTTTCTTGCTAATAGTGTCTCGTCATCTGGAATGAACCCCTTCTCTGTTTGGTGGACATAACTCACTCACAAACTCTCTAGATTTTTGCAAGCCTATGCCTTTTTTTCTTAGTAGAATCATCACTTATCAAATGCTACAAACATTTCAAAAAAGGCGTCACCTTGAATCATTTTTTCTTGCTAATAGTGTCTCGTCATCTGGAATGAACCCCTTCTCTGTTTGGTGGACATAACTCACTCACAAACTCTCTAGATTTTTTTAAAGCCTATGCCTTTTTTTAAGTAAAATTATCAGCCTTTAAATGGTACAAACATTTCAAAAAAGGCTTCACTTTGAATCATATTTTCTTGCTTATAGTCTCTCATCATCTGGAAAGAACCCCTTCTCTGTTTGGTGGACATAACTCACTCACAAACTCTCTAGATTTTTGCCAGCCTATGCCTTTTTTCTTAGTAAAATCATCAGCCATTAAATGGTACAAACATTTCAAAAAAGGCTTCACTTTGAATCATATTTTCTTGCTAATAGTGTCTCGTCATCTGGAATGAGCCCCTTCTCTGTTTGGTGGACATAACTCACTCACAAACTCTCTAGATTTTTTGCAAGCCTATGCCTTTTTTGTTAGTAAAATCATCAGCCATTAAATGGTACAAACATTTCAAAAAAGGCTTCACTTTGAATCATAATTTCTTGCTAATAGTGTCTCGTCATCTGGAATGAACCCCTTCTCTGTTTGGTGGACATAACTCACTCACAAACTCTCTAGATTTTTATAAAGCCTATGCCTTTTTTTAAGTAAAATTATCAGCCTTTAAATGGTACAAACATTTCAAAAAAGGCTTCACTTTGAATCATATTTTCTTGCTTATAGTCTCTCATCATCTGGAAAGAACCCCTTCTCTGTTTGGTGGACATAACTCACTCACAAACTCTCTAGATTTTTGCAAGCCTTTGCCTTATTTTTTAGTAAAATCATCAGCCATTGAATGGTACAAACATTTCAAAAAAGGCTTCACTTTGAATTATATTTTCTTGCTAATAGTGTCTCGTCATCTGGAATGAACCCCTTGTCTGTTTGGTGGACATAACTCACTCACAAACTCTCTAGATTTTTTTAAAGCCTTTGCCTTTTTTTTAAGTAAAATCATCAGCCATTAAATGGTACAAACATTTCAAAAAAGGCTTCACTTTGAATCATATTTTCTTGCTAATAGTGTCTCGTCATCTGGAATGAACCCCTTCTCAGTTTGGTGGACATAACTCACTCACAAACTCTCTAGATTTTCTGCAAGCCTATGCCTTTTTTTCTTAGTAAAATCAACACTTATCAAATGCTAGAAACATTTCAAAAAAGGCTTCACTTTGAATCATATTTTCTTGCTAATAGTGTCTCGTCATCTGGAATGAACCCCTTCTCTGTTTGGTGGACATAACTCACTCACAAACTCTCTAGATTTTCTGCAAGCCTATGCCTTTTTTTCTTAGTAAAATCAACACTTATCAAATGCTAGAAACATTTCAAAAAAGGCTTCACTTTGAATCATATTTTCTTGCTAATAGTGTCTCGTCATCTGGAATGAACCCCTTCTCTGTTTGGTGGACATAACTCACTCACAAACTCTCTAGATTTTTTGCAAGCCTATGCCTTTTTTTCTTAGTAAAATCAACACTTATCAAATGCTAGAAACATTTCAAAAAAGGCTTCACTTTGAATCATAATTTCTTGCTAATAGTGTCTCGTCATCTGGAATGAACCCCTTCTCTGTTTGGTGGACATAACTCACTCACAAACTCTCTAGATTTTCTTAATGCCTTTGCCTTTTTTTTAAGTAAAATCATCAGCCATTAAATGGTACAAACATTTCAAAAAAGGCTTCACTTTGAATCATATTTTCTTGCTAATAGTGTCTCGTCATCTGGAATGAACCCCTTCTCTGTTTGGTGGACATAACTCACTCACAAACTCTCTAGATTTTCTGCAAGCCTATGCCTTTTTTTCTTAGTAAAATCAACACTTATCAAATGCTAGAAACATTTCAAAAAAGGCTTCACTTTGAATCATATTTTCTTGCTAATAGTGTCTCGTCATCTGGAATGAACCCCTTCTCTGTTTGGTGGACATAACTCACTCACAAACTCTCTAGATTTTTTGCAAGCCTATGCCTTTTTTTCTTAGTAAAATCAACACTTATCAAATGCTAGAAACATTTCAAAAAAGGCTTCACTTTGAATCATATTTTCTTGCTAATAGTGTCTCGTCATCTGGAATGAACCCCTTCTCTGTTTGGTGGACATAACTCACTCACAAACTCTCTAGATTTTTTGCAAGCCTATGCCTTTTTTTCTTAGTAAAATCAACACTTATCAAATGCTAGAAACATTTCAAAAAAGGCTTCACTTTGAATCATATTTTCTTGCTAATAGTGTCTCGTCATCTGGAATGAACCCCTTCTATGTTTGGTGGACATAACTCACTCACAAACTCTCTAGATTTTTTGCAAGCCTATGCCTTTTTTTCTTAGTAAAATCAACACTTATCAAATGCTAGAAACATTTCAAAAAAGGCTTCACTTTGAATCATATTTTCTTGCTAATAGTGTCTCGTCATCTGGAATGAACCCCTTCTCTGTTTGGTGGACATAACTCACTCACAAACTCTCTAGATTTTTTGCAAGCCTATGCCTTTTTTTCTTAGTAAAATCAACACTTATCAAATGCTAGAAACATTTCAAAAAAGGCTTCACTTTGAATCATATTTTCTTGCTAATAGTGTCTCGTCATCTGGAATGAACCCCTTCTCTGTTTGGTGGACATAACTCACTCACAAACTCTCTAGATTTTTTTAAAGCCTTTGCCTTTTTTTTAAGTAAAATCATCAGCCATTAAATGGTACAAACATTTCAAAAAAGGCTTCACTTTGAATCATATTTTCTTGCTAATAGTGTCTCGTCATCTGGAATGAACCCCTTCTCTGTTTGGTGGACATAACTCACTCACAAACTCTCTAGATTATCTGCAAGCCTATGCCTTTTTTTCTTAGTAAAATCACCAGCCATTAAATGGTACAAACATTTCAATAAAGGCTTCACTTTGAATCATATTTTTTTGCTAATAGTGTCTCGTCATCTGGAATGAACCCCTTCTCTGTTTGGTGGACATAACTCACTCACAAACTCTCTAGATTTTTTGCAAGCCTATGCCTTTTTTTCTTAGTAAAATCAACACTTATCAAATGCTAGAAACATTTCAAAAAAGGCTTCACTTTGAATCATATTTTCTTGCTAATAGTGTCTCGTCATCTGGAATGAACCCCTTCTCTGTTTGGTGGACATAACTCACTCACAAACTCTCTAGATTTTTGCAAGCCTATGCCTTTTTTTCTTAGTAGAATCATCACTTATCAAATGCTACAAACATTTCAAAAAAGGCGTCACCTTGAATCATTTTTTCTTGCTAATAGTGTCTCGTCATCTGGAATGAACCCCTTCTCTGTTTGGTGGACATAACTCTCTCACAAACTCTCTAGATTTTTTTAAAGCCTATGCCTTTTTTTAAGTAAAATTATCAGCCTTTAAATGGTACAAACATTTCAAAAAAGGCTTCACTTTGAATCATATTTTCTTGCTTATAGTCTCTCATCATCTGGAAAGAACCCCTTCTCTGTTTGGTGGACATAACTCACTCACAAACTCTCTAGATTTTTGCAAGCCTTTGCCTTATTTTTTAGTAAAATCATCAGCCATTGAATGGTACAAACATTTCAAAAAAGGCTTCACTTTGAATTATATTTTCTTGCTAATAGTGTCTCGTCATCTGGAATGAACCCCTTGTCTGTTTGGTGGACATAACTCACTCACAAACTCTCTAGATTTTTTGCAAGCCTATGCCTTTTTTCTAAGTAAAATCATCAGCCATTAAATGGTACAAACATTTCAAAAAAGGCTTCACTTTAAATCATATTTTCTTGCTTATAGTGTCTCGTCATCTGGAATGAACCCCTTCTCTGTTTGGTGGACATAACTCACTCACAAACTCTCTAGATTTTTTTAAAGCCTATGCCTTTTTTTAAGTAAAATTATCAGCCTTTAAATGGTACAAACATTTCAAAAAAGGCTTCACTTTGAATCATATTTTCTTGCTTATAGTCTCTCATCATCTGGAAAGAACCCCTTCTCTGTTTGGTGGACATAACTCACTCACAAACTCTCTAGATTTTTGCAAGCCTTTGCCTTATTTTTTAGTAAAATCATCAGCCATTGAATGGTACAAACATATCAAAAAAGGCTTCACTTTGAATTATATTTTCTTGCTAATAGTGTCTCGTCATCTGGAATGAACCCCTTGTCTGTTTGGTGGACATAACTCACTCACAAACTCTCTAGATTTTTTTAAAGCCTTTGCCTTTTTTTTAAGTAAAATCATCAGCCATTAAATGGTACAAACATTTCAAAAAAGGCTTCACTTTGAATCATATTTTCTTGCTAATAGTGTCTCGTCATCTGGAATGAACCCCTTCTCTGTTTGGTGGACATAACTCACTCACAAACTCTCTAGATTTTCTGCAAGCCTATGCCTTTTTTTCTTAGTAAAATCAACACTTATCAAATGCTAGAAACATTTCAAAAAAGGCTTCACTTTGAATCATATTTTCTTGCTAATAGTGTCTCGTCATCTGGAATGAACCCCTTCTCTGTTTGGTGGACATAACTCACTCACAAACTCTCTAGATTTTTTTAATGCCTTTGCCTTTTTTTTAAGTAAAATCATCAGCCATTAAATGGTACAAACATTTCAAAAAAGGCTTCACTTTGAATCATATTTTCTTGCTAATAGTGTCTCGTCATCTGGAATGAACCCCTTCTCTGTTTGGTGGACATAACTCACTCACAAACTCTCTAGATTTTCTGCAAGCCTATGCCTTTTTTTCTTAGTAAAATCAACACTTATCAAATGCTAGAAACATTTCAAAAAAGGCTTCACTTTGAATCATATTTTCTTGCTAATAGTGTCTCGTCATCTGGAATGAACCCCTTCTCTGTTTGGTGGACATAACTCACTCACAAACTCTCTAGATTTTTTTAATGCCTTTGCATTTTTTTTAAGTAAAATCATCAGCCATTAAATGGTACAAACATTTCAAAAAAGGCTTCACTTTGAATCATATTTTCTTGCTAATAGTGTCTCGTCATCTGGAATGAACCCCTTCTCTGTTTGGTGGACATAACTCACTCACAAACTCTCTAGATTTTCTGCAAGCCTATGCCTTTTTTTCTTAGTAAAATCAACACTTATCAAATGCTAGAAACATTTCAAAAAAGGCTTCACTTTGAATCATATTTTCTTGCTAATAGTGTCTCGTCATCTGGAATGAACCCCTTCTCTGTTTGGTGGACATAACTCACTCACAAACTCTCTAGATTTTTTGCAAGCCTATGCCTTTTTTTCTTAGTAAAATCAACACTTATCAAATGCTAGAAACATTTCAAAAAAGGCTTCACTTTGAATCATATTTTCTTGCTAATAGTGTCTCGTCATCTGGAATGAACCCCTTCTCTGTTTGGTGGACATAACTCACTCACAAACTCTCTAGATTTTTTGCAAGCCTATGCCTTTTTTTCTTAGTAAAATCAACACTTATCAAATGCTAGAAACATTTCAAAAAAGGCTTCACTTTGAATCATATTTTCTTGCTAATAGTGTCTCGTCATCTGGAATGAACCCCTTCTCTGTTTGGTGGACATAACTCACTCACAAACTCTCTAGATTTTTTGCAAGCCTATGCCTTTTTTTCTTAGTAAAATCAACACTTATCAAATGCTAGAAACATTTCAAAAAAGGCTTCACTTTGAATCATATTTTCTTGCTAATAGTGTCTCGTCATCTGGAATGAACCCCTTCTCTGTTTGGTGGACATAACTCACTCACAAACTCTCTAGATTTTCTGCAAGCCTATGCCTTTTTTTCTTAGTAAAATCAACACTTATCAAATGCTAGAAACATTTCAAAAAAGGCTTCACTTTGAATCATATTTTCTTGCTAATAGTGTCTCGTCATCTGGAATGAACCCCTTCTCTGTTTGGTGGACATAACTCACTCACAAACTCTCTAGATTTTTTGCAAGCCTATGCCTTTTTTTCTTAGTAAAAACAACACTTATCAAATGCTAGAAACATTTCAAAAAAGGCTTCACTTTGAATCATATTTTCTTGCTAATAGTGTCTCGTCATCTGGAATGAACCCCTTCTCTGTTTGGTGGACATAACTCACTCACAAACTCTCTAGATTTTTTGCAAGCCTATGCCTTTTTTTCTTAGTAAAATCAACACTTATCAAATGCTAGAAACATTTCAAAAAAGGCTTCACTTTGAATCATATTTTCTTGCTAATAGTGTCTCGTCATCTGGAATGAACCCCTTCTCTGTTTGGTGGACATAACTCACTCACAAACTCTTTAGATTTTTTGCAAGCCTATGCCTTTTTTTCTTAGTAAAATCAACACTTATCAAATGCTAGAAACATTTCAAAAAAGGCTTCACTTTGAATCATATTTTCTTGCTAATAGTGTCTCGTCATCTGGAATGAACCCCTTCTCTGTTTGGTGGACATAACTCACTCACAAACTCTCTAGATTTTCTGCAAGCCTATGCCTTTTTTTCTTAGTAAAATCAACACTTATCAAATGCTAGAAATATTTCAAAAAAGGCTTCACTTTGAATCATATTTTCTTGCTAATAGTGTCTCGTCATCTGGAATGAACCCCTTCTCTGTTTGGTGGACATAACTCACTCACAAACTCTCTAGATTTTTTGCAAGCCTATGCCTTTTTTTCTTAGTAAAATCAACACTTATCAAATGCTAGAAACATTTCAAAAAAGGCTTCACTTTGAATCATATTTTCTTGCTAATAGTGTCTCGTCATCTGGAATGAACCCCTTCTCTGTTTGGTGGACATAACTCACTCACAAACTCTCTAGATTTTTTGCAAGCCTATGCCTTTTTTTCTTAGTAAAATCAACACTTATCAAATGCTAGAAACATTTCAAAAAAGGCTTCACTTTGAATCATATTTTCTTGCTAATAGTGTCTCGTCATCTGGAATGAACCCCTTCTCTGTTTGGTGGACATAACTCACTCACAAACTCTCTAGATTTTTTGCAAGCCTATGCCTTTTTTTCTTAGTAAAATCAACACTTATCAAATGCTAGAAACATTTCAAAAAAGGCTTCACTTTGAATCATATTTTCTTGCTAATAGTGTCTCGTCATCTGGAATGAACCCCTTCTCTGTTTGGTGGACATAACTCACTCACAAACTCTCTAGATTTTTTGCAAGCCTATGCCTTTTTTTCTTAGTAAAATCAACACTTATCAAATGCTAGAAACATTTCAAAAAAGGCTTCACTTTGAATCATATTTTCTTGCTAATAGTGTCTCGTCATCTGGAATGAACCCCTTCTCTGTTTGGTGGACATAACTCACTCACAAACTCTCTACATTTTTTTAAAGCCTCTGCCTTTTTTTAAGTAAAATCATCAGCCTTTTAATGGTACAAACATTTCAAAAAAGGCTTCACTTTGAATCATATTTTCTTGCTTATAGTCTCTCATCATCTGGAAAGAACCCCTTCTCTGTTTGGTGGACATAACTCACTCACAAACTCTCTAGATTTTTTTAAAGCCTATGCCTTTTTTTAAGTAAAATCATCAGCCTTTAAATGGTACAAACATTTCAAAAAAGGCTTCACTTTGAATCATATTTTCTTGCTTATAGTGTCTCATCATCTGGAAAGAACCCCTTCTCTGTTTGGTGGACATAACTCACTCACAAACTCTCTAGATTTTTTGCAAGCCTATGCCTTTTTTTTTAAGTAAAATCATCAGCCATTAAATGGTACAAACATTTCAAAAAAGGCTTCACTTTAAATCATATTTTCTTGCTTATAGTGTCTCGTCATCTGGAATGAACCCCTTCTCTGTTTGGTGGACATAACTCACTCACAAACTCTCTAGATTTTTTTAAAGCCTTTGCCTTTTTTTTAAGTAAAATCATCAGCCATTAAATGGTACAAACATTTCAAAAAAGGCTTCACTTTGAATCATATTTTCTTGCTAATAGTGTCTCGTCATCTGGAATGAACCCCTTGTCTGTTTGGTGGACATAACTCACTCACAAACTCTCTAGATTTTTTGCAAGCCTATGCCTTTTTTTCTTAGTAAAATCATCACCTATCAAATGCTAGGAACATTTCAAAAAAGGTTTCACTTTGAATCATTCTTTCTTGCTAATAGTGTCTCGTCATCTGGAATAAACTCCTTTTCTGTTTGGTGGACATAACTCACTCACAAACTCTCTAGATTTTTTGCAAGCCTATGCCTTTTTTTTAGTAAAATCATCACCTATCAAATGCTAGAAACATTTCAAAAAAGGCTTCACTTTGAATCATATTTTCTTGCTAATAGTGTCTCGTCATCTGGAATGAGCCCCTTCTCTGTTTGGTGGACATAACTCACTCACAAACTCTCTAGATTTTTTGCAAGCCTATGCCTTTTTTTCTTAGTAAAATCAACACTTATCAAATGCTAGAAACATTTCAAAAAAGGCTTCACTTTGAATCATATTTTCTTGCTAATAGTGTCTCGTCATCTGGAATAAACTCCTTTTCTGTTTGGTGGACATAACTCACTCACAAACTCTCTAGATTTTTTGCAAGCCTATGCCTTTTTTTTAGTAAAATCATCACCTATCAAATGCTAGAAACATTTCAAAAAAGGCTTCACTTTGAATCATATTTTCTTGCTAATAGTGTCTCGTCATCTGGAATGAACCCCTTCTCTGTTTGGTGGACATAACTCACTCACAAACTCTCTAGATTTTTTGCAAGCCTATGCCTTTTTTTCTTAGTAAAATCAACACTTATCAAATGCTAGAAACATTTCAAAAAAGGCTTCACTTTAAATCATTCTTTCTTGCTAATAGTGTCTCGTCATCTGGAATGAGCCCCTTCTCTGTTTGGTGGACATAACTCACTCACAAACTCTCTAGATTTTTTGCAAACCTATGCCTTTTTTTTAGTAAAATCATCACCTATCAAATGCTAGAAACATTTCAAAAAAGGCTTCACTTTGAATCATATTTTCTTGCTAATAGTGTCTCGTCATCTGGAATGAACCCCTTCTCTGTTTGGTGGACATAACTCACTCACAAACTCTCTAGATTTTTTGCAAGCCTATGCCTTTTTTTCTTAGTAAAATCAACACTTATCAAATGCTAGAAACATTTCAAAAAAGGCTTCACTTTGAATCATTCTTTCTTGCTAATAGTGTCTCGTCATCTGGAATAAACTCCTTTTCTGTTTGGTGGACATAACTCACTCACAAACTCTCTAGATTTTTTGCAAGCCTATGCCTTTTTTTTAGTAAAATCATCACCTATCAAATGCTAGAAACATTTCAAAAAAGGCTTCACTTTGAATCATATTTTCTTGCTAATAGTGTCTCGTCATCTGGAATGAACCCCTTCTCTGTTTGGTGGACATAACTCACTCACAAACTCTCTAGATTTTTTGCAAGCCTATGCCTTTTTTTCTTAGTAAAATCAACACTTATCAAATGCTAGAAACATTTCAAAAAAGGCTTCACTTTGAATCATATTTTCTTGCTAATAGTGTCTCGTCATCTGGAATGAACCCCTTCTCTGTTTGGTGGACATAACTCACTCACAAACTCTCTAGATTTTTGCAAGCCTATGCCTTTTTTTCTTAGTAGAATCATCACTTATCAAATGCTACAAACATTTCAAAAAAGGCTTCACCTTGAATCATTTTTTCTTGCTAATAGTGTCTCGTCATCTGGAATGAACCCCTTCTCTGTTTGGTGGACATAACTCACTCACAAACTCTCTAGATTTTTTGCAAGCCTATGCCTCTTTTTCTTAGTAGAATCATCACTTATCAAATGCTACAAACATTTCAAAAAAGGCTTCACTTTGAATCATATTCTCTTGCTAATAGTGTTTCGTCATTTGGAATGAACCCCTTCTCTGTTTGGTGGACATAACTCACTCACAAACTCTCTAGATTTTTTGCAAGCCTATGTTTTTTTTTCTTAGTAAAGTCAATAGCCATTAAATAGTACAAACATTTCAAAAAGGCTTCACTTTGAATCATATTTTCTTGCTAACAGTGTCTCGTCATCTGGAATGAACCCCTTCTCTGTTTGGTGGACATAACTCACTCACAAACTCTCTAGATTTTTTGCAAGCCTATGCCTTTTTTTCTTAGTAAAATCATCACCTATTGAATGTTACAAACATTTCAAAAAAGGCTTCACTTTGAATCATATTTTCTTGCTAATAGTGTCTCGTCATCTGGAATGAACCCCTTCTCTGTTTGATGGACATAACTCACTCACAAAATCTCTAGATTTTTTGCAAGCCTATGCCTTTTTTTCTTAGTAAAATCATCACCTATTGAATGCTACAAACATTTCAAAAAAGGCTTCACTTTGAATCATATTTTCTTGCTAACAGTGTCTCGTCATCTGGAATGAACCCCTTCTCTGTTTGGTGGACATAACTCACTCACAAACTCTCTAGATTTTTTGCAACCCTATGCCTTTTTTTCTTAGTAAAATCATCACCTATTGAATGCTACAAACATTTCAAAAAGGCTTCACTTTGAATCATATTTTCTTGCTAACAGTGTCTCGTCATCTGGAATGAACCCCTTCTCTGTTTGGTGGACATAACTCACTCACAAACTCTCTAGATTTTTTGCAAGCCTATGCCTTTTTTTCTTAGTAAAATCATCACCTATTGAATGTTACAAACATTTCAAAAAAGGCTTCACTTTGAATCATATTTTCTTGCTAATAGTGTCTCGTCATCTGGAATGAACCCCTTCTCTGTTTGATGGACATAACTCACTCACAAAATCTCTAGATTTTTTGCAAGCCTATGCCTTTTTTTCTTAGTAAAATCATCACCTATTGAATGCTACAAACATTTCAAAAAAGGCTTCACTTTGAATCATATTTTCTTGCTAACAGTGTCTCGTCATCTGGAATGAACCCCTTCTCTGTTTGGTGGACATAACTCACTCACAAACTCTCTAGATTTTTTGCAAGCCTATGCCTTTTTTTCTTAGTAAAATCATCACCTATTGAATGGTACAAACATTTCAAAAAGGCTTCACTTTGAATCATATTTTCTTGTTAACAGTGTCTCGTCATCTGGAATGAACCCCTTCTCTGTTTGATGGACATAACTCACTCACAAAATCTCTAGATTTTTTGCAAGCCTATGCCTTTTTTTCTTAGTAAAATCATCACCTATTGAATGCTACAAACATTTCAAAAAAGGCTTCACTTTGAATCATATTTTCTTGCTAATAGTGTCTCGTCATCTGGAATGAGCCCCTTCTCTGTTTGGTGGACATAACTCACTCACAAACTCTCTAGATTTTTTGCAAGCCTATGTTTTTTTTTCTTAGTAAAGTCAATAGCCATTAAATGGTACAAACATTTCAAAAAGGCTTCACTTTGAATCATATTTTCTTGTTAACAGTGTCTCGTCATCTGGAATGAACCCCTTCTCTGTTTGGTGGACATAACTCACTCACAAACTCTCTAGATTTTTTGCAAGCCTATGCCTTTTTTTCTTAGTAAAATCATCACCTATTGAATGTTACAAACATTTCAAAAAAGGCTTCACTTTGAATCATATTTTCTTGCTAATAGTGTCTCGTCATCTGGAATGAACCCCTTCTCTGTTTGGTGGACGTAACTCACTCACAAACTTTCTAGAATTTTTGCAATCCTATGCCTTTTTTCCTTAGTAAAATTATCAGCTATTTAATGCTACAAACATTTCAAAAAAGGCTTCACATTGAATCATATTTTCTTGCTAACAGTGTCTCGTCATCTGGAATGAGCCCCTTCTCTGTTTGGTGGACATAACTCACTCACAAACTCTCTAGATTTTTTGCAAGCCTATGTTTTTTTTTCTTAGTAAAGTCAATAGCCATTAAATGGTACAAACATTTCAAAAAGGCTTCACTTTGAATCATATTTTCTTGTTAACAGTGTCTCGTCATCTGGAATGAACCCCTTCTCTGTTTGGTGGACATAACTCACTCACAAACTCTCTAGATTTTTTGCAAGCCTATGCCTTTTTTTCTTAGTAAAATCATCACCTATTGAATGTTACAAACATTTCAAAAAAGGCTTCACTTTGAATCATATTTTCTTGCTAATAGTGTCTCGTCATCTGGAATGAACCCCTTCTCTGTTTGGTGGACGTAATTCACTCACAAACTTTCTAGATTTTTTGCAATCCTATGCCTTTTTTCCTTAGTAAAATTATCAGCTATTTAATGCTACAAACATTTCAAAAAAGGCTTCACATTGAATCATATTTTCTTGCTAACAGTGTCTCGTCATCTGGAATGAACCCTTTCTCTGTTTGGTGGACATAACTCACTCACAAACTCTCTAGATTTTTTGCAACCCTATGCCTTTTTTTCTAAGTAAAATTATTAGCTTTTGAATGCTACAAACATTTCAAAAAAGGCTTCACATTGAATCATATTTTCTTGCTAACAGTGTCTCGTCATCTGGAATGAACCCCTTCTCTGTTTGGTGGACATAACTCACTCACAAACTCTCTAGATTTTTTGCAACCCTTCGCTTTTTTTTCTTAGTAAAATCCTCACCTATTGAATGTTACAAACATTTCACAAAAGGCTTCACTTTGAATCATATTTTCTTGCTAATAGTGTCTCGTCATCTGGAATGAACCCCTTCTCTGTTCGGTGGACATAACTCACTCACAAACTCTCTAGATTTTTTGCAAGCCTATGCCTTTTTTTCTTAGTAAAATCATCACCTATTGAATGTTACAAACATTTCAATAAAGGCTTCACTTTGAATCATATTTTCTTGCTAACAGTGTCTCGTCATCTGGAATGAACTCCTTCTCTGTTTGGTAGACATAACTCACTCACAAACTCTCTTGATTTTTTGCAACCCTTTGCCTTTTTTTCTTAGTAAAATCATCACCTATTGAATGTTACAAACATTTCAATAAAGGCTTCACTTTGAATCATATTTTCTTGCTAACAGTGTCTCGTCATCTGGAATGAACTCCTTCTCTGTTTGGTAGACATAACTCACTCACAAACTCTCTAGATTTTTTGCAACCCTTTGCCTTTTTTTCTTAGTAAAATCATCACCTATTGAATGTTACAAACATTTCAATAAAGGCTTCACTTTGAATCATATTTTCTTGCTAACAGTGTCTCGTCATCTGGAATGAACTCCTTCTCTGTTTGGTAGACATAACTCACTCACAAACTCTCTTGATTTTTTGCAACCCTTTGCCTTTTTTTCTTAGTAAAATCATCACCTATTGAATGTTACAAACATTTCAATAAAGGCTTCACTTTGAATCATATTTTCTTGCTAACAGTGTCTCGTCATCTGGAATGAACTCCTTCTCTGTTTGGTAGACATAACTCACTCACAAACTCTCTAGATTTTTTGCAACCCTTTGCCTTTTTTTCTTAGTAAAATCATCACCTATTGAATGTTACAAACATTTCAATAAAGGCTTCACTTTGAATCATATTTTCTTGCTAACAGTGTCTCGTCATCTGGAATGAACTCCTTCTCTGTTTGGTAGACATAACTCACTCACAAACTCTCTTGATTTTTTGCAAGCCTATGCCTTTTTTTCTTAGTAAAATCATCACCTATTGAATGCTACAAACATTTCAAAAAAGGCTTCACTTTGAATCATATTTTCTTGCTAATAGTGTCTCGTCATCTGGAATGAGCCCCCTCTCTGTTTGATGGACACAACTCAC
Source organism: Rhopilema esculentum (assembly GCF_057945365.1). Taxonomy (NCBI): domain Eukaryota; kingdom Metazoa; phylum Cnidaria; class Scyphozoa; order Rhizostomeae; family Rhizostomatidae; genus Rhopilema; species Rhopilema esculentum. The sequence goes on from NC_142831.1 coordinate 4,495,594, forward strand.
TCACAAAATCTCTAGATTTTTTGCAAGCCTATGCCTTTTTTTCTTAGTAAAATCATCACCTATTGAATGCTACAAACATTTCAAAAAAGGCTTCACTTTGAATCATATTTTCTTGCTAATAGTGTCTCGTCATCTGGAATGAACTCCTTCTCTGTTTGGTAGACATAACTCACTCACAAACTCTCTTGATTTTTTGCAACCCTTTGCCTTTTTTTCTTAGTAAAATCATCACCTATTGAATGTTACAAACATTTCAATAAAGGCTTCACTTTGAATCATATTTTCTTGCTAACAGTGTCTCGTCATCTGGAATGAACTCCTTCTCTGTTTGGTAGACATAACTCACTCACAAACTCTCTAGATTTTTTGCAACCCTTTGCCTTTTTTTCTTAGTAAAATCATCACCTATTGAATGTTACAAACATTTCAATAAAGGCTTCACTTTGAATCATATTTTCTTGCTAACAGTGTCTCGTCATCTGGAATGAACTCCTTCTCTGTTTGGTAGACATAACTCACTCACAAACTCTCTTGATTTTTTGCAACCCTTTGCCTTTTTTTCTTAGTAAAATCATCACCTATTGAATGTTACAAACATTTCAATAAAGGCTTCACTTTGAATCATATTTTCTTGCTAACAGTGTCTCGTCATCTGGAATGAACTCCTTCTCTGTTTGGTAGACATAACTCACTCACAAACTCTCTAGATTTTTTGCAACCCTTTGCCTTTTTTTCTTAGTAAAATCATCACCTATTGAATGTTACAAACATTTCAATAAAGGCTTCACTTTGAATCATATTTTCTTGCTAACAGTGTCTCGTCATCTGGAATGAACTCCTTCTCTGTTTGGTAGACATAACTCACTCACAAACTCTCTTGATTTTTTGCAACCCTTTGCCTTTTTTTCTTAGTAAAATCATCACCTATTGAATGTTACAAACATTTCAATAAAGGCTTCACTTTGAATCATATTTTCTTGCTAACAGTGTCTCGTCATCTGGAATGAACTCCTTCTCTGTTTGGTAGACATAACTCACTCACAAACTCTCTAGATTTTTTGCAAGCCTATGCCTTTTTTTCTTAGTAAAATCATCACCTATTGAATGTTACAAACATTTCAATAAAGGCTTCACTTTGAATCATATTTTCTTGCTAACAGTGTCTCGTCATCTGGAATGAACTCCTTCTCTGTTTGGTAGACATAACTCACTCACAAACTCTCTTGATTTTTTGCAACCCTTTGCCTTTTTTTCTTAGTAAAATCATCACCTATTGAATGTTACAAACATTTCAATAAAGGCTTCACTTTGAATCATATTTTCTTGCTAACAGTGTCTCGTCATCTGGAATGAACTCCTTCTCTGTTTGGTAGACATAACTCACTCACAAACTCTCTAGATTTTTTGCAAGCCTATGCCTTTTTTTCTTAGTAAAATCATCACCTATTGAATGTTACAAACATTTCAATAAAGGCTTCACTTTGAATCATATTTTCTTGCTAACAGTGTCTCGTCATCTGGAATGAACTCCTTCTCTGTTTGGTAGACATAACTCACTCACAAACTCTCTAGATTTTTTGCAACCCTTTGCCTTTTTTTCTTAGTAAAATCCTCACCTATTGAATGCTACAAACATTTCAAAAAAGGCTTCACTTTGAATCATATTTTCTTGCTAATAGTGTCTCGTCATCTGGAATGAGCCCCTTCTCTGTTTGGTGGACATAACTCACTCACAAACTCTCTAGATTTTTTGCAAGCCTATGTTTTTTTTTCTTAGTAAAGTCAATAGCCATTAAATGGTACAAACATTTCAAAAAGGCTTCACTTTGAATCATATTTTCTTGTTAACAGTGTCTCGTCATCTGGAATGAACCCCTTTTCTGTTTGGTGGACATAACTCACTCACAAACTCTCTAGATTTTTTGCAAGCCTATGCCTTTTTTTCTTAGTAAAATCATCACCTATTGAATGTTACAAACATTTCAAAAAAGGCTTCACTTTGAATCATATTTTCTTGCTAACAGTGTCTCGTCATCTGGAATGAACCCTTTCTCTGTTTGGTGGACATAACTCACTCACAAACTCTCTAGATTTTTTGCAACCCTATCCCTTTTTTTCTTAGTAAAATTATTAGCTTTTGAATGCTACAAACATTTCAAAAAAGGCTTCACATTGAATCATATTTTCTTGCTAACAGTGTCTCGTCATCTGGAATGAACCCCTTTTTCTGTTTGGTAGACATAACTCACTCACAAACTCTCTAGATTTTTTGCAACCCTATGCCTTTTTTTCTTAGTAAAATCATCACCTATTGAATGCTACAAACATTTCAAAAAAGGCTTCACTTTGAATCATATTTTCTTGCTAATAGTGTCTCGTCATCTGGAATGAGCCCCCTCTCTGTTTGATGGACACAACTCACTCACAAAATCTCTAGATTTTTTGCAAGCCTATGCCTTTTTTTCTTAGTAAAATCATCACCTATTGAATGCTACAAACATTTCAAAAAAGGCTTCACTTTGAATCATATTTTCTTGCTAATAGTGTCTCGTCATCTGGAATGAACCCGTTCTCTGTTTGGTGGACATATCTCACTCACAAACTCTCTAGATTTTTTGCAACCCTTTGCCTTTTTTTCTTAGTAAAATCATCACCTATTGAATGCTACAAACATTTCAAAAAAGGCTTCACTTTGAATCATATTTTCTTGCTAATAGTGTCTCGTCATCTGGAATGAGCCCCTTCTCTGTTTGGTGGACATAACTCACTCACAAACTCTCTAGAATTTTTGCAAGCCTATGTTTTTTTTCTTAGTAAAGTCAATAGCCATTAAATGGTACAAACATTTCAAAAAGGCTTCACTTTGAATCATATTTTCTTGTTAACAGTGTCTCGTCATCTGGAATGAACCCCTTTTCTGTTTGGTGGACATAACTCACTCACAAACTCTCTAGATTTTTTGCAAGCCTATGCCTTTTTTTCTTAGTAAAATCATCACCTATTGAATGTTACAAACATTTCAAAAAAGGCTTCACTTTGAATCATATTTTCTTGCTAATAGTGTCTCGTCATCTGGAATGAACCCCTTCTCTGTTTGGTGGACGTAACTCACTCACAAACTTTCTAGAATTTTTGCAATCCTTTGCCTTTTTTTCTTAGTAAAATCATCACCTATTGAATGTTACAAACATTTCAATAAAGGCTTCACTTTGAATCATATTTTCTTGCTAACAGTGTCTCGTCATCTGGAATGAACTCCTTCTCTGTTTGGTAGACATAACTCACTCACAAACTCTCTAGATTTTTTGCAACCCTTTGCCTTTTTTTCTTAGTAAAATCATCACCTATTGAATGTTACAAACATTTCAATAAAGGCTTCACTTTGAATCATATTTTCTTGCTAACAGTGTCTCGTCATCTGGAATGAACTCCTTCTCTGTTTGGTAGACATAACTCACTCACAAACTCTCTTGATTTTTTGCAACCCTTTGCCTTTTTTTCTTAGTAAAATCATCACCTATTGAATGTTACAAACATTTCAATAAAGGCTTCACTTTGAATCATATTTTCTTGCTAACAGTGTCTCGTCATCTGGAATGAACTCCTTCTCTGTTTGGTAGACATAACTCACTCACAAACTCTCTAGATTTTTTGCAACCCTTTGCCTTTTTTTCTTAGTAAAATCATCACCTATTGAATGTTACAAACATTTCAATAAAGGCTTCACTTTGAATCATATTTTCTTGCTAACAGTGTCTCGTCATCTGGAATGAACTCCTTCTCTGTTTGGTAGACATAACTCACTCACAAACTCTCTTGATTTTTTGCAACCCTTTGCCTTTTTTTCTTAGTAAAATCATCACCTATTGAATGTTACAAACATTTCAATAAAGGCTTCACTTTGAATCATATTTTCTTGCTAACAGTGTCTCGTCATCTGGAATGAACTCCTTCTCTGTTTGGTAGACATAACTCACTCACAAACTCTCTAGATTTTTTGCAAGCCTATGCCTTTTTTTCTTAGTAAAATCATCACCTATTGAATGTTACAAACATTTCAATAAAGGCTTCACTTTGAATCATATTTTCTTGCTAACAGTGTCTCGTCATCTGGAATGAACTCCTTCTCTGTTTGGTAGACATAACTCACTCACAAACTCTCTAGATTTTTTGCAACCCTTTGCCTTTTTTTCTTAGTAAAATCCTCACCTATTGAATGCTACAAACATTTCAAAAAAGGCTTCACTTTGAATCATATTTTCTTGCTAATAGTGTCTCGTCATCTGGAATGAGCCCCTTCTCTGTTTGGTGGACATAACTCACTCACAAACTCTCTAGATTTTTTGCAAGCCTATGTTTTTTTTTCTTAGTAAAGTCAATAGCCATTAAATGGTACAAACATTTCAAAAAGGCTTCACTTTGAATCATATTTTCTTGTTAACAGTGTCTCGTCATCTGGAATGAACCCCTTTTCTGTTTGGTGGACATAACTCACTCACAAACTCTCTAGATTTTTTGCAAGCCTATGCCTTTTTTTCTTAGTAAAATCATCACCTATTGAATGTTACAAACATTTCAAAAAAGGCTTCACTTTGAATCATATTTTCTTGCTAATAGTGTCTCGTCATCTGGAATGAACCCCTTCTCTGTTTGGTGGACGTAACTCACTCACAAACTTTCTAGAATTTTTGCAATCCTATGCCTTTTTTCCTTAGTAAAATTATCAGCTATTGAATGCTACAAACATTTCAAAAAAAGCTTCACATTGAATCATATTTTCTTGCTAACAGTGTCTCGTCATCTGGAATGAACCCTTTCTCTGTTTGGTGGACATAACTCACTCACAAACTCTCTAGATTTTTTGCAACCCTATCCCTTTTTTTCTTAGTAAAATTATTAGCTTTTGAATGCTACAAACATTTCAAAAAAGGCTTCACATTGAATCATATTTTCTTGCTAACAGTGTCTCGTCATCTGGAATGAACCCCTTTTTCTCTTTGGTAGACATAACTCACTCACAAACTCTCTAGATTTTTTGCAACCCTATGCCTTTTTTTCTTAGTAAAATCATCACCTATTGAATGCTACAAACATTTCAAAAAAGGCTTCACTTTGAATCATATTTTCTTGCTAATAGTGTCTCGTCATCTGGAATGAGCCCCCTCTCTGTTTGATGGACACAACTCACTCACAAAATCTCTAGATTTTTTGCAAGCCTATGCCTTTTTTTCTTAGTAAAATCATCACCTATTGAATGCTACAAACATTTCAAAAAAGGCTTCACTTTGAATCATATTTTCTTGCTAATAGTGTCTCGTCATCTGGAATGAACCCGTTCTCTGTTTGGTGGACATATCTCACTCACAAACTCTCTAGATTTTTTGCAACCCTTTGCCTTTTTTTCTTAGTAAAATCCTCACCTATTGAATGCTACAAACATTTCAAAAAAGGCTTCACTTTGAATCATATTTTCTTGCTAATAGTGTCTCGTCATCTGGAATGAGCCCCTTCTCTGTTTGGTGGACATAACTCACTCACAAACTCTCTAGATTTTTTGCAAGCCTATGTTTTTTTTCTTAGTAAAGTCAATAGCCATTAAATGGTACAAACATTTCAAAAAGGCTTCACTTTGAATCATATTTTCTTGTTAACAGTGTCTCGTCATCTGGAATGAACCCCTTTTCTGTTTGGTGGACATAACTCACTCACAAACTCTCTAGATTTTTTGCAAGCCTATGCCTTTTTTTCTTAGTAAAATCATCACCTATTGAATGTTACAAACATTTCAAAAAAGGCTTCACTTTGAATCATATTTTCTTGCTAATAGTGTCTCGTCATCTGGAATGAACCCCTTCTCTGTTTGGTGGACGTAACTCACTCACAAACTTTCTAGAATTTTTGCAATCCTATGCCTTTTTTCCTTAGTAAAATTATCAGCTATTGAATGCTACAAACATTTCAAAAAAAGCTTCACATTGAATCATATTTTCTTGCTAACAGTGTCTCGTCATCTGGAATGAACCCTTTCTCTGTTTGGTGGACATAACTCACTCACAAACTCTCTAGATTTTTTGCAACCCTATCCCTTTTTTTCTTAGTAAAATTATTAGCTTTTGAATGCTACAAACATTTCAAAAAAGGCTTCACATTGAATCATATTTTCTTGCTAACAGTGTCTCGTCATCTGGAATGAACCCCTTTTTCTGTTTGGTAGACATAACTCACTCACAAACTCTCTAGATTTTTTGCAACCCTATGCCTTTTTTTCTTAGTAAAATCATCACCTATTGAATGCTACAAACATTTCAAAAAAGGCTTCACTTTGAATCATATTTTCTTGCTAATAGTGTCTCGTCATCTGGAATGAGCCCCCTCTCTGTTTGATGGACACAACTCACTCACAAAATCTCTAGATTTTTTGCAAGCCTATGCCTTTTTTTCTTAGTAAAATCATCACCTATTGAATGCTACAAACATTTCAAAAAAGGCTTCACTTTGAATCATATTTTCTTGCTAATAGTGTCTCGTCATCTGGAATGAACCCGTTCTCTGTTTGGTGGACATATCTCACTCACAAACTCTCTAGATTTTTTGCAACCCTTCGCCTTTTTTTCTTAGTAAAATCCTCACCTATTTAATGTTACAAACATTTCACAAAAGGCTTCACTTTGAATCATATTTTCTTGCTAATAGTGTCTCGTCATCTGGAATGAACCCCTTCTCTGTTCTGTGGACATAACTCACTCACAAACTCTCTAGATTTTTTGCAAGTCTATGCCTTTTTTTCTTAGTAAAATCATCACCTATTGAATGTTACAAACATTTCAATAAAGGCTTCACTTTGAATCATATTTTCTTGCTAACAGTGTCTCGTCATCTGGAATGAACCCTTTCTCTGTTTGGTGGACATAACTCACTCACAAACTCTCTAGATTTTTTGCAAGCCTATGCCTTCTTTTCTTAGTAAAATTATTAGCTTTAGAATGCTACAAACATTTCAAAAAAGGCTTCACTTTGAATCATATTTTCTTGCTAATAGTGTCTCGTCATCTGGAATGAGCCCCCTCTCTGTTTGATGGACACAACTCACTCACAAAATCTTTAGATTTTTTGCAAGCCTATGCCTTTTTTTCTTAGTAAAATCATCACCTATTGAATGCTACAAACATTTCAAAAAAGGCTTCACTTTGAATCATATTTTCTTGCTAATAGTGTCTCGTCATCTGGAATGAACCCGTTCTCTGTTTGGTGGACATATCTCACTCACAAACTCTCTAGATTTTTTGCAACCCTTCGCCTTTTTTTCTTAGTAAAATCCTCACCTATTTAATGTTACAAACATTTCACAAAAGGCTTCACTTTGAATCATATTTTCTTGCTAATAGTGTCTCGTCATCTGGAATGAACCCCTTCTCTGTTCTGTGGACATAACTCACTCACAAACTCTCTAGATTTTTTGCAAGTCTATGCCTTTTTTTCTTAGTAAAATCATCACCTATTGAATGTTACAAACATTTCAATAAAGGCTTCACTCTGAATCATATTTTCTTGCTAATAGTGTCTCGTCATATGGAATGAACCCCTTCTCTGTTCGGTGGACATAACTCACTCACAAACTCTCTAGATTTTTTGCAACCCTTTGCCTTTTTCTCTTAGTAAAATCATCACCTATTGAATGTTACAAACATTTCACAAAAGGCTTCACTTTGAATCATATTTTCTTGCTAATAGTGTCTCGTCATCTGGAGTGAACCCCTTCTCTGTTCGGTGGACATAACTCACTCACAAACTCTCTTGATTTTTTGCAAACCTATGCCCTTCTTTCTTAGTAAAATAATCAGCTATTGAATGCTACAAACATTTCAAAAAAGGCTTCACATTGAATCATATTTTCTTGCTAATAGTGTCTCGTAATCTGGGATGAACCCCTTCTCTGTTTGGTGAACATAACTCACTCACAAACTCTCTAGATTTTTTCCAAGCCTATGCCTTTCTGTTAGTAAAATAATCACCTATTGAATGCTACAAACATTTCACAAAAGGCTTCACTTTGAATCATATTTTCTTGCTAACAGTGTCTCGTCATCTTGAATGAACTCCTTCTCTGTTTGGTGGACATAACTCACTCACAAATACTCTTGATTTTTTGCAAGCCTATGCCCTTCTTTCTTAGTAAAATAATCAGCTATTGAATGCTACAAATATTTCAAAAAAGGCTTCACTTTGAATCATATTTTCTTGCTAATAGTGTCTCGTCATATGGAATGAACCCCTTCTCTGTTCGGTGGACATAACTCACTCACAAACTCTCTAGATTTTTTCCAAGCCTATGCCTTTTTTTAGTAAAATCATCACCTATTGAATGCTACAAACATTTCAAAAAAGGCTTCACTTTTAATCATATTTTCTTACTAATAGTCTCTCGTCATATGGAATGAACCCCTTCTCTGTTCGGTGGACATAACTCACTCACAAACTCTCTAGATTTTTTGCAACCCTTTGACTTTTTCTCTTAGTAAAATCATCACCTATTGAATGTTACAAACATTTCACAAAAAGCTTCACTTTGAATCATATTTTCTTGCTAATAGTGTCTCGTCATCTGGAGTGAACCCCTTCTCTGTTCGGTGGACATAATCACTCACAAACTCTCTTGATTTTTTGCAAACCTATGCCCTTCTTTCTTAGTAAAATAATCAGCTATTGAATGCTACAAACATTTCAAAAAAGGCTTCACTTTGAATCATATTTTCTTGTTAATAGTGTCTCGTCATCTGGGATGAACCCCTTCTCTGTTTGGTGGACATAACTCACTCACAAACTCTCTAGATTTTTTGCAAGCCTATGCCTTTTTTTCTTGGTAAAATCATCAGCCATTAAATGCTACAAATATTTCAAAAAAGGCTTCACTTTGAATCATATTTTCTTGCTGATAGTGTCTCGTCATCAGAATGAACCCCTTCTCTGTTCGGTGGACATAACTCACTCACAAACTCTCTTGATTTTTTGCAAACCTATGCCCTTCTTTCTTAGCAAAATAATCAGCTATTGAATGCTACAAACATTTCAAAAAAGGCTTCACTTTGAATCATATTTTCTTGTTAATAGTGTCTCGTCATCTGGGATGAACCCCTTCTCTGTTTGGTGAACATAACTCACTCACAAACTCTCTAGATTTTTTCCAAGCCTATGCCTTTCTGTTAGTAAAATAATCACCTATTGAATGCTACAAACATTTCACAAAAGGCTTCACTTTGAATCATATTTTCTTGCTAACAGTGTCTCGTCATCTTGAATGAACTCCTTCTCTGTTTGGTGGACATAACTCACTCACAAACACTCTTGATTTTTTGCAAGCCTATGCCCTTCTTTCTTAGTAAAATAATCAGCTATTGAATGCTACAAACATTTCAAAAAAGGCTTCACTTTGAATCATATTTTCTTGCTAACAGTGTCTCGTCATCTGGAATGAACCCCTTCTCTGTTCGGTGGACATAACTCACTCACAAACTCTCTTGATTTTTTGCAACCCTATGCCTTTTTTTCTTAGTAAAATCATCACCTATTGAATGTTACAAACATTTCAAAAAAGGCTTCACTTTGAATCATATTTTCTTGCTAATAGTGTCTCGTCATCTTGAATGAACTCCTTCTCTTTTTGGTGGACATAACTCACTCACAAACACTCTTGATTTTTTGCAAGCCTATGCCCTTCTTTCTTAGTAAAATAATCAGCTATTGAATGCTACAAACATTTCAAAAAAGGCTTCACTTTGAATCATATTTTCTTGCTAACAGTGTCTCGTCATCTGGAATGAACCCCTTCTCTGTTCGGTGGACATAACTCACTCACAAACTCTCTTGATTTTTTGCAACCCTATGCCTTTTTTTCTTAGTAAAATCATCACCTATTGAATGTTACAAACATTTCAAAAAAGGCTTCACTTTGAATCATATTTTCTTGCTAATAGTGTCTCGTCATCTTGAATGAACTCCTTCTCTTTTTGGTGGACATAACTCACTCACAAACACTCTTGATTTTTTGCAAGCCTATGCCCTTCTTTCTTAGTAAAATAATCAGCTATTGAATGCTACAAACATTTCAAAAAAGGCTTCACTTTGAATCATATTTTCTTGCTAACAGTGTCTCGTCATCTGGAATGAACTCCTTCTCTGTTTGGTAGACATAACTCACTCACAAACTCTCTAGATTTTTTGCAACCCTTTGCCTTTTTTTCTTAGTAAAATCATCACCTATTGAATGTTACAAACATTTCAATAAAGGCTTCACTTTGAATCATATTTTCTTGCTAACAGTGTCTCGTCATCTGGAATGAACTCCTTCTCTGTTTGGTAGACATAACTCACTCACAAACTCTCTTGATTTTTTGCAACCCTTTGCCTTTTTTTCTTAGTAAAATCATCACCTATTGAATGTTACAAACATTTCAATAAAGGCTTCACTTTGAATCATATTTTCTTGCTAACAGTGTCTCGTCATCTGGAATGAACTCCTTCTCTGTTTGGTAGACATAACTCACTCACAAACTCTCTAGATTTTTTGCAACCCTTTGCCTTTTTTTCTTAGTAAAATCATCACCTATTGAATGTTACAAACATTTCAATAAAGGCTTCACTTTGAATCATATTTTCTTGCTAACAGTGTCTCGTCATCTGGAATGAACTCCTTCTCT